>NC_136409.1:162637500-163837500 GCF_051521515.1 Lactuca serriola
ACCCTTAAGGGTATATAAGCTTAGGTACCCGAACACACCATAATACGTCGTTTTGTTTGATAAATTCATTATAATGTTCATAAACTTCAATCTTAAGTTAATTTACTTTCAAGATATTCGAAATTTCCATATAATCTTTCTTTTACATCACATCTTTTTGCCGAACACTTATTAGGCTATATATATATATATATATATATATATATATATATATATATATATATTGAAGATGAAAATGAAAATTATGTAAGAGAAAGATAAATGTGTAATTTATAAAAATCTTGGAAGTAAATCAGTTAGAAGTTAAATTATAAGAACATTAGACAATTAGAATGTATTATATAATACAAAACAACGTATTATAGTGAGTTTGGGTACCTAAGCTTATATACCCTTAAGGGTATATTCACTTTTCTCTCTCTCTCTCTCTCTCTCTCTCTCTCTCTCTATATATATATATATATATATATATATATATATATATATATATATATATATATATATATATATATAAAGATAGATATATACCAAGCTCAAATGTTTTCACTATCTATTGTGTGCATATATGATTAATTCTGGACCAATCATTTTAGTTATTTTAAGAAAAATAATTAATGCATATTAAATGCTGAAGATGTTATTAATATCCATTATATTTTCAACATGTAATATGCATTAATTAATTTCTTAAAATATCTAAAATGATTGGTTCAGAATCAATCATACATGCACACAATAGATAGTGAAAAAACAAAATAACCTAACCCTATATATATATATATATATATATATATATATATATATATATATATATATATATATATATATATATCAAAATTTATTATAAGCAATTAAATGTTTCTTTACCGTATGCCACATCACTGTTCTGGTTGGAATATATAATTGACTATCACGGCGTGTGTGTAAAGAAACCCTAGAAATATTACTTTCTTAATTAACTATCTCACAAATTTTTTATTTTAATTTTTTGTTAAACCCTTTTAAATTAATTTTTTCTTATTATCAACAATTCAACGAATGAAAATTTTGTGAATTGTGATAATTTTCTCTTTTTTATTTACCTCAAAGGCTCAAATTCATTCAAATTTCAGTAGATTTTCAGTAATACAAAAGAAATTTTCGAAGTAGATGTTGAGATCATGAAGAGAATCTGAATGTGTAAACTTCGATTGATCTCTTAAATTTTAGGGTTTTGCAGTTGAATCACAGGGTTTATTAGTTTGAATTTATATCAGAGACGAAGGAATCATGTCATACGAAGCATCAACGATGAACAACATCCGATTAACATATAACGCCGACGGAACGCCGTCATATAAACATATGGTGCAACCTACGTCGTCGTCACCAACGCCTGATTACAACAACCCTAACGGCATCAACGACGGAGGCGGAGATTCTGGTGAAAACAATCACGCGTTAGCAGTTACGACAGGGATCAACGTCAATGGAAACGATGTAGTGAAGCGGAAGAGAGGAAGGCCGAGAAAGTACGCGCCTGGTGGCTCTACGCCTCCGGCGGCGGCACTGCATGGTCCAGCGGCAGGACAATCCGGTGACTTCTCGTCTCCGGCACCTTCTTCAGGGAAGAGACCAAGGGGTAGACCTCCGGGTTCTGGAAATAAACAGCAGCCTGCTGCTTCAGGTACATTGCTATATGCTTATATATACATGCCGATTCAGATCATAATCATACGTAAATACAATTCTTTATTCATTGTTTTCATCAATAAGTTATTTCACGTTTTGCATATTATATTACCCTTTCAGATCTTTATTTTATTAGCTTTGTGATTAAGTTAATATATAGATTTTGATGAAATCATGAATGTGCACATATTAAAATAACATCAGAGAGGATGATGCTACACTAAATTTTTCACATTTTCTTTGTTTTTTTCCTCCATATTCTTCTTTAGCTTTATCACTTTCCAACATTATCAAAAGAGGAAAAGGTAAACCAGAGATTTTTCAGCACTATCTTCCAAATTAAGCACCTTTTCGTTTCAATTCCCTAATTATATTCTTAATTCAAGATTAAAGACTATTGAAAAGTGAAATCTCCATGATAATTCAACAAGAGTCAAATCATACTTTCAGGTTTACCTGGAGCAGGATTCATGCCACATATTCTTGATGTGAAATCTGGAGAGGTACTTACTACTTACATCTATGATCCCTTTTTTCTTTCTTCATTATAATTCATTCATAGAAATTATCTTTAATGTTTTTTGTATACAGGATGTATTAGCAAAACTTGTATGGTTTTCTCAAAACAGCACAAGAGCGCTATGCATTCTATCAGCAAGTGGTTCAATATCAAACATCACACTTCAACAGACAGCAACATCTGGTGGCACAGTTACCTATGAGGTCTGTCAGTGTCACCATCAAAACTCCAAAGGTCATTTAAGTAATTTCATTCAAAGTTGAAACTCATCTTTACTTCAATATTACAGGGAAGATTTGAGATCTTGTCGCTTTCTGGTTCATTCATGGCGTCTGAAAGTGAAGATGGTCAACGGAGTAGAACCGGTGGGTTAAGTGTGGCGTTATCTGGGCCAGATGGGCGGGTGTTGGGTGGCAACGTGGCGGGGCTTCTGACTGCCGCCACGCCAGTTCAGGTGATTGTTGGAAGTTTTATTCCGGCGAGTCAGAGACAGGTGAAAGGAGGAAAAGGTAATACTAATAATAATAATGAAGCTGAAGTTGTGAATGCTCCGGCGAACCACCCTGTGTCGGGGGGGAGTTTGAGTTTGAGTGAGTCTTCTGGTGGTGGGCTGGGGAGCCCAGTTGGAGTTGGACAGAGTAATAATAGCAATCCACAAGGTATGGGTAATAATATGGGTTGGAGATAGATTAGATAAGATAGGTTGCTTTTTTTTGTTTTCCGGTTATACCCTTCATTTCGTTCACATTCTTAAGTTATTTTAAACATGTTTTCCTTAGTTTCATGAGAGTATGCGTCAAGGGTAAGATTGTAAAAGATTGGATTTTTGTGCGACTTAATATTTTTGAGGTTTTGCTTAAATTCATGTTTAATGATTATTGTGTTCTTGTTTTGTATGTTGAATATGTTCTTGCTTATTAAACATTTAACTAAATTCGTAGTTTACTGATTTTCTAGCTAGATGATATATCGCGATCGAAATCCCTAAAATATTTATAAACCCTAAGCCCTTTATGCGTATTTTGATGTTTATCAAAACTTATGTTTTGATTACTATTAAGATTTTGGACATCAATGTGGCTGTATATCCTCTTAAACAAACGCATAGTTTTCCTTGGATTATGATTCAAAACAATCTAACTTAACTAGAAACTCTAACATTTTGTGATATGTTAAATTACATCATGGTGGTAATAATGAGGCAACTGAGATCTCTATTGCCAAAGAGATCAAGGTGAGAGTGTTTAGTGCTTGTATAGAGCTTTTTAGGAGAATATGTTTTTGTTCATTGTTGGATATTTCGATAAACTATGAAGACCCACTTATGATCCATCTAAGCTACGTACTTACAAGTCTGAGTAACGCCATTCACGATATATATAGATGTAAGAAACTTTTACTTTTTCTAAGGTCATACACGATAGGGATGTGAAATTGAGAGGGCCACTGCATGGATGATGATTTACGTGTGTGTGGAGGATTATCTTTATGTTTCTCGAAATAGAGGTGATTCTTACTTAATTAGTTTATTATGTTATTTATTATATTAATTAATTAACTAGTTAATCACTTTTTAATCATTAAGAACGACATATCTCACAGTTGGTTGCATAGTTGGTTGCATGGTTGATAGACATTGGCATGCATTTTAATGGTGTTGAGGAGGATCTTCTCCCGCAGTTACCGTCTCCAAAACAAGAGTCGTTGAGATGCAAAGTCGATAGGCTGTCCCTATCGTTACCATCGACACCATATTCACCATCAACTATTTATCTGAGTAGCGGTTTGCAACCTTAAATAGTTGATGAAAATCGTAAATAATATTACTGGTATGGGTATGGTAAATATTTAAATGAGGACCCATATCATACATATTTATCATTTGTAAGGGTTATGTACTTGGCAAAAAAAAACATAAATAAATACATGGTTTATTTTGATAGAATGGTTGTAGACTTGGCAAACATAATTAAATTAGACGAATACCTATGCTTTGCATAATAATATATTTATATATATAATAGCAAACATATATCATTATAAATATTTAGGTTAATGTCATTAACCGTACTTATAAGATAATATATATAGTTAACACTTATACAAATCAAATAAAATAATATGAATGATATTTGTGGCAATTAATTTAATATTAATAAATGAAAAGTCAATTAGTTAAAACCTATTAAATTGTTTAATATTCATAGTTTATACTATATTAATTTAAATATTTATTAATTATAAGTTATAAGTTAAAAATCTCTTGAGTGCTTGTGATTCTTTTTGGTTGTTTAGACAAACCTTTTTTTAGGTTTATTTGACATTTTAATTATGTTTCATTTTTCATACTATATTTAAATTAACAAAGTAGGTATATTACATTCCAACATTAAAAAGATAATATTTTACATTTAGTTCAAATAAATGTATTACGTATTTTAATTTGAATTTTTAAGTTTTAATATTGAAATTAGAATAATAAATGAGTTTAATGTATTAATGAAAAAAGAGTTGAAATTTTTTGAAAGTTTCTAATGAATATTGTTAAAGCAAAATAATATCCATAATCTACTTTGTTTTTAATATGCATCATTTTTTATTTCAGTTTTGATTTATTCCATGGATTTCGTGTTTGATATTCAAAGTAAAAATATGAAGTCCTTTTCAATATTTGTTTGCATCGTTTTAAAAGAATCGGTTATAGCTTTCTTGAAAAAAAAAATTCGATTTCATAAAGTATTTTATAAGTAGTAGATTAATCATAATTATTATTTCTAACATTATATAAGTAATAAGTTGTCTTGATTTTAATGTAGCATTTCCATTTAGATTTTATATTTAATATTATATTACCTTTTTAACTATTTTTATAAGTAGTAATGGAACAAAAAATTTCATTTATTTGATATTTTAATCTATGTATATCTAAATTAACAATATAACTATATTATATTCTAGAATTAAAAACAAAATGTTTATATCCAGTTTTAAAAAATGAATTAAGTATTTTAATTTTATTATTTTACTTTTAGTACTGAAATTTGAATAATAAATGAGCTTAAAGTATTAACAAAAAATAAGTTGGAAAATTTTTTAGACTTTCAAATGAATATTGTTAAAGAAAAATGTTATTTATAATAATTATTTTTTTTTTTCATATGTTCCATTTTTTCTTATTTTAGTTCAGATTTAGTACAGATCTCTAATATGATATTTAAAGTCAGATTGTAAATCTTTTTTTAATATTTTTTACATAGCTTTAAAAGAATCGATCATATAGTTTTCTCAAAAAACTCAACTTTTTAAACTATTGTATAAGTAATGGGTTTTTCATCATTATTACTTATAACGTCTAAAACACTACCAAATGCAAAAGCTACAAGAAAAACGTATTGTCTGACATATTTTACATAGTTCATTTACTTAGTAAATAAAAGACAAAACTATAAGATTGGTCTATGTGGTATTCAAAAAACTTTGGATGGGATCCGAAAACTTTTCCATTTGCATAGAAGGTCCAAAATCAAAGTTTTTCTGTGTTTTTAGTACATAGTAAACTTGAAATTATATTTTTACCCTTTTAATTTCTTTACTTCTTTTTATTTTTGTTTTGATGCCTTGTTAATTTAAAAATAAAAGAAACATCAATGATCTCTCTCTCTCTCTCTCTCCATACAGACGATGTACTCCTGACTATCAAAGATTCTTTATATCACTCTTCAAATTCCTAAATTCATTTTGCTCTTGTTGAAGCCCATTTACTTTCATTCCCTAAAATCTGCACGTGTTTCGCTTCACCATTTTTTGATCTGTAGTACACCGCTGCAGGCGGTGGCGACGACCTTTCATCTCCAGTGCTCAACCTTGCCGATCAAAAGAAATGATATTCATTTGGAATTCCGACTCCGACTATTACCTCAACTCCCCTGCATCAACAGCGGTACAAAAATTTGATTTATATTGATCAATACAAATAACTAGAGGGTTCTTATCTTCCAACTGTTTATCCTTATTCTACGGCTGGTTGATGAAAAGAGTGAAGAAAGAGCAACTATTAATCTCCATTAACATAGTGTACCAAAAGTGGTGGAGAAACAAGATGAATTGGTGGAGTATGAGGTTCATGTGGTGGATAAATAAGTTGTTGACAATCAACAAACGCCTTTCCAATTCAAACATAGAGATCCACTTTAAACCACTTTTTGATTCAAACATAGAGATCCAATTTCACTACAGTTACTCGATCGAATGAAGATCTATTCAAAACAGGAATCAAATGATTTAGCTTCAAAGTTGAAAGAATGGGGAATTGAATGATGTAAGAAGAAATGGACATGATAGATTACTTAGTAAAGTTGAAACCCATGAACCTAAAGTATGGTTGATGCCTACCAAGTGTTTGATCTTTTGTCTAAATGCTCTTTCCATGTTGTTACATTTCTAGTCACCTGGAAGCTCCCATGGATCGAACATGTAGAGTTGAATTTCAGTGATGCGTGTCGGTATATTTTGATAGGTATGTTCATGAGTGCTTATCATGTGTCTGGATTAGAAGTGTGGATATGGAATTTTGATTAAGAAAAAAGAGATGAAGAAGATGAAGTGTTATTGGGTGAAAAGAAAAAGAATGTGGGTACACGGTGGAGAGAGAGAGAGAGAGAGAGAGAGAGAGAGAGAGAGAGAGAGAAATAAGGGGGGGTAACGGTAGGGGTGGAGTGGGGTCTATTTTTTTTGTTTTTTTATTTTTATTTCATAAAGTATTAAAGTAAATAAGAAAGGAAATACAAAACTGAAATTAAAAGGGTAAATCTGTAATTTCAAATTGTTTAGGACCAAAAACCCAGAAAAACCATGATTTTGGATCTTTGGTGCAAACCGGAAATTTTTTGGACCCCATCAAAAGATTTTTGCAAACCACAAGGACAAAATTTGCAGTTTTGTCTTTATAAAACTATTAAAGGCCCATAAACACAAGTACAATTTTTTGCTATCAAAAACCAAACTTGAGGGTTTAAAAAACGATATTTTTTTATTCATTTTGTAAACTTTTCGCATAACGTCAAACACTTTAATATAAATAAAACATATTAGTATAATATTTTTAAATAAAAATAAAAATATGTAATTATTTTACAACACTTTAATATAAATAAAACATATTAGTATAATATTTTTAAATAAAAATAAAAATATGTAATTATTTTACAACTGATTGGAATCTCATAACTTACACGAAAAGAAACATATAATTAACCTAAATCTTTTCATGTCATTCGAAAAGAGTATAAATAGTTCATATTTATTAGATTCAAGAGAGCTTTAAAATCTAGTTTATCAGTTTGCCTTTTTGTTTTATTGGTTGTTTTTTTATAAGTATCTAAAAATGAATATATATATATATATATATATATATATATATATATATATATATATATATATATATATATATAATTTTAGCCTAACACTAGTCTTCAATCAACACATTAAGTGTAATAGTTTTATAGGGAATAAAAAATAACAAACAACGTTCATAAATTATATAAACATGTTACATCTCTATTACAGTTTATATATTTTAGAAGACTTTGGTAAAATGGATAATATATAAAAATGAACAACATAAATATGCCAAGAAAATAATAACAATAATACCAATACAATTGTGGAAAACTTCGATATAAAACTTGTAAAAAGTAACATAAATATCAATTTCTCAAAGCATAATTTATTTTTTGAGAATATAATCATTCTCACAAAATATATGTTCACAAAATATATGTAGGTGCATTTTTTAGAATTGTTAATTCTCAAAGAATTGTTAAGAATGATAATGAGATAGAATGCATATAAACAATAAAATGAATGAAAATGACAATAATTTATCATAATCACATTATAAAAAGAAACCTATATCTTAAGTAATTCTAAAAGAATACGAGAAAATAAAAACTAAGGAAATAAAAATTATAAATAGATGAGCACTCTTGATGTACATAAGGTCGACATTTTTTAAGAATAATTTAATATTCTTGAAAAAAAAATTCTTAAAGAATACCATATAAAATTAAGAAAAAGAATTTAATCTACCCTTCCTCTTCCTTCCATAAGTTCAGTCATCCTCTTTTTAAATAAAAATTAATTCTTGAAGATACAAATATTCTTGAGGAATAATTTGTTCATTGACGTTGGTTTCACATTTTTTTTTGTAATTTGGATAATATAACTCAACCCTTTTTCCATAATGACTTACATGTTTGATCCTCCTCTTAAGACCGTCTTTGTGCTGTTTTGAATCCACACCAAACATGTGTCTGCGTATGATAGCATCAAAAATAAATTTGCACTCATCTTCCTCAATTGAACGCGATTGTAGGGTTAAAGGTCAACAACAAACTAAATGAGCATGGACCTGGTCAAATTCAAAAGCAACCACAAAAAAAATGTTAACACAGTCAAGAACTCAAGATTGCCCAAATTTATAAAAAAAAATTCTACGTTACTTATAAATGTTTATAATCATGATTGAAATATCCTTCATTTACCAAATAAATCATTTAATTTGTCAAAAAAAAAAAAAACTAGAAGAAAGTTGATATACATTATTCTAATCCAATCAAACACATGTTGTCTTACAACAACTTATAAATTCTTATTTCTTAATATCTTCAAATAGTCTAAACCCACAACCTTATCACATTTTTTAATTAACTCTAACAAAAAATCGTCACTTGAAAAGGAAAATCAAGAACATAGTAATCTACATCCTAATTCTTAATTGAGGGTTGTCTTATCGGTAAAACGATAAACATCAAAGGAAAAAGTGATGGTTGCATAAGCTTAACGATATTAAGATTGTAAGGAGAGACAGAGGAAAGAGGGCATACCAGTCGATCAAATCCTTCATGAGGTTTTGTGTTGTTGATTATTTTCCAGCAAGCGGCACTGATTCAACCAGAGAGAGACAGAACGATAGAGAGAGATCGAGGAAAGATGAAAAGAGATCACATGATCCATACTCAAATCTATAGGTGTGGAAGGTAGTATTGGGCCCGTACTACTGGAAGCACAGGACCCATACTCAAATCAAGGAGAATTTCGGAGATTTTAAGGACTGGTTAGGGAAGATAGCATGGTTGGATACCATGGTTCGAGACAGTTGTTCCGTATCTATTGATCTTTTGGCTTGGACCGCTTAGGCGAGGATGGGTTTTGTGTTGTTCAGGCCCATGTGGCGATATTGATGTGAGATGAGTGGTTCAAACCCAGATGAGTATATTGTTTGGAAGTCTCGAGGGTTTTATTAAAGGTCGTGCCTCAGCCCTCGAGACATGGGAAGTGATGGATATGATTAGTTCAGAAATTGCATCTGGGATTTGAATGGCAGATTGTCAGATTAGATTGTCATTATCCGTGGCAAGGATCTTTCCCTTCAGCTTTTCCGATTTTGAAGGATTGGACAAGCTTGTGACCTCCTAACTTAGGTTGGATTCTCAGCTTGAGGTCAATTGGTCACGGTAGTCGGCAACAATATGTCAACGCCAGTGTGCGTAAGTGTAACATCCAGATTCTTAGGTATATCATTGTAAGAGTAAATTTTGATATTTATGGAGCGACTCGACGAGTCGTGAGTCCAACTCGTCGAGTAGAGTCGAGTTATTCACGTGGGTTTAATGAACTGGCTCGACGAGTCGGTGTTCCGACTCGTCGAGTTGGTGATGTGTGAGGAAACCCTAAATTCCCGGGGTTGGGGCCTATTTAAGGGGACTTATAACCTCAAATGCGCTTCACCAGCTGCCCAACTCTCCTGTGTGAAACCCTTAGCGGCCATTGAAGATAAGAGAGAGTGCTTGAGCTAATATCAAGTGTTTTTGGTGAATCTTTGGAAGGAAAAGAGTGAGAAACAAGCAATGAATGAGATCAGGCTGTGGGATCTAGCATTTCTTTACGTGGAGCTTTTGTAGAAGGTATAAAGCCTACACCTTTCTCATCTTATTAGTTGGATCTCATGATTATGGAAGTTAGGGTTTTTTCTACCTTTTGTTGGGACAATAAGTGCATGGAGTCTATTAGGAGGCCTAGACTTTAGATCTGGACTTTGTGAGGTCCAGAGAGTCCAAAGATTATAGATTTATTCAACCATATAAGAGTTATTGTGGTAAAGTATCTTTGTTAGAGTTATATTGGCATTTAAAGAATCATATGCCCTGCATGGACATAAAGCTCATGACTTTATGTGATAATCGAGCCCTGAGAACGTAGATCTAGATTTTAGGAAGGTTTTTTGCCTTGAAATAATCTGAATGAAAAATGAGTCTGAATGGACTCACCGAGTCGATGAGCCGACTCGACGAGTCGGTTAGGGTTTGTCCCGATGTGCTTGATAATACGATAACTTGGCGAGTTGGGGGTCAACTCGACGAGCTAAGCTGGACCTTCACGAGACTTTTGAGGAAACGAGTGGACTCGAGGAGTCACATAGGTGCACTCGGCTAGTCGGGTCAAACATGGACTATTGACTCGAGTTGATTTTTGTTGACTTTAGGGTTTGGTCAAACATGAGTAATGGAGACCATGGAGGGGTAAAATGGTGTTTTACCCACTTCAAGAGTTAGAAAGAGGAAGAATAACCTTTGGTTTACTTAGATTCGAGAATCGAGTATTTATTGAGATAACTACCCTATGTGTTAGGCGGCGGCTAGTTCGAGATTCAAGTGTGAGGATGATTGCTTGCTGGCAAAGTGAGTCTTCTCACTATACTTACCATGAGTGGTATCTTTGTGTGACTGAGATGTCTTATGTATTTATATTGAGTACTGAGATATCCTGCATTATGTCTATGTGATTTACGTTGTGTTTTATTCTGTGCTTACTGAGTTAGGACCGAAAGGGCCACCCGAGTTATGGAACCGGAGGGTCCCACTGAGACAGATTGACCGGAGGGTCTTACTGTGTTATAGCCTCGAGTGGCTAATGAGCTGTATGTGGTATTTTGGGGGGCTCACTAAGCTTTGTGCTTACCGTGTTATGTGTTATGTGTTTCAGGTTTTCTCAGGATCGCGGGAAGGCACCGGCTTGATTGTATACACCAGTGAAAGAGTTATGTTTTTGAGGATCCTGGATTTTAATTAAACAATTATGGAGTTGCGAGTTGTAAATTAAATAAATGAGAGTTTTGTGAAATGTGTTATGATAATTATGTGATTTTAAATGAAAAAATTTGTTTGAAAATTTTCGATGTTACAAGTTGGTATCAGAGCCTTGGTTTGAGGGATTCGGATACACCTTTGGGAATGTCTGGACTCAAACTGGGGATTTGAGAAAAAATTTCAAATGAAATGATTTTTTCTAAAAGAGCAAGAGTTTCTAAGAGAAAACGAGAAGGAGCAGTGTGTACAATCAGCCAGAGCCCGAACGGTGATTTCCCAATATACCCTTACTTATTTGTGTTTTGAGTTATTATTGAGATATTAGTGATGCATGCTAGGATATAGGCTAGGTATTGATGGGTTTTGAGGATTCTAACACTCCTATGGTGTACATGCAACCCTAGAAACCTTGGATCTATGTTTGACTAAGATACATGCAAGTAATTATTTTTCCAAGGTTCTTATCCTATCTAGCATGGCATGGGGAACTTGTATCAAATAAAGCTAGTAGAATTACTTACCTTGTAGTTGTAGTTGATTGCTTGGAGTTTTAGAGCCTAGCACCAATAGTGTGGATGCCTCAAATGGAAATCACAAATCACCACAAACTTTGGAACGTTGAGAGAATAGTAACAACCTTCTTGAAGTCGGCCCTCTTAGTATACTCACTACAACTAGTGTGATTTCAAGAACCAAAGCCTCCTTTATATAGTGTGGTGGATTAGGGTTACATCCATGTAAACCCTAATACCCATGTCTTTTTATTTCCATGAGATCCATGGGTTAAAGCTCCATGGAGTATCCATGGACTTTCCATGCAAGCCTAGCCCATTCCAAATAAGCATTAGCCCACACTATATAAATACAAGAGCCAATATTTAATTAGTCATACTTTTGATCTCTAAATTAATCCTAGAATAATTATAGATCAACACTAATTAAATAATATGATTTTATATTAATATATTATAACTTATAATATATTAATAAATCATAACTTATACTATTCTCAAAAGATTATCCATAAATTGTTCGGGTGAAGTGCAACCCAAATGGACCATGCCGGGTCGGGTCAAGTACATGCTAAATATAGTTATGGACTTAGACACTATATCCAACAGTCTCCCACTTGGATAAGTCTAACAACTATAGTTGCAAGTATGACTTCAGGAACCGATCAGCAATCGTAGCTCTTTAAACTCTGTTGAACTATGAAGCACCATTTTAGATAAGTGATCATATAATCCTCTATTCTAGATATAAGCCGGAAAAATACATGGAACATGGTCTTGCTTATTGTCCAACATTTGTTTTCCGATTTCTGATTTGTTTGACATAGAACTTAACTGAACACATCAATTTAGTTCTGACCGGGCCCGGTACATAGGTCAAAACAAAATCATCGAGGGGCCCAGATATCGATTCTAATCCTAGAAGGAACAAATAAACTTTGACTCATATGTTTGCTCTACTACTTGTTAAATTACACACAAAAGCATGGTTTATAACATCAAGTTACCAATGCGTTTTCGTGCAATCAATGCATAACCAACTCATAGGTAACAAATCATATCTCTAGGTTTGAAGACTTATATGATATTACCGTCTCACGATCACTCGAGATAAATTCCATGAAGTGATACAAGTGAGCATGGGTTGAATCCAATATTCAGAACTTATGAGCACTCATGAGTGTTGTAGTCCCGCTTTGTCTAACATCTTAGACCTCTACAAGCCAACTCATGACAATCTTGATTCATATCTACTTCCAACATATGACCGACTGTGGACAGTTTGAATAATATGATATAAACTATAACATAATTATTCTGGAAGTCAAAACATGCAAAAAAGAAATAATAGTAAACGATTGACAAGAGATAGCAACACTTTACTCACAAATAACAGCTTTTATTTATCATCAAATTTCAATTACATTTTACAAATTTCAAGATTATCTAACTATTAAAACTAATATCATCCTTCATCCCTATGCTCCGAGCATGCTGGAGATGCTTAACCCGAGTCAGTCCCTTCGTGAGGAGATCTGCTGGGTTCTCATCTGATGATACCCTCTTTGCCACAAGGATTCCTTCTTCTATTCGATGTCTGATGAAGTGATATTTTCTGTCAATGTGTTTGGATCTCCCATGCTCTCCATTGTCTCCTTTATAGCTGGTACAAATCCAAGGTCTTCGATGAAGTTCTTTAGCCATGTAGCCTCCTTTGCTGCCTCGCTTGCTGCTATATACTCTGATTCACAAGTGGAATCAGCCACTGTCTCCTGCTTGGAACTTTTCCAAGTAATTGTCCCTCCGTTTAGGGTAAAGACCCAGCCCAACTGAGAGCGGAAATTATCCATGTCATTCTGAAAGCTAGAATCACTATACCCTACAACTCTCAAGTCATCACTCCCACCAAGGGTAAGGACCCATTCCTTAGTCCTTCACAGGTACTTGAGAATATTCTTTACTGCTGTCCAGTGAGCCTTGCCAAGATTCCCCTGATATCTACTGACCATGCTCAAAGCAAAGGCAACATCGGGGCGAGTACAAGTCAAAGAATACATGATCGAGCCTACAACAGAAGCATATGGTACTCGACTCATCTCAGCTATCTCAGCCTCTGTACTCGGACTCTGAGTTTTACTCAGTCTGACATTACACTGGATAGGTAACTCACCTTTCTTGGAGTTATGCATGTTGAATCTTTTCAACACTTTGTCTACATAGGTGCTTTGACTAAGTCCAATTAGTCTTTTACTCCTGTTTCTCAAAATCCTTATCTCTAGGATATAGGCAGCTTCTCCAAGGTCCTTCATAGCGAAACACTTTCCAAGCCAGGACTTTACTTCCTGCAGGGTTAGGATGTCATTTCCTATGAGTAGTATGTCATCCACATACAGTACCAAAAAGCTGACTATACTCCCACTAGCCTTGACATAGACACAAGATGCATCTTCACTCCTTGAATAACCAAATTCTTTGACTTTCTCATCGAAGAAAAGATTTCATCTGCGAGGTGCCTGTTTCAATCCATAAATGGATTTCTCGAGCTTACACACTCTATTGGGGTACTCTGTACTGACAAAACCCTCGGCTAAATCATGTAAACATCTTCAGCCAGCTTTCCATTAAGGAAAACAGTTTTGACATCCATTTTCCATATTTCATAGTCATGAAATGCAACAATGGATAACAGAACCCTAATAGACTTAATCTTGGCCACTGGTGAAAAGGTCTCATCATAATCAACTCCCGGAGTTTGAAAATAACCCTTTGCGACCAGTCATGCCTTATAAGTGTGTACATTACCATCCATGTCGGTCTTCTTCTTGAAGATCCATTTGCACCCAACTATCTTACGATCAGGTACATTGTCAACCAAGTTCCAAACTTGATTGTCATACATGGATTGTATCTCGCTATCCATAGCCTCTTTCCATTTAGCAGCCTCAGGTCCAGCCATGGCTTTCGTGTAGTTGTTAGGCTCATCCAGATTTACCAGTGTGTTATCACTGATAAGTGTTTCACCTTCTGCAGTAATATGGAAACCATAATAATGCTCAGGTGCATTCCTAACTCTGGTGGAACACCTCAGAGGTATTGATTCTTCAGTCGGCTCAACAGGAGTTTCCTCCTCAGGTTGAGGTCTAGTGTTTGAGGTTCCTTCACCACTTGACTCTTGAATTTCTTCAAGGTCAATTTGCCTCCCACTGTCTCCTTGGCTTATGAATTCTCTCTCTCTCTCTCAAGAATCCTCTTCTTGCTATAAAGACCACATTATTACTGGGTCTGTAGAAGATGTAACCAAAGGATTTCTGTAGGTAGCCAATGAAAATACACATGTCGCTTCGGGGTTCGAGCTTATCGTGAGTCTCGCGTCTCACGAATGCCTCGCAACCCCAAATCTTGATGTGGTCTAGATTGGGAACTTTTCCAGTCCACACCTCGTGAGGTGTTTTGGCAACCTTCTTTGTAGGGACTAGATTAAGGATATGGGCGGCGGTCTCTAAGGCATACCCCCAAAATGAGATTGGTAGTGAAGCTCGACTCATCATGGAACGAACCATGTCCAACAAGGTCCGATTGCGCCTCTCAGCTACACCATTCAACTGAGGTGTCCTAGGAGGTGTCAATTGTGAGACAATCCCACATTCCTTAAGATAGTCAAGGAAATCAGTACTAAGATACTCACCACCACGATCGGATCGAAGCATCTTAATGTTCCTGCCCAACTGATTCTCCACTTCTTGCTTAAATTATTTGAATTTCTCAAAGGTTTCTGACTTATCTTTGATTAAGTAGACATATCCATATATACTAAAATCATCAGTAAAAGTCACATAGAAGCGATTAGCATCTCTTGTGGAAGTTCGGAAGGGTCCACACACATCTGTGTGTATGAGGTCCAACAAACCTTCACCCCTAGCACAAGTGTCAGTAAAAGGTGACTTTGTCATTTTACCAAGCAAACAAGATTCACAACTATCATCCGACTTTAGGTCAAATGACTCCAATACTCCATCCTTTTGGAGTTGGCCTATGCGTTTCTTGCTTACATGTCCAAGACGACAATGTCATAAAGTTGCTTTATCTAAGCTAGTTGAAGAGTCAATACACAATACATTATTTCCTAGATTATCTACAACAGATACAGTTTCATACACACCATCACAAGGTAATGCTTTAAAATAAAGAACATTATTAAAGAAAGCATCAATACTACCATTATTATTATCAAAATAAAAGGTAAAACCTTGTTTATACAATGCATGAAAGGAAATAACATTTCTTGCCATTTCTGGCGAATAATAACATTTATTCAAATCTAATGTAAACCCACTATTTAGCACTAAGGAATAAACTCCTATCTTGGTGATAGGTGAAGCTATCATGTTTCCCATGATCAAGTTTATCTTTCCCTGCTCCACATTCTCACTTCTTCTTAGTCCCTACAAATCACAACATATGTGAATACCACAACCTGTATCAAGGACCCAAGACTTAGAATGAGGTGAGTTATTAGACAATATAGTGTATATACCTGCATGGTTGGGTTTTACTTTCCCATCCTTCAAATCTTGCTGGTACTTTGGGCGGTTTCGCTTCCAGTGCAACTTTTCATGGCAATAGAAGCATTCAGCCTCATTAGGGTTAGCAGAAGGAATGACAAAACCTTTCTTGGTTTTGCTTGAAGAGGAGCCTTCAAGGGTCTTACCCTTGGTACCCTTAGAAGGGTTCTTTCTCTTATTCCCTTTGCCATGCCCGATTGCCAAGACATTGGCCGCAGTTGGAGTAGGAGTAGGAGTAGTAACAACCGACTTACCCTTTAGACCACTTTCGTCGGTCATCAAGAGTCCTTGAAGTTTGCTGAGGGTGACTTCTTCCTTGTTTATGTGATATGTCATGCAGAATTGATCATAACACGATGATAAGGAGTGCAAAATGATGTATGTTGCTAACTCCTTAGGGAAGTTCACATTTAGCTTCAGTAAACGATCCACATACCTTTGCATTTTCTGCATGTGGCCTGTGATGGGTTCACCATCCTTCATTCGGGTTGTTATCATGGAGGAGATTATTTCATATCGCTCTTGACGAGCACTTTGATAGTAGCGGTCCATCAAGTCCTGGTGCATCTCAAAAGGATAATAGTCCTCATAGGACTTTTGGAGCTCGACTGTCATGGTGGCCATCATGGTGCATGCCACTTTTGTAGCATCTCTTTCATGTACCTCATATTCAGCAAGCTCTTCAGGAGCAGCAATTAGCTCGGGTACCTTCAGCTCCTTGTCAAGAACATATTCTTTTTTCTCATACCGAGTGACCATCCTGATGTTTCCGATCCAATTTGTAAAGTTGGACCCATCAAAGATGACTCTCCCACAAAGATTCATGAGAGAGAAAGAGCTAGTAGGGTTTGAGCCAGAAGCATTGTTATTGGAAGACATCTGAAAAGAAGAGGGAATATATTAGATTAGATATAAAGATAGTCCTTAATAAAACACCCAAATGTAATATTAAGGCTAGGACCCAACACAATATCTTATAACTTAGAAGAGGGATGTTGTAATCTAAGCTATAAGATATTTGAAGGTAGGTGAATGACGATTCACCAATTTCC
This sequence comes from Lactuca serriola, assembly GCF_051521515.1. Classification (NCBI taxonomy): domain Eukaryota; kingdom Viridiplantae; phylum Streptophyta; class Magnoliopsida; order Asterales; family Asteraceae; genus Lactuca; species Lactuca serriola. The sequence goes on from NC_136409.1 coordinate 162,654,964, forward strand.
ACCATGAAAAACGAAATATTTAATTAGGTTTTAATTGGTTTTTGAAACCTCCTAGATTCTTTGAGATTCATTGAACTTTCTTCAATGGCATGTTTCAATCTCGAGTGTGCCCTTCAAGTTTAGTGACTGGGATGCCGAGGATCACAAAACAAGGTTTGAAGTAACCATGCAAATTACTTGGTATCCTTAATGTATTACCCCTCAATCGATGTGTCGGTTAACCACACACGCTCCATCGATATTATGATAAACATTAAGTCACCCTTTACCTACCTTGTTAAGTTCAAGTTAGTGTGCCAGTTAACCACACACGCTCCACTAATGACTTAAACAAAGTGTAAAGTTTAATTTCATGGATTAGCACCTTATTCACATTTTCCTAAAGTAACTAAGATTGGCAATTTAATTTAAGCATTTAGTTACTTTATAATTAGCATTATACTTTTAATGAGAATTTATAAGTCGTTGTCCTACCCGTTTGGCTAACGACCCTCCACCAATCAAGGAAGTGGTGGGTGAGAGTGGACACCCATTAAGTTGCCATTTTATAGGAAACAACCGTATACCCCCCTTATAAACCGGCTTCGTGAATGAGGCGTACTAGCGGTAAGACGACTTGATCTTATACACACACACATATATATATATATATATATATATATATATATATATATATATATATATATATATATAATTAACTTATAATATTATAAAATATAAGGGTTGAATTCTATCTTTTAAAATTCTAAGGTTGGAACTAAAGTTTTAATCATGACTTTACTTGTTCCAAAACTTGAGGGCAAGTTTTGTAAACTTTGAAAACTTTTCATTTCTTATAACTTATGAATTTAATTGAGTATTAAAAATGAAGACTCTTCATTTTTCTAACTCTTGTGTTCTTTTAATGGTTTTTAAAAGTGTGACCTTTGGTTTTTCCATAACTTGAGGACAAGTTATGGACTCCATTAAAACACATAATGACCATGAATTAAACTACCAAATAGGTTACAAACAATTCCTATGATCATCTAATCTTCATAAGTTCAAGAACATGAATATGAACATTTCAAGAATCATTAATTACTCATAAAACTTGCAATTTTGATAATAGCCATTGTAAATGGATCAACATAAACATTAAACCATATAAAACAAGTTTTATAACACCAAAACAGTTTAGGGTAATGTTTCTAGTCCATTTCCAGCAGCAAAACTCGAAAAACTGGACACTGCAGCCTCTACTCGTCGAGTGCATGAACAGACTCGATGAGTAGCATGCATTTCCTCATGGACTCGTCGAGTCCCCCCATGGACTCGGCGAGTTCATACGTGCAGTGAACAAAAAAATTCGATTTTCAAGCTATTTGCATCAAGTATCAAGTAAACAAGCCTAGGCTCTGATACCAATAATGGGTTTTGAGCATTCTAACAATCCTATGGTGTACATGCAACCCTAGAAACCTTGGATCTATTTTTGACTAAGATACATGCAAATAATTATTTTTCCAAGGTTCTTATCCTATCTAGCATGGCATGGGGAACTTGAATCAAATAAAGCTAGTAGAATTACTTACCTTGTAGTTGTAGTTGATTGCTTGGAGTTTTAGAGCCTAACACCAATAGTGTGGATGCCTCAAATGGAAATCACAAATCACCACAAACTTTGGAACTTTGAGAGAATAGTAACAACCTTCTTGAAGTCGGCCCTCTTAGTATACTCACTACAACTAGTGTGATTTCAAGAACCAAAGCCTCCTTTATATAGTGTGGTGGATTAGGGTTACATCCATGTAAACCCTAATACCCATGTCTTTTCATTTCCATGAGATCCATGGGTTAAAGCTCCATGGAGTATCCATGAACTTTCCATGTAAGCCTAGCCCATTCCAAATAAGCATTAGCCCGCACTATATAAATACATGAGCCCATATTTAATTAGTCATACTTTTGATCTCTAAATTAATCCTAGATTAATTATAATCAAAACTAATTAAATAATATGATTTTATACTAATATATTATAACTTATAATATATTAATAAATCATAACTTATACTATTCTCAAAAGATTATCCATAAATTGTTCGGGTGAAGTGCAACCCAAATGGACCATGCCGGGTCGGGTCAACTACATACCAAATATAGTTATGGATTTAGACATTATATCCAATAGGTATTTCATATTTTAGGGCTAGAGTTGCCTGATTTGTGATGCCTTAGCCTAGGAATTTTGCTTTCTATGATGTGCTTTGAGTATGTGTGGAGTAAGAGCATCCAACAGGAATTTTTCAAAGATAGAGCTTTGAGTAGAGGAGTAATCTAGGAGAGATACCTAGATGATAATTAGAGGAGCCTACTGAGAGAGTAGTTAGATACCTGTAAGGGGTAGAGCTGCCTGAGGTTGGTGACACCTTTTGAGTACGAGTAGAGCAAATAGAGTTGTAACCTAGAGTGGTTTTACATGCCGGTGGAGATTATTCGATGCCCGAATGCTTCTTACTTCGTGCTTTGTGGGACTCTCGATGATGGGAGTCAGCTACTAAGTGAATATGATGATATTTAGGAGGTAGATTATTGGAATCATAAGGAGTTTTTTCAGCAAATGATGGCAGAAAAGTGGGAGAACCTAGGAAGAGCCTAGGAAGTGGCCTTAGTCAGATGAGTACGCTGATAGAGGAGAGTATTCGCTGGGGAGCGACCAGGTTTAAGGATCTTGGTGATCGACAAGGTTGAGCAGCTACTTAAGAAATCTGGGACGATCCGTGTGGAAAGTATGGGTAGATGTGGCAGGTAGTATGGGCCCGTACTACTGAAAGCAGAGGACCCGTACTCGAAACAGAGTGAATTCCAGAGGTTCTAAGTAGTAGATTGAGAGGAGATCATATGGTTCAGGTACCATGATTCATAGCAGATTGAGAGGATATAACATGGTTCGGGTACCATGATTCATAGCAGATTAAGAGAATATAACATCGTTCGGGTACCTTGATTCGTAGCAGATTGAGAGGAGATAACATGGTTTGGGTACCATGATTTGTAGCAAATTGAGAGGAGATAACAAGGTTCGGGAACCATGATTTGTAGCAGATTGAGAGGAGATAACATGGTTCGGGTACGATGATTCATAGCAGATTGAGAGGAGATAACATGGTTCGGGTACCATGATTCATAGCAGATTGAGAGGAGATAACATGGTTCGGGTACCATGATTCGTAGCATATTGAGAGGAGATAACATGGTTCGGGTACCATGATTCGTAGCAGATTGAGAGGAGATAACATGGTTCGGGTACCATGATTCATAGCAGATTAAGAGGAGATAACATGGTTTGGGTACCATGATTCCTACCAGATTGAGAGGAGATAACATGGTTCGAGTACCATGATTTGTGGCAGTTAGTGCTTCTGGTTTTACCAGTTATCCCCTTGTGTTTGATTAGACTGAGATCAGATGTGATAGAGTGTGGGGCCTGAGGGCCCTGTTGAACGAGTCTCAATGGAGCATACCTTAAGAAGGAAATCGAGTTAGTTTCTGAGAGATTTTCGGTGAGATGCCAGTTGGAGTCGCAAGACTTAGGGACGAGTAGAGATGATGCTTATTGGGGGATCGCGGTCTGAGTTGAGCAATTGATCAGTAGATGAGACGTCACCTTATATGACAAGAGTTGCATTGTCCCCGTTGTTGGGAGAAGCAAAGGAGATAACGAGTTCCCAGTTTCAGAGTTTAGAGGTAAACCCCGTGGGGTAGCATAGGGTTGCAACCTTTTCGCCAAAGTATTTGAGTAGTATGTTTACTGTGAGGTGTTTTTATACCACGAGAGATTCATTAGTAGGAATAAGATGGAAGAGAACAAGGAGGTGCCTTATTGAGGGAGGCATACTTTTGGTAGCAGTTCCAGGTGATCAAGAGGAGCATATCGAGGCAGTGGCCCTCGTTGTTCACGTTGTGTATCGATTGTGAGAGTGAGGTCTCTTGCTTTTATGATGATTCCCGCGGTGGGAGGTTGGTCGAGGAATCAGTGACGAGGTGCATGATAGTGTATTATTTTGAGATTGAGATTCGGGTTTATTCGAAACAGTTGGGGTATCAGGCGGTGTGTCGGTCTGAGGCTTCGAGATGACTGGAGACAGTCGCGTTGGGAAGATTCTGAGATTTTTTTCTGAGTTGCGGGATATTTGGAGTTGGTTGGTTTCCATTGGGAAGATCATTGAATGATTACGTGGTACATTCCAAGAGTCAAGTGTGATGTACCGGGTAAAACAGTCTGGAGTAGATTGTTGGTATGCCAATTGGTGATGGTTCGAACCCTGAGTAGGGGAGAACTGGGTATATTTAATGGGAGGATCAATGATTCGTTCAAGTTTGGGTAGAGAGCTAGTTATGGAGATCTACGGTGCGGACACATGAGACTTGGGTTATTGGTGTATGAGGCAAGATGCAAGGCGGGATTGTTGGATAAGGTGTCTAAGTCCATAACTATTTCTGGTATGTACTTGACTCGACCCGACATGGTCCATTTGGGTTGCATGGCACCATGCAATTTGATAGACTAAATGAGAGAAATAACACTTGTGGATTATTAATATATTATAAGTTCTAATATATTAATAATATTATTTAATTAGTTTGATCAAGAATTAATTTAGAATTAATTAAGTGATCAAAAGATAACTAATTAAATATATGGGTTGATTATGTAAATCATCCATAACTTGTATAGTGGGCTAAGAGGCTCCATGGATTATCAAGTTGGGTTCCACCCATAGGATGCTCCATGGATGCTCCATGGGAGTTACAAACCCATGGGTCATGGAAATGAAGAGTCATGACACATTAGGGTTTACATGGTGTAACCCTAGATGTGTCAACACTATATAAAGAACATATTCTCCACCAAAATCGGCTACACATAAGAAACAAGAGGGCTAGGCCGATTTTTAGAAGTGTGTATTCTCTATAAAGTCATTCCAAAAGCATTTGGTATTGTGTGAAGCATTTGAGGCATCACACTTGGGGTGCTAGGATCACAAGGTTTCAAGGATCATAAGCAACAACAAGGTAAGTTATTCTATCTTTCATTCAAGTTAAAATTTGTTCCCCATGTATGCTAGATAGGAATATAACCTTGGAATTCAACTTTGCATGATAATTAGACAAACATAGATCCAAGGTTATTAGGGTTGCATGTACACTTAGGAAGTGTTAGAATGCTCAAAACCCATCAGTGGTATTAGAGCCTAGGCTTGTTTGTTGATTTTTTGTGCAAACTGTTGAAAAAAATCGTTTTCTTGTTTTCTGCTTGTATGAACTTGACGAGTCCATGGGGGGACTCGATGAGTCATGAACAAATGCAAGCTACTCGTCGAGTCTGTTCTTGCACTCGACGAGTAGAGGCTGCAGTTTTCAGAAATTCGACTTTTGTGGCTGGAAATGGACTAGAAACATTACCCTAAACTGTTTTGGTACCTGAAAACTTGTTTTAGATGGAGTAATGTTTATGCTAATCCATTTGCAATGGCAATTATCAAAATTAAAAAGTTTTTAAGTGTAATTTTTGATTCTTGAAATGTTCATATTCATGTTCTTGAACTTATGAAGATTAGATGATCATAGGAATTGCTTGTAACATTCATGGTAGTTTAATTCATGATCATAAAGTGTTTTAATGGAGTCGATAACTTGTCCTCAAGTTATGGAAAAACTAAAAGTCACACTTTTATTAAAGCCATTAAAAGAACACTAGAGTTATAAAAATGAAGAGTCTTTATTTTTATTACTCAATTAAATTCATAAGTTATAAGAAATGAAAAGTTTTGAAAGTTTACAAAACTTGCCCTCAAGTTTTGGAACAAGTAAAGTCTTGATTAAAACTTTAGTTCCAACCCTTAGAATTTTAAAAGTTAATATTCAACCCTTATACTTTATAATATTATAAGTTAATAATATATATATATATATATATATATATATATATATATATATATATATATATATATATATATATATATATATATATATATATATATATATATAAGATCAAGTCGTCTTACCGCTAGTACGTCTCATTCACGAAACCGGTCTATAAGGGGGGTAAAAGGTTGTTGCCTATAAAATGGCAACTTAATGGGTGTCCACTCTCACCCACCACTTCCTTGATCGGTGGAGGGTCGTTAGCCGAACGGGTAAGACAAGGATTTATAAATTCTCATTAAAAGTATGATGAATATTATAAAGTAACTAAATGCTTTTATTAAAATTCCCTATCTTAGTTACTTTAGGAAAAATGTGAATAAGGTGCTAATCCATGAAATTACACTTTACACTTTGTTTAAGTCGTTGGTGGAGCGTGTGTGGTTAACCGGCACACTAACTTAAACTTAACAAGGTGGGTAAAGGGTGACTTAAGGTTTATCATATTATCGGTGGAGCGTGTGTGGTTTATCGGCACATCGATTGAGTGATAAACTTTAAGGGTATCAAGTGATTTGCATGGTTACTTCACACCTCGTTTTGTGATCCTCGGTATCCCATTCACAAAACTTGGAGGGCACACTCGAGATTGAAACATGCCTTTGAAATTTTCATTGAATCTCAAAAGAATCTAGGAATTTCTAAGAACCAATTAAAAAACCTAATATTTATATTTCATTTTTCATGGTGGAAATTGGTGAATCGTCATTCACCTACCTTTCAAATATGTTATAGCTTGGATTACGACATACCTCTTCTAAGTTATAATATATTGTTGTAACACCCGGTGTCCCAGGTATGATATTTGTTCCTTCATTTTTGGGTTTTGTGGGGGAACTTGGCGAGTTGGCGTCTAGACTCGTCGAGTATGGTCGCGGATTGGTACGCGAGTTCACAGCTGGACTCGGCGAGTTCTCGAATGGACTCGGCGAGTCTATGCTGTTTAATGAAACCCTAATTTCCAGGGTTTGAGCCCTATTTAAAGGGCCTTATGGCCGTCATTTGCGGCCACCACCCCCAAAGACAAACCCTAAAGAGATCTTGAGTGTTTTGGGAGAGAGAGGAGGCCATTGTTAACCTTTGAAGCTTTGTTTGGCAAGGAAAAGGAGGTTCTAGCCAAGAGGAAGCAAGGGAGGTGGACATACTTCGAATTTGGAGCTCAGAGCATCACATTTGAGGTAATATTTTGGCTCCTCTTCTGTTGTTATGATGATCATGTAGATTTAGGGTTTCTTGGACCCTTTATTGGCTAGATTTGATGTCCAGTTCGTCCCTATTTGTGTTGAGGCTTTAAATCAGGATCCATAGAGGTCCAGAGAAGCTTTATTCCTCAACTTTATGAAGATCAATGGGGGTTTTGACCTTGGGTTATGATAAATGGGGCTAAAACATCATATAGGAGCAAATAGATGTTGTTTGTGCATCAAGGTTTGGACTTTACATGATTATCATGCTGGGGGAGGCCAGATCTATGATTGTATGGAACAGATCTGATCTCAGAATTTGTTTTGAGTTTGTGCATGGCATGAACTCGTCGAGTCTAAAGAACAGACTCGGCGAGTAGCATGAAGGTTGCCCGTAAACACTCAGTGAGTGGACTTGTCGAGTTGAGGGAATGACTCGGTGAGTCAGGGAGAGTCGGGGGGGGGGGGGCTGAGTTCAAGTTGGAACTCGTCGAGTTGTTCTTGAGACTCGGCGAGTTGAGTCGTGGTGGCCCCGCGACTCATGCCAGGTGGACCTCGTCGAGTCAGGGAAGTACTCAGCGTGCCAAGAGAGGATCTAAGAGATTCAGTGGACACGTGTAGACTCGCCGAGTCACCCTAGTGCACTCGCCGAGTCGGGTCAAAGTTGACCGTTGACCTTGTTGACTTTTAGGGTTGAGTACAGTTGTATTTATGGGAGTATTACTTTATGTGATTAGGCAGAGGCAAGATCACACTTCTTCCGAGTCAGATATTTACCGAGGCATCGAGGTGAGTCTTCTCACTATACGTTACCTAGAGTGGTATGTTGTGTGGACCAGAGGGTCTTATATGTTATGTATGAGATTATGTGCTATGTGTTATGTGTATGTTGTATGATGTTATAGACCGGACCGAAGGGTCCAACGATATAGACCGGGCCGGAGGGCCCAACGAGCTATGACCGGACCAGAGGGTCTAACGAGCTACGGGACTGGAGGGTCCCATTCAGACACATCGACTGGAGGGTCGTATTATGGCCTTGAGTGGCGTATGTGTTGTATGCGGTATTTTGGGGAACTCACTAGGCATTTATGCTTACAGTTGTTGTGTTATGTGTTTCAGGTACTAGTGATGAGCGCGGGAAGGCGCCGACATGATTCGTACACACACACACGTATTGGAGTTTTGTAGAGATTATGGGGAGATACTTTGTGATAATAACATTTGATACAATGTGTTTGACTTATTTATGAATGAATGAATGTTTAAAAAATGAAAAATTATTTTGAAAATTTGCGTTGTTACAAGTTGGTATCAGAGCCTTGGTTTGAGGGATTTGGATGCATCTTCGGGCGTATCTGAACTCAAACTGAGGATTTGAGAAAATTTTTGCTAATGAAGTAAAACTTTTGAAAAGAGTAAAAAGAGTTTTGAGACAAAGAGAGCAGAGCCGTGTGTACGATCAGCCAGCGCCCGAACGGTGAATCCCCCAAAAGTACCCTTACATTATGTGTTATGATATATGTTATGTTATGCATGCTAGAATAGGCTAGGTATACATATTAGGACTAGAGTGGCCTGATTTGTGATGCCTTAGCCTAGGAGATTTCTGCTGCTGAGATGCTTAAGAGCGAGTAGATAGCAGTTAGGAGCTTATGAGGGTAGAGTACTTGTAATCCAAGATCCAAGGAGGAGGACTTGGAGTGAATACTGATGCGGTGTGGTCAGTAGTATTGGGCCCGTACTACTGAAGACACCGATCAGTGGGCATTCCAAGTAAGAATCTTTTGGAAAACGGAGGACAAGTAGGGTTGCATCATCGAGTATGTGTATGCTCGATCGAGTCTCTGATAAATTTTGTTGTATTTCAGAGGCATCATGGTTGGGACTTGACACACACCTGAGAGCAGTGGTGTCAGTGACGAGGAGATCCGTCGATTGATTCATGAGGAGGTGGTTGCTGCCATCCGGGCTGAGATTCCAGAGATGTTTGGGGACATCAAGACCACGCTGATTGAGACCTTTGATGAGTGGTACGCGCGCTAACTGAGGCTACTACAACTGCGGCTACTGCTGATGTTGCTACTGCCAGACCTCAGGGAGGTGACTCGTTTGTTGTTCCGGGAGTTCAGCAACACGAAGCCACCAGAGTTCGATGGGATGCAGGACCCGATTGCCACTATGAGGTGGATCTCCAACATCGAGGGATGTTTCTATACGTGTTCTTGTCCAGAGCACTTGAGGGTTCGGTTCGCTTTGAACCAGCTCCGTCTGGAAGCGAAGGATTGGAGGAAGTTCGTGACGACGAACTTCACTTTGGTTGAGATTTCCGAGGTGACCTGGGAGAGGTTCACCACCATGTTTAGAGATGAGTATGTTCCCCCAGTGGAGAGGGAACGGTTGATCCAGGAGTTCTTGACCCTCAAGCAGGGTATCGATTCTGTGACAGTGATCATCAGGAAGTTTCATGAGAGGGCGATGTTTTGCCCTGAGCAGGTGTCTTCTGAGAAGGCTCGCATGAGCCATTATCTGGGTGTTTTGAGGAGAGATATTCGGGAGTTCGTGGCGAACTCGACATACCGGACATTTGCTGAGCTTCAGGAAAATGCCCGGAAGAGGGAGATAGAGTTGGAGACTCAGGCCAGGGAGGAGGTCGAGTCACATAGGGTGGATCGGCGACCGGCTCAGTCCCAACCGGCAGCCAAGCGGGCTAGACCCTCTGATTCGAGATCTGGGAACGTGAAGGGCCGCACTTGTGGGAAGTGCGGTAAGAGCCACGAGGGGTCATGCAGGGCAGGGGTGTGCTACAAGTGCGGGAAGGAGGGGTATATCGCGAGGGATTGCCCCAAGGGATTTTCAGTTTGCTTCCATTGCAACCAGACCGTCCATCGGAAGGCCGAGTGCCCGCAACTTCTTCAGGGATCAGCGCAGGCATCTGCGCCTTCTGCTAGGACTACCGAGGTTCGGCCGGTGAAGGCCGAGGCCCCGAAGGCTCGTGGGAGAGCATTTCAGTTGACCGCAGAGGAGGTCCACGCGGCGCCCGATGTTGTGGCTGGTATGTATCCTCTTTTCATCTTTTATTTGAGTTGATTTTTATGCTTATATGATGATAAGCGTAGGTACTTTTCTTGTGAATTCTGTGCCTGCTTTGGTATTATTTGAATCGGGTGCGAGTCGGTCGTTTGCTTCCATAGCATTTAGTCAGCATATTAGTACCTGTCGAGAGGCATTGGATCGGCCTCTACGAGTTTCCATAGCTGATGAGCGAGCAGTGTATTCTTCGGATGTGATTCGAGGATGTGTTGAGATCTTCGGTATGGAGTTTCCGATAGATCTAGTCCCGCTCACGATGGGGGACGTGTGTGTGATAGTGGGTATGGATTGGTTGAGCCGTTATGGAGCTGTGATAGACTGCGAGCGTCAATTGGTGATGATTCGAGACCCTAGTGGGGGAGTTCTTACGGTGTACGGCGAGGGTACACGTACGGGGTCAGCATTTTGTTCGGCCGTAAGGGCGAGGCAGAGTCTACAACAGGGCTGTAGGGGATTTGTGGCATATGTGATGGATGCGAGGGTTGGTTCAGAGGGACCGAAGTCAGTGGATGAGGTCCCGATAGTGCGTGAGTTTCCGGATGTGTTTCCAGAGGAGTTGTCGGGTGTGCCTCCGGAGAGGCAGGTAGAGTTCGGTATTGATTTGGTTCCGGGAGCTGCGCCTATTGCCAAGGCGCCTTATCACCTTGCGCCTTCGGAGATGCAGGAGTTATCCTCACAGCTTCAGGAGCTGCTGGGGAAAGGGTTTATCAGGTCGAGCAGTTCTCCATAGGGGATGCCCATTCTTTTTGTCAAGAAGAAGGACGGTTCGCACCGGATGTGCATTGATTATCGTGAGTTGAATAAGCTAACGGTCAAGAACTATTACCCATTGCCGAGGATCGATGATTTATTCGATCAGTTGCAGGGAGCATCTTGGTTCTCCAAAATTGATTCGGGGTCTGGGTATCATCAGGTGAGAGTGCGGGAGGAGGACATCCCGAAGACAGCATTCCAGACTCGTTATGGGCATTACGAGTTGTGGTGATGCCTTTCGGACTCACCAACGCACCGGCGGTGTTCATGGCTCTCATGAACAGTGTGTGCAGACCAATGTTGGATCGCTCGGTGATCGTGTTCATCGACGACATTTTGGTGTATTCGAGATCCAGAGAGCAGCATGAGGAGCATTTGAGGGAGATCCTCAGAGTTCTGAGATCGGAGAGGCTTTATGCCAAGTTCTCCAAATGTGAGTTTTGGCTACGAGAGGTCCAGTTTTTGGGGCATCTCGTTAACCAGAAGGGGATATTGGTCGATCCGACCAAGATTGAGGCGGTTATGAGATGGGAGGTGCCGAGATCACCCACCGAGATCAGGAGTTTTCTGGGATTGGCCGGCTATTATCGGAGATTTATTAAGGATTTCTCCAAGATCGTCGTGCCACTCACCAAGTTGACCCGGAAGGGTGCTGCGTTTTCTTGGGGTGCGGAGCAACAGACCTCGTTCGAGACACTTCGCCGGAAGTAATGCGAAGCCCCAGTGTTAGCCCTTCTGGAAGGGATGGAGGATTTTCTGGTATATTGTGACGCATCGATATCCGGATTGGGAGCGGTGCTTATGCAGAGCGGGCATGTGATAGCATATGCATCGAGGCAGCTTAAGCCTCATGAGTCGAGATATCCCACTCACGATTTGGAGCTGGGAGCGGTAGTGTTTGCTCTCAAGATCTGGCGACACTATTTTTATGGGGTTCGGTGTACGATATACACGGACCACAAGAGCTTGAAGTATTTGATGGATCAGCCCAACCTGAATATGCGTCAGAGGAGGTGGTTGGACGTGGTCAAGAATTTGTTGGATTAGTGTCTAAGTCCATAACTATTTTGGTATGTACTTGACCCGATGGTGCATGGTCCTTTTGGGTTGCCTTCACCAAAGCAACTTGATAGGATGAATTATGGAGAGAAAGGATTAAATATGATTTATTAATATATTATGGGAATAATATATTAAAGGAGAAATCATATTGTTTAATTAATATTAGTCAATAATTAATTGGTAATTAGTTTTGTGACTAAAAGAGATTAATTAAATTTAAGGGACTGGAATTGTAATTATAAGATAATTGCAATTTGGGCCATGGATTGTCTTAAATCAAGAGGTGGACGAATTCTTATGGGAAGCCCATAAGGAAATCGTCCAAGGGCTTGATTAAAGGAGTCTATGGGTTGCTTAGGGCTTAAGCAACCAAATTAGGGTTTCCTTGTTAGATAACCCTAATAGCCTCACTATAAATAGAACCCTTAAGGCTCAAAAAACGTGGGGGAACTTCTTTTCTAGGGTTAGAACACGTTTTGGGCAACCTCTAACCTCTCTCCTCTTCATCCTCTTGCTTATGGTGTTTGTGAACCATTAGAGGAGTGACACTTGTGACTCTAAGCCTTCCAAAGTCAATTCAAGGAGGAATTGGGATTGTTATTGCTACATAACAATCAAGGTACTATCTTAAACCTAATTATATGTTAATATTGATTTCCATATGCTAGAATTAGGGTTTATAGTCTTGGATTCAAAGCATGTACAATAGAGAAACCTAGATCCAAGCATTAGGGTTTGTATGAGCACATAAGATGTCTTATGACCAAAACCCATCAGAATTATGATTGTGAGATCCTGTACCACCCGGGCAAGGCTAATGTTGTAGACGATGCACTGAGCCGTAGGGCGGAGAGCGCCCCAATGCGAGATGTTTGTTTGAGATTGACAGTGATGACCCCGATATTGGATGCTATTCGGGGGGGGGGGGGGGGGTAGGCTGAGGCTGTGCAGCCCGAGAGCCAAAAGAGAGAACGAGTTGTCGGGATGGTATCGGAGTTCGTCACCGATAGCCGAGGGCTTATGACATTTCAGGGTCGGATTTGGGTATCGTCCGTGGGCGGCACGCGTACCATTTTGATGGAGGAGGCCCATCGATCGAGATTCTCGATCCATCTCGGGGCCACTAAGATGTATTTGGACCTGAAAAAGGATTATTGGTGGCCCTGTATGAAGAGGGATGTCGCATGGTTTGTAGAAAGATGCTTGACCTGTCGCAGGGTTAAGGCCGAGCATCAGCGTCCACATGGTAAGTTGCAGCCATTGGAGATTCCCGAGTGGAAATGGGAATAGATTACCATGGACTTCATCACCAAATTGCCAAGAACCGCGAGGGGTGTCGATGCAATTTGGGTGATTGTGGACAGGTTGACGAAGAGTGCTCACTTCCTGGCCATCAGTGAGAGCTCTTCCACGGAGATATACGTGAGAGAGGTGGTATCGCGACATGGAGTGTCGATCTCGATTGTCTCAGATGGAGATGTATGTTTCACTTCCAGATTCTGGAAGAAGTTTCATGAGGAATTGGGTACGAAACTGCATTTTAGTACCGCATACCACCCACAGACCGACGGGCAGAGTGAGCGGACGATTCAGACGCTTGAGGACATGCTTCGAGCATGTGTGTTGGATTTCGGCGGGAGTTGGGACACGTATTTGCCCTTGGAGGAGTTCTCTTACAACAATAGTCATCATTCGAGCATTGGCATGCCGCCCTTTGAGCTGTTGTATGGGAGGAGGTGTCGGACCCCTATTTGCTGGGGAGAGGTAGGGCAGTGTGTGATGGGTAGTACCGAGATTGTGCTTCAGAAGACAGAGAAGATCCAGCAGGTCAGACGGAGGTTGTTGATCGCTCAGAGTCATCAGAAGAGTTATGCGGACAGACGTCGGTCCGAGCTCGAGTTTCAGGTCGACGACCTTGTGCTCCTGAAGGTCTCTCCTTGGAAAAGGAGTGATCCGATTCAGGAAGAGGGGCAAGTTGGGGCCCCGATATATTGTTCCTTTCAGGGTGATTACGAGGGTAGGCAGGGTAGCCTATCGTTTGGAGTTGCCAGCAGAGTTGGGTCAGATTCATGACACTTTCCACGTGTCGCAGCTGCGGAAGTGTATAGCCGACAAGTCGGGAGTAGTGCTACTAGAAGATATTCACGTGGATGCGAGCCTGAATTATGCTGAGAGACCGGTGACGATCAGGGATCGGAATATCAAGGTTTTGAGGAACAAGGAAGTGCCTTTGGTGCAGATCCAATGGCAATATCGAAAAGGGTCAGAGTTGACTTGGGAACCGGAGTGTGAGATGCGGGAGCAGCATCCGGGGTTGTTTGCAGAATGAGACTTCGAGGGTGAAGTCTGATTCTAGTGGGGGAGAATTGTAACACCTGGTTTCCCAGGTATGATATTTGTTCCTTCATTTTTGGGTTTTGTGGGGGAACTCGGCGAGTTGGCATCTAGACTCGCCGAGTATGGTCGCGGATTGGTACGCGAGTTCACAGCTGGACTCGGCGAGTTCTCGAATGGACTCGCGAGTCCACGTTGTTTAATGAAACCCTAATTTCCAGGGTTTGAACCCTATTTAAAGGGTCTTATGGCCGTCATTTGCGGCCACCACCCCCATAGAGAAACCCTAAAGAGATCTTGAGCGTTTTGGGAGAGAGAGGAGGCCATTGTTAACCTTTGAAGCTTTGTTTGGCAAGGAAAAGGAGGTTCTAGCCAAGAGGAAGCAAGGGAGGTGGACATACTTCGAATTTGGAGCTCACAGGATCACATTTGAGGTGATATTTTGGCTCCCCTTCTGTTGTTATGATGATCATGTAGATTTAGGGTTTCTTGGACCCTTTATTGGCTAGATTTGATGTCCAATTCGTCCCTATTTGTGTTGAAGCTTTAAATCAGGATCCATAGAGGTCCAGAGAAGCTTTATTCCTCAACTTTATGAAGATCAATGGGTCTTTTGACCTTGGGATATGATAAATGGGGCTAAAACATCATATAGGAGCAAATAAATGTTGTTTGTGCATCAAGGTTTGGACTTTACGTGATTATCATGCTGGGGGAGGCCAGATCAATGATTGTATGGAACAGATCTGATCTCAAAAGTTGTTTTGAGTTTGTGCATGGCATGAACTCGCCGAGTCTTAAGAACAAACTCGGCGAGTAGCATGAAGGTTGCCCGTAAACACTCAGTGAGTGGACTTGTCGAGTTGAGGTAATGACTCGGTGAGTCAGGGAGAGTCGGGGGGGGGGGCTGAGTTCAAGTTGGAACTCGCCGAGTTGTTCTTGAGACTCGGCGAGTTGAGTCGTGGTGGCCCCACGACTCATGCCAGGTGGAACTCGTCGAGTCAGGGAAGTACACGGCGTGCCAAGAGAGGATCTAAGAAAGTCAGTGGATACGTGTAGACTCGACGAGTCGCCCTAGTGCACTCGCCAAGTCGGGTCAAAGTTGATCGTTGACCTTGTTGACTTTTAGGGTTGAGTACAGTTGTATTTATGGGAGTATTACTTTATGTGATTAAGCGGAGGCTAGATCACACTTTTTCCGAGTCAGATATTTACCGAGGCATCGAGGTGAGTCTTCTCACTATACGTTACCTAGAGTGGTATGTTGTATGGACCAGAGGGTCTTATATGCTATGTATGAGATTATGTGCTATGTGTTATGTGTATGTTGTATGATGTTATAGACCGGACCGAAGGGTCCAACGATATAGACCGGGCCGGAGGGCCCAACGAGCTATGACCGGACCAGATGGTCCAACGAGCTACGGGATTGGAGGGTCCCGCTGAGACACATCGACCGGAGGGTCGTATTATGGCCTCGAGTTGCGTATGTGTTGTATGCAGTATTTTGGGGAACTCACTAGGCATTTATGCTTACAGTTGTTGTGTTATGTGTTTCAGGTACTAGTGATGAGCGCAGCAAGGCGCCGACATGATTTGTACACACACACGCATTGGAGTTTTGTAGAGATTCTGGGGAGATACTTTGTGATAATAACATTTGATACAATGTGTTTGCCTTATTTATGAATGAATGAATGTTTTAAAAATGAAAAATTATTTTGAAAATTTGCGTCGTTACAATTGTGATTGGATCCTAGCCTTAATATTACATTTAGGTGTTTTATTAAGGACTCTATTTATATTTAAACTAATCTTGTCCTCTTCTTTCAGATGTCTTCGAACAAATGCTGCTTCTGGCTCTCATCCTAATGGCTCCTTTACCCTTATGAACTTATGTGGGAAAGTCACTTTTGATGGATCCAACTTCAATGAATGGATCAGAAACATCACGATGATTACCCGCTACGAGGACAAATAATATGTCCTTTATAAGGAGCTTAAGGAGATTGATGAGACCACTGCAACTCCCCAGGAGATCGTTGACTTCCAGGCACATGAAAGGGATGCTACCAAAGTTGCATGCATCATGTTGGCCATGATGACAGCAGAACTCCAAAAGTCCTATGAGGACTTCTACCCTTTTGAAATGCACCAAGATATGATGGAAAGATACCATCAAAGTGCACGACAAGAGAGGTATGAAATCATTTGCTCCATGATAACAACCATGATGAAGGACGGGGAATCTGTCACGAGCCACATGCAGAAAATGCAAAGGTATGTGGATCGGTTGTTGAAGCTTAATGTGAACTTCCCTGAGGAGCTTGCAATAGATATCATTTTGCACTCCTTACCATCGTGCTATTATCAATTCTGCATGACATATCACATGAATAAGGAAGAGGTCACACTCAGCAAACTTCAGGGACTTCTCAAGACCGCAGAAACAGGTCTTAAGGGGAAGTCGGTTGTTAACACTCCTACTCCAAACTCCGCCCTGTTTTTGGCAATCGTGAAAAGTCAAGGGAAGAAGAGGAAGAGCTCTTCGAAGGGTACCAAGGCTATAACCCTTGATGGCTCTTCTTCAATTGGAACCAAGAAAGGTTTCGTCACTCCTTCTTCTAACCCAAAAGAGGCTGAATGCTTCTATTGCCATGAAAAGTCACATTGGAAGCGGAACTGCCCAAAATACCAGCAAGATGTGAAGGATGGGAAAGTTAAACCCAACCATGCAGGTATTTACACTATCTTATCTAATAACTCACCCCATTCTAACTCTTGGGTCCTTGATACCGGTTGTGGTATTCATATATGTTCTGATTTGCAGGGACTAAAAAGAAGTGAGAATGTGGAGCATGGAAGAATAAAATTAATCATGAGGAATAGGAAAGCTTTACCTGTCACCAAGATTGGAGTTTATACTTTATCACTAAGTAGCGGGTTTATTTTAGATTTGAATAAGTGTTGTTATTCGCCAGAAATGTCAAGAAACATTATTTCCTTTCATGCATTGTATAAACAAGGTTTCACCTTTTCATTCGATAATGAAGTTGGTTCGATTAATGCTTTCTTTAATAATGTTCTTTATTTTAAAGCATTACCTTGTGATGGCGTGTATGAAACTGTATCTGTGCTTGATAACCTAGGAAATAATGTATTGTGTATTGATTCTGTTAATAATAATAACTTGGATAAAGCATCATTATGACATTGTTGTCTTGGACATATAACTAAGAAATGCATAGGCCAACTCCAAAAGGATGGAGTCTTGGAGTCATTTGACCTAAATTCAGATGATAGTTGCGAATCATGCTTACTTGGAAAAATGACAAAGTCACCCTTCACAGGTTCTTGTGAGAGGGGTGAAGGTTTGTTGGATCTTGTACACACGGATGTGTGTGGGCCCTTCAAACATGCCACAAGGGATGCTAATCGTTATTATTTGACTTTTACTGATGATTACAATAGATATATATGGATATGTCTACTTAATCAAGCATAAGTCAGAGACTTTCGAAAGGTTTAAAGAGTTTAAACAGGAAGTCGAGAATCAATTGGGCAGGAACATTAAGATGCTTTGATCCGATCGAGGTGGTGAATATCTTAGTTCAGAGTTCCTCGACTATCTTAGGGAATGTGAGATTTTCTCACAATTGACACCTCCCAGGACACCGCAGTTGAATGGTGTGGCTGGGACGCGTAATCGAACCTTTTTGGACATGGTTCATTCCATGATGAGTCGAGCTTCCCCACCAATATCATTTTGGGGGTATGCCTTAGAGACTTCCACCCATATCCTTAATCTGGTCCCTACAAAGAAAGTTTCCAAAACTCCTCATGAGATGTGGACTGGTAAAGTACCCAAACTAGACCACATCAAGATTTGGGGTTGCGAGGCTTTCATGAGATGCGAGACTCATGATAAGATCGAACCTTGAAGCGAGAGGTGTATTTTCATCGGCTACCCACAGCAATCCTTTGGTTACCTCTTCTACAGACCTAGTGAAAATGTGGTCTTTGTAGCAAGGAGAACGTTCTTGAGAGAGAGAGAGAGAGAGAGAGAGAGAGAGAGTTCATAAGCCAAGGAAACAGTGGGAGGCAAGTTGACCTTGAAGAAATTCAAGAGTCAAGCGGTGAAGGAACTTCAAACCCTAGCACTCAACTTGAGGAGGAAACTCATGTTGAGCCAATTGCCAAGTTTGTACTTCTGAGGCTTTTCACAAGGGTTAGGAATGCACCTGAGCATTACTATGGATTCCATATTACTGCGGAAGGTGATACACTTATCAGTGATGAGACACTGATAGGTCTGGATGAACCTAATAGTTA
This sequence comes from Lactuca serriola, assembly GCF_051521515.1. Lineage (NCBI taxonomy): Eukaryota > Viridiplantae > Streptophyta > Magnoliopsida > Asterales > Asteraceae > Lactuca > Lactuca serriola. Next base: position 162,673,692 of record NC_136409.1, read on the forward strand.
CGCGGAAGCCATGGTAGGCCCTGAGTCAACCAAGTGGAAAGAGGCAATGGATAGCGAGATACAGTCCATGTATGACAATCAAGTTTGGAACTTGGTTGAGAATGTACCAGGTCGTAAGACTGTAGGGTGCAAATGGATCTTGAAGAAGAATACCGACATGGATGGTAATGTACACACTTATAAGGCATGACTGGTTGCAAAGGGTTTCTCACAAACTCCGGGAGTTGATTTTGATGAGACCTTTTCTCCAGTGGCCAAGATTAAGTCTATTAGGGTTCTTTAGCCATAGCCGCATTTCATGACTATGAAATATGGCAAATGGATGTCAAAACCGCTTTCCTTAATGGAAAGTTGGTTGAGGATGTTTACATGAGTCAGCCAGAGGGTTTTGTCAATACAGAGTACCCTAATAGAGTGTGTTAGCTTGAGAAATCCATTTATGGGTTAAAGCAAGCACCTCGCAGATGGAATCTTTGCTTTGATGAGAAAGTCAAAGAATTTGGCTTTTCTAGGAGTGAAGATGAATCTTGTGTATATGTCAAGGCTAGTGAGAGTATAATTAGCTTTTTGGTGTTGTATGTGGATGACATACTACTCATAGGAAATGGCATCCCAACTCTGTAGGAAGTTAAGTCTTGGCTTGGGAAGTGTTTCTCTATGAAGGACCTAGGAGAAGTTGCCTATATTCTAGGGATAAGGATCTTGAGAGACCAGAGTAAAAGACTAATTGGACTTAGTCAGAGTACCTACTTGGATAAAGTGCTGAAGAGATTCAGCATGTAGGACTCCAAGAAAGGAGAGTTACCCATCCAAAGTAACGCCAGATTGAGTAAGACATAAAGCCCTAGTACTGAGGTTGAGATAGCAGAAATGAGTCGAATACCTTATGCTTCGGCTGTAGGATCGATCATGTATGTTATGACGTGTACTCGACCTGATGTAGCCTTTGCCTTGAGCATGGTTAGCAGGTATAAGGGGAACCATGGCAAGGCACACTGGACTGCGGTAACGAATATCCTCAAGTACCTACGGAGGACTAAGGACTGGTTCCTTACCCTCGGTGGGAGTGATGACTTGAGAGTTGTAGGGTATAGTGATGCTAGGTTTCAGAATGATAAGGATAATTTCCACTCTCAGTCAAGTTGGGTCTTTACCTTAAACGGAGGAGCAATTTCTTGGAAGAGTTCCAAGGAAGAGACAGTGGCTGATTCAACTTGCGAATCAGAGTATATAGCAGCTAGCGAGGCAGCAAAGGAGGCGATATGGCTGAAGAACTTCATTGGAGACCTTGGAGTTGTACAAGCTATTAATAAGCCAATCGAAATTTTCTGTGATAGTGAAAGTGCAGTTGCCTTAGCCAAGGAACCAAGGGATCACTGGAGATCCAGACAAATCGACAGAAAATACCATTTCATTAGACATCGAATAGAAGGACTCCTTATGGCGAAGAGGGTGTCATCGGATGAGAATCCAGCAGATCCCCTCACGAAGGGACTGACTCGGGTTAAGCATCTCCAACATGCTCGAAGCATAGGGCTGAAGGATGATATTAGATTTAGTAGTTAGATAACCTTGAAATTTGTAAAGTATAATTGACATTAGATGATGAATAAAAGGTGTTTTATTTATGAGTAAAGTGTTGCTATCTCTTGTCGATCGTTTACTATATTTCTTTAGCATGTTTTGACTTCCTGAATAGTTATGTTTGGTATATCATATTATTCAAACCTCCACAGTCGGTCATATGTCGGAAGTAGGTATGAACCAAGACTGTCATGATTGGTTGCAGAGGTCTAAGGTGTTGGACATGGCTACAACAATCTTGAGTGCTCATAAGTTCTGAGCATTAGACTCAACCCACGCTCACTGGAATCACTTCATGGAATTTATCTCGAGTGATCGTGAGACGGTAATATCATATAAGTCTTCAAACCTAGAGATATGATTTGTTACTTATGAGTTGGTTATGCATTGATTGTATGAAAACGCATTTGTAACTCGATGTTATAAAACGTGCTCTTGTGTATAATTCAATGAGTGGTCGAACAAACATATGAGTCGAAGTTTATCTGTTCCTTCTTGGATTAGAAGCTGATATCGGGGCCCCTCGATGATTTTGTTTTGACCTATGTATCAACAACGGTCAGAACTAAGTTGATGTGTTCAATTAAGTTCTTTGTCAAACAAATCGGAAATCGGGAAACAAACTGTTGGATAATAAGTAAGACATTGTTCCATGTATTTGTCCGACTGATATCTAGAGCAGAGGATTATATAATCACTTATCTTAAATGGCATATCATCATCTTATTAGTTCCGAGAGACCTTGAAAGAGCTACGATTGCCATTCGGTTCCTGAAGTATTACAGTTATAGTTATTAGATCCAAGTGGGAGACTGTTGGATAAGGTGTCTAAGTCCATAACTATTTCTGGTATGTACTTGACCCAACCCGGCATGGTCCATTTGGGTTGCATGGCACCATGCAATTTGATAGACTAAATGAGAGAAATAACACTTGTGGATTATTAATATATTATAAGTTCTAATATATTAATAATATTATTTAATTAGTTTGATCAAGAATTAATTTAGAATTAATTAAGTGATCAAAAGATAACTAATTAAATATATGAGTTGATTATGTAAATCATCCATAACTTGTATAGTGGGCTAAGAGGCTCCATAGATTATCAAGTTGGTTTCCACCCATAGGATGCTCCATGGATGCTCCATGGGAGTTACAAACCCATGGGTCATGGAAATGAAAAGTCATGACACATTAGGGTTTACACGGTGTAACCCTAGATGTGTCAACACTATATAAAGAACATATTTTCCACCAAAATCGGCTACACGTAAGAAACAAGAGGGCTAGGCCGATTTTTAGAAGTGTGTATTCTCTCTAAAGTCATTCCAAAAGCATTTGGTGTTGTGTGAACCATTTGAGGCATAACACTTAGGGTGCTAGGATCACAAGGTTTCAAGGATCATAAGCAACAACAAGGTAAGTTATTCTATCTTTCATTCAAGTTAAATTTTGCTCCCCATGTATGCTAAATAGGAATATAACCTTGGAATTTAACTTTGCATGATAATTAGACAAAGATAGATCCAAGGTTATTAGGGTTGCATGTACACTTAGGAAGTGTTAGAATGCTCAAAACCCATCAGTGGTATCAGAGCCTAGGCTTGTTTGTTGATTTTTTGTGCAAACTGTTGAAAAAAATTGTTTTTTAGTTCTCAGTATTCAGCGAGAGAGTGACGTGATACTGCGGGGAGCTGTAGTACTCACTGGCTAGCGGGAGAGTGTTGTGATACCGCGGGGCCGTAGTACTCACTGGTTAGTGACAGGGTGTCGTAAGCCAACCGGGGGGGAACCGTAGCACTCAGTAGTCAATAAGAGTGAATATTGTTCTGCGAGGAGCTGTAGTATTCACTAGTCAAAGTATGATGCAAAGGAGTTCTTAGGCTTGGGTAGCCTTACCACTTGAGTCTTCTGAAACCTGGTTGTCGGACCAGGGGCGAGACTAGGGTCTCCGTGTCGGGCGAGAATTGTTGTATCCTGGGTTGAGGAATGATTACCGTAATCATAAGGAATTGGAGAGATGGTGTGTGCATAAATTCGCGAATCGCGGGTATGGGTTGAATATCAGATTGGAAATGAGTGGTTCCATATCTGTTATGAAAGCAGACTCTCGAGTTGAATTTTGGACAATTCGTGTATTGAGTAGGCGAGATGAGGTTCCGGATTTGCAGATAGGTTCCATTTGGAGGGGTATTGTGTGTCACCTGATGTCTTAGACCTGAGTGGGTCAGTTCGTCTGTATGGGAAGGACCGTGAGACGTATGGAACTAATGATTAGTAGGCGACAGAGGTTGAGGGGGAGATGATTTCAGTTGGGGTTGTAGTATTTGCTTGGGGTAAAGCGAACTTCGTGACTAGTGTGTCACATTGGGCCGAGACAGATAGTGTGAGAAGGAAGTCTGTAAGACGTTTTGGGGTATGCAACGGGTAACCTTTGGAGGTTCAACAGTTAGGTCGGGAGTTGACCTGGTGCTCAGTGTTGAAAGGGATATTTGAGAAGGGAACTGGGGCTTATGATTGATAGATGTCAGAGGATACTTCTGAGCAAGCATGATCATTTTCATGTGTCTGGGGACAGGGTATTGAGAGTTGATTGTTCAGATGAGTTTTCATTGTAGTACATTGGGTGGGTTCCTAGTGATGTGATCCTTTCTTTCATTGGAGTATGATCTAGATCGTCTTGTATGTCTGGTAAGAGTGGTCGGTAGCCAATTTTTGGGCATTGAATTGTTTTATCAGTCGCAGCGAGAGAATAAGAAGGGTAGTAAGTTATCAAGGGTTTGTTATTCGAGGAGAAAATAACATGGTGATAACGTGAGAGGGCGGTCTGGTAGTGAGACAGGCCACTAGAGTTTCCAGATTCTGAAGAGTTAGAAGGGGTAACGTAGAGGCAGGATGGTCTGTCCTTTTCCAGGTTTGGGGTTTCTATTTGGATTCAGGTTCTACTGGAGGAGATAGCTGTGTGGTATGAGATCCTTTCAATGGTACCTTTCAGGTTTTTGGGTTCGATCTATGTGTTGTGGAGGAGCGATTCCGAGGGCGAAATCTAATTCAAGTGGGGGAGAATTATAACATTCGGATTCTTAGGTATATTATTGTAAGAGTAAATTCTAAGATTTATGGAGCGACTCGACGAGTAATGAGTCAAACTCGTCGAGTAGAGTCGAGTTATCTGTGTGGGTTTAATGAACTGACTCGACGATTCAATGTGCCGACTCTCCAAGTTAGTGTTGTGCGAGGAAACCCTAAATTCCTGGGGTTAGGGCCTACTTAGGTGAACTTATAACCTCAAATGTGCCTCACAAGCTACCCAACTCTCCTGTGTGAAACCCTTAGCGGTCATTGAAGATAAGAGAGAGTGCTTGAGCTAATATCAAGTGTTTTTGGTGAATCTTTGGAAGGAAAGGAGTGAGCAACAAGCAAGGAACAAGAAGAGGCTGTGGGATCTAGCATTTCTTCACATGGAGCTTCTATAGAAGGTATAAAGCCTACACCTTTCTCATCTTATTAGTTGGATCTCATGATTATGGAAGTTAGGTCTTTTTCTACCTTTTGTTGGGACAATAAGTGCATGGACTCTATTAGGAGGCCTAAACTTCAGATCTGGACTTTGTGAGGTCCAGAGAGTCCAAAGATTATAGCTTTATTCAACCATATAAGAGTTATTGTGGTTAAGCATCTTTGTTAGAGTTATATTGGCATTTAGAGCATCATATGCCATGAATGGGCGTAAAGCTCATGACTTTATGTGATAATCGAGCCCTGAGAACGTAGATCTAGAGTTTAGGAAGGTTTTTTTTTTGCCTTGAAATCATCTGAATGAGAAATGAGTCTGAATGGACTCATCGAGTCGATGAGCCGACTCGAAGAGTCGGTTAGGGTTTGTCCCGATGAGCTTGGCCATGCGATAACTCAGTGAGTTGGGGGTCAACTCGATGAGCTAATTTGGACCTTCACGAGACTTTCAAGGAAAAGAGTGGACTCGAGGAGTCACATAGGTGCACTCAGCGAGTCGGGTCAAACATGGACTGTTGACTCGAGTTGATTTCTATTGACTTTAGGTTTTGGTCAAACACGAGTAATGGAGACCATGGAGGGGTAAAATGGTCTTGTACCCACTTCAAGAGTTAGAAAGAGGAAGAATAACCTTTGGTTTACTTAGAGTTGAGAATCAAGTATTTATTGAGATAACTACCGTATGTCTTAGGCGGTGGCTAGTTCGAGATTCAAGTGCGAGGATGATTGCTTGTTGTCGAGGTGAGTCTTCTCACTATACTTACCATGAGTGGTATTTTTGTGTGACTGAGATATCTTATGTGTTTATATTGAGTACTCAGATATCCTGCATTATGTTTATGTGATTTATGTTGTATTTTATTCTGTGCTTACTAAGTTAGGACCGGAGGGTCCACCCGAGTTATGGGATCGGAGGGTCCCACTAAGACACATTGACCTGAGGGTTTTACTGTGTTATAGCTTCGAGTGGCTAATGAGTTGTGTGTGGTATTTTGGGGAACTCACTAAGCTTCGTGCTTACCGTGTTATGTGTTATGTGTTTCAGGTTTTCTCAGGATCGCAGGAAGGCACCAGATTGATTGTACACACCAGTGAAAGAGTTATGTTTTTAAGGATCCTATATTTTAATCAAACAATTATAGAGTTGCGAGTTGTATATAAAATAAATGAGATTTTTGTGAAATGTGTTATGAGAATTATGTGATTTTAAATGAATTTTTTTTGTAAATTTTATGTGTTACAGCAAGTGGTTTGATATGGCTCGGGTACCTTAGCGATGCTATCGAGGGTCGTATTCTTGGGAGATGAGAAAGTCAAGTACCGGAGTTTCATGTGGGTTGTGAATTGGTAGTTGCCTATGCTTTATAAGTGGTTGTTATGGGAAGTTCTGAGGTTTTCAACTATAAATCAGGTTTATCATGGGGTTCGTTTGATCCGTATATGGAGGACCATTTTGCGGATGATATTCATTTCATGGTCAAGTATGGGTGTACCTGGATGGGCTGTTTGGGTTATGCCATGGTTTAACCACCAGTGGGCGGTGGTTCGAATTCTAAGTGGGGGAGAATTGGGATTCCCGGGTTGAAAGTTAGTCATTGAGAGTTATGTTAGTTCTCTGTTTGGTTTGTTGCTTTTAGATTTGTTGGGCAGATGTTGGTCGATGAACCTTTTTCAGAAGTAGGTATGTTCATCTCCAGGTGGTTTGTGGTTTCTCTTGTTTGGGTGTCAAGGTATATGAGACCATTGGTCGTTGAGTTCATTTTTCAGTCGGAATTTTCCAAAGGATTTAAGTGGTGCCAGCTTAAGGTCAAGGAATGCGTCAGCTACCCTCATGTTTAGTATATTCTATGTTCATTCGGTCTTCATCTGTGTCTACCCTCAGTGGTAGAGGGGGAGCTTGGTTCACAACAGACTCATGTTTTGGTAGCCTTCAGGATCATCTTGGATGTTTTCTCGAGCTAGTGGTGTAGTGATGAAATCCTTTCAGTCCAGTATGGGGTCTTGTTTTGACCGATCGTGAAGATGTTTTTCGGTTTTGATTAAGGTGGCATTTTGATTATCTTTGGTGTTTCTTTTCTCTTCGGATGAGATTTTGGGTCTTGTAAGTATGTGTATGGGTGTGTTTCGTGTGATCTGGGAAAGATGGCATTGGGGCTTTTGGTTCGAAGTATGTGCATGGTTCTCTTGGGTTTCAACATCCAATTTGGATCAAGAGTGCAACCGTTATTCTCTCTGCGGATCGTGTGCGACTTTGTTTTCATAAGGATTGCGCTAGTAGCAACTATGTGGTGATCAGTGGCGCTATGAGAGTGTCATCAAGGTCTGTGTGTTATCAGAAGCATTCCAGTCATAGGAAGTGGGCCTAGTGATCAAGATGGTTCATTTCTTCTATTTGTAGTGCTTTCGTAGTTGTCATGCTAATAGAAATCGGTCGAGCCGTAAATCTGTTGGTTAGATAAAGGGAGCAATAATGGTTGTGTGGAGTATCAGCCAAGTATCAGAAAGTTTATGTAGGGTGCATGCATTATAAATCCAGTTGTTCATAGTCTGTTGTTTGATTTGTGATTCTCGAGTTGGAAATTGTTTATGCAGTCGTAAGTCATAAGTTCTTGGTGATTATATCGAGTGGGTGCCCAAGTGGGGGTGCACCATAGCCGGTAAGGGTTGGATGTATCGCATAATTTCATGGTTTGATCGTCGTTGCTCGACGAAGCAGGGGTTAGTATTGGCATAACAAAGAGTCAAGGGTTGTTGAGATTTTGGGTTCATCATATGGCTCGATTTTGGGTTAAGTTCGCGGTCTGTGTGTTTTGAGGATCATTCTTCATGATTCTGGTAGTGCCCTTGTTAGGGAATGGGGGTAGAATCAAATGGATATTCATAAGTTTAAGGGAAGGTTCTGTGAGGGGGTATCATCGATAGCCATTCTCGAGCAGGCTTTGGTGGAAACTCGTGTTAGGAATCGCGAGTTGGTCCATGCAAGGTCTGTATCCAGAGCGGAGGGGGCTAAGAAATCTATATGTCAAAGGTATCAGTTGAAGGGTTCAGGATTTAGCTTATGTGTCTGCACTCCAGGATGGCTTCAGCTTGTTAATGAAGAACAAGTGATGAGGTTTCGGGCTCTTAGCAGCAGTGTATCGGCCCGATAGTCGAGGAAGTTTGTATTCTATATCTCTTAAGTGTTTATGAAATTGTTATCATCAAGGTTGGATAGATTGTTCGATGGATAAGTGACATGGTTTTAGCAATTGCTTCAGTTGGGGGTGGGTCTATCAGGGAGTCAGACTATTTCAATATCCAAATTCGGATATATAAGGTTGGGTCTTTGCATGGGATCATGGGTTGTTCTTCTTCAGGTTGGTCGTTTCTGTTTGGGTTTGATTGTTTTGGGGAGGTCGTTTTATGTGCTGAATGTTCGGGTGCGTTCCGTAAGAGATTGTTTGGTTGTGAGTGCTAGTAAGGAGTGATTTCGGTGAGGAAATCTAATTTAAGTGTAACTAATTTGCAGTTGTACATGGACAGTGTTTTCGTCCCTTTAAGTGTCAAGATAATCCAGGTTGGAAGTATTTGGTTCAGTCTGAATTTCTTATGGAGTTGGTTCAATAGTGAATCAGAGTGGTTGTTCTGTCAAGAAGTCAGGTCAATTTGAGATTCCAGGTTTCAGGAGAGGTAGAGGTGGTTCTACGAGGGTTGAAGGTCCGTTCTTCTTTAGGTGGTGAGTAGTAGTAGGATTGGTTCTAGTTTCCTTGGGGAGACGATAGTTTTCTCAGGTTGTGGTAGTGCGACTCAGATTATTTGGTGTGATGAGAAAAGAAAGGGCAGATTTCGAGGATGAAATCTAACTTAAGTGGGGGAGAGTTGTAACACCCGGAATCTAGAAGGTTAATTGTGGAATTATGCCAAATTAAAGTTGAACTCGGAGAGTTGGAGGAGCCAACTCAGCGTGTTGAAGATGAAAAATTGTGAGGATTTAATGTGTCTACTTGACGAATTAAGGAGACTCAACTCAGCAAGTAGAAGTTGGATTGACCGCGAAGTTTAATGAGGCAACTCAACGAGTTGAGGAGCCTCAACTCGGTGAGTTGGCCACTCAGAAGGAAACCCTAATTTTGGGGTTTTTCATCGTATTTAAACACCTTAAGTTTCGGGTGTTGGCTTCATTCCCAGTCTCCATAGCCCCTAACCCTAATCTCGAAACCCTAGAGCCTCCTTGAGTGTTGTGAGCTCATTATGGGTGTATTTTGGTGTGTTTGAAGCCCTTGGAAGGAAGATAAGCTTGGTGCAAGGTGGTCGTTCACTGTGTCCATCGGTTTGTGGATGGTAGGTTGTACTCATGTCCAGCCTAGTTCCTAGGGAACCTTGTAGCGACTACCAGAACCTTGAAGTGAATCTACTATCTCTATCAGAGATAATGGATATGGGAACACCATGCAGTCGTACGATATCCCTAATGTAGGTTCTCGTTAGTTTCTCCATCTCGTTAGTTTCTTTGATGGGCAGGAAGTGTGCAGACTTGGTTAACCTGTCTACGATCACCCAAATGGTATTGAGGCCACCCATTGTCTTGGGCAACTTGGTTATGAAGTCCATCGTGATCCGCTCCCACTTCCATTCAGGTATCTCCGGTTGATGTAGTAAACCGGAGGGTTTCTGGTATTCGACCTTAACCGTGGCGCAAGTAAGGCACTTGCTCACGAAGGTAGCAATCTCTGCTTTCATGTTAGGCCACCAATATAACTTTTTAAGATCCCGATACATCTTATCTGAACCTGGGTGTTGTGTGCCTTGGTCACGACCAAGTCCCTAAAACCACCGTGCTTCGGTGTCCAGATCTGATCCATGAGATATAAGGCTCCGCCACCCTTGACCTCTAAGTTTTTATCCATCCCTCTCAGGGATATACCCGCCACATTTTCAAGTTTCAAGGCTTCAAGTTGAGCCTCCTTAATTTGTGTGGACAAGTGTGAATGGATAGTCATAGTCAATGATTTGACTCTACGACCAGAGTATTCTTTCTGACTTAGGGCGTCAACTACTATGTTAGCTTTACCAGGATGATAACGAATTTCGCATTCGTAGTCATTGAGTAGCTCGACCCACTTTCGTTGTCTCATATTGAGCTCCTTCTGATCGAATATATGTTGAAGGCTCTTATGGTCTGTAAAGATAGTGCTTTTTGTACCATACAGGTAGTGTCTCCAGATCTTCATAGCAAATCCAACTGCTCCTACCTCAAGATCGTGTGTGGTGTAGTTGACTTCGTGTGTCTTTAGCTGTCTTGAGGCATAGGCGATGACACTACCTCATTGTATAACAACACAGCCATGCCCTTGGTTGGATGCATCGCAATAAACCATGAAGTCTTTTATTCCTTCTGGGAGGGATAGTATCGGTGCGCTGCATAAGGCTCGCTTTAGCGTTTGGAACGATTTCTCTTGTTTCTCTTCCCAGTCAAAGGCCACGCCTTTCTTGGTCAATGTTGTAAGCGGTTTCGCGATCTAGAGAAGTTCTGAATGAACCTGCGATAGTAGCCAACAAGGCCTAGAAATTGACGAATTTCTGTAGGCGTCTTCGGTGCTGACCAGTTCTCAATGGCCTTTATTTTGGAAGGGTCCACATGAATTCCCTCTTCACTAACAACGTGACCCCAGGAATTTGACTCTTCGGATCCAAAACTCGCATTTAGAGAACTTTGGGTATAACTTCTCTGATCGTAATGTTTCTAAGACTTGATGTAGATGTTGACTATGATCCTCCTTACTTCGAGAGTAGATAAGTATGTCATCGATGAACACAGTGACGAACTGATCCAAGTAAGGATGGCACACCCTAATCATTTAGTCCAGGAATACTACGGGCTCATTAGTCAATTCGAATGGCATCACTACAAAATCGTAGTGACCATAACGAGTTTGGAAGGCTGTCTTGGGAACATCTTCCTCTAACACTCATAACTGGTGATACCCGAATCTCAGATCAATATTTGAAAAGTAATTTGCCCCTTGCAGTTGTTTGAACAAGTCGTCTATGCGAGGTAGAGGGTAACAATTCTTGACGGTTAGTTTGTTTAGTTCTCTGTAGTCGATGCACATACAGAACGATCCGTCTTTCTTCTTCAGGAATAGGACCGGTGCTCCCCGGGGTGAGAAGCATGGTCTAATAAAGCCCTTGCTGAGTAATTCATTAAGTTGATCAGATAGATCCTGCATCTCAACTAGTGCTAGACGATAGGGCAATTTGGCTACTGGGGTAGCCCCTGGAACTAAGTCGATTATGAACTCGACTTGACGATGTGGAGGTAATCCTAGTAGTTCTTCTAGAAATATGTCGGGAAAGTCGCGTACTTCTGGGATGTTCTTTATGTCTTTCGTCTCTTGGCTCATATCGACAACATGAGCTAGGAATGCGTGACATTCCTTTCGTAAGTACTTTTGGGCTTGTATACTCAAGATGATACGAAGGTTCGTGTCGGGTTTGTCGCCATAGATAACTAGAGTTTCGCTAGACGGCAGATTAAGGCGAACGGCCTTTGCATAACACATGATGTCAGCAGGATGAAGACTCAACCAATCCATGCCGATAATGACGGCGAAACTTTTAATTGAGACCGGCATGAGGTTGATTGGAAACGAATGGCTATCTAGAGTTAGAGTACATCCTATGTATATACCGCTAGTGCTCTCAGTCTTTCCGTTAGCCATTTCTATAGTGAACAGTTCTTTAAGTGCACGTGGTTTTTGTTTAAGTAAGTGAGAAAATTTCGGGTTCACGAAACTCCTCTCTGCTCCACTATCAAACAGTATGCATGCATATGAGTTATCGAGGAGAAACGTAACAGTGACCACTGCAAGGTCGGCTACCGCTTCCTCGTGGCCTATAGCCAAAACTCTTCCCACTCCGCCAACGTTCCCTGCCTTCAGGCAGTTTCTTTTGTAGTAACCCACCTCGCCACATCCGTAGCAAACCTGACCCATACCGACGCCGGGGACTTGGGTGATTGGCCTAGCCGGAGACTTGCAGAAACGGGTAGTGTGCCCCTTCCTGTTTCAGTTAGAGCACTGCATTTCCAGGTAGGGTCCGTTGTGGTGGAAGTTGCACTTTTTCCACTTGGGCAAGCTTCCAGCATACTGCTTCATTGGCACAGTAGCAGTAGGTGTTATCGTAGCATGAACAACCACAACCTGCTGCTTCTTGGAAGAGTTCTGCGTTGTATTCTTTTTCTTGTTATCTGAGAACTTCTGCTTGTTGTCAGCGGCTTTGGAGGGTTCTGGGATGGCCAGGGTTGTTGTTGTCGGGGTACGGACTCCATGGTCGATGAGCCATTGTGCCAGTCGCTTGGCACTGTCGAAGGTAATGGGTTTTGAAGCTAAGACATTCCCCTGAAATGGAGGCACCAGCCCCCAAATATACCATTTGACTTTCTTCCCTTCCGTAGGGACCATTCCTGGACATAGTGCCACCAAATCGTTGAATCTGGTAGTATAGGCCACTATGTCGGAGCCCTTCATGGTTAGGATCCAGAGTTCCTGTTTAAGTTTCTGAACTTCGCGCCTCGTTTGGTACTCCTCGATCATGATCTCCTTTAGAGCTTCCCAACCCATAGCATTAGCCACTATTAGAGTTAGTGACTTGACATGGCTATTCCACCATGTCATGGCTCGGTCCACGGAGGTGCAGGCAGCAAATTTAACTTTGCTTCCTTCCAGACAGGAATAGATCTCAAAGATTGATTCCGTTTTCTCGAACCATTGCGAGAGGTCAATGATTCTTCCAGTCCCGTTAAAGGTCCTGGGCTTGCAGTTGGTGAAGTCCTTATACGACCACTCCCTAGAGTGCACTGGAGCATCACCTTGAGTGGAATGAACTATTGTTCCACTTTTGCTTGTAACACTAGCACTGAACTAAGCTAAGACTGTTGAAACAGCCGTTGCCACTACAACTTGGATTGCTGTCGGATTGTATTGTGGTGGAGGTGGTGGTTGAGTAGGAGTTATCGGAGGATTGCGTCTCGGTGTTCGGCATGGAGGCATCTTTCAACCATAAGTTTACAATGATGAAGATGATAGTAAGAATTAATTGTGAGTATAATGAGAGTGGTCCATGGACTAAATCGCCATAGCCCAACAAAACACATGAGAGTATGGTTGATATAGAGATCTAACAGTAGGAGCATGAAAGCACTTTGATAAAGATTTCCCAAAATATTAGATGTCTTTCAATAATATTGGCATTAATTGTTGGGTTTTGAGCATTCTAACACTTCCTAAGTGTACATGCAACCCTAATAAACCTTGGATCTATGTTTGTCTAAGATACATGCAAATAATTATTTTTCCAAGGCTTATATCCTAACTAGCATGGCATGGGGAACTTGAATCAAATAAAGCTAGTAGAAACACTTACCTTGTAGTTGTAGTTGATTGCTTGGAGTTTTAGAGCCTAGCACCAATAGTGTGGATGCCTCAAATGAAAGTCACAAATCACCACAAACTTGGAACTTTGAGAGAATAGTCACCACTTCTCTTGAAATCGGCCCTCACCTCAACATGTGTCAACTAGTATCATTTCAAGAGCCAAGACCTCCTTTATATAGTGTGGTGGATTAGGGTTACATCCATGTAAACCCTAATACCCATGTCTCTTCATTTCCATGAGATCCATGGGTTAAAGCTCCATGGAGTATCCATGGACTTCTTCCATGCAAGCCTAGCCCATTCCAAATAAGCATAAGCCCACACTATATAAATATAGAAGCCCATATTTAATTAGTAATATCTTTGATCACTAAATTAATCCTAGATTAATTATAGATCACTTCTAATTAAATAATATGATCTTATATTAATATATTAGAACTTATAATATATTAATAAATCATAACTTGTATTTTCTCAAATATTATCCATAAATTGTTCGGGTGAAGTGCAACCCAAATGGACCATGTCGGGTCGGGTCAAGTACATACCAAATATAGTTATGGGCTTAGACACTATATCCAACAGTCTCCCACTTGGATAAGTCTAGTAACTATATTGGCAAGTATAACTTCAGGAACCGATCAGCAATCGTAGCTCTATAAACTCTGTTGAACTAGAACGCGCCATTTAGATAAGTGATCATATAATCCTCTGTTTTAGATATCAGCCGGACAAATACATGGAACATTGTCTTGCTTATTGTCCAGCATTTGTTTCCCGATTTCCGATTTGTTTGACATAGAACTCAACAGAACACATCAATTTAGTTCTGACCGGGCCCGGTACATAGGTCAAAACAAAATCATCGAGGGGCCCAGATATCAGCTTCTAATCCAAGAAGGAACAGATAAACTTCGACTCATATGTTTGTTCTACCACTCATTGAATTACACACAAAGGCACGTTTTATAACATCGAGTTACCAATGCGTTTTCGTACAATCAATGCATAACCAACTCGTAAGTAACAAATCATATCTCTAGGTTTGAAGACTTATATGATATTACCGTCTCACGATCACTCGAGATAAAATTCCATGAAGTGATTCCAGTGAGCGTGGGTTGAGTCCAATGCTCAGAACTTATGAGTACTCATGATTGTTGTAGCCATGTCCAACACCTTGGACCTCTGCAACCAATCATGACAGTCTTGATTCATACCTACTTCCGACATATGACCGACTGTGGAGGTTTGAATAATATGATATACCAAACATAATTATTCTGGAAGTCAAAACATGCAAAAGAAATATAGTAAACGATCGACAAGAGATAGCAACACTTTACTCATAAATAAAACACCTTTTATTCATCATCAAATGTCAATTACACTTTACAAATTTCATAATTTATCTAACTACTAAAACTTATATCATCCTTTAGCCCTATGCTCCGAGCATGCTGGAGATGCTTAACCCTACTCAGTCCCTTCGTGAGGGGATCTGCTGGGTTCTCATCCGATGATACCCTCTTCGCCACGAGGAGTCCTTCTTCGATTCGATGTCTGAGAAAATGGTATTTTCTGTCGATGTGTCTGGATCTCCCATGATCCCTTGGTTCCTTGGCTAAGGCAACCGCACTATTGCTATCACAGAAAATCTCCATTGGCTCTTTTATAGCTGGTACAACTCCAAGGTCTCCGATGAAGTTCTTTAGCCATACCGCCTCCTTTGCTGCCTCGCTTGCTGCTATATACTCTGATTCACAAGTGGAATCAGCCACTGTCTCCTGCTTGGAACTCTTCCAAGAAATTGCTCCTCCGTTTAAGGTAAAGACCCAGCCCGAATGAGAGCGGAAATTATCCCTATCAGTCTGGAAGCTAGCATCACTATACCCTACAGCTCTCAAGTCATCACTCCCACCGAAGGTAAGGACCCAGTCCTTAGTCCTTCGCAGGTACTTGAGGATATTCTTTACCGCAGTCCAGTGTTCCTTGCCAGGGTACCTGTGGCATGTTTGAATGGTCTACACACATCCGTGTGTACAAGGTCCAACAAACCTTCACCCCTCTCACACGAGCCTGTGAAGGGTGACTTTGTTATTTTTCCAAGTAAGCATGATTTGCAACTATCATCTGACTTTAGGTCAAACGACTCCAAGACTCCATCCTTTTGGAGTTGGACTATGCGTTTCTTGCTTATATGTCCAAGACGAAAATGCCATAATGATGCTTTATCCAAGTTATTATGATTAGTAGAATCAATACACAAAACATTATTTCCTAAGTTATCTACAACAGATACAGCTTCATACACACCATCACAAGGTAATGCTTTAAAATAAAAAACATTATTATAGAAAACATCAATAGAACCAACTTCATTATTAAATGAAAAGGTAAACCCTTGTTTGTACAAAGCATGAAAGGAAATAATATTTCTTGCCATTCCTGGCGAATAACAACATTTATTCAAATCTAAATTAAACCCACTACTTAGCGATAAAGTATAAACTCCAATCTTGGTGACAGGTGAAGCTTTCCTATTCCCCATGATCAAGTTTATTCTTCCTTGCTCCACATTCTCACTTCTTCTTAGTCCCTGCAAGTCACAACAAATATGAATACCACAACCGGTATCAAGGACCCAAGATTTAGAATGGGGTGAGTTATTAGAAATGATAGTGTAAATACCTGCATGGTTGGGTTTGACTTTCCCATCCTTCACATCCTGCTGGTACTTTGGGCAGTTCCGCTTCCAATGAGACTTTTCATGGCAATAGAAGCATTCAGCCTCTTTTGGGTCAGAAGAAGGAGTAATGAAACCTTTCTAGGTTCCACTTGAAGAAGAGCCATCAAGGGTCCGAGCCTTGATACCCTTTGAGGATCTCTTTCTCTTCCTCCATCGAATTTTCCCAATTGCCAAAACCGGAGTTGAGTTTGGAGTAGGAGTGATAGCAACTGACTTCCCCTTAAGACCTGATTCTGCGGTCTTGAGAAGTCCCTGAAGTTTGCTGAGTGTGAACTCTTCCTTATTCATGTGATATGTCATGCGGAATTGATCATAGCACGATGGTAAGGAGTGCAAAATGATATCTATTGCAAGATCCTCATGGAAGTTCACATTAAGCTTCAGCAAACGATCCACATATCTTTGCATTTTCTGCATGTGGCTCGTGACGGATTCCCCGTCCTTCATCATGGTTGTTATCATGGAGCAGATGATTTCATACCTCTCTTGTCTTGCACTTTGATGGTATCTTTCCATCAAATCTTGGTACATTTCATAAGGGTAGAAATCCTCATAAGACTTTTGGAGTTCCGCTGTCATCGTGGCCATCATGATGCAAGCCACTTTCGTAGCATCCCTTTCATGTGCCCGAAAGTCAGCGATCTCCTGAGGAGTTGCAGTGGTCTCATCAATTTCCTTAAGCTCCTTGTCAAGGACATATTCTTTGTCCTCGTAGCAGGTAATCATCCTGATGTTTCTGATCCACTCATTGAAGTTGGATCCATCAAAGGTGACTTTCCCACACAAGTTCATAAGGGTAAAGGAGCCATTAGGATTAGAGCCAGAAGCAGCATTGTTTGAAGACATCTGAAAAGAAGAGAAGAAGATTAGTTTAGAGATAAGAGAGTCCTTAATAAAACACCCAAATGTAATATTAAGGCTAGGATCCAATCACAATATAATATAACTTAGAAGAGGTATGTCGTAATCTAAGCTATACCATATTTGAAAGGTAGGTGAATGGCGATTCACCAATTTCCACCATGAAAACCGAAATGTTTAAATATTAGGTTTTTGATTGGTTCTTAGAAATTCCTAGATTCTTTGAGATTCAGTGAACTTTTCAAAGGCATGTTTCAATCTCGAGTGTGCCCTCCAAGTTTTGTGACTGGGATGTCGAGTATCACAAAACGAGGTGTGAAGTAACCATGCAAATCACTTGGTACCCTTAAGGTTTATCACTCAATCGATGTGCCGGTAAACCACACACGTTCCATCGATACTATAATAAACCCTAAGTCACCCTTTACCTACCTTGTTAAGTCCAAGTTAGTGTGCCGGTTAACCACACACGCTCCACCAACGACTTAATCAAAGTGTAAAGTGTGATTTCATGGATTAGCACCTTATTCACATTTTTCCTAAAGTAACTAAGATTGGGAATTTAATAAAACATTTAGTTACTTTATAATATTCATCATACTTTTAATGAGAATTTATAAGTCCTTGTCTTACCCGTTCGGCTAACGACCCTCCACCAGTCAAGCAAGCGGTGGGTGAGAGTGGACACCCATTAAGTCACCATTTTATAGGCAACAACCTTATACCCACCTTATAGACCGGCTTCGTGAATGAGGCGTACTAGCGGTAAGACGACTTTGCTCTTATACATATATATATATATATATATATATATATATATATATATATATATATATATATAATTATTAAATCATAATAATATAAGTATAAGGGTTGAATTTTAACTTTTAAAATTCTAAGGGTTGGAACTAAAGTTTTAACTTGACTTTACTTGTTCCAAAACTTGAGGGCAAGTTTTGTAAACTTTCAAAACTTTTCATTTCTTGTAACTTATGAGTTTAATAGAGTAATAAAATGAAGACTCTTCACTTTTCTAACTCTTGTGTTCTTTTAATGGTTTTCAATCCAAGAGACTTTTGGTTTTCCATAACTTGAGGACAAGTTATGGATACCATTAAAACACATTATGATCAAGAATTAAACTACCACATAGGTTACAAATAATTCCTATGATCATCTAAACATCATAAGAACAAGAACATGAATATGAACACTTTCATATATCAAAATCACACTTAATCTTTGTAATTTTGATAACTAGTTGTTGTAAATGAGTTAGAAAGGACATTACACCTTCTAAAACAAGTTTTCAAGTACCAAAACAGTTTAGGGTAATGTTTCTAATCCATTTCCAGCAACTAAAGTCGAAAATCTGCACTCTGTCGACCCTACTCGCCGAGTGCATGAACCTACTCGACGAGTAGGTTGAAGATACATGTGAACTCGACGAGTCCCCCCATAGACTCGCCGAGTCCAGCAGTCAGACAGCAAGTTTTTCGACTTTTTTTTCATAATATTGCAACAAATATCAAACAAACAAGCCTAGGCTCTGATACCACTGTTGGGTTTTGAGCATTCTAACACTTCCTAAGTGTACATGCAACCCTAATAAACCTTGGATCTATGTTTGTCTAAGATACATGCAAATAATTATTTTTCCAAGGCTTATATCCTAACTAGCATGGCATGGGGAACTTGAATCAAATAAAGCTAGTAGAAACACTTACCTTGTAGTTGTAGTTGATTGCTTGGAGTTTTAGAGCCTAGCACCAATAGTGTGGATGCCTCAAATGAAAGTCACAAATCACCACAAACTTGGAACTTTGAGAGAATAGTCACCACTTCTCTTGAAATCGGCCCTCACCTCAACATGTGTCAACTAGTATCATTTCAAGAGCCAAGACCTCCTTTATATAGTGTGGTGGATTAGGGTTACATCCATGTAAACCCTAATACCCATGTCTCTTCATTTCCATGAGATCCATGGGTTAAAGCTCCATGGAGTATCCATGGACTTCTTCCATGCAAGCCTAGCCCATTCCAAATAAGCATAAGCCCACACTATATAAATATAGAAGCCCATATTTAATTAGTAATATCTTTGATCACTAAATTAATCCTAGATTAATTATAGATCACTTCTAATTAAATAATATGATCTTATATTAATATATTAGAACTTATAATATATTAATAAATCATAACTTGTATTTTCTCAAATATTATCCATAAATTGTTCGGGTGAAGTGCAACCCAAATGGACCATGTCGGGTCGGGTCAAGTACATACCAAATATAGTTATGGGCTTAGACACTATATCCAACAGTCTCCCACTTGGATAAGTCTAGTAACTATATTGGCAAGTATAACTTCAGGAACCGATCAGCAATCGTAGCTCTATAAACTCTGTTGAACTAGAACGCGCCATTTAGATAAGTGATCATATAATCCTCTGTTTTAGATATCAGCCGGACAAATACATGGAACATTGTCTTGCTTATTGTCCAGCATTTGTTTCCCGATTTCCGATTTGTTTGACATAGAACTCAACAGAACACATCAATTTAGTTCTGACCGGGCCCGGTACATAGGTCAAAACAAAATCATCGAGGGGCCCAGATATCAGCTTCTAATCCAAGAAGGAACAGATAAACTTCGACTCATATGTTTGTTCTACCACTCATTGAATTACACACAAAGGCACGTTTTATAACATCGAGTTACCAATGCGTTTTCGTACAATCAATGCATAACCAACTCGTAAGTAACAAATCATATCTCTAGGTTTGAAGACTTATATGATATTACCGTCTCACGATCACTCGAGATAAAATTCCATGAAGTGATTCCAGTGAGCGTGGGTTGAGTCCAATGCTCAGAACTTATGAGTACTCATGATTGTTGTAGCCATGTCCAACACCTTGGACCTCTGCAACCAATCATGACAGTCTTGATTCATACCTACTTCCGACATATGACCGACTGTGGAGGTTTGAATAATATGATATACCAAACATAATTATTCTGGAAGTCAAAACATGCAAAAGAAATATAGTAAACGATCGACAAGAGATAGCAACACTTTACTCATAAATAAAACACCTTTTATTCATCATCAAATGTCAATTACACTTTACAAATTTCATAATTTATCTAACTACTAAAACTTATATCATCCTTTAGCCCTATGCTCCGAGCATGCTGGAGATGCTTAACCCTACTCAGTCCCTTCGTGAGGGGATCTGCTGGGTTCTCATCCGATGATACCCTCTTCGCCACGAGGAGTCCTTCTTCGATTCGATGTCTGAGAAAATGGTATTTTCTGTCGATGTGTCTGGATCTCCCATGATCCCTTGGTTCCTTGGCTAAGGCAACCGCACTATTGCTATCACAGAAAATCTCCATTGGCTCTTTTATAGCTGGTACAACTCCAAGGTCTCCGATGAAGTTCTTTAGCCATACCGCCTCCTTTGCTGCCTCGCTTGCTGCTATATACTCTGATTCACAAGTGGAATCAGCCACTGTCTCCTGCTTGGAACTCTTCCAAGAAATTGCTCCTCCGTTTAAGGTAAAGACCCAGCCCGAATGAGAGCGGAAATTATCCCTATCAGTCTGGAAGCTAGCATCACTATACCCTACAGCTCTCAAGTCATCACTCCCACCGAAGGTAAGGACCCAGTCCTTAGTCCTTCGCAGGTACTTGAGGATATTCTTTACCGCAGTCCAGTGTTCCTTGCCAGGGTACTTGTGGCATGTTTGAATGGTCTACACACATCCGTGTGTACAAGGTCCAACAAACCTTCACCCCTCTCACACGAGCCTGTGAAGGGTGACTTTGTTATTTTTCCAAGTAAGCATGATTTGCAACTATCATCTGACTTTAGGTCAAACGACTCCAAGACTCCATCCTTTTGGAGTTGGACTATGCGTTTCTTGCTTATATGTCCAAGACGAAAATGCCATAATGATGCTTTATCCAAGTTATTATGATTAGTAGAATCAATACACAAAACATTATTTCCTAAGTTATCTACAACAGATACAGCTTCATACACACCATCACAAGGTAATGCTTTAAAATAAAAAACATTATTATAGAAAACATCAATAGAACCAACTTCATTATTAAATGAAAAGGTAAACCCTTGTTTGTACAAAGCATGAAAGGAAATAATATTTCTTGCCATTCCTGCCGAATAACAACATTTATTCAAATCTAAATTAAACCCACTACTTAGCGATAAAGTATAAACTCCAATCTTGGTGACAGGTGAAGCTTTCCTATTCCCCATGATCAAGTTTATTCTTCCTTGCTCCACATTCTCACTTCTTCTTAGTCCCTGCAAGTCACAACAAATATGAATACCACAACCGGTATCAAGGACCCAAGATTTAGAATGGGGTGAGTTATTAGAAATGATAGTGTAAATACCTGCATGGTTGGGTTTGACTTTCCCATCCTTCACATCCTGCTGGTACTTTGGGCAGTTCCGCTTCCAATGAGACTTTTCATGGCAATAGAAGCATTCAGCCTCTTTTGGGTCAGAAGAAGGAGTAATGAAACCTTTCTAGGTTCCACTTGAAGAAGAGCCATCAAGGGTCCGAGCCTTGATACCCTTTGAGGATCTCTTTCTCTTCCTCCATCGAATTTTCCCAATTGCTAAAACCGGAGTTGAGTTTGGAGTAGGAGTGATAGCAACTGACTTCCCCTTAAGACCTGATTCTGCGGTCTTGAGAAGTCCCTGAAGTTTGCTGAGTGTGAACTCTTCCTTATTCATGTGATATGTCATGCGGAATTGATCATAGCACGATGGTAAGGAGTGCAAAATGATATCTATTGCAAGATCCTCATGGAAGTTCACATTAAGCTTCAGCAAACGATCCACATATCTTTGCATTTTCTGCATGTGGCTCGTGACGGATTCCCCGTCCTTCATCATGGTTGTTATCATGGAGCAGATGATTTCATACCTCTCTTGTCTTGCACTTTGATGGTATCTTTCCATCAAATCTTGGTACATTTCATAAGGGTAGAAATCCTCATAAGACTTTTGGAGTTCCGCTGTCATCGTGGCCATCATGATGCAAGCCACTTTCGTAGCATCCCTTTCATGTGCCCGAAAGTCAGCGATCTCCTGAGGAGTTGCAGTGGTCTCATCAATTTCCTTAAGCTCCTTGTCAAGGACATATTCTTTGTCCTCGTAGCAGGTAATCATCCTGATGTTTCTGATCCACTCATTGAAGTTGGATCCATCAAAGGTGACTTTCCCACACAAGTTCATAAGGGTAAAGGAGCCATTAGGATTAGAGCCAGAAGCAGCATTGTTTGAAGACATCTGAAAAGAAGAGAAGAAGATTAGTTTAGAGATAAGAGAGTCCTTAATAAAACACCCAAATGTAATATTAAGGCTAGGATCCAATCACAATATAATATAACTTAGAAGAGGTATGTCGTAATCTAAGCTATACCATATTTGAAAGGTAGGTGAATGGCGATTCACCAATTTCCACCATGAAAACCGAAATGTTTAAATATTAGGTTTTTGATTGGTTCTTAGAAATTCCTAGATTCTTTGAGATTCAGTGAACTTTTCAAAGGCATGTTTCAATCTCGAGTGTGCCCTCCAAGTTTTGTGACTGGGATGTCGAGTATCACAAAACGAGGTGTGAAGTAACCATGCAAATCACTTGGTACCCTTAAGGTTTATCACTCAATCGATGTGCCGGTAAACCACACACGTTCCATCGATACTATAATAAACCCTAAGTCACCCTTTACCTACCTTGTTAAGTCCAAGTTAGTGTGCCGGTTAACCACACACGCTCCACCAACGACTTAATCAAAGTGTAAAGTGTGATTTCATGGATTAGCACCTTATTCACATTTTTCCTAAAGTAACTAAGATTGGGAATTTAATAAAACATTTAGTTACTTTATAATATTCATCATACTTTTAATGAGAATTTATAAGTCCTTGTCTTACCCGTTCGGCTAACGACCCTCCACCAGTCAAGCAAGCGGTGGGTGAGAGTGGACACCCATTAAGTCACCATTTTATAGGCAACAACCTTATACCCACCTTATAGACCGGCTTCGTGAATGAGGCGTACTAGCGGTAAGACGACTTTGCTCTTATACATATATATATATATATATATATATATATATATATATATATATATATATATATATAATTATTAAATCATAATAATATAAGTATAAGGGTTGAATTTTAACTTTTAAAATTCTAAGGGTTGGAACTAAAGTTTTAACTTGACTTTACTTGTTCCAAAACTTGAGGGCAAGTTTTGTAAACTTTCAAAACTTTTCATTTCTTGTAACTTATGAGTTTAATAGAGTAATAAAATGAAGACTCTTCACTTTTCTAACTCTTGTGTTCTTTTAATGGTTTTCAATCCAAGAGACTTTTGGTTTTCCATAACTTGAGGACAAGTTATGGATACCATTAAAACACATTATGATCAAGAATTAAACTACCACATAGGTTACAAATAATTCCTATGATCATCTAAACATCATAAGAACAAGAACATGAATATGAACACTTTCATATATCAAAATCACACTTAATCTTTGTAATTTTGATAACTAGTTGTTGTAAATGAGTTAGAAAGGACATTACACCTTCTAAAACAAGTTTTCAAGTACCAAAACAGTTTAGGGTAATGTTTCTAATCCATTTCCAGCAACTAAAGTCGAAAATCTGCACTCTGTCGACCCTACTCGCCGAGTGCATGAACCTACTCGACGAGTAGGTTGAAGATACATGTGAACTCGACGAGTCCCCCCATAGACTCGCCGAGTCCAGCAGTCAGACAGCAAGTTTTTCGACTTTTTTTTCATAATATTGCAACAAATATCAAACAAACAAGCCTAGGCTCTGATACCACTGTTGGGTTTTGAGCATTCTAACACTTCCTAAGTGTACATGCAACCCTAATAAACCTTGGATCTATGTTTGTCTAAGATACATGCAAATAATTATTTTTCCAAGGCTTATATCCTAACTAGCATGGCATGGGGAACTTGAATCAAATAAAGCTAGTAGAAACACTTACCTTGTAGTTGTAGTTGATTGCTTGGAGTTTTAGAGCCTAGCACCAATAGTGTGGATGCCTCAAATGAAAGTCACAAATCACCACAAACTTGGAACTTTGAGAGAATAGTCACCACTTCTCTTGAAATCGGCCCTCACCTCAACATGTGTCAACTAGTATCATTTCAAGAGCCAAGACCTCCTTTATATAGTGTGGTGGATTAGGGTTACATCCATGTAAACCCTAATACCCATGTCTCTTCATTTCCATGAGATCCATGGGTTAAAGCTCCATGGAGTATCCATGGACTTCTTCCATGCAAGCCTAGCCCATTCCAAATAAGCATAAGCCCACACTATATAAATATAGAAGCCCATATTTAATTAGTAATATCTTTGATCACTAAATTAATCCTAGATTAATTATAGATCACTTCTAATTAAATAATATGATCTTATATTAATATATTAGAACTTATAATATATTAATAAATCATAACTTGTATTTTCTCAAATATTATCCATAAATTGTTCGGGTGAAGTGCAACCCAAATGGACCATGTCGGGTCGGGTCAAGTACATACCAAATATAGTTATGGGCTTAGACACTATATCCAACAGTCTCCCACTTGGATAAGTCTAGTAACTATATTGGCAAGTATAACTTCAGGAACCGATCAGCAATCGTAGCTCTATAAACTCTGTTGAACTAGAACGCGCCATTTAGATAAGTGATCATATAATCCTCTGTTTTAGATATCAGCCGGACAAATACATGGAACATTGTCTTGCTTATTGTCCAGCATTTGTTTCCCGATTTCCGATTTGTTTGACATAGAACTCAACAGAACACATCAATTTAGTTCTGACCGGGCCCGGTACATAGGTCAAAACAAAATCATCGAGGGGCCCAGATATCAGCTTCTAATCCAAGAAGGAACAGATAAACTTCGACTCATATGTTTGTTCTACCACTCATTGAATTACACACAAAGGCACGTTTTATAACATCGAGTTACCAATGCGTTTTCGTACAATCAATGCATAACCAACTCGTAAGTAACAAATCATATCTCTAGGTTTGAAGACTTATATGATATTACCGTCTCACGATCACTCGAGATAAAATTCCATGAAGTGATTCCAGTGAGCGTGGGTTGAGTCCAATGCTCAGAACTTATGAGTACTCATGATTGTTGTAGCCATGTCCAACACCTTGGACCTCTGCAACCAATCATGACAGTCTTGATTCATACCTACTTTCGACATATGACCGACTGTGGAGGTTTGAATAATATGATATACCAAACATAATTATTCTGGAAGTCAAAACATGCAAAAGAAATATAGTAAACGATCGACAAGAGATAGCAACACTTTACTCATAAATAAAACACCTTTTATTCATCATCAAATGTCAATTACACTTTACAAATTTCATAATTTATCTAACTACTAAAACTTATATCATCCTTTAGCCCTATGCTCCGAGCATGCTGGAGATGCTTAACCCTACTCAGTCCCTTCGTGAGGGGATCTGCTGGGTTCTCATCCGATGATACCCTCTTCGCCACGAGGAGTCCTTCTTCGATTCGATGTCTGAGAAAATGGTATTTTCTGTCGATGTGTCTGGATCTCCCATGATCCCTTGGTTCCTTGGCTAAGGCAACCGCACTATTGCTATCACAGAAAATCTCCATTGGCTCTTTTATAGCTGGTACAACTCCAAGGTCTCCGATGAAGTTCTTTAGCCATACCGCCTCCTTTGCTGCCTCGCTTGCTGCTATATACTCTGATTCACAAGTGGAATCAGCCACTGTCTCCTGCTTGGAACTCTTCCAAGAAATTGCTCCTCCGTTTAAGGTAAAGACCCAGCCCGAATGAGAGCGGAAATTATCCCTATCAGTCTGGAAGCTAGCATCACTATACCCTACAGCTCTCAAGTCATCACTCCCACCGAAGGTAAGGACCCAGTCCTTAGTCCTTCGCAGGTACTTGAGGATATTCTTTACCGCAGTCCAGTGTTCCTTGCCAGGGTACCTGTGGCATGTTTGAATGGTCTACACACATCCGTGTGTACAAGGTCCAACAAACCTTCACCCCTCTCACACGAGCCTGTGAAGGGTGACTTTGTTATTTTTCCAAGTAAGCATGATTTGCAACTATCATCTGACTTTAGGTCAAACGACTCCAAGACTCCATCCTTTTGGAGTTGGACTATGCGTTTCTTGCTTATATGTCCAAGACGAAAATGCCATAATGATGCTTTATCCAAGTTATTATGATTAGTAGAATCAATACACAAAACATTATTTCCTAAGTTATCTACAACAGATACAGCTTCATACACACCATCACAAGGTAATGCTTTAAAATAAAAAACATTATTATAGAAAACATCAATAGAACCAACTTCATTATTAAATGAAAAGGTAAACCCTTGTTTGTACAAAGCATGAAAGGAAATAATATTTCTTGCCATTCCTGCCGAATAACAACATTTATTCAAATCTAAATTAAACCCACTACTTAGCGATAAAGTATAAACTCCAATCTTGGTGACAGGTGAAGCTTTCCTATTCCCCATGATCAAGTTTATTCTTCCTTGCTCCACATTCTCACTTCTTCTTAGTCCCTGCAAGTCACAACAAATATGAATACCACAACTGGTATCAAGGACCCAAGATTTAGAATGGGGTGAGTTATTAGAAATGATAGTGTAAATACCTGCATGGTTGGGTTTGACTTTCCCATCCTTCACATCCTGCTGGTACTTTGGGCAGTTCCGCTTCCAATGAGACTTTTCATGGCAATAGAAGCATTCAGCCTCTTTTGGGTCAGAAGAAGGAGTAATGAAACCTTTCTAGGTTCCACTTGAAGAAGAGCCATCAAGGGTCCGAGCCTTGATACCCTTTGAGGATCTCTTTCTCTTCCTCCATCGAATTTTCCCAATTGCTAAAACCGGAGTTGAGTTTGGAGTAGGAGTGATAGCAACTGACTTCCCCTTAAGACCTGATTCTGCGGTCTTGAGAAGTCCCTGAAGTTTGCTGAGTGTGAACTCTTCCTTATTCATGTGATATGTCATGCGGAATTGATCATAGCACGATGGTAAGGAGTGCAAAATGATATCTATTGCAAGATCCTCATGGAAGTTCACATTAAGCTTCAGCAAACGATCCACATATCTTTGCATTTTCTGCATGTGGCTCGTGACGGATTCCCCGTCCTTCATCATGGTTGTTATCATGGAGCAGATGATTTCATACCTCTCTTGTCTTGCACTTTGATGGTATCTTTCCATCAAATCTTGGTACATTTCATAAGGGTAGAAATCCTCATAAGACTTTTGGAGTTCCGCTGTCATCGTGGCCATCATGATGCAAGCCACTTTCGTAGCATCCCTTTCATGTGCCCGAAAGTCAGCGATCTCCTGAGGAGTTGCAGTGGTCTCATCAATTTCCTTAAGCTCCTTGTCAAGGACATATTCTTTGTCCTCGTAGCAGGTAATCATCCTGATGTTTCTGATCCACTCATTGAAGTTGGATCCATCAAAGGTGACTTTCCCACACAAGTTCATAAGGGTAAAGGAGCCATTAGGATTAGAGCCAGAAGCAGCATTGTTTGAAGACATCTGAAAAGAAGAGAAGAAGATTAGTTTAGAGATAAGAGAGTCCTTAATAAAACACCCAAATGTAATATTAAGGCTAGGATCCAATCACAATATAATATAACTTAGAAGAGGTATGTCGTAATCTAAGCTATACCATATTTGAAAGGTAGGTGAATGACGATTCACCAATTTCCACCATGAAAACCGAAATGTTTAAATATTAGGTTTTTGATTGGTTCTTAGAAATTCCTAGATTCTTTGAGATTCAATGAACTTTTCAAAGGCATGTTTCAATCTCGAGTGTGCCCTCCAAGTTTTGTGACTGGGATGTCGAGTATCACAAAACGAGGTGTGAAGTAACCATGCAAATCACTTGGTACCCTTAAGGTTTATCACTCAATCGATGTGCCGGTAAACCACACACGTTCCATCGATACTATAATAAACCCTAAGTCACCCTTTACCTACCTTGTTAAGTCCAAGTTAGTGTGCCGGTTAACCACACACGCTCCACCAACGACTTAATCAAAGTGTAAAGTGTGATTTCATGGATTAGCACCTTATTCACATTTTTCCTAAAGTAACTAAGATTGGGAATTTAATAAAACATTTAGTTACTTTATAATATTCATCATACTTTTAATGAGAATTTATAAGTCCTTGTCTTACCCGTTCGGCTAACGACCCTCCACCAGTCAAGCAAGCGGTGGGTGAGAGTGGACACCCATTAAGTCACCATTTTATAGGCAACAACCTTATACCCACCTTATAGACCGGCTTCGTGAATGAGGCGTACTAGCGGTAAGACGACTTTGCTCTTATACATATATATATATATATATATATATATATATATATATATATATATATATATATATATATATATATATATATATATATATATAATTATTAAATCATAATAATATAAGTATAAGGGTTGAATTTTAACTTTTAAAATTCTAAGGGTTGGAACTAAAGTTTTAACTTGACTTTACTTGTTCCAAAACTTGAGGGCAAGTTTTGTAAACTTTCAAAACTTTTCATTTCTTGTAACTTATGAGTTTAATAGAGTAATAAAATGAAGACTCTTCACTTTTCTAACTCTTGTGTTCTTTTAATGGTTTTCAATCCAAGAGACTTTTGGTTTTCCATAACTTGAGGACAAGTTATGGATACCATTAAAACACATTATGATCAAGAATTAAACTACCACATAGGTTACAAATAATTCCTATGATCATCTAAACATCATAAGAACAAGAACATGAATATGAACACTTTCATATATCAAAATCACACTTAATCTTTGTAATTTTGATAACTAGTTGTTGTAAATGAGTTAGAAAGGACATTACACCTTCTAAAACAAGTTTTCAAGTACCAAAACAGTTTAGGGTAATGTTTCTAATCCATTTCCAGCAACTAAAGTCGAAAATCTGCACTCTGTCGACCCTACTCGCCGAGTGCATGAACCTACTCGACGAGTAGGTTGAAGATACATGTGAACTCGACGAGTCCCCCCATAGACTCGCCGAGTCCAGCAGTCAGACAGCAAGTTTTTCGACTTTTTTTTCATAATATTGCAACAAATATCAAACAAACAAGCCTAGGCTCTGATACCACTGTTGGGTTTTGAGCATTCTAACACTTCCTAAGTGTACATGCAACCCTAATAAACCTTGGATCTATGTTTGTCTAAGATACATGCAAATAATTATTTTTCCAAGGCTTATATCCTAACTAGCATGGCATGGGGAACTTGAATCAAATAAAGCTAGTAGAAACACTTACCTTGTAGTTGTAGTTGATTGCTTGGAGTTTTAGAGCCTAGCACCAATAGTGTGGATGCCTCAAATGAAAGTCACAAATCACCACAAACTTGGAACTTTGAGAGAATAGTCACCACTTCTCTTGAAATCGGCCCTCACCTCAACATGTGTCAACTAGTATCATTTCAAGAGCCAAGACCTCCTTTATATAGTGTGGTGGATTAGGGTTACATCCATGTAAACCCTAATACCCATGTCTCTTCATTTCCATGAGATCCATGGGTTAAAGCTCCATGGAGTATCCATGGACTTCTTCCATGCAAGCCTAGCCCATTCCAAATAAGCATAAGCCCACACTATATAAATATAGAAGCCCATATTTAATTAGTAATATCTTTGATCACTAAATTAATCCTAGATTAATTATAGATCACTTCTAATTAAATAATATGATCTTATATTAATATATTAGAACTTATAATATATTAATAAATCATAACTTGTATTTTCTCAAATATTATCCATAAATTGTTCGGGTGAAGTGCAACCCAAATGGACCATGTCGGGTCGGGTCAAGTACATACCAAATATAGTTATGGGCTTAGACACTATATCCAACAGTCTCCCACTTGGATAAGTCTAGTAACTATATTGGCAAGTATAACTTCAGGAACCGATCAGCAATCGTAGCTCTTTAAACTATGTTGAACTAGAACGCGCCATTTAGATAAGTGATCATATAATCCTCTGTTTTAGATATCAGCCGGACAAATACATGGAACATTGTCTTGCTTATTGTCCAGCATTTGTTTTTCGATTTCCGATTTGTTTGACATAGAACTCAACTGAACACATCAATTTAGTTCTGACCGGGCCCGGTACATAGGTCAAAACAAAATCATCGAGGGGCCCAGATATCAGCTTCTAATCCAAGAAGGAACAGATAAACTTCGACTCATATGTTTGTTCTACCACTCATTGAATTACACACAAAGGCACGTTTTATAACATCGAGTTACCAATGTGTTTTCGTACAATCAATGCATAACCAACTCGTAATTAACAAATCATATCTCTAGGTTTGAAGACTTATATGATATTACCGTCTCACGATCACTCGAGATAAAATTCCATGAAGTGATTCCAGTGAGCGTGGGTTGAGTCCAATGCTCAGAACTTATGAGCACTCATGATTGTTGTAGCCATGTCCAACACCTTGGACCTCTGCAACCAATCATGACAGTCTTGATTCATACCTACTTTCGACATATGACCGACTGTGGAGGTTTGAATAATATGATATACCAAACATAATTATTCTGGAAGTCAAAACATGCAAAAGAAATATAGTAAACGATCGACAAGAGATAGCAACACTTTACTCATAAATAAAACACCTTTTATTCATCATCAAATGTCAATTACACTTTACAAATTTCATAATTTATCTAACTACTAAAACTTATATCATCCTTTAGCCCTATGCTCCGAGCATGCTGGAGATGCTTAACCCTACTCAGTCCCTTCGTGAGGGGATCTGCTGGGTTCTCATCCGATGATACCCTCTTCGCCACGAGGAGTCCTTCTTCGATTCGATGTCTGAGAAAATGGTATTTTCTGTCGATGTGTCTGGATCTCCCGTGATCCCTTGGTTCCTTGGCTAAGGCAACCGCACTATTGCTATCACAGAAAATCTCCATTGGCTCTTTTATAGCTGGTACAACTCCAAGGTCTCCGATGAAGTTCTTTAGCCATACCGCCTCCTTTGCTGCCTCGCTTGCTGCTATATACTCTGATTCACAAGTGGAATCAGCCACTGTCTCCTGCTTGGAACTCTTTCAAGAAATTGCTCCTCCGTTTAAGGTAAAGACCCAGCCCGACTGAGAGCGGAAATTATCCCTATCAGTCTGGAAGCTAGCATCACTATACCCTACAGCTCTCAAGTCATCACTCCCACCGAAGGTAAGGACCCAGTCCTTAGTCCTTCGCAGGTACTTGAGGATATTCTTTACCGCAGTCCAGTGTTCCTTGCCAGGGTTCTCCTGATACCTGCTAACCATGCTCAAAGCAAAGGCTACATCAGGTCGAGTACACGTCATAGCATACATGATCGATCCTACAGCTGAAGCATAAGGAAGTCGACTCATTTCTGCTATCTCAGCCTCAGTACTAGGGCTTTGTGACTTACTCAACCTGGCGTTACACTGAATGGGTAACTCACCTTTCTTGGAGTTATGCATGTTGAATCTTTTCAACACTTTGTCCAAGTAGGTACTTTG
Source organism: Lactuca serriola (assembly GCF_051521515.1). NCBI lineage: Eukaryota > Viridiplantae > Streptophyta > Magnoliopsida > Asterales > Asteraceae > Lactuca > Lactuca serriola. The sequence goes on from NC_136409.1 coordinate 162,705,538, forward strand.
ACTAAGTCCAATTAGTCTTTTACTCCTGTTTCTCAAAATCTTTATCCCTAGGATATAGGCAGCTTCACCAAGGTCCTTCATAGCGAAACACTTCCCAAGCCAGGACTTTACTTCCTGCAGGGTTGGGATGTCATTTCCTATGAGTAGTATGTCATCCACATACAGTACCAAAAAACTGACTATGCTCCCACTAGCCTAGATGTAGACGCAAGATTCATCTTCACTCCTTGAAAAGCCAAATTCCTTGACTTTCTCATCAAAGCAAAGATTCCACCTGCGAGGTGCTTGCTTCAATCCATAAATGGATTTCTCAAGCTTACACACTCTATTAGGGTACTCGTTGCTGACAAAACCCTCTGGCTGACTCATGTAAAGATCTTCAGCCAACTTTCCATTAAGGAAAGCGGTTTTGACATCCATTTGCCAAATTTCATAGTCATGAAATGCAGCTATGGCCAACAGAACCCGAATAGACTTAATCTTGGCTACTGGAGAAAAGCTCTCATGATAGTCCACTCCAGGAATTTGAGAGAAGCCCTTTGCAACCAGTCTAGCCTTATAAGTGTGTACATTACCATCCATGTCGGTCTTCTTCTTGAAGACCCATTTGCACCCTATAGTCTTACGACCAGGTACATTCTCAACCAAGTTCCAAACTTGATTGTCATACATGGATTGTATCTCGCTATCCATGGCCTCTTTCCATTTAGCAGCCTCAGGGCCTGCCATGGCTTCCGTGTAGCTGTTAGGTTCATCCAGACCTACTAGTGTCTCACCTTCCGCAGTAATATAGAAGCCATAATAATGCTCAGGTGCATTCCTAACTCTCGTGGAACGCCTAAGAGGTACAGGCACATCAGCTGGCTCAACAGGAGTTTCCTCCTCAAGTTGAGGGCTAGTGTTTGAAGTTCCTTCACCGCTTGACTCTTGAATTTCTTCAAGATCAATTGCCTCCCACTTTCTCCTTGGCTTATAAATTCTCTCTCTCGAAAAACTCCTCTTCTTGCTACAAAGACCACATTATCACTAGGTCTGTAGAAGAGGTAACCAAAGGATTGCTGTGGGTAGCCGATGAAAATACACCTCTCGCTTCGAGGTTCGAGCCTATCATGAGTCTCGCGTCTCACGAAAGCCTCGCAACCCCAAATCTTGATGTGGTCTAGCTTAGGTACTTTACCAGTCCACATCTCGTGAGGAGTTTTGGCAACTTTCTTTGTAGGGACTAGATTAAGAATATGGGTGGCAGTCTCTAAGGCATACCCCCAGAATGAGATTGGTAGCGTAGCTCGACTCATCATGGAACGAACCATATCCAACAAGGTTCGATTACGCCTCTCAGCCACACCATTCAACTGTGGTGTCCTGGGAGGTGTCAATTGTGAGACAATCCCACATTCCCTAAGATAGTCGAGGAACTCTGAACTAAGATACTCACCTCCTTGATCGGATCGAAGCATCTTAATGTTCCTGCCCAATTGATTCTCGACTTCCTGTTTAAATTCCTTAAACCTCTCGAAAGTCTCTGACTTATGCTTGATTAAGTAGACATATCCATATCTACTGTAATCATCAGTAAAAGTCAAATAATAACGATTAGCATCCCTTGTGGCATGTTTGAATGGTCTACACACATCCGTGTGTACAAGGTCCAACAAACCTTCACCCCTCTCACACGAGCCTGTGAAGGGTGACTTTGTCATTTTTCCAAGTAAGCATGATTCACAACTATCATCTGACTTTAGGTCAAATGACTCCAAGACTCCATCCTTTTGGAGTTGGCCTATGCGTTTCTTGCTTATATCTCCAAGACAACAATGCCATAATGATGCTTTATCCAAGTTATTATGATAAGTAGAATCAATACACAAAACATTATTTCCTAAGTTATCTACAACAGATACAGCTTCATACACACCATCACAAGGTAATGCTTTAAAATAAAAAACATTATTATAGAAAACATCAATAGAACCAACTTCATTATTAAATGAAAAGGTAAACCCTTGTTTGTACAAAGCATGAAAGGAAATAATATTTCTTGCCATTCCTGCCGAATAACAACATTTATTCAAATCTAAATTAAACCCACTACTTAGCGATAAAGTATAAACTCCAATCTTGGTGACAGGTGAAGCTTTCCTATTCCCCATGATCAAGTTTATTCTTCCTTGCTCCACATTCTCACTTCTTCTTAGTCCCTGCAAGTCACAACAAATATGAATACCACAACCGGTATCAAGGACCCAAGATTTAGAATGGGGTGAGTTATTAGAAATGATAGTGTAAATACCTTCATGGTTGGGTTTGACTTTCCCATCCTTCACATCCTGCTGGTACTTTGGGCAGTTCCGCTTCCAACGAGACTTTTCATGGCAATAGAAGCATTCAGCCTCTTTTGGGTCAGAAGAAGGAGTGAAGAAACCTTTCTTGGTTCCACTTGAAGAAGAGCCATCAAGGGTCCGAGCCTTGGTACCCTTTGAGGATCTCTTTCTCTTCCTCCATCGACTTTTCCCAATTGCCAAAACCGGAGTTGAGTTTGGAGTAGGAGTGATAGCAACCGACTTCCCCTTAAGACCTGATTCTGCGGTCTTGAGAAGTCCCTGAAGTTTGCTGAGTGTGACCTCTTCCTTATTCATGTTATATGTCATGCGGAATTGATCATAGCACGATGGTAAGGAGTGCAAAATGATATCTATTGCAAGATCCTCATGGAAGTTCACATTAAGCTTCAGCAAACGATCCACATATCTTTGCATTTTCTGCATGTGGCTCGTGATGGATTCCCCGTCCTTCATCATGGTTGTTATCATGGAGAAGATGATTTCATACCTCTCTTGTCTTGCACTTTGATGGTATCTTTCCATCAAATCTTGGTGCATTTCATAAGGGTAGAAATCCTCATAAGACTTTTGGAGTTCCGCTGTCATCGTGGCCATCATGATGCAAGCCACTTTCGTAGCATCCATTTCATGTGCCCGAAAGTCAGCGATCTCCTGAGGAGTTGCAGTGGTCTCATCAATTTCCTTAAGCTCCTTGTCAAGGACATATTCTTTGTCCTCGTAGCGGGTAATCATTCTGATGTTTCTGATCCACTCATTGAAGTTGGATCCATCAAAGGTGACTTTCCCACACAAGTTCATAAGGGTAAAGGAGCCATTAGGATTAGAGCCAGAAGCAGCATTGTTTGAAGACATCTGAAAAGAAGAGAACAAGATTAGTTTAGATATAAGAGAGTCCTTAATAAAACACCCAAATGTAATATTAAGGCTAGGATCCAATCACAATATAATATAACTTAGAAGAGGTATGACATAATCTAAGCTATACCATATTTGAAAGGTAGGTGAATGACGATTCACCAATTTCCACCACGAAAACTGAAATGTTTAAATATTAGGTTTTTGATTGGTTCTTAAAAATTCCTAGATTCTTTAAAATTCAATGAACTTTTCAAAGGCATGTTTCAATCTCGAGTGTGCCCTCCAAGTTTTGTGACTGGGATGCCGAGTATCACAAAACGAGGTGTGAAGTAACCATGCAAATCACTTGGTACCCTTAAGGTTTATCACTCAATCGATGTGCCGGTAAACCACACACGTTCCATCGATACTATAATAAACCCTAAGTCACCCTTTACCTACCTTGTTAAGTCCAAGTTAGTGTGCCGGTTAACCACACACGCTCCACCAACGACTTAATCAAAGTGTAAAGTGTGATTTCATGGATTAGCACCTTATTCACATTTTTCCTAAAGTAACTAAGATTGGGAATTTAATAAAACATTTAGTTACTTTATAATATTCATCATACTTTTAATGAGAATTTATAAGTCCTTGTCTTGCCCGTTCGGCTAACGACCCTCCACCAGTCAAGCAAGCGGTGGGTGAGAGTGGACACCCATTAAGTCAATATTTTATAGGCAACAACCTTATACCCACCTTATAGACCGGCTTCGTGAATGAGGCGTACTAGCGGTAAGACGACTTTGCTCTTATACATATATATATATATATATATATATATATATATATATATATATATAATTATTAAATCATAATAATATAAGTATAAGGGTTGAATTTTAACTTTTAAAATTCTAAGGGTTGGAACTAAAGTTTTAACTTGACTTTACTTGTTCCAAAACTTGAGGGCAAGTTTTGTAAACTTTCAAAACTTTTCATTTCTTGTAACTTATGAGTTTAATAGAGTAATAAAATGGAGACTCTTCACTTTTCTAACTCTTGTGTTCTTTTAATGGTTTTCAATCCAAGAGACTTTTGGTTTTCCATAACTTGAGGACAAGTTATGGATACCATTAAAACACATTATGATCAAGAATTACACTACCACATAGGTTACAAATAATTCCTATGATCATCTAAACATCATAAGAACAAGAACATGAATATGAACACTTTCATATATCAAAATCACACTTAATCTTTGTAATTTTGATAACTAGTTGTTGTAAATGAGTTAGAAAGGACATTACACCTTCTAAAACAAGTTTTCAAGTACCAAAACAGTTTAGGGTAATGTTTCTAATCCATTTCCAGCAACTAAAGTCGAAAATCTGCACTCTGTCGACCCTACTCGCCGAGTGCATGAACCTACTCGACAAGTAGGTTGAAGATACAAGTGAACTCGATGAGTCCCCCATGGACTCGCCGAGTCCAGCAGTCAGACAGCAAGTTTTTCGACTTTTTTTTCATAATATTGCAACAAATATCAAACAAACAAGCCTAGGCTCTGATACCACTGTTGGGTTTTGAGCATTCTAACACTTCCTAAGTGTACATGCAACCCTAATAAACCTTGGATCTATGTTTGTCTAAGATACATGTAAATAATTATTTTTCCAAGGCTTATATCCTAACTAGCATGGCATGGGGAACTTGAATCAAATAAAGCTAGTAGAAACACTTACCTTGTAGTTGTAGTTGATTGCTTGGAGTTTTAGAGCCTAGCACCAATAGTGTGGATGCCTCAAATGAAGTCACAAATCACCACAAACTTGGAACTTTGAGAGAATAGTCACCACTTCTCTTGAAATCGGCCCTCACCTCAACATGTGTCAACTAGTATCATTTCAAGAGCCAAGACCTCCTTTATATAGTATGTAAACCCTAATACCCACGTCTCTTCATTTCCATGAGATCCATGGGTTAAAGCTCCATGGAGTATCCATGGACTTCTTCCATGCAAGCCTAGCCCATTCCAAATAAGCATAAGCCCACACTATATAAATATAGAAGCCCATATTTAATTAGTAATATCTTTGATCACTAAATTAATCCTAGATTAATTATAGATCACTACTAATTAAATAATATGATCTTATATTAATATATTAGAACTTATAATATATTAATAAATCATAACTTGTACTATTCTCAAATATTATCCATAAATTGTTCGGGTGAAGTGCAACCCAAATGGACCATGCCGGGTCGGGTCAAGTACATACCAAATATAGTTATGGGCTTAGACACTATATCCAACATTAATGATGTAATAAGTTTGGGAAAATGACCTAGAAGTAGGTCTTACATCAAATTAGAATAAGAAAATTTTGATAGCATAGATACCTAGCAACAGTACTAGAAAGACAGTAATATATACAGGGAAAAGTGCTACATAGAGCATAGATAAGAAGGCTATTCCTTAAACCAAAAGAAAGGACAAGTAGAGCATCTTCTATCGGCGACAGGTACTCCTCGGTTGTACCCTCAAACCGGCCAGGTGACACTCCATGTCAAGAAGGTGTCTTTCATATACCCTTTGGCGTGCTCGGAGCTCTATGACTCCAGCTCGAGTTGCAACTAATTCTTGCTGCAGAGCCTCATTTATAGATGGCGAATGCGTACTGTATTAACTCCCGCATTGGCATCAACTTCCATGATTTGGTTGATGGTTGTCCTACCCTGCTCTTTATTTCGAGCAACCCTGTGGACCAGAATAGGCAGGACTCTGTCTGCTGAGCCTCCCTTGCTCAGGTTGTAGAAGCTTCTGTCTCCATCGTATGGTATGGGTTGTCCCTGCTCTTGACTCCATCTACCCAAGTTCTCAGCTCACAGAGGCGTCGAGCCTTGAAAAGCCGGACGAGGGTTAGGATTTGGGATTGGAGCTACCAGGGGTAGATCATTGACTTCTGGCTCGGAGTTAGAATCCTCCGGGAAGTTCTCTGCGAAGTCATCATCCAATGGGATTGCATGATTCTCTTTTGGCTCTGCATCGATCCATCCTCCATTGCCTTGGTTGGGAAAGTACGGGTCGCCAGGGAGATTGAATCCAACCATGTCATCTAAGCGAGAAAATGGATGAAAGAGATAGTTAATAGACGTACTACTTAAGATAATTATAGGATGATCTTTATCAGTTACTTCAATACTTGCGTGGTGCATACCATTCATATGTAACCAAAACAGGATAGACTTTCGAATAAGTGACCCTAACTCCAAGTCCACAACCAAACAAGGAAGATGAAGTAAAGCAAAGATCACATATTCTAAGTCTATGACACCTTAGTCACATATAACCTTAGCGTATCCACTCAGAAACTATTGATATACTAATAAAGACCTTTTTAGTTTGCACATAAGTAATTATAGTAACACAAAATACTCCTATAGTATTTTGAGTTTATGTTCTGTTCTAAAGTTTTCATTGTAGTAGTGTTGCTAAGTTTTTAGACTTGCTGCAACACCACAACCATTCCTAGGCACATGCTAATCAATTCTCGGAAAGATATAGTTGATCAGGCTATATCACTCCCATATCTGATTATATGTCCCCAAGCCTACGTGTGCTGTCCAACAACCGCAATACTTTTGTCCTGTCCTAGAATGACACTGATTTTAGTATGAATGCAGGTATGTATACTTTGGTTAAATATCTTATTATTTAAAAGTATAAACTCTTGGCCAGAGTACTTTAATCCCGATGTGTTTATAGTTGTATATCTTTTATGGGTTGATATACTTATTTCACTATAAATTAACAAAGCTCTGATAGCAATCTGTCACACCCCCAAACCAGAACGACGGAAATGTTCGGGGGCGGATGACGTCATGTACAATATCATATCAATGTATAATAGTAAACAAGCAACAACATCATCCATTGCATTAATAGTATAATTTAATACAAGTGTGTTTTGGGTATAGTTTAAAATACACCAAAATATGAATCAAAATAAAAGACGAGTCTTGAATGAGCTCCATCTTCTCAAAAACATGGTCCAGTGCACCTGTCTACTGGTGACCTGAGAATACAAGTTATTTTGAAAAAGTATATCAGCATTTAAGCTGGTGAGTTCATAGGTATTTTAGTGTCATTGTTTTGTATGAAAATGTTTGTAAATGTTGTATCTCCTAGAAAATCCTATATTTTCGACTTTATTATGAAATGTAGTCTTCTACCAAGACTCTACTGTTCTGTATCTTTGTTCTTTTGTAAAAGTGAGTGTTCTTCCCAAGACTGACTATCATTTACCAAAAATATAGTTTACAATATCGTTCATGTGAGCAGATCACTATTTGAATTAATGGGAAAATAAATATGTACTGTAGTATTATATATAGAAACTACCGTTGTACTAACTACTTTAAACCAATTATTTAATTAAGGTAAAATGTAAAATGATTGTACCCATACTTGATTGAATAGTAAAACACGACGTTCAGAGACATCGAAATGGTATGACATTCGTCACTCGTAGACCTGCAGGTCCCATTGTAGTTAGCAGCAAGGTGTAGGATGGTCAATCTCGTATAGATCTATACACCAACTCACGCTCTCCCACCAGGAGACTCTGGTTACAAAACGTGACACAACGGTATATTGCCATGCCATGAAGTAGTGGCTCACGTTAATGTTATAGTATTCTTATGTTTGTATAGTATGTTCTAGTGTATTGTATCTTCTCTCTGTTCTAGTGTATAGTATGTTCCTCTTTGTTTCTCGTTATAGTATGTTCTTTCTATTTCTCATTATAGTAAGTTTGAACTAGCTCTTGTTTGTTTCATTGTACTAGAAATAGCGAGTAATAATTCTCTAAAGTATACCTATTATAGTTTAGTAGTAATGTTGTTTAAATGACTGAGTATGTTTGTACACCTTCGCTACCCAAAGGTGTTGAACTGAGGTAAGAACTTTTATATCTATACACACATACATAATATATAACTAAGATTCAAATGACACTCGGACAAACAACAGAATACCCTAAGTCCACAACCAAACAAGGAACAAGAAATAAAGTGAGTTATCAGTCCTAAGCCCTTTCAACCTTATTTATATAACTATATCTATATAGACATGATTTTGACAATATATAGGTTTTCAAAGAGTTTAATAAAGAGTTTAGCATATAAAAGGGTTTTAACCATTGGAATGGCTATTGATGACTTGATGTCAGTTTATAAAATGTTTTGAAATAGTTTGCTTGATAAAACAGTTTGAAGTGTAAGAAATCCACTTGTTTGATAGCTATTAATCACATGTAATTGATATAATAACTATAATGTTTCTACTTGTATTCCCCCGATAAAAGCATTTAAAATCATTTAAAAGATAAGTTAAGGGGTATGAACTCACTTGTAGTGAGTGATACGAATGTAAGATTGGTATAGGATGCTAAGTGTCAAGTGAAGTCTCGAGCACAAACGGATCCTATAAGGCATATAATGACACATATATGTATATAATTAGTGTATATAACAACTAATCATGTAAGCGAACAACCTTAGGTACTAGGAGACACTTGAAATGAAGTGTTACAATCACATATGATTAATTTAATGGACTTTACAGCCACACAAGGATGTGTTCACGACCTTAGGAGTGTTCACGGCCAAGAACACTTGAAGTGTTCACGGCCCAAGCTTGGTCTAAAAAGGGTTTATGGCCCTATCATGATCACTTGAAGGGTTCACAACCATATGAAGGGTTCACGGCCGTGAACTCTTTAACATCATGCTTAAAAGGTGTTTAATTCATGGGGATTCAAGAGCTTCTAAAGGATAGCTACCATATGGAAAGGATACTTATGTTTTGAAGCTTGAAGGGGGTGTTCACGGTCCAAAGAAATAGTGTGTGTGTGTGTGTGTTCTTGGTGTTCTTGGAGATCTAACCAAAAGAGATGATTTCACGGATGAAACATAGGGTTTCACTAGATTAAGCAAGGTATCAACTAACAAATGGAAGAAACACTTACAAATTTGTTGGGATTTAGAAGTGTTCTTGATGATACTTGAGAGAGAAATGAGTGTTCTTGAGTTGGAACTATGAGAAATGATGAAAAGTGAAGCAATATCATACTTAGAGAGCTAGTTCACGGCGAAGCAAGGGTTTGCGGCCATGAACCCTAGTTTACAGCCGTAAACTCCACATGATGGAGTTTTTCGGCTGAATACTGCACAATAATCTCTAGTGGATACTTCCTAGCACCCAATCCTTGAATGTACTAGGCTTAGAACACTCAAACAGACCCTAAACAATACTAAAAGATAGCAGAAACAAGTCTGACTTTGATTGAATTAAATGGTTGTACAAGATAGAAATTTCGGGTTGTCACACTGGGGTATTCCAACTCGATGGTTGATTGGACCCATATTATGTTGGCATTCCAACCGATGGTTGGAGGGCCTAGGGTATTCCAACCTGATGGTTGATTGGACCCTTAATATGTTGGCATTCCAACCCATTGGTTTAAGGGCCTGGGGTATTCCAACCCGATGGTTGATTGCACCCATAGCTTTTGAAGGGCATGGGGTATTCCAACCCGATGGTTGATTGGACCCATAGTATATTGTTTTGTATATATGCTATTATTTGTATGTTAGTATTTTAGGGGAACTCACTAAGCTTTAAGCTTACAATTTTGGGTTTATGGTTTCAGGTACTTCAGTGGATCATGTCAAGGTGAAGGTGTGACCATACACATCCCTGTGTTTTTTGATTCATGATTTCTGGGAAACTCTGATAACATGAATGTTTTGAAAACAATGTTGAAAGCAATTATGATTTTAAATAATATTTTGGGAACAATGATTTTTGTAAACACTTCTTTAGAAAAAGGGTTGTTTTAAAGGGTTTTAAATTGTTAAAATTTTTGTGACGTTACAATATAATTATTATACATTTAGATAGATGTCATTATAATTTCTAAATTAATCCAAATTAATATACAGTTGTAACACGAAATGGGCAAATAAACATAATTTTTTTATAGATATCAAAATATATTTGTTTGATTCATCTTTTGGCATGTTTATCTTAGTCAATTGCATTGCATATAGGTGTCATATTTCATGCATTCTTACATATTTGAGACATTTTATGTGGATTGGTGGAATCTTCTTTGCAAGTTTTTTTGGATGATTTGCAAGGTAGTTGAAGATTGGACCGTGCTTGAGATAATGCTAGGGAGTTGTGGTTCAAGTTTCTTGATGATCAAAGAGAGAATGAAGAAGTTGAAAATTTTGAAGATATTTAGCCAAAGAAAAAGTTACTCAAGCGAGAGGGCTTTCCCCTTTCCCCTTGACCTCCACTAGATCGAGTCAATCAAGAAGTTGAAAATTTTTAAGGTAAAAATTCCATTTTTAATTCAACCATAAACATCATTTAATCATTTCAATCATTCAAAATTATATCACAGTAAAAATAGTTATCAGGGTACAATTCCAAAACATAAAGTGCGAAAACATAGGTGGTTGCACTACAATCAAGTCGGGTCCTTCCTTCTCGAACCGGCAGTACCTGAAAACATTTTAAACATAAATCGTAAGCACAAAGCTTAGTGAGTTCCCCAAAATACCGCATACCATACATATATGCCAGCTCAAGGTTGTGACGGGTCTATTTCACCCCTGAGTCTATTTCAACTCATATGTCATCACAAGTCTGTACCGGGTCTATTTTACCCCACATAGATATAGAAAACATGCACATAGACATACAACACATACAACAACAGTCACAAATACTAAAAGCACATACAATCCCTGGTGTCCTACAGTATAGTGAGCAAACTCACATCAGTCTGCTGTCAGCCGAACAGATGCTCGGCTTGCTAAATCATAGAATCCTCGCGTTAACCAATCAAATAAAACCCCAATTAATAATTAGGCCATAAACCATAATCGAGAATCTAGTTATTTGTCCAACACCTTTGGTAAAAGACCATTTTACCCTTCCTATATCTTACCAAACAACTCATGGCTTAATTCCCAAAAGACTCAAGGCCCAAAAAGAGGGTTTCACGAGTGTGCCCCGCATACAGGACTCATACGCCGCACATACTACACGCTGATACCTAACGTACAATCCGTCACAACATGATATCAGGGAAACATGCATTACGTTGAGTGTACACATATGTACGCCCAGTGTGCCCCCTTGGTGACCATTTTCTCATTTAGGACTTAATTCTTAAGGCCAAAACATCCATACTCATATCTAATCTCAAAACATCGACTTTAGTCATCAAGTTTCCACCTTTATGATTTTTCTTGGTTAGAAAAGGTCCAAAAGCTAAAACCCTAACTTATTTATCCATTAAGACATCTTAACTCTCGCATGGAAGGGATACGAGGTCCAATATCACATTTTTATGGTTCCTAATAACTCCATAATGGATAAAATTTCCAACTTTATCCATTAGAATGGATCAAACAATCAAGATCTAGTCTTTAAGTCTCCAAGGGACCAAAAGTGCATCTTTTTCAAGTTAATCCATTTAAGTCCACGTCTCCAACCTTCAGATCTGAATCAATATCATGTTTAGATGGATAAAGTTTCCAACTTTATCCATAACAAGGTCACAAACTTTCAAGATCTAAACTTTATGCACTATAGTGACCAAAAGCTCATAACACCCAAAACTGGCTAGATCTAACAAAACCATCATCAAGATTCAAGCTTTATACCCTAGAAGAAAGATCAAGGTGAACAAAGTCTGGATCTACAAGCTCCAATGCAAGAAACACTTCTCCAATGAACTTCTTCTTCTTGAAGATGCACCAAGAACACTCTAAAGCACCTAAAACACCTTTTTTCTCACAAGGCTCAAACTAGGGTTTGGGTTTCAAGGGAAGGTGTTGGAGAGGTGGAGGTTGAAAATGGAATGGGTTTGGGGAAGTTAAGGAACTTAAATAGGGCTCAAACTACGAAAATAGAGTTTAGGAACTGATAGCGTACGCTCATCGTACTTTTGGTACGCTCATCGTACTTTTGGTACGCTCAACGTACTCAGGGATACCCTAGTACACCCAGCGTACTTCTCCGTACGCCTAACGTACACGGCTTAACCCAAAACCATCCTAACTTCAAATAGTCATAACTTCTTCATTTTAACTTTGATTTCGATGATCTTTATATGCACCGAAATGTAATCAGAAGCTCTACAATACTATCAACTCTCCTTTGTCTTAACACCTTCTGAGCTTAAATCCTAAATTCATAAAAGAAATCTTAAACATCACTGATGTGCACGAAAGAACCCACTAATTTTAATATTTATAACCTAACAAACTTAGACTAACTATGCACTTGTAGGCAGTGTACCTAGTTAGATTACAGTATAGCTTAGGTAAGTCGGGTGTCGATCACAGGGAACGATGTTATTAATTAATCTATTTACTACTCAATTAATCTAATTATTGACAAGCTAAAAAGGGGGTTTTTTTATCTAATTTTACAAGATCAGACTAACTTAACTCAAATTCAATCAATAATTTAAAGACACTCTTATCTAGTTCGAATCCACTTCATCCTTATGGCTAGCTTATAATTATGGATTATTAAGTTGGTTATTATTATATTAGTAATTTAGGTCTAAATTTACCAATAGTTAATTAATTCACGTAAAACTATGTATGGTCACACATAATTAAACACAGAACCAATTATGTTTATGAATATGCTATGGAAGATTATCATGCAAACACAATTATGGTCATAATCTATGCTCTCTAGCACAGCAAAGTTAATTACTTCAATTACTATCTAAGATTTTGGTTGATCCTAGCTTTAGCAATTAAATGTTCACTAAATTACTAGGTTATCAAGTTCATGCAGTTAATGGTCACTAAGCTACACATAACATGAATTTAATCAACTAAAGCAACAACATTAGCATGCTAGGTAACAATAAATCAAACACAAGCAATTCACCAACTAAATAAATCCATATACAATTATGCTATTCATAAGTTTGAAGTTTCATCTAGCTAGATAATAGTAGCTAGATTCAGCTGCTCATAGTAGCAACTAACATGATAACACAATTCAAATAAGAAAACATGTTCATAAGTATCAAACAATTAAACAAATTATGAACTTTGACTCTTGTTAGTGTTGAAAACCCTTTTCCAGGACCTTACTTCTGCTGTAAATCGTGTCCTGGAACCTCTTCCTTCAGCCAAAAGTCTCCCAAATCGTAATGGGCAAAGGTATTTATAATATCTTCAAATTTACCGTTCACGTCGTGAGAATTTAAGTCTCACGTCGTGAACTCAGGATAATCGTATTCGGCAAGGATTCCTTCACCCGGATGCTTATCTTCTAACTCTCTCTACTCATGTCGTGAACCATCAAATGTTCACGCCGTGAGTACGTCTTTTGGGTGTTTTTTTCGTTCTTCTTTTCTTCAATTCCCCCAAAGTTCCAAGCATTGTCACTTCTGGTCCCTTTCTTTGAAAATACTTCTATTTGGCTGTACAAAACAATGTATCCTTATAAGTACCATAATTCTGTGCAAATAACCAAAATATTTAATAAAATGTAGATCAATATTGCCTAAAACTATGTATAAATATGGCAATATCAAAATACCCCACACTTAGGCTTTGCTTGCCCTCAAGCAAATCTACTTATTTAAACTTAAACCTTCATCACTAACATTACATAGAACAATCCAATTCCAGCTCAACCATTATGCCAAGACCTCAATGCATGCATTTGTGTCTAAATTTTTCCTAAATGACCCCTCATACTTTAAATACTCACAATCTTCATAAACAATTACCCACTTCTTTCGAACAATGTTCATTTTATGCAACCCTCCGAATCCATCCTCAGAGAGCTTTCTAACCTCAAGATATTTTTGTAAAGCTACCTAAGCATACATAAACTAGAGAATTACAACTTTTTAGAAGATACCATAACTTGGAGCTCTTGAATTCTTCTTTTCTTTAATATTTGATCTTTCACTTCATTAAATTTACTTCTTTCATGATTTTTTGGCATCTTCAAAAAAAATTTATTCTTTAGAACTTTGATCTTCTGATCTTCAACTTTGATAGTTCCAAAATTCTTCAAGAATTTTTACTTTTTGGTCATTTCTCTCTTTTTTTTTACATGTATAACTCGCTTTTTTTACATCACTCGAAAACCTACATGTTTAAGCAGGGGCACTTAACTTCAACCTTTATTGGTTAAGACATATCTTTCCTGGATACATTTCAGGTTTAGGCTGCTAAACATGTTGCATTCCTCAAACTAAGCAGGGTCATGTTTTTGTTCCATGATTTCACTAAAATAAGGGAGGCCACAAATGCATTATAACGTATATCGGCTCAACTAAACATTTGAGCTCTTATCGGGTCATTCCACTAGCAAGTACAGTTCAAATTATTACCACTACATCCAATTAATAAAATTTTTAAAATTTACCAAATTATCTAGCAATTTAGTTTTTCTACCCTCTACCCCACACTTATTTCATACAATGCCCTCATTGTATGCTTAAAATAATATAAAAATTAAGAGAAGGGAGAAAAAGGAACAGACTCCCCTGGGATAGTGGCATGAGCATCTCTAAACGTGTGGTTGAAATATGCATTCGACTATTGGCCCTCTTCAAAAATAAGAACTTGGACTTGATCTTGCGAAACCAGCCATCAATCAAAACTTCAATCTTCAAAAAGAATGTTGTAAGCCTCCAAATCATGCAGACAATGTGGGAAAGCATACGCCACATTGTATATTTGAGAAAACAACCCATCAAATCGTCACAAAAGTGTCATAAGGAATGGTAGTAATTCCATGTAATGAAGAAGAACGGAACGAAATGAATATGGTGGAAATTCACAACTCACGACGTGAATGAGTACAGGCTCACAACATGAAATTGATGAAGCGCGCATTCTGAATTTTCTTGAAACCTTGTTCACGACGTGAGAAATATTGGGTCACGACGTGAATCTTGGGTAAACCAGAATTAAAATGCCTTCTTCCTTCAACATCTTAACGAAATAAGACCCTTCGAAATTTAATGTATTTTGACGACTCTTCTAACTATATCCTCTCTTTCGACTCACCCCACACTTATTTCCAATTATGGGATTCGACTTCCAACTTCTAAACTTGAACGACACTTGCCTAAACGAACATGACTCTTGACTCGACCTTACTCCTTCCCCAAGACTCCTTAGCAAACTGAAAGTTAACAACCAAAGAAGAGCAAAGTAACATAATATCTTAAATTCTTACAATCCAAACAAATTTAAAAACAAAATAAAAACAAACCAAACAAGTCGAAAAAAAACTAAATGATCAATCATCTTCATCTTCCATGTTTGCTCCACTAGTGCCTGCCCTGTCTCCTCCATGTCCTTGATACTCCGTCCACCTAGGGCAAATTGGGTAATGATACCCCAAATGAGGCGGCTTCTCCACCCCAAGGTGTCAAACCACATTCTCCATGGTACCCCCAATCCAGTTGACACTCAAAGATAATTGGTCAAAATAACCAGCCATATCACCCCCAAAAGGTGCTCCTACCATGGGTGCGGGTGGATGCATTGGCTGCCCTCTCTCTCCTCTTCCTCTCACATTTCTTCTCCTAGGTCGTGGTTGTGGTTGTTGTTCTGGTTGTGTATCAGGCTGCTCATCACCCTCATTACCCTCATCATCTGAAGGTACTATTCCCCAATGCAACCCAAAGTTTCTGACAACCCGCATGGTCTCCAAATACCCCATGCCAAACTCATGCTCATCCACATAAGTCATGGAACGAGTAATATCAGGGACAACCAAAGGATAAGAGCGGGCCAAACGCGTAATAAATTGCCCTCCACAAATGGGGCTCCCCGGGCGAGAACTAGATGCAGACCCGGCCAGAAAATAAGGAATGTTACAACACACCCCGTGCTGCAAGATACACCATAAGAAGAATAAATTTTGTTTTGTTACTTTGTCTCCATGTCTCCTATGATTGACGGAGAACGTGATGAAACGGTGGAGTAAGTGGTGGATAGGGGACCGAATACTACTCTCGGGAGACACTCCGGAATTAAAAATTTCGGATGCAATATTATGCCAGAAAGCATATCCAGTGACACCCTCCGTGTATCCTCTAGCTGCCTCGCTCAAGAACATAGCAAATTTGGGAGTCATTGCCTCTTGTCGATCATATATTCCAACTCTCCAAGCAAATTCAACGAGGCTGCACTCCCGATACTCACCCCCTAACCGGAATACCAAAGCTTGCGGCCAATGTGGGTCTTGGACAGTATCCTGGAATGTCACTGTTGAGAAAAACTCAACACAAAATTCCTTATACACCCGCTCTTGGATCCGAAATAGGTTGAACCAACCCGAGCAAGTGATGGAATACCCATCTCCAATAAATATTTTTGTTAAAAACAAGGACAGCCTTTCCACGATCCCGACTTCCCTCAATCGCGTCCAATTAATTGTAGGATCAAATGCAATCTCTCGGTTGTAGAGCCACCCTAATTTGTTGTTCCATTGGGTCAAGATCTCATGGGACATTGTTGTGGGAAAATTGTAAAACGGGTGTAAACCCGCAACCCCAAGAGGTGCCTCCCTTCTAGGACCCATTTCTGCAAAAACAAGCAACAAACACAGCCAAAAGAAACAACCCACAAGTTTAGAAATAAAAGAAACAGAAAATTGTTCCGCCCAGAATTCACGTCGTGAATTCCTAAGAATTCACGTCGTGAGTTCGTCATCGATATCAAATTTTGTTCTGTTCCTATACAAATCGGCCAATACAATGCTAGGGGTTTACTCCTATGGTATTTTCGACCATAAATCATCAACATTCCAAGGCTAATTCATGAATTCTAGGGCATATTTTATACATTTCAACTAACTAACAAAGCCTAAACCTAAGTTCAACTTTTTAGAGAAGAATTAAACTTAGTACTTAAGAACCATTACCTTAGATTGAAGTATTACGTAAGCACAAAGGAAATAGAGGGGTTGTTGGCCAATATCGGACGGAGGGGACCAGCTGCCGTTTTCACTTCGTGAGGAATAAACAAATGGTAGGTCAAACTGATTCCTTATCCTTTAATTTGTGGTCCCGAATAATTTACAACTCACGTCGTGAATCCATAATGGTTCACGTCGTGAATTTTGTCTGGACTTAAAATTGGGCCAATTAAATAAGAAGTGGGCTAAGTCATATATTGGGTCATTACTTGAAAGTGGGCAGGCTTAAAAATATAGTTCATATAGAATAACCATGCCCGTATTCCATCTGAATTCACGTCGTGAACCCGTAATGGTTCACGTTGTGAGTCCTGTCTGATCATGAAATTTATAAATTTCTCCAATTTTAATTTTGTAAGACATTCAATAAGTGTTACTACTTGATTTTAATGACTCCTTATGTAGATAATAATTCAGATTACATGATTGACTTCCTAAGAACTAAAAGTATGCTAAAAACTAAAAAGAAAAAGAAAGAAAATGCAAACCAATCTTGGGTTGCCTCCCGAGAAGCATTTCTTTTTTAGGAGTATTGAGCTAGACTCCTTGCCTCCTACGTTGAATCATCTAAAGTGTCCACCACTAGGATCTTTTGTTCCTTGAAACGCCTCTTGTAAGCTTGAACTCGTCTTTTATACGCCTTTTTCGAATTTTCCTTCTTAGCCTTGACCTTGTCTCCATCAAGCTTGCGTTTGGTCCCTTTAGTCTCTATCTTGTCTTCATACTTACACTCCATAGTATCCTTTTCTTCCTTTACCACTGGACTTGTTATTTTTGAAGTAACCTCCTCTTCATCACTCGTCGTCTCATCATCTTCCTTGCACACCCAAGAAGTTGGATTCGTGTAGGCAATGACTTCAACTAAAAATGGAATAGATGCTCTCGGTTTTGTTCTTTTAACTTGTTGAATTGTTTTGATTTCTTCTTCCATGAGCTTCTCTAATTCTTCAAGTTCATTTTCTTCATCAATGTTGAAAACCTCTTCTTGAGCATGATTCCCTTGAAAGCCATCTTCTATCCTAAAAATTTCCTTTTCATCACCAACCCACAAGGTGAGCTTAGACTCCCGAATATCAACAAGAGCTCCAGCAGTGTTTAGTAGCGGGCGACCAAGAATAATCGGTACATTGGGATCTTCTTTCATATCCAATACCCCAAATTCTATTGGAAAAATGAATTTCCCAATTTTTACTAAAATATCTTCCACAATGCCCCGGGGTTGTGTCACTGAATGGTTTGCCATGTGAATAGTCATCTTTGTAGCCTTCAACTTCTAAATATTTAATTTTTGATAAAAACGAGTAAGGCATTAAATTTATGCTAGCCCCTGAATCGGCTAAAGCATAAATCTTCATATTATTCCCAAACTCACATGGGAGAGTGAGTCGTCCAGGATCCCCCATCTTCTTAGGTATTTCTCCCAACACAGCTTTTGAGCTTTTCTCACTTAGGATCACCTTAGAATTCTCATTTAATTGCTGACGAGTGTCTAACAATTCTTGTAAGAACTTAGCATATTTTGGAACTTTTGTAAGTGAATCAATAAAAGTAGTATTGATAGGAATACCCTTTAATTGATTGATAAACTCTAGATGTTCTCTCTCTAATGGACTGAGATTAGCTCTAGATGGGAATGGCAAAGGTGGTTCATAAGCTGGGACAGATACAGATTTCTTCTGTTCAGACTGAGCCCACGACGTGAACTGGGTGTTCCAGCAGATTCTTCAATTTCGAGCCTTGGCTTCTTTGGCTTTGGATCGGGCTATTTTGGCTCCACTTCTAAGGCTTGTAGGAACTCAGAAATCACCTCTTCTACAATATCTATGGCCATTACGTGAGATTGGGTTGTGTTTTCAGGATTTTTCGAGAATATCTTCTCATAACCAAAGTGTTAAGTTGACCAAGTTGTACTTCAAGGTTATTGATGGAGGCTTGTTGATTCTTTATTAATGCTTGCTGATCTATCATCATTGCGTGATGACTCTTCATTATACTTCTTTGTTCTTCCATTGCAGCGTCAGTAGCATCATGTCTTTTTTCTGAAGCTTCCATGAATTTCATCAACATGGTCTCTAATTTTGATTTCTTCTCAACTAGTGGTTTCTCTCTTTGGTTGAAGCCCCGGACAGTTTGCCTAAATTTCTCTTCTTTTTTGCTTCTTGTATTCTTCGTAAGGCAGTCACTCCTTCTTTTGTTTTCTCCAATCTTCTTCATACTTGTCCCCACTCGAGTAACATACTTGAGCTTTCTTTTTTCCATATTCATCCATATTGCAATCCTTTGTCAAGTGTAGGCCACTACATCTCTCGCAGCCAACTCGAATTGCATGAATTGATTGGTCCAATTGAGTCAATCTCCTATCCATAGTGCTAAGCATTGCCATCACAAAAGCCATCTCTTCAGTTTGTGCACCTCCACTGCCTTTTATTACATCACGCCCTGGGTTGTGATACTCACGAGAATGCCTTAAAAACTCTTCAATAAGCTCCTTGGCCTGATTTGGGTTTTTCTTCGTTAGTGGTCCTTGCGAATCAAGGAGTTTTCTAGTCATGACATTCACCCCCATCATAAAATATCGACATCTCCTGCTGAATATTGAGGTCATGTTGAGGACAATTCCTTAACAACCTCTTGTAGCGTTCCCAGGCCTCGTATAATGACTCCCCTGGATTTTTCTCAAAGTTGGCAATTGCCTTCTTGAGTTTAGAGATTTTGGAGGGTGGAAAAAACTGATCTAGAAATCTCTCACGCAATTGGGCTAATGTGGTGATCGTACCAGGTGGGAGTGCCTTCAACCAGTCATCCGCAATATCGTTCACCTCGTCTAAATGTTTGAAAGCATCCTCATGATCCTTCCCGTAGAATGGGATATCCTTAAGTGTAGTAAGGATATGTCCCTTCAACTCGAATGTGGCATTGGTAGGAATCGTAGGATGTACTAAACCCGGCCCCACATCATCTCGAATGTGCTTCTTGTAGTCCCCCATGGCCATCTCTTCAATGTTCGCCATTTCGTTCTCCAGCTCGTTCTCAGGTTCACTTGTATGTAATTCAAATTCAGGCTCGGTATCGTATTCGGACTCGACTTGGACGGGTATTTGATCTAAGTGTTCAAGCTTGCTCTTGTTCTTTGAAGATGACCTTGACTCCTCCGTTTTCTTCCCCGACTTCTTTGAGAACACTGATTTGAATTCTTGTAAAGGTGTCTTCTTTGGTGTTTGATCTTATTTCATGCTCTTATCCTTCTTTTTGTGAAGTGTAGACTCGGGATCTTCAAGTGGTGGTACCAAAGGTGTGTTAGAACCTCTGGTCATGAACTCCTTAAATAAAACAAAAAAAAATAAAAACGTAAAACAGAACGAAGAAAGACAAACTAAAATAAATAAAACTAAGAACTTCAGGTCTCACGTCGTGAATCTTTAAGATTCACGTCGTGAGTCCTGTAATGCAGAAAAAATTATAACAAAAAAGTAACTTCTTGCAGGTTTTATCCTACAAAAAGGGTCGATTAAATTAAATCAATTAAACTAATAATTAACTAAGTCGTTCCCCGGCAACAGCGCCAAAAACTTGATGTGCACGGAAGTACCCACTAATTTTAATATTTATAACCTAACAGACTTAGACTAACTATGCACTTGTAGGCAATGTACCTAGTCAGATTACAGTATAGCTTAGGTAAGTCGGGTGTCGATTACAGGGAACGTTGTTATTAATTAATCTATTTACTACTAAATTAATCTAATTATTGACAAACTAAAAAGGGGGTTTTTATCTGATTTTACAAGATCATACTAACTTAACTCAAATATAATCAATAATTTGAAGACACTCTTATCTAGTTCGAATCCACTTCATCCTTATGGCTAGCTTATAATTATGGATTATTAAGTTGGTTATTATTATATTAGTAATTTAGGTCTAAATTTACCAATAGTTAATTAATTCCTGTAAAACTATGTATGGTCACACACAATTAAACACAGAACCAATTATGTTTATGAATATGCTATGTAAGATTTATCAAGCAAACACATATATGGTCATAATCTATGTTCTCTAGCACAACAAAGTTAATTACTTCAATTACTATCTAAGATTTTGGTTGATCCTAGCTTTAGCAATTAAATGTTCACTAAATTACTAGGTTATCAAGTTCATGCAGTTAATGGTCACTAAGCTACACATAACATGAATTTTAATCAACTAAAGCAACAACATAAGCACGCTAGGTAACAATAAATCAAACACAAGCAATTCACCAACTAAATAAATCCATATACAATTATGCTATTCATAAGTTTGAAGCTTCATCTAGCTAGATAAGAGTAGCTAGATTTAGCTGCTCATAGTAGCAACTAACATGATAACACAATTCAAATAAGAAAACATGTTCATAAGTATCAAACAAGTAAACAAATTATGAACTTTTACTATTTTTGGTGTTGAAAACCCTTTTCCAGGACCTTACTTCTGCTGTAAATCGTCTCCTGGAACCTCTTCCTTCAGCCAAAAGTCTCCCAAATCGTAATGGGCAAAGGTATTTATAATATCTTCAAATTTACCTTTCACGTCGTGAGAATTTAAGTCTCACGTCGTGAACTCGAGATAATCGTATTCGGCAAGGATTCCTTCACCCGGACGCTTATCTTCTAACTCTCTCTACTCACGTCGTGAACCATCAACTGTTCACATCGTGAGTACGTCTTCTGGGTGTTTTTTTCGTTCTTCTTTTCTTCAAGTCCCCCAAAGTTCCAAGCATTGTCACTTCTGGTCCCTTTCTTTGAAAATACTTCTATTTGGCTGCACATAACAATTTATCCTTATAAGTACCATAATTCTGTGCAAATAACCAAAATATTTAATAAAATGTAGATCAATATTGCCTAAAACTATGTATAAATATGGCAATATCAATCACTTTTCCCGTTTTACCATTTGACTCCAAAACGCAATCAAGGGCTTGGATCACACAAGCAATATTATCACCATCCAATAGTGTATCAAACTTATTCCATTGATTCCCAAGGCCTTTACTTGATCCATTTATCGTCCGCAATCCTGAAAAATAAGAAACTTCTCGTAACAGGATGTTACACATTTACTCGAGTGGTATCTTCATAAAAACTACCCTTCATTCGGATCATTGTATTAACTTATTTTAAACATGTTTCCCTTATTTTGATAAGGATGCATCAAGGATAAGATTTTAAAAGATTCGATTTCTGTGTTACTTGTGTTGAGGTTTTACTTATATTTATGTGAATGTTAAATCTGGTGATTATCTTGTTCTTATTTTGTATGTTGTGTCAATCTAATATTTTATCTTGAGGTTTCGATTATTAAAATGTTAGATCTATGTTTGTTGCATATCTTTTAACAAAATTTGTACTTTACTAATTTTCTATCTAGATCATATATCGTGAAATTCCTAGATTATCAATAAACCATAAGCCTTTTTTGCAATATGTATTTTGATGTTTTTTGATATTTATGTTTTGATTATTAAGATTATGGATCTCACAATGGATGAATATCTTCTTAATCGAACACATAATTTTCCTCAACTTATGATTCAAAACAATATAACATAATGAGAAACCCTAACCTTGTGTGATATGTTAAATTTACATAAGTCTTTTCAAGGTGGTAACTATGACGTAACTTAGATCTCTATTGTCAAATAGATCAAGATGAGAGTGTTTAATGATCAGTGGCAGACATGTGTAGAGCTCGGGGAGTCCCAGGCCACTAGTCCAATTTAGCCCGTAACTGTAATTTTTTTTCTATATAGGTGCAACATCTTTAAATATAAGTGTCACTACTATTTTTTATGTTATTGTATTTGGAAGGAATAAAAATTGTGCCACTATGATCACAACATTCTACATCCGCCACTAGTAATGATTATATGAAGTTGTTTAGGATAATATGTTTTGGTTCATGGTTGTATTGTTCCATAAATTATGAAGATCCACTTATGATCCATCTAAGCTACATACTTACCGCTCGAGGAAGGATATCGAGATTGCATGTATGATGATTTATATGATTATGTGGATGATTATCTAGAAGTTTCTAGAAATATATGTGGAGCCTGTGATATCAATGAATTGGATAATTATTATAACACTAATTGTCAGGTATTTTTCATTCTAGTCCTTTATCTTTTAAAGTTGTTGCAAATGAGATCCTCACGTTGGGCGTACAAGGCTGTACGTTGGGCGTAACTGTAACACACCATTCCGAATCATTTCCTATTTCGGGATGGTGACCAAAGATCGGGAATTTCCAGGCTTAGGACCGCTGAGGATATGTGATTTGGGCTTTTTGGATGTGGGTGATGTAAATTTAGATGATCCGGGGGTTCGAGTTGTGTTTTGGGTTCCAAGGGGTATTTTGGTAATGTGTTAGCTCGGACTTTGATAGAAATTGGATTCTTATTCGAGAAATTTTATGGTGATTATGCGATGATAAAAGCATAGAGCTTCTTATTACCTTTTCATGGATATAAGGATCGTCGGAATCGGATTTATAATAAAGAAGTTATGACCTTCGAAAGAATATAGGGTTTTAGGGAAAAACCCTAGTACACAGGACATACATGGGGAGTATGCAGGGAGTACTCGTTCGAGGACCTTACGTAAGGCATACCTTGGCGTACGCTGAGCGTAGTCAGCAGTTTAATCGTGAAGCTTTGGCCTCGTACGTTGGGCATAAGATGAGTTCAAGAAACCCTAACTTAAGTGTGTTATACCCTATATAAACACCTTAGGACCCTAGGGATGGCCTGTTTACCAGCCCCCAAACCTCCTAAAACCCTAAATCATCCCCTAAGCTTCCTTGGTGGTGTTCTTGAGCCCTTGAGAGAACTTTAGTGGTTGTTTTGCTCATTGTGAAGGAAGCTTTGAATATTGAAGGTGCTTTGCTTGGAAGGAAGGTTATAGATCTAGAATCATCTCACTTATGGCAATCTCTTTGAGGTATCAAGTTCATACCTTGGCTTGAAGATGTTTAGATCTCCACATAGTTTGTTTTGTTACGCATTTGGTCCTATTTTAGGTTGATTGAAGAGTTATGACGTTTTAAGGGCTTGTTCTTTTAGATTTGAGCTTGTGGTGGACTCCCTGAGCTTAAAGGTGCAAGCTTTATGGGATTTTTGGTCACATGCATGCATTAAGTCACTTGTTAAGTCCTCTTTAAGCTTTAGAGCTTCATTTAGCCATGCGTGAACTTAAAGTTAGCAACTTTACGTGATAATACAGCTCAAGGAAGTCAGATGTATGTTTTGAAGCTATGTTTTAAGGGATTAAATGTTGAAATCAATTTTTGGGTTGAATAGGTGAGTAGGTTTGGCGTACAAGCGGGTATGCTTAGCGTACAAACCCTCAAGCGAGTACGCTGCATGTACGTGCTGAGTACCCCCCCCCCCCACGCATACTTAATCTGGTGGACTTCGCATGTTTGGGCCTCAAATTGGGCTATTCTTTGGGCTTGATGGCTTAGGGAATTTTTGGGCCACCTGAATGCAATATTTTGGAGTAGAAAAGTTAGTGGGCCTTAGGGTAAGGCCTATGTAGGGGTTTGGGCCCAATTTAGAAAATTGGGGCATGTATGGGCCTTGAGTGTTTATTTGGATTTTTGGGCTTTTGATTATTGGTTTGGGTCATGTTGAGTAAAGGGTAAAAAGGTCATTTACCCTAGTTTGGGCAATTAGTGTGGACCAAATCCAATTTGTAACATCCCAAAATTCAAGACCAAAAATTTTGTTTTTAAATAAGTTATTATAAAACCAATTAGTATAGTAACCTCCATAATAACATCTCACGTCAAAACCATAGTGTAAATAATCAAAACATATTAACAAAAAACAATATCATAGTGTAATCCCAAAGATCTCATGTGCGGAAAACATAGTGTGATGTGCTGCAATCGAGCCGGCTCCTTTCCTTTGAAAACAAAGTACCTGAAACCAAAATTAAAAACCGTAAGCATGAAGCTTAGTGAGTTCCCTCATCATACCACATACCATACAATACACATACTGTCAGGCATATCTGGGTGCCCGACCTACCCCTTCGATCCTACCGACCGGATACTGCCAAGCATATCTGGGTGCCACCCCCCCCCCCTCCGGTCTATTTCAACCGAATAACTGCCTAGCATACCTGGGTGTTGGCCTCCCATTCGGTATATTTCAACCGGATAAATGCCTAGCATATCTGGGTGCTGGCCTCCCCCTCGGTCTATTTCAACCGGAAAACTGCCTAGAATATATGGGTGGCAGTCTCCTCTTTAGTTTATTTAAACCGGATAACGGGGACTATTTCACCCCTACCACTACCACATAAGTACTAGCATATAAACATATACATATACTGCCTAGCATATCTGGGTGCTGCCCTACCCCTTCGGCCCTATCGACCGGATACGGGACTATTCCCTACTTTCACTATCACATAACATCATACCATGCTAGCACATAAAACATAACATAACATGTTAGATAATTATCACAAAGACAATCATCCAATCAATCAACTCCTACTAGTGTGCCGAAATTGTGGCCTTAGACCCACTTCTACTGGAAGGTAACTCGCCTTGAATGTTGAAGCTCGACGCCCGAACTCCCTAGCTGCTGCCCTGACGACTTCCTAAACTGACAATTTCCAGCATAATATCCAATTAACACTAATTCTAAACCGTGAACCATATTCCAATCTCAGGATAAAATGACCATTTACCCCTGGACCAAAAAGACCCATAACTAAGGCCCAAGTCCAAAACCAATAAGATCCCTAAAGTCCTAACATATGGCCCAATTTCCAATTGGGCCTAAACCCTTACATGGGACAATCCTTTCTGAATCCATTTACTTTTTCTAAATCATTACCCATGTCCATAGCTAGTCCAACTAAATCCATGTACTCACAAACCCATAAGAAAGCTCGAATCTGAAATGACCCACAAGGCCCAAATTCATCTTGGACCTAACCCAAGGAGGCCCAATCTCCAAAAAGTCCTGAAATACTAAATGGGCTACCCTAACCAACTCCAGGTCCATGGTCTAAGGCCCAAAAAGGTCAACAAAACAAAGTGAGAAAACCAGGCCGAGTACGCCCTACGTACTCAGATTGTACGCCCAACGTACACCACTTTGGGCCAGTAAGCGTAGTATACCAAACGTACGCCCGCTGTACTCCTCGGAAGTCCTACCCTCTCCAAATAAGCACTTAATCACTTCATATCTTGCTCCAACTCTCTAGTCTAACTTATATAGGTGGCTTCTCAAGTAAAGTCAGCAACTTTACTAACATGCATGGCTTAATGAGACTCTAGAGCTCAAAAGAGCACAATGGATGGTCTTAACTCATGCTTGGACTCAAACACCTAACAAAGCTTGCACCTTTATGAGAGAGGGGACCTTAGAATGTCCAGATCTACAAGTTTGAATCCCTAAAATGACCCTAGCTCACCAAGACCAAGCAAAAGGCTAAAAATGGCCAAAAACCAACCCAAAAGAGGATCTATGTAACGCTCGTATTTCTAGGCTAGGTATTAATGATGATGTAATAGTCTAGGTCAACCTTTGTAATTTGTTTTGAAATAATATGATGTATTATTTGAGTATTTTGTGTTTTATACTTAATTATAATAATTTAATGAATTAAGGATAAAAAAATAAGCATCGAAAATAAATGATAGATAACCCTGATATCTATGAAGAAAGTTGTAGTGGTTGAAATAAGGATTCCGGAGATATAAAGAATATTGAAATCTGAGTTATAACGAAGAAGTTATCACATGTAGAAGTTTTGCGACAGAACCGACACGACATTATATGACGTAAAAAAAGTGAATTTACGATAAAGTGTTTTTTAGCATTAGTGATCTAAACGAAAGTCGTAGTATACATTAAACTGAGAGCGTGCATAAAAAGAATGTCCAAATCTGACTTCGTATGAGAAAGTTATGAATTTTCTAAGATTTGGCATAGTAGTATGCAACCCGAAACTTCAATTTTAGATCGAGTGATTTTTATCCGGAACAACCTAAATGAGAATTGAAGATCTTGTTGATTGTAGTTTAATGGTAAAAATACAGATGAAACGGATGTCGGATGAAGAAATTATGAATTTTTAACGGACTTTTCCTGTCCCGGCCTATTAAAACTATAACTTTAAAAATAAAGTCAAAATTAGCCGATGGAGTCTAAACGAAAGTTGTGGAGCACGGTCTCACCTACGCGTGGATATAAAGAACGTAAAATATACAAAAGATATTAATTTTTGAAGTTTCTAAATAAAAATTCGAGACTTATCAGAAGTTGTACGCCCAGTGTACTCGAACTAGGTCAGAAGTTGGCCACGTCGCCTCTTTCGTCGGGCGGAGGACACCTATCGCATAAGTTTGGCACATTCAAGGCACGGGAACCGAGCGGCAGCCACGTTGCTCTATGCGCAACGTACAAGGCATACGACCAGCGTACGAAGTACGCCCAACATACCAAGAATTACGCCCAGCGTAATCCAAGGCCACAACCTACTATAAATAGGATGCGGGACTTTCCGGAAATGGTCTACAATTCTCATTCTCTTTCACTCTTGATACCACTTTTAGCCTGTCCTAAACCCCCCGAATCCTTGGGAACTCCCTAACGCCCGAAGCAAGCCCGGTGTCCCGAAGATCCCGAGAAAAAAAAGTTTTCGAGCCGAAACTCTACCCCCGTCAAGCCCGGATTTTGTGAAAACATCTCGGTTTTATAGGAAACGAAGTGTTGCCTGATTATCGATAAATCAAGTGAGTGTATAGTCACTTTCATCTTACACATATATATGAAGTATTTTATATAAAATGCATGTTATGTGAATATATATTGTTTGTTTATTTGAGATGGATGTTGAATGAATGATTTTTACAGGTTTTAAATGATTTAAACTTTATATGTATTTTATATCTACAAAAATGTTGGATAAAACATGGGTAGATGAAATAGTTGGTATGTGTTGAAAGATGAGTTGGATAAATGAGATGATCGGTGATATAGATCATGATATGAGGGTGAAGGGTGGAATATGAGAGAAGCGCTTACCCAAACATTGGCCCCCGTCATTCAGCAGAGTATGGATGACAACCATGGACTATTCTAGACGGTCCGTGGAACACTAGAAGGCACGCAACCTGTAGGTGTTGTGAACTATATGTTCATCAGATGTACTCTAAAAACCCATTGACATGTATTGCAGGTGGATTCTCATGAATAATATTGTCGATAAATGAGAGCTATGGACTTAGCACATGTTGTACAAACCCTGGCAGCTATGGACTTAGTGCATGTTATATAAACCCTGGTAGCTATAAATTTAGTGTATGTTGTATAAACCCTGACGACGATGTACTTCGTGCCTATTCCTTAAGATGAATCCTTAGGAATGAGTGATAGATGATTCTTAGGGTAAATCCTTAAGAAATGATTAAGACATAGTTATTAGTTATTAATCCGGGAGTTTGGATTAAGACATGGTTATTTGTTATTAATCCGGGAGTATGGATTAAGACATGGTTATTTGTTATTAATCCGGGAGTATGGATTAAGACATGGTTATTTTTTATTAATCTAGGAGTATGGATTAAGACATGGTTATTTGTTATTAATCTGGGAGTATGGATTAAGACATGGTTATTTGTTATTAATCCGGGAGTATGGATTAAGATATAGTTAAATTGTCCCTAGTCCAAGAGTATGGAATGGGCACAGTTATTGATACGGGAGTATGGGTTAGGTAAAGAGGTTGATTTTAGATCTGAGAGTATAGATTGTGTCGTTGTGAGGATCGATAAAGTGGGGTAATAAAGAGGATAATGGGGATGGAAAATTGGGTTGATTGTTTGATGTTTAAACATAATAAATTTATTTATTATGGGTTAAATGCCCTATATGCTCACCAGGCTCCGAAGCCTGACCTACTCAATTTTTTATAATACAGGTAGTGGACCCAGAGCATAATTGGATGATGACGAAGGATTTTTGGATTATAGGACAATAGTTGTAAATAACTGTTGTAAGGCTTATAATGTACTGTTTATGCTTTTGGTCTGTATCGGAACATGACATCCTGAGGTTTTGTTATA
Organism: Lactuca serriola; assembly: GCF_051521515.1. Taxonomy (NCBI): domain Eukaryota; kingdom Viridiplantae; phylum Streptophyta; class Magnoliopsida; order Asterales; family Asteraceae; genus Lactuca; species Lactuca serriola. The sequence goes on from NC_136409.1 coordinate 162,734,914, forward strand.
TAACGAAAATACATTTCTTTAAGATATGCTTTGATAAATTTTTATTATATTTTTTTTGGGGAACAAATTCCGCAACACCTTTTGGAAGATTACTTTGATTTTATTTTAAAAGCGTAAACTAGATTGGTCTTTTCTGGCTTAGAAATTTGGGGATGTCACAGTTGGTGTCAAAGCATTAGTTTAAGTGAACTAGGAATTTGTAGGACTTCTAGACTTAAACTTAGAATGTTAAGTGATGATCGTGAGATGAGTGTCGGCCATATTTGAGACACGAGCACTAGTATATTTTAGGAAAGATGCCTAAAATGCTTTTATGTGCTAAATGCTATATGATTGTTGTATATGCCATTATTTGTTCGGATCTATGGTCAGTTGCCGACCGGATTTGGAAACCTTATGTGTTTAGGATTCTAAGCGTATGACTACGATATTAGAACTAGCATGTAAACGTTTCGGTGTAATAAGGAGAATTTAAATGTCTATCGTGAATAGAGATATAAATTCACCTAATTTGGTGTATAGATTAAAATGGCAAGAATGTGAAACGGAGCTGGAAACACAAATGAAAACAGAAGTCAACAACCTCAACCCCAAGTGATTGAGCAGGTGCCAATAATAGAAGTTGCCCCAAAGCCAATCACAATGGCTGGAGTATAAGCCATGATTCGGGCTATGATGGCCGAACAAAGGGAAGAGATGAGACAACTATTGTTGAATAATAGGGATGAACCCTCGATGCCTGTCGAACAAACTAAAATGAATGACGGACAGTCAGAAGAAAGGGACGATAGTAGGACTGTGAGTCAAACGGAACCCCCAGTGGCAGAAATGGATGACCCGAAGGGGAGAATTAACAGAGATGGACGTATGTATAAGAATTTATTGGGCACAAAACCACCAAGTCTTTCAGGTAGACCAAAGCTTGTAGAGATTATGGACTAGATCTCCGAGGTGGAGATGGTGTTTGAAAGTTACAATTGCAACAACAAGCAGAAAACTGTCTTTGCAGTCAGACCGCTAAAGACTGGAGTTTTAAGTTGGTGGAACTTGTTGGCGGATACAATGCCACATGGAGAAGCCCTGAAAATAACTTGGGAAATGTTCTTGGAGCATTTAAAGATGCAGTACTGCTCAGAGATAGATATGATAGATCTAAACAATGAATTTCAGAACTTGAAGAAAGGGAAAATGAGCATAGACAACTATGCTACTATGTTTACCAAAAAGATGAAGTTATTTCCATACTTAGTGCCAACTGAACTCTCATAAATTGAGAGGTTCGCAAATGGACTTGTAGCATCCCAAAAATACGACCCGAAAATTTCATTTTTAATATAACCAAAAATCATAAAAACTGAGTATCACATATTAAACCATACGCTGCATATCTCAAACCATACTAAAATACTGTGAGAAAAACTATGTCACATCTGTATCAAAACATATCTAAGAAACTAAATCGACTCCCAGGACAAAACTGAAGTTGTGGTGTGTGCGATGCCATCATCCTGAGCTCTTCCCTTTACTTGCGGAAGTACCTGAAACCAAAAACTGAAACCGTAAGCACGAAGCTTAGTGAGCTCCCCCAAACTACCACATACCACACAATAACAAATAAAGCACATACTGGGCCTTGCCCACTGCATCGGACCGAAGTCCGGAACTAGCTGCATCGGACCGAAGTCCGGAACTGACTGCATCGGACCGAAGTCCGAAAGTGACTGCATCGGACCGAAGTCCGGAACTAGCTGCATTGGACCGAAGTCCGGAACTGACTGGGACCTTATCCCCTGCATCGGACCGGAGTCCGGAACTAACTGCATCAGACCGAAGTCCGGAACTGTCTGAACATAGCATATCATAAACATGTATTCGCTAACATAAGACATATACTGCATCGGACCGAAGTCCGGAACACATAACACAAAACATGCTTGAATCACAAAGACATCAAGCGCTCTAACTACTGCATCGGACTGAAGTCCAGAACTACTGCTAACTAAACGGGCCGGCATTGTGGCCGTAGACCCGTTCCTACTGGAAGGAAACTCACCTCGTGAACTGGCTGCTGTGTGTATGGCTCTGGAAGCTATCTGTTGCTGCTCTGGTATCTCCTCGGCTACAATTCCATAAACACACTCAATCAACTACTAATAACTGAATTGGGGTAAAATGACTCTTTTACCCCTGGTCAAAGTCAACTCTCCCGGTCAAAGTCAACCTACAGTTGACCTGACTCGCAGAGTCTCTATTCTCACTTCTCAACCCTACTCGTTGCTACTCGTCGAGTATGGCATCGACTCGACGAGTTCCCTTTCGATTCTAAGACTCAGGCAATCTGCATCCGACTCGCCGAGTCGTATGAACAACTCGACGAGTTGTTCTTGAGCTAAGAAGATTGTCTGGGACTCGCCGAGTTGTATGAACAACTCGTCGAGTCCCTCCATCACTGAGTCTGACCTCCAACTCACTGAGTCCACTCTACTACTCACTGGTCCCCACTCTTCATCACTCAAAAGGGGAAAAATTGGGGACTCACGACTCGACTCGCCGAGTCGTTCTTCCGACTCGCCGAGTCGCATGCATGCAGCTACTCTAAACTCGATTCTGCTTGAATCCAGCGTATAAAACTTATAGATATGGGCTCCCTTAGCTCGATTAACATGTAAAGATTCTATCTTTACGTGCCCATAAGCATCCATGAAGATTATAAGGCTCGAAAAGCATAATAAAGGCTAGATCTAGGGTTCTCATGCGAAGCAACTTCAAAAAGGCAATAGATCCGGGCTCTACAACTCCTAAATGAACAGATCTAGGGATATCTCGACCTATTAAGGCATCCATACGACTATAAGGTTTGGAAACTACATCAAACTAGCCCTAGAAGTGTTCTAATGGAGGTTTTAAGCATAAAACAGAAGGATTCCGAGAAATACCTCAATGAACTCTGATTTTGACCTTGGATCCTTGCTCTACACCTCTTCTCTTTGATCCTTTCTTCTTTTTCTTCTTCAAGCCTTCAAGAATTCACACAAAACACATTAAATCAATCAAAGGATGGTTTAGGGTTTCTCACAGCTCTCTGAGGGTGAAGGAGGCGAGTTTGGGGCACATAACATTGCTTAAATAGCGAGCAACCCGGGGATTTAGGGTTTCTTCCTGGCAGGCAGACTCGCCGAGTCCCGAATATGGACTCGCCGATTCTCCGACTTACACGTGCTCGAAATCCCGTCCCTACTCGATGAGTCGGGCTATAGACTCGCCGAGTCCCTCTTGAAAACTTCTAAATAAATATCATGGAAGCAACATACCAGAGACGGGTCGTTACAATTCTCCCCCACTTGACTCAGACTTCGTCCTCGAAGTCTGCTATGGCTGAATCTACAAATAACTTCGGGTAGTGCTCTCTCATCTCTTCCTCAGCCTCCCACGTCCACTCAGACCCCTTCCGGTGCTGCCACTGCACCTTCACTAACTGAATTACCTTGTTCCTCAAGGTCTTTGTCTTCCGGTCCAGAATCGCGACCGGCCTCTCAATATAATTCAGGCTGCTATCAACCTGAATATCTTCTAAGGGAACAACTGCTGACTCATCCACCAAACACTTCCTCAACTGAGACACATGGAAAGTGTTGTGGATCTGGCTAAGCTCTGCTGGAAGATCCAACCGATAAGCAACCCGACCTACTCGGGCCAAAACCATGAAAGGACCAATGAACCTGGGACCCAGCTTGCCCCTCTTCCGAAACCTGATGACACCCTTCCAAGGTGAGATCTTCAGAAGGACCATATCGCCCACCCGTAACTCCAAGTCTGAACACCTCCTGTCGGTGTAGCTCTTCTGCCGACTCTGCGTTGTCTGCAGTCTACTACGAACCTGCTGAATCAACTCGGTCGTCTTGAGCACCACCTCTGTGCTCCCAATGACCCGCTGACCGACCTCGCCCCAACAAATCGGGGTCCTACACTTCCTCCCATAAAGCATCTCAAAGGGAGGTCGATCAATGCTCGCATGATAACTGTTGTTATACGAAAATTCCGCTAACGGAAGATACGCATCCCAACTGCCACCAAAGTCTAGAACACATGCCCGGAGCATGTCCTCGAGAGTCTGAATCGTCCTCTCGCTCTGCCCGTCCGTCTGAGGGTGGAAAGCGGTGCTAAAATGGAGACGAGTACCCATATCGTCGTGAAACCGCTTCCAGAATCTGGATGTAAAACGGACGTCCCGGTCTGACACCACCGATACTGGCACTCCATGACGTGCCACTACCTCCCGCACATAGATATCGGCTAACTTTTCTGCCGATATGCTCTCCTGGATCGGTATGAAATGAGCACTCTTCGTCAACCAATCCACTATTACCCAAATCGAATCCACCCCACGTGCGGTCCTGGGAAGCTTGGTGATAAAATCCATGGTGATGTCCTCCCATTTCCACACGGGAATGTATAACGGCTGCATCTTGTCGTGAGGCCTCTGGTGTTCTACCTTGACCTTCCTGCAGGTCAGGCACCTCTCTACATACCAGGCGACATCCCGCTTCATGCAGGGCCACCAGTAATCGGTTCGAAGATCTCTATACATCTTCGTCGCCCCTGGGTGGATAGAAAATCGAGACTTATGAGCCTCGTCCATCAACACCTGCCGTACTCCGCCCCAGTACGGTACCCACACTCTCCCATGAAGGGTCAACAACCCTCGACTATCATAATCAAACGAAGCTACTCGGCCCACTATCCTCTCACACTTCTGTCTCTCCTCCTTGAGGCCCTCAACCTGAGCCTCCCTGATCCGTTCCAACAATGGAGTAATCACTGTCATCCTCAGACATAAGTCTCTGATAGGGGCTGCTGACGCCTTGCGGCTTAGGGCGTCGGCCACTATGTTGGCCTTCCCTGGATGGTAAAGGATTTCATAATCATAATCCTTCAGCACATCCAACCACCTCCTCTGTATCATGTTCAGATTCGGCTGATCCAAAAGGTACCTCAAACTCTTGTGATCCGTGTAGATGGTACAACGGACCCCATAAAGGTAATGTCTCCAAATCTTGAGGGCAAACACAACCGCCCCCAGCTCTAAATCATGAGTAGGATAGTTAGCCTCGTGAGGCTTCAACTGTCTCGAGGCGTAAGCTATCACATGGCCTCGCTGCATCAATACTGCTCCCATACCTGTGATTGAGGCATCACAGTAGACTACAAAATCCTCTACTCCCTCTGGCAGGGTAAGGATCGGAGCCTCGCACAACCTCCGCCTGAGGGTCTCAAATGTTGCCTGCTGCTCCGACCCCCAATGAAACACCACGGACTTCTTGGTCAGTCGGGTGAGCGGCACTGCTATCTTGGAGAAATTCTGAATGAATCTTCGGTAATACCCTGCCAACCCTAGGAAGCTCCGAATCTCAGATGGAGACTTTGGTACCTCCCACTGCATCACGGCCTTTATCTTGGCCGGATCTACTAAAATGCCTCTCTGGTTAACGAGGTGACCAAGGAACTGCACCTCACGCAACCAAAACTCGCACTTGGAGAACTTTGTGAAAAGTCTCTCCCTCCTCAGAACTTCTAGCACCTCTCTCAGGTGCTCCTCATGTTGCTCCTGCGTCTTGGAATACACCAAGATATCATCAATGAATACTATCATAGACCGATCCAGCATCGGCCTGCACACGCGATTCATGAGATCCATGAATGCGGCTGGAGCGTTGGTGAGCCCAAATGGCATCACCACAAACTCATAATGACCATACCTGGTGCTGAAAGAAGTCTTCTACACATCCTCATTGTTGACTCGCATCTCATGATACCCGGAACGTAAATCGATCTTGGAAAACCAAGATGCTCCCTGAAGCTGGTCAAACAAATCATCTATCCTCGGGAGTGGGTAACGGTTCTTCACCGTTACCTTATTCAACTCCCGGTAATCTATACACATACGGTGCGACCCGTCCTTTTTCTTCACAAACAAAATCGGAGCTCCCCAAGGCGAACTACTCGGCCTGATGAAACCCTTGTCTAGCAGCTCCTGCAACTGCGTAGACAACTCCTGCATCTCAGGGGGAGCTAACCGATAAGGTGCCTTAGCTATCGGCACTGCACCCTGAATCAGATCAATTCCGAACTCGACCTGTCTCTCTGGAGGTATTCCAGGCAAATCCTCTGGAAATACATCAGGGTAGTCTCGCACCACCAGAACATCATCTACTGCCACCTTACCCTTCTCCCGGGCATCCAAAACATAAGCTACATATCCGGCGCAACCCTGCTGAAAATAGCGCCTCGCTCTCGCGGCTGAACAAAAACCTGGTCCGTGCTGTGGCCTCTCGCCCTGAATCACTAACTCTCCCCCACTGGGAGTGCAAACTCTCACTAGCTGCAGCTCACAATCAATCACGGCCCCATGGGGACTCAACTAATCCATGCCTACTATGACCTTATTCCCTCGCAGGGGAATAGGGACCAAGTCCAGCAAAAACTGCTCGTCAAACAACTGAAGAGAACATCCTCTATGCACTCTGGCGACCCTCACGCTCCTGTCATCTGCTATCTCGACCTCTAGTGGACAATCCAGCTCCCCTGGAGCTCTACTAAATCTCTTGCTAAGCGCTAGCGATACAAACGATCGGGTAGCCCCCGAATCAAATAATACTGTAGCAGAAATGTCGTTCACAGAGAACGACTCTATACAAAACATATAATCATAAGCAATAATCAATCAATAATAATATAGAGATGAAGGGAAGATACATACCCGTCACCACATCAGGAGTCGCTCGTGCCTCCTCAGTTGTCATCTGAAAAGCTCTACTCTTCGCCACTGGCGCCTCAGCCTGGCCCTGCCGTCCATCTGTAATTCTCAAAGTAGCAGGGGCAGGTGCAGCCACCTTCCCTGCTGCAACTAAACTCGGACACTGGGACTTTTTATGTCCCCTCTGATTGCACTGAAAGCAAATCAGATATGATGCTGCAATGGCGGTAGCAGGGGCCGTACAATCCCTGCTCAAATGCCCAGTCCGACCGCACTTGTAGCAACCGGAACTCCCTGCCTTGCACACCCCATCGTGCAATCTCCCACACTTGCCACATCGACCGTGGCTCTGCTGACTCCTGGATCTGTGATCTGAAACCTTGGGCTTTTTGCCCGAACTACCTGTACCCGAAAACGCCTCCGGTTTCCTCTTCTTCTCCATCTCAAGGTCAATCTCCCTCTCCCGAGCCCTAGCAATCATGTCATCCAGCGTTTTACAGCTGGACCGGCTCACAAACTGGCGAATATCGCTCCGCAACATCTCATGATAACGGGCCTTCTTCATCTCCTCATCGGCTGCATACTAAGGAACGAGAAGAGCCCTCTCCCTGAACTTGGAGGCGATCTCCGCCATGGTCTCTGTAGTCTGGGTGAGGTCCTAAAACTCTCTAGCTAACTGCTGCACCTCAATAACCGGTGCAAACTCCGCCCTGAACCTGGTAGAGAAATCAGCCCAGGAAATGGCATCTAGCGCTGCATCATCTCCAATGTTATGTCCGACCTCTTCCCACCAATCCCGTGCCCTGTCCTTCAGAAGACAGGACGCCAATCTAACCTTGTCCCCCTCGGGACACCTGCTCGTGCGGAAAGCGTTGGCCACATCCGCCAACCATCTAGTACTCGCTATGGGGTCCCGCGCCCCTTGGTAATCTGGAGCTCCACATGCTCTGAACTCCCTAAACATAAGTGTGCGCGACCCCATCATGGCCGCCACCTCGGCACGGAAGGTGCCCAACCTCTCATCCATCAGCTCTAGGATACCCTCCTTGATCGAACCGAAGATCACGGGAGTCTGATCCAGTATGATACGAGTAATCTCTGAAAAAAGAAACTCTCTGGTCTGCTCATCCATACGCTCGGCCCCCGAGCCTGATCCTGATCCCTCCCCGGCACCGGTACTGCCGTCTGCTAGCCTCGAACGCAAAACCAACATTCTGAAACACATCATGGCAACATCAGAAAACTGAAATATCACAAGGGATCATTGATACTACTACTAGCTTCCTGGTCTTGCCTCAGCCTTCCTTGATTCGAGTACGGATCCTCTGCTTTCAGTAGTACGGGCCCATACTACCTTCCACATCTATCCGTACTTTCCTCAAGAACTGACTTGACTCCACCAAGTCACTACTACTACTACTGATCTCTGCTACTCTCATCCTAGGCTTGCCCTAGGGAAATCTCTGATTCTACTCTATCCAGTCCTCAGCTGCTACAGGCCTCCTTGTAATGCCAATTAGCCATTACCCGAATACCATCACATGTGACGAGGCTCAGATAATCCTTCGAGTACCCGACTCGTCCCTATAATGGTTGGACTCAAACAAGAGCTGCGCAGTAGGATCAAATCCGGCACTCTAAGATTATTCAACCCTAATCACATGTGACGTGACGTATTCGCCTAATGTCTAACTCCCATTATTCAGAGTCCCACATAGCACGAAGCAAGCAGCATTCAGACAAGGGTAACAATCTCAATCAACTCTATCTACTTACAGGAACTGTACTAGCATAAAGTGCTAAGCTCATACTATCAGGCATAACCTAATCAGGCTATCCTACTTGCTGTCTACTCAATAACTAGCATGCAATTCTCATACAACTGAAACACATAAAGCAGGCACATAAGGCATCACTCCTAGATCCTTAGTCCTATTCTAGCATGTTGTTCTACAAAAGTTGATAAACATAACATAAACTCGTATGGGTACTTTGGGGAACACTTACTTGAGCTCGGCCGGTCGCATGCACCACACCCTTATCTCGTTTAAAAATTCTTTTCTTTCTAAGTGCTTTTCAAAATTCTTTAGAAAACATTTTCCTTTTGAAAATCTTTTTATTTTTCCTTAGTTTGAGTTCAGATACACCCGGAAGTGTATCCGAATCCCTCAAACCCAGGCTCTGATACCAACTTGTAGCATCCCAAAAATACGACCCGAAAATTTCATTTTTAATATAACCAAAAATCATAAAAACTGAGTATCACATATTAAACCATACGCTGCATATCTCAAACCATACTAAAATACTGTGAGAAAAACTATGTCACATCTGTATCAAAACATATCTAAGAAACTAAATCGACTCCCAGGACAAAACTGAAGCTGTGGTGTGTGCGATGCCATCATCCCGAGCTCTTCCCTTTACTTGTGGAAGTACCTGAAACCAAAAACTGAAACCGTAAGCACGAAGCTTAGTGAGCTCCCCCAAACTACCACATACCACACAATAACAAATAAAGCACATACTGGGCCTTGCCCACTGCATCGGACCGAAGTCCGGAACTAGCTGCATCGGACCGAAGTTCGGAACTGAATGCATCGGACCGAAGTCCGAAACTGACTGCATCGGACCGAAGTTCGGAACTAGCTGCATTGGACCGAAGTCCAGAACTGACTGGGACCTTGTCCCCTGCATCGGACCGGAGTCCGGAACTAACTGCATCAGACCGAAGTCCGGAACTGTCTGAACATAGCATATCATAAACACGTATTCGCTAACATAAGACATATACTGCATCGGACCGAAGTCCGGAACACATAACACAAAACATGCTTGAATCACAAAGACATCAAGCGCTCTAACTACTGCATCGGACTGAAGTCCAGAACTACTGTTAACTAAACGGGCCGGCATTGTGGCCGTAGACCCGTTCCTACTGGAAGGAAACTCACCTCGTGAACTGGCTGCTGTGTGTATGGCTCTGGAAGCTATCTGTTGCTGCTCCAGTATCTCCCCGGCTACAATTCCATAAACACACTCAATCAACTACTAATAACTGAATTGGGGTAAAATGACTCTTTTACCCTTGGTAAAAGTCAACTCTCCCGGTCAAAGTCAACCTACAGTTGACCTGACTCGCCGAGTTGGGCCGCCAACTCGCCGAGTCTCTATTCTCACTTCTCAACCCTACTCGCTGCTACTCGTCGAGTATGGCATCGAATCGATGAGTTCCCTTTCGATTCTAAGACTCAGGCAATCTGCATCCGACTCGCCGAGTCGTATGAACAACTCGACGAGTTGTTCTTGAGCTAAGAAGATTGTCTTGGACTCGCCGAGTTGTATGAACAACTCGTCGAGTCCCTCCATCACTGACTCTGACCTCCAACTCACTGAGTCCACTCTACTACTCACTGGTCCCCACTCTTCATCACTCAAAAGGGGAAAAATTGGGGACTCGCGACTCGACTCGCCGAGTCGCATGCATGCAGTTACTCTAAACTCGATTCTGCTTGAATCCAGCATATAAAACTTATAGATCTGGGCTCCCTTAGCTCGATTAACACGTAAAGATTCTATCTTTACGTGCCATAAGCATCCATGAAGATTATAAGGCTCAAAAAGCATAATAAAGGCTAGATCTAGGGTTCTCATGCGAAGCAACTTCAAAAAGGCAATAGATCTGGGCTCTACAACTCCTAAATGAACAGATCTAGGGATATCTCGACCTATTAAGGTATCCATACGACTATAAGGTTTGGAAACTACATCAAACTAGCCCTAGAAGTGTTCTAATTGAGGTTTTAAGCATAAAACAGAAGGATTCCGAGAAATACCTCAATGAACTCTGATTTTGACCTTGGATCCTTGCTCTACACCTCTTCTCTTTGATCCTTTCTTCTTTTTCTTCTTCAAGCCTTCAAGAATTCACACAAAACACATTAAATCAATCAAGGGATGGTTTAGGGTTTCTCACAGCTCTCTGAGGGTGAAGGAGGCGAGTTTGGGGCACATAACATTGCTTAAATAGTGAGCAACCCGGGGATTTAGGGTTTCTTCCTGGCAGGCAGACTCGCCGAGTCCCGAATATGGACTCGCCAAGTCGCCGACTTACACGTGCTCGAAATCCCGTCCCTACTCGACGAGTCGGGCTATAGACTCGCCGAGTCCCTCTTGAAAACTTCTAAATAAATATCATGGAAGCAACATACCAGAGACGAGTCGTTACAGGACTGTTAGCCGACTTTGGCCCAACGGTCAAGATGGCAGCTACTCTGAAGACAGCAGTCCGAGCAGCTAAAAATATGGAAACCCAGTTAAAAGAAAGGGGTTAGGAGAGGGCAGAGGTTGGTGAGAAAAGAAACTTCGATGGATCATCGAGGTCCAATAAGAAAAGTAAATTCTCGAAGTATGATTCGAGAGGAAGAAGAGGAAGTTTGAGGGATCCTCAAGATCTGAAAATAAAAATAGGTTCCTGAAGTCTGACCCCAACAACAAGAAGTATGGGGATAGTAATGAAGAAAGGTGGTATGACAAATTCAGAAGGAAACATACTGGGAGATGTCCTAAAGAGGTAACATGCTTCAAATGTGGGAGGACTGGTCACTATGCCCATGAATGCACAACCCAGAGAGAAGTACGCTTTAAGTGTGATGGAGAAGGACACTTCAAGCAACATTGCCTGAATAGGGAAAAGGCAATGAAGCCAAATGAACTGCCAAAGCTAAAGCCAAGGGCATTCCAAATGATCCTCGGTGAAGCAAGTGACGATGCGAGGAATCAAGGATGAGGACTTCATATACAAAAAAATCAAGTTATGAAGTAGCAATGTGAATAGTAACATGTGGTGTACCCTATTAGAGGCATAGTATAGGGTAAACTTGAACCTCTGTGTAATCGTTTCAAGAAATAATATAAACCCTGGTTTTGTTATCTGATGTATTAAATGATTATGTGAAATTTTTGAATGGTGACTTGGAAAACTGCGAGACAATACTTGGGACGAGTATGAGTAGGTGTCAGTAATAGTAGAGGCCTATACTACTGGAAGCACATGACTCACACTTGGATCAGGGAAAGTCACAAGGTTACCAAGAAGCTAGTAATTGATTTCGTTTTTGTTCAAGTATGTCGTTACCATCTTTTCGGTAATGACTAAGAAAATGATTGATATTCCGACCCTAAAGGTCATATCGAATCGAGTCCGACTAAGATGAGTTTGTTACGTGGTTCGGGGAAACTTGAGTCCAAGGTTTATTGGACCGTTTAAGGTTCTTCAAAGGATTGGCAACCAAGATTACAAGCTAAAACTACCAGAAGAACTAGATGGTATTCATAACACTTTCCACATGTGTTATTTGAGGAAGTTCACGCGAGAAGTTCCCGACATAATTCCAATTTCTGAATTAAGGTTGGATGAAACCAAGAGGTTAATTGAAGAACCAGATGCGATTGTTGACCGTAAGACTAAGAAGTTGCGACATAAGATGGTCGATTTAGTGCTTGTGCGATGGAAACATTCGAATGGGCCAAATCTCACCTGGGAAACGGAGAGTGACATGATGAGTCTCTATCCGCATTTGTTTGCTAATGTGTGATTTCGAGGACGGAATCATCCTAAGGGGGAGAGAATTGTAACGCCCGTGTTTCTAGGCTAGGCATTAATGATGATGTAATAGTCTAGGTCAACCTTTGTAATTTGTTTTGAAATACTAAGATGTATTATTTGAGTATTTTGTGTTTTATACTTAATTATTATAATTTAATGAATTAAGGATAAAAAAATTAAGCGTCGAAAATAAATGATAAATAACCCCGATATGTATGAAAAAAGTTGTAGCGGTTGAAATAAGGATTCCAGAGATATAAAGAATACCAAAATGCGAGTTATAACGAAGAAGTTATAACCTGTCGAAGTTTCGCAACAAAACCGGCAAGACACTATATGACGTAAAAAAAGTGAATTTACGATAAAGTGCTTTTTAGCTTTAATGATCTAAACGAAAGTCGTAGTATACGTTAAACCGAGAGCATGCATAAAAAGAATGTCCAAATCTGGCTTCATATGAGAAAGTTATGAATTTTCTAAGATTTGGCATAGCGGTATGCAGTCCGAAACTCGAATTTTAGATAGAGTGATTTTTAGCCGAAACAACCTAAACGAGAATCGAAGATCTTGTTGATTGTATTTTAACGGTAAATAGACAGACGGAAACGGATGTCAGATGAAGAAGTTATGAATTTTTAACGAACTTTTCCTGTACCGCCTGTTAAAAATATAACTTTAAAAATAAAGTCAACAATGGATATAAAGAACGTCAAAAATGGAGATCATATGCAAAAGATATGAACTTTTGAAGTTTTTAAATAAAAAATCGAGACTTATTCGAAGCCGTACGCCCAGCGTACTCGAACTAGGTCAAGAGTTGGCCACGTCGCCTCTTTCTTCGAACGGAGGACACCTATCGCGTAAGTTTGGCACGTCCGAGGCCTGGAACCGAGTGGAAACCACGTTGCCCTATGCTCAGCGCACGAGGCATATGCCCAGCGTACCAAGAATTACGCTCAACGTAACGCGAGGCCACAACCTCCTATAAATAGGATGCGAGACTTTTCGGAAATGGTTTACAATTCTCATTCTCTTTCACTCTTTATACCACTTTTAACCTATCCTAAACCCCCCGAAGCCTCGGGAACGCCCCTAACACCCGAAGCAAGCCCGGAGTCCCGAAGATCCTGAGAAAAAAAATTTTCAAGTCGAAACTATGCCCGCGTGAAGCCCGGTTTTTTGAGAAAACATCCTGGTTTTATCGGAAACGATCGTTTTAAGAAACGAAATGCTGCCCGATTATCCTTAAATCATGTGAGTGTATAGTCACTTTCATCTTACACATAGATATGAAGTATTTTATATAAAACACGTGCTATGTGAATAGATACTGTTTGTTTATTTGAGATGGATGTTGAATGAATGATTTATACAAGTTTTAAATGATTTAAACTTTATATGTCTTTATATATACAAAAATATTCGGTAAAACATGGGTAGATGAAATAGTTGGTATGTGATGAAAGATGAGTTGGATAAACGAGATGATCAGTGATATAGATCATGAGATGAGGGTGAGGGGTGGAATATGAGAGAAGCCCTTACCTAAACGTTGGCCCCCGTCATTCTGCAGAGTATGAATGACAACCATGGACTATTCTAGACGGTCCGTGGAACACTAGCAGGCTTGCAACTTGTAGGTGTTGTGAACTATATGTTCATCAGATGTACTCTAAAAACCCATTGACGTGTATTGCAGGTGGATTCCCATGAATAATACTTTCGATAAATGAGAGCTATAGACTTAGCACATGTTGTATAAACCCTAGCAGCTATGTACTTAGTGTATGTTGTATAAACCCTGGCAGCTATGGATTTAGTGCCTATTGTATAGACCCTGGCGACGATGTACTTCGTGCCTATTCCTTAGGATGAATCCTTAGGAATGAGTGATATATGATTCTTAGGGTAAATCCTTAAGAAATGATTAAGACATAGTTATTTGTTATTAATCTGGGAGTATGGATTAAGACATGGTTATTTGTTATTAATCCGGGAGTATGGATTAAGGCATGGTTATTTGTTATTAATCTGGAAGTATGGATTAAGACATGGGTATTTGTTATTAATTATTAATTATAGTTCATTGGTGTAATTATTAGGTGGAATCTAGTTCTGGCAGTTCGGGTGTGAGTTATATCAATCATCTGTGCAAGGTGGGTCTCCTCACTATTCTTATCTGTGTGGTAGAATCTCCTTATCTCCTTATTATAGTAAAGGAATAAGTTTATTCTCATATTGACAAGTGTCATAATATTAAAAATCCTCATTAATATTATATGACACATATCATGCCACATGTCAACCTATTAATGTTGGATTAATGTCCAAGTCCATAACTATAATTGGTAAGACTTGACCCAACCCGGCATGGTCTATTTGGGTTGCATGGCATCATGCACTTGGATAGACTATAATGAAAGAAATAACACTTAAGGTTGATTAATATATTATAAGTTCTAATATATTAATAGGATTATTTAACTAGTATTGATCAAGAATTAATCTAGAATTAATTAAGTGATCAAAAGAAGACTAATTAAATATATGGGTTGATTGTGTAAATCATTCATACTTGTATAGTGGGCTAATGCTCCATGGATAATCGAGTTGAGCTAAAACCCATAAGATGGTCCATGGATGCTCCATGGTGTATTTGAACTCATGGATCCAAGGAAATGGAAGGCCATGACAATTAGGGGTTACCCTAATTGTAACAACTATATAAGATCATATTCTTTGGGAAAAATTGGCCACTATGAAGAATAAGAAAAGGGCTAGCTGATTTTAGGACTGTTCAAGTTTCTCTCAAGTTATTCCAAGTGTATTTGGTGTTGTGTGAACCATTTGAGGTGTCACACTTGAGGCACTAGGCACTCAAGCTTCATGAAGACATTCTACATCAAAGAGGTATGTATTCTATCTTGTTATATTCATTATTTTGTATGCTAGATTAGGATAATACCTTGGATGTTCATAATTGCATGTATAATAGAGAAAACATAGATCCAAGGTATTTAGGGTTGCATATACACTTAGGAGTGTTAGAATACTCAAAACCCAACAATTAATTCTCTATTTCAAATTTAAAATTTATATTTTCTCACTCTAATTACATTAAATTAATAATAATTATTCATTTCAAATTTCAAATTTTAAATTTCACACTCTAATTACATTAAATTAATAGCACAGCCCCCTTGCCCTTATGAAGATCCATCCCTAATCTTGAGGCGGTTAACAAACATACTTTTTTTATAGATATCAAAATATATTTGTTAGGTGCATCATTTAGCATGTTTATTTCGGTCAATTGATTGTATATAGATGTTACATTTCATGCATTTTACATATTTAAGACATTTTATATGAATCGGTGAAATCTTCTTTTTTGCATATATTTTGGATGATTTGAAAAGTGTTTTATGATTGGATAATGCTTGAGATAATGATAGGGAGTTGCAATTCAAGTTTCATAAAAAAATCGGGACGAGATTGAAGCAGTTGAAAGTTTTGAAGAAAATCGATCAAAGAGAAAGGTACTCACCCTAGTGGGCATTCCCCTTGATCTCCACTCGATTAAGTCGATGAAGAAAAGAAAATGCACATTTTAAATCCCATTTGGTCGAGTGGTATCATAGGCAAAAATTCAAGGGGTAGCCCGGAATACCCCTCAAAAAAAGTTTTGATAATGTAATTTTTGTTTATGCATCCCTCAGTTTATTTTTCGGTATAGTGTGTGTGTGTGTGTGTGTGTATATATATATATATATATATATATATATATATATATATGCATCCCTTCACTTATAAACACAAAAAAACAACTAGTTTGTTGGTTAAATTGTTGACTTATTGAAACAAAGGTCTCAGGATCGATTCTCACTTCTTATGTATCATTTGTTTACTTTTGTTTTATTTTTCCAGCTATTCTATTCGACATCGCCAAACACATGTAAACTCATCCATTTTTGTCTATTATACAAACCTGTTATGCTCGTGTTTCATTTGATATCTACTTTGAGTTTCGCATCGATTCAAATATCAAACTATAGTTCAACTTCATGTTTATATAACAAGACTTGAGGTTAGCTAAGGATTCGATTAATGTTTGGGTTTAAAACCAAAATTGAACCTGGGAAGCCCAGTACCCTGGGAAAAAAATAGGATTGTCTTACAAAAAATTATGATACCTTTTACTTTGATTATAGCTCCGTCACTGGATGACCTATAAAATACATTATGATAGACACAAAAAATACAATAAGTTACCATTTTGGTTGTGATGACTTAGTAATATGTTGAAGATATGATAAATAACTCGTTGACCCTAGTTTAAATCATGACATTACTAAGCCATTATGACCATTAAAGTCCACAAGCAGTTACTCCACAGCATAAAACATAACCTTATATTCACAAAGGGACTTCATCGATGTGCGAAAGGTGCCCTTTAAACCCTTATTTGGGAAGTTCTCTTTTCAAAACAAATATGCACTAAGGTTAAAATTTGATAATGTCATCTATCACATGAATAAAATACAACAATTATTGTAAATTATACTCTTGTGAAAAAGAAAAAATAAATTAAGTTTAAAATAAAATATCAAATCATCATTTTAGAAAGAAACAAAACACTTAATTTTGGTCATACTTAAATAAAAAAACATTATACTTTGTTTTCAAGAGTCGATAATTTGCTAACCAGATAAAGTTATAAATGCGTAAATAGTTGCAAGTTTTTTATACTTTTAGGTAGGTAAAATCGTTACATAATCTTTAATAAAATTAAAATATAAAGACTTTCCTTAAAAATATACACATAAATATATTAGATATACAAAAACAATTATATTATAACATTTATACATAAATATTAGATTTAAAAAATAGTTATGGATTCATAAAATATTTGGGCCTTGATCATCAACCTGTATCCAAGCCAAGGTGGGTCGGCCCCTCATATACCTATGCAAGTTTAATCCAATTGGCCTCTTTAACCAGTAAATATAAATATAAGTTTAAAATAGATCATTTCTACATATTTTTGACGATAATAACTAAAATTTAAAATATTGACATATTACTGGCTCACCAAAAAATACCTCAGTCCATTTTAATGTTTGGTTATATATATATATATATATATATATATATATATATATATATATATATATATATATATATATATATATATATATATATATATATATATATATATATATATCATTATCATTATCATTATCTTTATATACTTATAAAAGAAGCATTTTTCCTTTAACCATGTTCATTTGAAACTCTCATGTATTTTTTCTTTCACCACATTCATTTGAAACTCCTATTACTTTTCAATTTCTTTCAAATAATAATTACAAGTTGTTTAATAAGGTTAAATAAATATCAAACCTAAAGTGTAATCATATATAAACTAAATTTCAATATTAAAATAATATATTTACTTCTACTTATAAAGTTATGTTTGTTAACTTTTAACATATTATAATTAATTTATTAGTTTTAATATATTGTTGGATGTAAACCATTATCATTTTAAAGATACAATTTTGGAGCAATTTGTATAAAATATTTAAATTATTAATTTATGCATAACATTACAGAGTCAACTTATATATAAATTTTAGTTTAACTTAAACAAACCAAAAAATATTTTGTAAATAGTTAAAAGTGATCAACTGTAGTGTCTTTCTAATAATGATTATAAGTTGATTAATAAGGTTAAATAAATATCAAACCTAAAGTGTAATCACAAATAAACTAAATTTTAATTTTAAAATAATATTTTTACTTCTACTTATAAAGTTATGCCTTTAACTTTTAACATATTATACTTAATTTATTAGAATTAAAATGTTGTGTATGTAAACAATTATCAGTTTAAAGCTACAACTTTTGAACAGTTTAGACAAAATACTTAAATTGCTAATTTAAATATAACATTATAGTGTTAACTTAAATATAAATTTCAGTTCCACTTAAAAAACCAAAGAATATTTTGTAAATAGTTAAAAGTGATAAAATGTAGTGATAAATGCAAAAATTAAATTGGAATCTCAATTTAACTAAATAATTTCCTAAAGATATTATTATAATCGTTAAAATCTTTCAAATAAGTAGCTTAAAATATCTTACAATAATAATAGTTAAAAATAAATCTATATAAATGATTATATTGTTACCTTTAAAATCAAAAAACAATGTTTGATGTTTTAAATAATTATAATAATAAAAATTAAAAAAATAAAATTTAACAAATTTGATCAACAATAACAACAACTATAAATAACATTAAACCATATATTATATTTAATTTTGTTTATTTGTAACTCGCGTGTAGAAGTCATTCAAACGATTGACATTATCCAGTTATAATAGATGTATATATTATCATATAATTCAAAATAATCAATATATTATATCAATTTAGTATACGAATTATTATATCAAATTTAACAACAACGTTATTATTATATTAAAAAACATATATTTGTAAAGACTTCAACTATATAGGTTTTTCTGCGCAACACGCAGACATTCGCCTAGTATACTTATAAAGGAAGCATTTTCCCTTTCACCACATTCATTTGAAACTCCCATTCATTTTTTCTTTCATCACATTCATTTGAAACTCTCATGACTTTTCAATTTCTTTATAATAATGATTATAAGTTGGTTAATAAGGTTAAATAAATATAAAACCTAAAGTGTAATCATATATAAACTAAATTTCAATATTAAAAGAATATATTTGCTTATACTTATAAAGTTATGTTTTTAACTTTTAACATATTATAATTAATTTATTAGGTCTAATATGTTGTTGTATGCATACCATTATTATTTTAAAGCTACAACTTTTGAACAATTTCTATAAAATACTTAAATTGCAGGATCAACTTAAATATAAAATTTAGTTTAACTTAAACAACCTAAAGAATATTTTGTAAATAGTTAAAAGTGATAAATTGTAGTGTCTTTCTAATAATGATTATAAGTTGGTTAATAAGGTTAAATAAGTATCAAACCTAAAGTGTAATCATAAATAAACTAAATTTCAATATTAAAATAATATTTTTACTTCTACTTATAAAGTTATGTCAACATATTAAACTTAATTTATTAGATTTAATATATTGTTGTATGTAAACTATTATCAGTTTAAAGCTACAACTTTTGAACACTTTGGACAAAATACTTAAATTGTTAATTTTAAAATATCATTACAGGGTCAACTTCAATATAAATTTCAATTCCACTTAAAAAACCCAAAGAATATTTTGTGAATAGTTAAAAGTGATAAATTGTAGTTCTAAATGCAAAAACTAAATTGTAATATCAATTTAACTAAAATATTTCCTAAAGATATTTTTATATTGGTTAAAAAAATTCAAATAAGTAGCTTAAAATAACTTACAATAACAATAGTTCAAAATACCTCTATATAAATGATTATATTATTACCATTAAAATTAAAAAAAAAATTGTTTGATGTTTTAAATAATTACAATGATAGAAATTACAATGTTAAGTAAATAAATTTTAAAAAATTAATTAATAATAACAACAACTATACATAACATTAAACCATATATTATATTTAATTTTATTCATGAGTAACCAGATGGTAGAGTTCATTTAAAAGATTGAGATTATGCAGTTTTAATAGATGTATATATTATCATATAATTCAAAATAATCAATATATTATATCAACTTAGTATACGAATTATTATATCAAATTTAACAACATTATTGTTATATTTAAATAATATATATTTGTAAAGATTTCAGTTATATAAATGTTTCTGCGCAACGCGCGGGCATTCGTCGTGTGTGTGTATATATATATATATATATATATATATATATATATATATATATATATATATATATATATATATATAGGGTTACGTTATTATATTCAAAGTAATTATTGTGTTATTGTAACCATAATTGTAGGCCAATCATTTTACTTATTTTAATAAAGTAATTAATACATATTATTGAATTAAATATAATTGAAAATTACCATCAAATTTAACTAGAAGAGTATTTTAGTCAATTAATATAGATTTAATAAAGGAAATTTGCATGTTTTAAGGGATTATAGATTCTATTAATTTTAAAAATCTGATTTTACGAATTATAAGGTTTTTAATTCGGACATTCTGACAGAATATGTTTGACTAAGTTCAAATATAAAAATATTCTAGAACCATAAAATAATAAAAATATTCTTGAACATATTTCTTGATCATGACTTTAAAAATTTCTTGTAGAATAACAAATTCTCGAACCAGCAATTGTAGAATTAAAACAAAAATTACATTATTTCTTATAGAATACATGTAACAATTGCTAAGAATTACATTTATTGTTAAAGATTAAAACTAAAAACTTTCAAATCAGGAAAAAAACATCAAAATCTAACAAAGACATTAATACATTCTAAAAGAATAATGTTGCTAAGAGGCGTCGTTCAAATTTCGTGGTCCGTTCTTCAAGTATCAGCTGCTGTGGAAACAAATTCAATGAATAAATTAGTGAGAAAATATCCATAATCCATTCCAACATAATTGGAATTCGTGATTCCATTCTGATAGAATTAGAATTCATTTACCAATAATTATATTAATTCGGGATATTCTAACAGAATATGTTCATGATTATCATAAAAAAACATTATTTTCTGATAGAATACTATAAACGAAGAAATACCATTCACTTAAAGCATTTTAGCGAGCGCTTGGTATGCATCAAAACAACTTTCAATTTCCTGTAAAAATTAGACAATCAGAACAAATTCACAATTCACCAAAAATATTACACCTTGAAAGAATTAGACAATAAACCTAAACACATCCAAAAATTCTTTGATTTCTGTCAAACAATCAACCTAAACATCCATTCTATATATTGAAATCAAATCAAATTAAAAAAAAAAAAAAAAAAAAAAAAAAAAAAAAAAAAAAAACATTTGAAGATTAAACTTCATTGGTTTACAGTAAATAAGTCAAAATAAGAAGAAGAAGAAAGAAACTTGTACCCATCGACCTCCTTGTCTCTCGTTCTCACCCGCCAGAAAAAAAAAGGAAGAAGTGGCAGAGCCGCCTACTGCCGCCGCTGATTTTGCTTGTCCCTACCTAATCGATTTTGTTGTAATGGAATACATAGTGATAGAGTGTGTAAAGATAGGAATCAGAGACCAAGAAGAGGATGCTTTTTATCGGAATCAAAATTGAAGAAGAACATATAATAGAAACTTATCTGATTAGAGGGGTAGGGCATCGATCGATAACTCTCCAATAAGAACAGCCACAATAGCTATCGCGTGATACTACCCGAAAAAACTCTCCAATACCCTCTCTCTTTTCGGATTATCCTTACAGTTTATTTGATCCTCCCCAAATGCTAACGAACACGGACATACCCCACCAGCTCCAACCGACATAAAAGTAAAATCTAAAAGGAGGCGACCATACCGAAGAGGTGTCGGCGATGCATGTGATCCTTGCTTCCTTCGAACCAACTGCCGCCTCTTCATCCCATCGATTAAACCACCCACCTTTCTTCCCTTCACACACTATGCCGGAACCGAGAGAGAAGCAGCCGAGAGTTGCTTGATTGTTAAAGGTCAATGTTTTTTATCTAGGGTTTTAAAGCGGTAAATGTAAACGATTTTGCCTAAATTAAAGGGTTTACGATTTGAATAATTAATTACCAAAATTAATTAAAATCTAAGATTACAATTTTGCCCTTATCTAGGTTTTTAAAATGATTGGTCCACATTTATGCATACAATAACACAATAATTACTTTAAACACCTGAACCTCTCTCTCTCTCTCTCTCTCTCTCTCTATATATATATATATATATATATATATATATATATATATAAATACTAGGTGTGTGTGTGTGTGTGTATATATATATATATATATAGAGAGAGAGAGAGAGAGAGTCAAGTTCTTTGGAGAATTAAAAGATTTGTGAGAACTTATGAACTCATAATCACATCATCATTTTTCAACACCAAAAACACCAGTCTATTCAAAATGGTATGTCGAAGTCATATCTTGGCTCAAAAAAAAAAAAAGATTTGACGATTTTTTTGTATGAATGCTAATGAGCACAATTAGCAATCATATGGATTGTTGATAAGCACAATCAACAGTCATATGAATTGTTGATTGCTCATCAGTAGTTTATTTGATTGTTTATTGTGCATATCCGCAATCCATATGATTGTAGATTGTGCTCATCAGTAGTCTATATGACTGTTGATTATGCATACATGCAAATTTCTAAAATAAATATAAAAAAATATTAAATACTTTTAGCTAAGATATGGCTTAGACGCACCATTTTGAGAATATTTGTGTTTTTGGTTTTGAAAAATAATGAGTTGATTATGAGTTCCCAAATTCACACGTTTTTTTAGTTTTCACAATAACTCAGCCATATATATATATATATATATATATATATATATATATATATATATATATATATATATATATATATATATATATAATGTTTTGAAATATATAATTTTTAATAACTGATCAAGTTGTTGCAACTTGAGTCAATTTCATTTGGAAAAATGACTTGCGAGGTATTTGGCTCCCTAATTCTTTATCGTATCCTTTTTTTCGTTAGCGGTTCAAACATCTTTGTTCACATTTAGACAACTTTATTATTATTTTTTTGTATGCATTTGACCATCTAACTTGTTAAATGTGTTCACATATTACCATTGTCACTTGTTATATGTGAACACATTTAACAAGTTAAATGGTCAAATATATACAAAAAAAAGTTGTTTAAATTAGAACTATTTTTTTTTACAAATTTCTTAAGATTTTTATAATTTCTTACAACATCTTTATAATATTTTTTTTCTTATACGTTTTTCTAATACAATGTTTTAAATTTTGTTTATAATTTTTTCAAAAACTTTTTTATTTCATATAATTTTAATAAAAGTGATTTTAAACCAAATATTTTATAAATGTTTTAAATTTTTCTGACAAGTATTTTACTTGTTTTTTTTTTTTTTACAATTTCGTATAATTTTTTTTATAACTTTCATACATTTATTTCTAAATTTTCCTTTACAACATTTTTAAAGTATTTCACAGATTTTGTATGACAATTTAATATTTTTTTATAACATTTTAAAATAATTTCGTTAAATTCCAATTTAAAACGTTGTATTAAAAAAAAATTAAATGTTTATAAACTTCTGATAAAAACATATTAAAAAGTTGGAATAATTTTAAAATATTTACATTATATAGATTTTATTTTATTTTTTTATTTGCTATGTTATATTTTCTTTTTATTTTTTTAAAAGACCCTCCATACTTATTGTTACATATTTAATTTATTTAATTTTATTGTTAGACACTCTTTACTTTAAAAATATTATATATGCTTAAAAACAATATATATATATATATATATATATATATATATATATATATATATATATATATATATATATATATATATATATATATGAGGCTATATAAAATATTTCACAAAACAAAAATATGTTTATTAATTAAAAAGTAAAGTTTAAAATTGATTAATATTTAGGAACTTACAGATATTTAAAAATAACGTTTGAAAAAAATAATACAAATAAATATGAAAAATAAAATCATTATTAAAAGTGGGGAAAATGATTTATCAGAATAATTAACTTTTTGTTTTGTTCACATTTAATCTATTTTTTTTGTATATATTTAACCATTTAACTTGTTAATTTGTTCAAATATTACCGTTGTCATTTCGTCACCTGTTATAGCCGATGATAATGACTATATGTAAACACATATAACAAATTAAATAATAAAATATGTACAAATATAAAAAAATTATCTAAATATGATAAAAAGACAAAAATGGTTGCTCTTCTAATTCATTTTCCCATTTAATATTAAAATGTTTTATATCAAATGAACACAGTAAACCATATTATATCAATGGTGGTTATATGTTAAATATACTTATCCGATTTACAAGCTAACATGGAATCTTCAATTCGTCTTCCTTTAATTGATTGATAAGATCACGATATATCTTATATACAAAATTTAAAAAATGCATTTTATGAAGAATAAGATTGTTAACCACTAGTCACAACATTAATTAATTAATAAATAATAAGATGGAAACCGGAAATCGAAATCGACGGGCGTGCTGGCAATTAAAGATGGTTAGAGCGGGTGGAGTTTACAGTTGTGATGGTGAGGTGGAGCACGTGTTATACAGCGCAACATGGGACATGTGTTTCCTACGTTATGCTAATGGATCAGATTTCCTTCCTCTCCATCTGCTCTTGTTTCCTTTTTGTTTTATATATTCACTATAGAATTATATATGTATTATATATTATAATTATATTCAACAAATTATATTATTATATATAGACATTATAAACATAGAAATTTCTACAAAGTGTGATAAATATGTAATTAGATCGTTAGATTGGATTAATAACGCATTCAATCAATTCTTTTTGATTGTTGGTAAAATATTTAAAATATTATTTAGAAAGTCCAACAAATTCAATAAGAAAGTTGGATCAACAAGGCACTCACTTAATTCTTTAGATTGTTGGAATTCAACGTAGTAACGTTCGGATGAATATAAAATTTAATGGTCATTAATAAACTTTTTAATAAGAAAAAGAAAACATCGTAATTGTTAAATGTCATAAATTAGATTTCATAAATATATTCCATTAAAACTTATATAGTTTAATATATTGTAGAATTTTTTTGAAAGAGTTGTATGGAGAGTATAATAATTGAACTCTAAAATTCTAAATATCTTAGTAGGAATAAAAGTACATAAATAAAGCTTGAGTTAAGTTAAATATCTTAGTAGGAATAAAAGTAAATAAATAAAGCTTGAGTTAAGTTCATTATATTCTTATAAGGTTTACAGGATGAAAAATCATTAAAATTAAGACCGAAAACTTGTTAAAAATCTTGAATTTTTTTCGGGATGATCATTCAAAATGAAAATGATTGTGTTTTCTCGAATATGTGGAATACGCCTTTTATTAAAAAAAAACTAAGATCGGTGAGTATGAGTCGGTGTTATAACATCAAAAAAATTATCATCTCACACGTCACGTTATCTTTCAAGTTATAATATCATTCTAGAAAATGGTAACAACACATCTGCACCAAATAATTTTTATATCATCATTTTTTTTTGAGTTTTTTTAAATAATTATAAAAACAAATATAATTTTATAAAACATACTATTTAAAATAAAACATATTATTTAAATAAACCATAAATTTAAATCGAAAAGAAAAACATTAGAAGACCGAAAAAAAATATGATAAATTAAAAAAACATAAAATGATCCTAAAATTTAATTTTGCACTTAAGTTTGTCCCGAATCTTGGACTTCAACGTTTCCATCAAATCTGCATCTTCGGACGCCATACATTTGGTGATACTCCTAAGAATTGACAAGTTGTTCATAATGTCTTCTCGTATCTATTGAATCCGATAGGAAAGGTTGTGGGTTTGGGTATGGCGGAGGGGTATTTGGATTTTGCTGGACTTTTTGGTTGAAGAAGTTTTAAAATTGTATAAAATATAGAGAAAGAAAAAAAATGTGTGAATAAAATTGGGTAAGATGGTAAGTATTTATAGGCTACAAATATTTATTTAGTTATTTTTAAAATGGTCGTTGGAGCAACGGTCATGTGACCGTTTGTCTTTTTTCTCCCGTTGAGTGACATTACCATCATAAAACGAAGCGGTGGCGGTGTTCCTCCTCCCATAACGGCATTATTGTGGTGCCATGTCGGCTCTTCAATACGTTTCACACCCATAACGACTGGTCTTAGAAACTTTGAATGCAGTTTCGAAAATAACTTCTAGAGGGCTATAATTTTAGGCTTTATAATCAAAACTGTTTTTTATTCACAAAATATAACGATATATTTCAAAAATATATTTTGGGTGACCACTATTTTATGGGTCTTAAAAAGATTACTATTATGTCGAAAAGAAAAAAAAAACAAAAAAAAAAGACATCGCGAGCCATAAAGGGAAGACAAAATGCCTCAAAGGTCTATACTTTTCAAAACTTAATTTTCGTCATTGGTGTCTTCGTCCCTGTGGAAAAGATCATTTTTTGCACTTGTTGATTATTGATTGCAAAACATCAACGGTATGCAAGTAAGTAATCAATAAACCTTGATTTTTTTGGTACAAAAACACTTCGGGAAGTGGGTTTTTAGCATTTTAGATTTTTTTTTGCTTAGTTACTTGGATTTGATAAGCAAAGACTACCATTTTTTTGAATGAAATTGTCGTAGTTTAAAAGGAACCGACACCAACGTTCAACGATGAAACTTTTGCAAATGGTTCGTGTTTTGCGTAATATATTCATGACTATCCGCTAACCATGCACATAAGTTTTAAATTATTCACATTAATGTTGTGTTAACTGTTTGTATGAAGGCTACGATCAAAATGGAGGGTAATGTCAACCGCTAATGTGCCATGGGGTAAAATTTTACAACCATATGTTTGATGAGTGTAAGGCATTTGGTCATCTATTTTGTGGGGACGAAGATAAAGTTGTTGGGGGAGAAAGCTGCACGCTTGGTTTGTTTAGTAAATGGATTAATTATATTTCTAGTAAGGTGCTTTAATACATTAATATGTTGTGATATAGGTCTGGCCGAATAAGGCAGAAGATATGAAATAATCAAAATAAAATGAGAATGTTGATAAGGTTGAGGATGATGATGTTGATAAGGTTGACGATACAAACAAGATAGATATAAGTATTTTTTTTTTTTTTTCCGTTTATTATACCATTTTGTAAATTCGTAAAGTTGCATGCAGGTTGGCCTAATAAGGAAGAAGAGAAGAAAGAAACATATGACAAGAAAGAATTCGTTTACGAGACACCGCCATAGGTCAAGAGGTCTACACATGCAAAATGATCGGCACCAAATTAATCTCAACGCACACTGTTATCTAACCCTCTACATGCAGTAGCCCTTTGATTTGAACATAAGAAAACCTTATTTCTAGGAGTAATTATTTCTAGGAGTAAGGTGGGAAAATAATGGTGTTTGAATGACTCGTGAGGCATAATGCTCTTTCGCAATACATTCATGAAGAAGTTAGGTTATTAGATAAAATGCACACCTCTTTAGTTGGGTTAATATTATAGAAACCCTAAATTTTAAATGTGTAATTGGAAAAAGCGCTGATAATTTTTTTATTATTGTTGTGGCCACAATTTTCTCGCAGAATTATCACTCTAACCCACTTAACGAGTTTAATGGTTAAGTTGGTTAACTTATTTGTAAAATCAGTCCTAAAAAGTTCAAATTTAGTCTCTGAGGTTTAAAAAAATTAAACCACATGGTTTTTTAACTTTATTTTTCGTTTTTGTATACATTATTTATTTTCGGTTTTTTTATAAATATATGTACATTTTTTATTTTCTTTTTTTTATATATATATTTTACTTATTTTCATTTTTTTAACGTTATTTTTCAACAATTTTTTAAAACCTTTTTAGAGTTTTTTAAAACCTTTTTAGTGTATATATAGAGTATGTTAGAGTTTTTTTTAGGTTTTTTCATATTTCTTTTCGTATTATATTTTATTTTTTTTCATCTTTTTATTTTTTTATTTTTTTTCTTATTTGTTTTCCAATTATTTGTTTTTTTTTGTATTTTTATCTTTTGATTGACATTTTTCAAAAAAATATAAAATGTATTAATATATTAGAGTATATTACAATTTTGATAATTTATAGTTTTTGTAATTGTTTTTTATTTTTATTCAAGTAAATAAAGTGGTTATGTTTATATTTGTAATTTCGGTCCAACTTATTTTCTTTCTTTTTCTTTTTTTCTTTAGTGTTATTATATTTACGTTACGAAAAAATGAAAATTAAAAAAAAAAAAAGAATAGTTTGTTTATTAAGAATTAGTGTTTCCATGTGTTATATAACTTGAAAATTAAATCATATTTCTATATGTGATATCAATAGATTAAATTCAAGATAATATTTTTCAATTTGATAATAGACTAAAAAAAACAAAAAATAATAATAATAGTCGATCTTTATAAAAAAAACTTGTTATAGTAATTTATACTGAATTCAAGTTCGTTTACTTGAATCAAAGTAAATAAAAACATTAGAAAAACCATAAATAACTTAAATAGGAAAAAAAAATAGAAAACAAAAATTGTAATATGAAAAAACCTTAGAAAAAATATTAGAAAAACCATAAATAACAAAAAATAGAAAAAAAATAAAATAAAAAGGTGAAAAAAAATAAAATATAATACGAAAAGAAATATGAAAAAACCTAAATAAAACTCTAATATACTCTATATATACACTAAAAAATAGAAAACAAAAGGTAAAAAGGTTAAAAAAAAAACTTTTGAAAAATAAAGTTAAAAAATGAAAATAAATAAAGTATATATATAAAAAGAAAATAAAAAATGTACATATATTTATAAAAAACCGAAAATAAATAAAAAATGAAAAATAAAGTTAAAAAACCATGTGATGTAATTTTTTTCAAACCTCAGAGACTAAATTTGAACTTTTTAGGACTAATTTTGCAAAAAAGTTAACCAACTTAACCTGAAAACTTGTTAAGTGGGCTAGAGTGATAATTCTGCTAGAAAGTTGTGGCCACAACAATAATAAAAAAAATATCAGAGTTTTTTCCAATTACGCGTTAAAAATTTAGGGCTTTTATAATATTAACCCCTCTTTAGTTAACTATCAAAATTAGTGGTTGATAATTTTAAAAAAAAAATAGTCTTTATGGAATAGATGTTCTCTAAATATAGTAATTTTTTGAATAAGTCTTTAATGTTTATACAATTTATAAATGCTTAATTAATTTAAAGTATCACTCAAATGACTTTGATCATTATGCATGTAATAAAGTTCAGCACAATTTGTTGCACACAATTTAGATTTCTATAATAATATATGTTTGCACACAATTTAGATTTGTGTTATATAAATAAGAAAACTGCAATAAAGTTCTTATATGTTGGCTTCATAATCGATTTAGTCTTTATATATTTTTTTATTCAGTTAAGTCCCAAAAACAAATAATTGTATTCAATTTAACCCTTTTACCTGGTCAACACATCATCCAAATTTCAAAAATTATATTTTTAGGCCAATTTTCAAATTTTATTACAATTTGGTCCAAAATTTACACTTTTGGCGCAGATTTTAAATTTTATTACAAATTTGGTCCAAAACTTACCCTTTCGGCCCAAATTTTAGAATTTTGTTATGAGCTCATCCTAACTTTGGTGGTTTTTACAACTTTTTTTTCTCAAATTTTATTTCGCATATGTTCTTTCTTTATAAAATCATATTTATACAATAAAACATATTTTCATATAAAAAAAATCTTATATTTTCTATATAAAAACTTAAAAAAACATTTATGTATACGTAATACATATTTATAAAAATAGGTATTTATTAAGTATATAAATCTGTACAAATTCGTTTTTATAAAAAATGTATACAAACATGTATTTTACAAAATATATATATATATATATATATATATATATATATATATATATATATATACAAACACCTATTTTATTATAAATATATTTATATGCAAACACATATTTATAAAAAAAATATAAAAAAACACATATTTCATAGTAAATGGATACATTTCTTTTGTAAAAACATATATATATATATATATATATATATATATATATATATATATATATATATATATATATATATATATATATATATACAAACACCTATTTTATTATAAATATATTTATATGCAAACACATATTTATAAAAAAAATATAAAAAAACACATATTTCATAGTAAATGGATACATTTCTTTTGTAAAAACATATATATATATATATATATATATATATATATATATATATATATATATGTATAAACTTCTTTTTTATAATAAATGTATTTATATTCAAACACGTTTATATATAAAATATATATACAAACACGTATTATATAAAATTATCAAAACACATTTTTATAAAAGAAATGTATACAAACACGATTATATAAAAAATATAGATAGACACCTATTTGTCTACATATATATATATATATATATATATATATATATATATATATATATATACACACACACACACACATACACATACTATGAAATAGGTGTTTATTTACCTTTTTTATAAATATGTGTTTGCATACAAATGTATTTATAATAGAATAGGTTTTTGTATACATTTTTTTTTGTAAAATACATGTTTGTATATATATTTTTTTATAAAAACGGATTTGTATATATTTATATACTTAATAAATACCTATTTTTATAAATATCTATTTCGAATACAAAAACGTTTTTTAAAAAAAAAGTTTTATATAGAAAATATAAGATTTTTTTATGTGAAAATATGTTTTATTCTATAAATATGATTTTATAAAGAAAAACATATTAGAAACAAAATTTTGAGAAAAAAAGTCGTAAAAACAACTAAAGTTATGATGAATTCATAACAAAATTCTAAAATTTGGGCCAAGTGGGTAAGTTTTTGATTGGTTTTGTATTAAAATTTAAAATATGGGCAAAAAGTGTAAATTTTGGAGCAAATTTATAATTAATTTTAAAATCTGGGCCAAAAATGTAATTTTTGAAAGTTGGATGACCTATTGACCGGGTAAAATGGTTAGATTGAATACGATTACCGGTTGTGGAACTTAATTGAATAAAAAAAGATATAAGGACTAAATCGATTATGAGACCAGCGTGTAACGACTTTATTGTAGTTTTTCTTTGACATTCCTAATTTTCTCGGCTAGAAAAGACCAATTTAATTTATGCTTTTAAAATAAAATCAGAGTAATCTTTTTAAAAGATGTTGTGGAATTTGTCCCCGAAACAAAACATGATAAAAATTTATCAAAACATTTCTTGAAGAAATATATATTTTCATTATATATATTAAAACCTCGGGATGTCATGTTCCGATACAGACCAAAAGTATAAACAGTACATTATAAGCCTTACAACAAATATTTACATCTACTGGCCTATAATCCAAAAATCTCTCATGATCATCCGACTATGCCCGGGTTCCACTACCTGTAATATAAAAAGCTGAGTGGGTCAGGCTTGGGAGCCTGGTGAGCATATACGGTTTTCAACCCATAAATAATAATAGTTTATTAATTTCATCAACCAGTAATAACCTTGATTACCCGTTCCCGTTATCCTCATTTTACGTCCCTAACACCTATCATAAGGGACCTAGTCTAAAGATCATCATCGAGATGGACACTACTGCTAAGGGGATTCCTCAGCCATACATGTCCTTAAGGCAACCATGAGGAGGATAGAGTACACCAGAGAACATATAGTTAAAACAACACCTACAGGTTACGAACCTGCTAGCATTCCACTAGATTGTCTAGAAAGGTCTGTTGTCGTCATCTATACCCCGCTAGATGACTACAACGAAAACAACAACAACATCAATACCTCTCATCATTTTAACATACATCAACTATTTCATCTACCCATGTTTTACCCAACATACTTATAGATAAAAATATATATACATTTTAAAACTTGTATAAAACATCTATTCAACACCATCTCAAATAAACTATCAATATAATTACACAAAGCACGTATTTTATAGAAAATATTTCATATCTATGCGTAAGAAGAAAAAGTGACTACACGCTCACTTGTTAAGACGGTAATTGGGCATCACCTCGTCTCTTAAAACAATAGTTTCTGATAAAACCGGGGCGTTTTCCCAAAAACTGGGCTCCACACGGGCAGAGTTTCGACTCGACAAACTCTTTTTCTTGGAAACTTCGGGGCTCCGAGATTGCTTCGGGTGCTAGGGGATGATACCGGGACCTCGGGGGTTAAAAGTAGCTAGAGAAGAAGTAGAGAGTGAGAGAGAATAGATTTTCCAAACAAAATCCGTAAGCCCTCGGTTTCTATTTACAGTAGCTGGACATCGGGGTTACGTTGGGCGTAATGTACTCGTACGTTGGGCGTACTGCGAGGCGGTCCAATACGTTGGACGTACAGGTAGATCATCTTGTACGCATCGGAGCTACGTACACGTGTCGACCATGCGATGGAGTAAGCTAAGTGGCCCAACTCAGACCATGAACATGAGTACTCTGGGCGTACTCCGAATTTCCAAACTTCTAAAATTCATATCTTTAGCATATGAGCTCCGTTTTTGACATTCTTTATATCCACGTGTAGGTGAGACTGTGCTCCACAACTTTCGGCTAATTTTGGCTTTATTTTTAAAGTTATATTTTTAACAGGCCGGGACAAGAAAAGTCTGTTAAAAATTCATAACTTCTTCATCTGACGTCTGTTTTCGTCTGTCTTTTTACCGTTGCACTAATATCGATGAGATCTTCGATTCTCGTTTAGATTGTTTCGGCTAAAAATCATTCGATCTAAATTTCGAGTTTTGGGCTGCATACTGCTAAGTCGAAACTTAGAAAAATCATAACTTCCTCACACGAAGTTAGATTTGGGCGTTCTTTTTATGCATGCTTTCGGTTTAACGAACTCTACAACTTTTGTTTAGATCACTAAGGCTAAAAGGCACTTTATCGTAAATGCACTTTTTACGTCATACAACGTTGTCCCAGTTATGTCGCGAAACTACGAAAGATCATAACTTCTTCGTTATAACTCGGATTTCGGCATTCATTATATCTCCGGAATCCTTGTTCCAACCACTACAACTTCATTTTTAGATACCGGGTTTATCTAACGTTTACTTTCGACGTTTATTTTTATTCTTAACTTATTAAATCATAATAATTAAGCAATAAATGCAAAATAATCAAATATATATCTTTATTATTTCAAAACAAATTACAAAGGTTGACCTAGACTAATACATCATCATTAATTTCTAGCCTAAAAACACGAACGTTACATTTTCCTATCAAATTATGCAAGTATGATAAGTTGTTTTCTATGGATAACGACATAAAAGGTAGCGCTAATAAATTCGAATATTGATAGCTTATTTTATTTCCTTATTTTTATTAGTTTATTTTAGATTTTTTTGATCTTTTTATCATTATTGCATTGTATATTCTTTATTTTCTTTATTATGGATCATACCGGGTGCTTTTTATGTTGCATGAGATATTTTGTAAGTTTTGGCGCCGTTGCCGGGGAAATTGGTTATTGTTATTTGATTGTTTATGCCTAGGTCTATAAGAACCGGTGAACTACTTTACAATCCGGAAATTGAAAAAGAAGCAAAAAGATTGAAAAAGTTAGCCAAACAAGCAAAGCAACAACAACTCGTTCAAGCTTCTTCCTCTTCTCCACTAATCAACATAGAAGATAAAGTTCATACTTCAAGTGATACCGACACCGTGCCGAATTCTCCAATTGTTGGTTAATCCTTTGAAGACATTCCATTTGAAAACTACATAGCCATGAATCACACTCCACCTCATAATCCCAACCCAAACCCAAATAATCAAGATGTTAATACCCCACCCCATCAACCAAGACAACAACCACAAGAACCTTTCATTGATATGTCACCTTGGAATCAAGCCCCTCCTCAAAACCAACCCAATTATCAACCACAAAACCAAAACTTCCACCAAAACAACCAACCTCAAAACAATGCTTTTCAAGTTCAACAACAAGTACATTACCCAAATCAACCCAATTACCAACCCCCTCAAATGTACCAAAACCAAATGTACCCATAACAACAACCCCCCTACAATCAATATCCTAATTACCAAGCTTATCCACCACCAATTTACAATCACAACCAATACCCTTACCCACCTTATCATCAACCACCCAATTACTTGCAACAATATCCCAATAACCCCAATCCACCCAATCCCCCTCAAGAGTTGACACTTAGACAAATGATGGAAACAGATGTTACTCACACACCTCTTGATATTGTTTATCCCGCAAACCGCCGAGGGATTGAATTGAAGTCAAGTTTCATCCATCAACTAACCAAATTCGATGGGTTGGATAGAGAAGATCCTCAAAAGCATTTGAAGTCCTTTCATATGATATGTGTTAGCATGTTACCCGACAATGTGACATTGGATGATTTCAAGCTAACCGCCTTCTCGCTCACATTGGAAGACAAAGCTAGAGAGTGATTATTCAACTTACCACCAGGATCAATTCACACATGGGAAGAGTTACTCAAGGCCTTCAATAGCAAATTCTATCCCACCTCCCGCATTTCAAGTCAAAGAAGTGACATTTTGGGGATTCTTCAAGGGGAAAATGAAACATTTCATGATTTTTGGGAGCGCTTCAACAATTTGTGTATAAGTTGTCCTCAACACAATATACCCGAACAACTACTTCTTCAACAAATTTATGAGCGTATGAATGAAAAAGATCGGAGGATGATTGATGCTTCAAGTGGTGGTGACATCTTCAACAAAACCCTTCACGAGATCTGATTACTTTTTGGTACCATTTCTCAAAATCAAAGGAATTTTGGGACTCGAAATGACATGAAGAGAAATTCTACACAAGTGGTTGGTGAAGTTAGCAACACTCAACATTTGGAATCAAAGCTCTTGGATTTGACTAATGTGTTAAGTCAAATGGTGGTGGGGAGTGGTCAACAATTGATGGTATGTGGTATTTGTGCAATGACGGGCCATTATACGGATAAGTGTCCCACACTTGGAAGTGAACCGGAAGATGTAAATGCAATGGGCGGATATCAAAGTCAACCAAGACCCATGGGATTTCAAAATAATTTCAACCCAAATTGGAGGAATAACCAAAACAACCCTTATCCACCAAAGCAAAATCCACCAAATCTTTTGATGAGACCCCAACATCCACAATACCAATCCCAAAAACCTCCATATCCACAAAATTCTGATAACCCTCCAAATTACCAACAACCTCCACAACAAGGCCAATCAAGTGGTACCCATCAAATGAGCCTTCAAGAACTTGTCACTTCTCTTGATGAAAGCCAAACCCAATTTCAACAAGAAACCAAGAATACTTTCTCCAACATTCAAGCACAAATTGGAGACTTGGCAACCGCTCTCAACAAGATAGAACAAAGGGGTAGACTTACATCTCAACCCGAGAAGAACCCCAATGTGAGTGAAATAACTTTAAGAAGTGTCAAAACACTTGGATAAAGCAACCCTAAAAGAGTTTCAAGAGAAGAAGATGATGAGGTTATTGTTGTTGATCCTTCGAAGGTTGAAGCTACTCCAAAGGAACCGGTTGTACCAAACGTTGATCAACCCGACTCTTCCAACAAACCCATCAAACCATTGGTCATACCACCTCCCTTCCCTTCCCGGTTAGGCTTTTCCAAGAAGATAGAAGAAGAAAATGAATTATTTGAAACTTTTTGCAAGGTCCAAATCAACATTCCACTATTGAATGCTATTAAGCAAATTCCAAGGTATGCAAAATTCCCCAAGGATTTATGCACCAAGAAGAGAAAATTCAAGGCAAATGAAAAGATTCAAGTCAATGCAAATGTGTCTGCGGTTATCCAAAAGAAGTTACCTCCTAAATGCAAGGATCCGGGAATATTTGCTATCCTTTGTACCATTGGTGATTTGCATGTCGAAAGTGCTATGTTAGATCTTGGAGCCTCGATCAATGTGATGCCATATTCGGTTTTTCAATCTCTTAGTGTTGGAACTTTGGAAGAAACGGGAGTCATCATTCAATTAGCAGACAAGTCAAGTGTGTCTCCGAGAGGAGTGTTGGAGGATGTGTTAGTACAAGTTAATCAACTTGTTTTTCCGGTGGATTTTTATGTCATTGATCTTGAAGAGAAGACTCCTTCCAAATCATCTATGATCCTCCTTGGAAGACCTTTCATGCATACTGCTCACACAATCATTGATGTCCATAAAGGAAAGATAAC
The DNA here is from genome assembly GCF_051521515.1 of Lactuca serriola. NCBI lineage: Eukaryota > Viridiplantae > Streptophyta > Magnoliopsida > Asterales > Asteraceae > Lactuca > Lactuca serriola. Next base: position 162,771,278 of record NC_136409.1, read on the forward strand.
TATGGAGTTTGATGGAGAAACCATTCACTTCAACATCTTTGAAGGAATGAGGTACCCTAGCAACATTTCTCCATTGTATCGGGTTGATGTGATTGAGCCAATAAACATGATAAGCCCTAATGTATGCACAGACAAGATAATCATGGAAGATGATTGTAATCCTAAGAGGGAACCTCAAAGAAGATTGGATCCTCCAATGATGGAAGTGGTCAAGAAGAAGATAATTAAAAGGTTCAAAAGGTGCAAAGAGAAGAAAAAGGCATTTCATGACAAGCACATAACCCAAAACATTTTATTCCGGGTCGAAAAGTTCTTCTTTATCATTCGCGGTTAAAGTTATTCCCGGGAAAATTACGATCTCGATGGCATGGACCTTTCATTGTTATAAAATTGTTTGATCCTAGTGTGGTTGAAATCAAGAGTTTGGAAACAAACCAAATCTTCAAAGTGAATGGGCACCATTTGAAACTATTTTATGAAGGCTTTGACACGGGAGAATTCAACAACGTAACAATGGAAACACCGATTTACGAAGGTTGACGGAAGCGGGGCTATGTCATGGCAAAGACGTTAAATAAATGCATTGTGAATAAATAATATCCGCTTGAAGTTTTGGGTGTTTCTAAACTTGAAGTTGGCCTAAAAATAAGCATATAGAAGTCTTCTAGTGATTTTGGTGAAGTTTGAAAAATTCCACAAATTTGACTTTTGTGCGGGTGCCCGCGCAGACTTTGCGCGACTAACCCCATCCGCGCAGGTCCCTAGTTCCAAATTGCACCAACATGGGGTGCTCTCTGATTGCTGCGCGCGGCCAGTTCCCCACCCGCACAACTGCCCAGTTTGGGCATTTTGGTCATTTGGCACACCATAACCTATGGGGATCAGATCTAGAGGCTCATTGACGATTTTTCACCATTGGAGACTTGCAAGAGGCGATTTTGGGAGCTAGAAACCATTTCCTTTCATCTTTCCAAATCTTAGGTAGTTTCTTTATGCAATTAGATTATTGTTCTTGTTACTTTGTTGCCATGAGTGGCTAATACTCTTTATTTGGTTGACTTTGGCTGAAAACCAATGAATGTTTGTGGGTTTTGAAGGATTTATGTTGATTATCAATTTATTCCATGTTTATGATTCTAGTTTGCATTTCTTATGCTTATTTGATGATTTGATCATGAGCTTAGTAATTGAATGAGCAATTGTTGATTTGTTTATTTGATTTTGCATTCGATCATTGAATTTATCTAGAACAAAAGCTTTATGATGGTAGAAATCATCTCTAGCTTATGAATCATAACTCCTTTATGGATGTGTAAGCATTTGACATCCTCTAGGAATTGGGGTTCCTTCATTCTTAAGGCTAATTGATTTCTTGGGATCAATTGTTTCAATTGACCCTTGATCTTAATTAAGAAGGTGTGTTGTGGGCTTCCCCAACCTCCATACTACCTATGAGGAATCTTGGCATGCATCTCATGCTTCATGATTACTATAACCAATTTGGGATGAAGGATAAGCTTTGTATTAGATCCTAATGATAAACACATAAATGTTCATTGTGTTGAATTGACTTAGTTAACCAACTATCTCCAATATTTGAGCATCTCATCAACTTGCTTAATTGCAAGATTTTTAATTATTCAAGTTTTTTTAGTTTTCAAGGAATCAAACACCCTGTTGGAACCTTTAGAGTTTAAGACTATCTATGCTGGAGTTTGAGCCATTTCCATGAAAGTAGAATGCTATTTGGTCTTGTTGGGGCATGCAAAGTCACCAAGTCAGTGACTTTATGGGTTTAGACGTTAGTTGGGGCTCAAATCTATGGTTAGGACTTGTTGGACCAAACATTAAGAGCTTAATGAGGATTTGGCTTAATGGAGTAGTACATTGGGCATACAATTCTGTACGCGTAGTGTCCAAGCCAAACAACATGTACGCTTAGCGTACAGCTGAGTACGCCCTGCGTACTCAGTCAGATGGAGTTATGAGTATTGGCTTCGGTGTAGGCTAGCTGTTGGGCTTTTTTGTTTTAGGCTTTGTTGGGACATCAGGTTTTGGGCTGTTAGTGATGTTAGAAAAGGCCCCGGAAGGAATTGGGCTAAATTTGGAAAATTAGGCCATGGTTTGAGCCACGAGTGGTTTTTAGCATTTTGGGCTTAAGTTATTGGATTATTATTAGACCATCAAAATATAAAGTGTATAACTAAAAAGAAGGATTGGGCCTCATGGCAAGACCATGTAGAGGTTTGGGCCCACTTTGGAAAACTGGGGCATATGTTGGGCCTTAGTTGATTATGTGGCTTTTTGGGCCTCCAGGGTGTGAGTTTGGGCCTTGGTTTTGAACCAAGCTATGTTAGGGGTAAAATGGTCCATTTACCCCAAGTGGGGATTTATGGTTATGCATTGAAACTAGGGATGAGCGAAAGGACCGAACCGGTCGGAACCGACCCGACGGTTCTACCGGTTCCCGGTTCCTACCGGTTCTTGTCGTGTCTTCAAATGTTGGAACCGGTCCTTGAAAAATAGCATCATACGGTTCCGGTTTTTTCCGGTTCTATCGGTTTTTGCTGGTTATATCGGTTCCGGTTCCTACCGGTTCCCGGTTCCAAAAATCCACAAAAATAACATCCCGGTCCCGGCCCGACCGGTTCCATCGGGTTCCGGTTCCGGTACCGGTTCCGGCCGGTTCCCCGATCCATATGCTCATCCCTAATTGAAACCCAAATGGTTAATTGGGTTTTGTCTTGATGATTAACAGTACAAGGATCGGTCAGCCAACAGTAAGGGATTTATTCGCGGGACTTCAGCAATGTGAGAAGTGTCTTCTCACCATACCAATGGGTCTAAGGCACCAAGGCCGGCCCATTTAATGTTATATGGATTGATGGTTGATTATGTGATATGTCGCTAGGACATTTGTATGGAAGTCCCCGGGGGGTTCCCGTGGCAGTATATTAAGACCATGAAGAGGTTCCCATGGTATATAGTATAAGTCTTTGGAGGGTTTCCACGGCTTCCTAGTATGTTTACTGTTTAGCTCATATGATATTCCCATGATTAGTGTAGACCGTGTGGAGGTTCCTGCGGCAATTAGCCAAGACCACGTGGGGGTTTCCTGTGGCACTTGGTGTAGGACCTTGGAAGGTTCCACGACATCCCTATATGTTTATATGCATGGATTATGTGATTAATATGGTTTATGTGATTATATGGATTATGTGGGGTATGCTCTAGAGAACTCACTAAGCTTCGTGCTTACAGTTTTGTTTATGGTTTCAAGTATCATTGTTTTAAAACGGAAGGGCTCACCTTGATCGCAGTGCACACACCCGTGTTCTTCCGCATTATGTGATTTTGGGACATAACTCTGATAAACGTTTTAATTAAGTAATGTTTTGAATGATTGAATGAAGTAACATTTGTGTTTGGCTATAATGAAAAATGAAAATTTTACCCTTGATTTTTGGGTCGTTACATAAGTTATGAGGGCTAAAGTGTGATAAAATGAATCTTGATCATGTATATGGGTCTAGGGGTTATTTTGACATACTTGAGGGCCTAGATTATAACTTATGTCGCATATATTGAAGCTTAACCCTAAAATTCAGGATTCTTACCCTATTTGCAACCAACAAAACTGTTGTTTTTTTTTTCAAAAATCTGGTTTCACAACCGGTAAAAATAAGAACGAAAGCTTTAAAAATGTTGAATAAAACTAAAACTATTTTACCCACCAATGATCATTTTGCAAGAGTTAGAAAGATTAAAACAGTCGTAGAAGGGAAAACATAACAACCTTTGAAGACTTTGATCCTCATGGGAGGTTGGAAGTTGATGAAGTGTGGCATGAAACTCTAAAGCAAGAGTTCTCTACAAGTATCCACCAAGCAAGAGTAAAACCATCAAAACATGCTAGTATTCACTTGTAATTTGTTGTTCACAAGCCTTTGAAATATATACCAAATATATGTTCAAAGGTGAAGCAACAAAGGGGCTTTGACTAGCATCAAAATGCAAGATAATGGAGGAGAAGAAGAGCTTGTAAAGCTCAAAATTGGCAGCCCTCTTAGAGAGTATGGAGCTCTCGGATTTGGCTCTAAGAAGAGGAAAAAGAAGACTTGCAAGAAGTGTGTTAAAACCCTTCCATGCTCTCTCTTATATAATGGACAAAAAGTGAAAGGGGGACCATAAAGCAAAAGCAAGGACAACTTTGTCCCAAGCATGGCATGAATTGATTAAACAATTCAAAAGAAGACCATGCTTGGTCTCCTCTTGCTTTTTCGAAAAAGCATGCCCAAAAAAAGACAAAATTTGTCTCATGGCTAGTTTATATATACATATATGTTATCTTTATAAAAATCAATCATTTTTATAAAGAATTCCCAACATATATATATATATATATATATATATATATATATATATATATATATATATATCTTATTTTTTATAAAACTATCTTTTATATAAATTGTAACTAGCTTATTTTATATAAAACTGCTTTATATATCAATTGAACTAGTTTATTAAGATATAAATATAACTTATAATTAATAATATTTTATGATATATTTCATAAGTTGTTATTTCTCTAATAAATATTATTTCCACAAATAATAAATTCCCTATTAGTAAAATATTATTTCCATGAAATAATAATTTTACAATTAAATAAAAGTGTTGATATATTTATTAATAATCAAATTACACTAATAAATAATCAATTGACGGTAACTTGCTATATGGTGTGACCATATAGGATCATATCTTATTAGCAATATCATTCTATAATGACTCTTGGGCATACAAGATCTTTCCCAAACTTTCTTGAGAGAGACTCTAAGTGTGTATATCTAGTGTGAAGTGTGTAAGGGATTCAAGTAAAGAAATATATGTATTCTTGAAGAAATCTTGGTGGAGTTAGTGTTGCCTTCCTCTCATTGTTCTCCTAATTGTGTACTCATGAATTTCCAGTTGGTAAGATGCTCTTCCTTTGTGTCATCTTCTGTCCATGTGTTGTATACTAAGGAACTAGCCATGGATGGTGAAAAATCCATATTGTAATGTGTTGTGTTGGTTGCCAAAGTGCTCTATGTTGGGTTTTTATTCGAAAATTGTTTCAAAAACATAAATATAGCATCATAAGACTTAAGATTTGAACAAAATAAAACTAGTTTTATTCCCACCAAAAGCTCGTTTTGCAAGGAAAGATTCAAACAACCATAGAAGGAAAGTGTTACAACCTTGAAGAGTTTGGTTCCTTTTGGCACTTAGGAAGTTGACGAATATGACTTTAAGCTCCAAAGAAGAAGCTCTCTAGAAGTATCCATCAAGCAAGATAAAACCACCATATATGCTAGCATAACACTTGTAATTTTTTGTTCATAACCATTAAAAATATATACCAAATATATACGTTCAAAGGTGAACCAACAAATAAACTTAAATCTAACACCAATTGCAAGAGAAATGAGGAGAGGGAAGAGCTAGAAAAATCAAATTTTTGGCAGCCCATAGAGAGCATTATGCTCTCGACTTTCATGCTCCAAAGAACGGAGAAATATCCAAGTGAAAAACTAGCTTCTTCCATTTTATGCATTGGCTTTATATTAGCTTTTAACTAAAGAAAGAGGAGACACAAAAGAAAAAGGAAAATTGTCTCTCTTACAATCATGGGAAAATAATTAAAATAAGAAAAAGCAAATCTTGACCCATCCCCGTTGAACTTCGAACATGATGGTCAAGGGTAAAAAGATAAAAGGGCAATCTATTTATTTAATCATCTAGTCATATATATATATATATATATATATATATATATATATATATATATATATATACCCCTTTTATATAAAACTATCTTTTATATATAAATAAACTCTAACTAGTTTATTATGGTATAAATATAACTTATAAATAATCATACTTTATGATATATTTCATAAGTTTTCATTTCCCTAATAAATGTTATTTCCATAAATAAACTTTCCCAATTACATTATTTTCGTAAAATAATAATTTTCCAATTAAATACAAGTGTTGATATATTTATTAATAATCAAATTATACTAATAAATAATCAATTTATGGTAACTTGCTATAAGGTGTGATCCTATAGGATCATATGTTATTATCAATATCATTCTATAAGAACTCTTAGGCATACAAGATATTTCAATCTCCCACACGCACAAGACTCATCATAGATTGATATAGACAGTGGTGAACATCTAGCAACATTTCACTGCCCCCAATAACACATGAATAAAAATGTCATTCATCAACATCTAATTTCCTAAAGCTCCAAGCTTCAATTGATGTATTAAGGTAAGTTTATCAGTTATCCCTTTTTTATAAACATCATGTTGAACATCAGACTTGGATTACAATCAATCTCATTTCGAGTTCAACTTTTGGTAACGCATGTTAACTGTCTAACTCTCAACACATAAGAGGAACAAATCCCATCTTGACTACATAAGCCTCTTGAATAGTTCACACCATACCTGAAAATGGCTTTTATAACTGCCCGGATAAGGATCAACATTTTACCATATCAAAGAACGATACTCCCCACACTTAAGTCCGACTATGTATCTTAGGTGTTAAGGATACAAAGATAGTATCTTTAATCAATTATCACTCATAATTGTAATATATGAGATGATATTGATGTTGGTCCGTTTAACCCTAGTTTTGTGACAAGTACCTATGAAACTTGGTTACAACCACTTGCCTACTTTCATCTAGTGAGAGTCAACCAATCCAAATCACATTAGTCATGCTTCATAATTGTTCCCATAATTATAACCGACTATGAAATTTTAGAATAATAAGATTATTCATAGATTACACATGTTAATATAAAACACAAGTATTAATGTGATGATCATATCTCAGTATATCAAATAATTATATAATAATTGTTATTAAAATGTTCCAATATCCAAATACTAAATCCAAATCCAAATCCTATTTCTAGAATAATAAAGTCTTCCAGCTGAATTGTGACCATTCATACTTAGCTTAAAAAAGAACTTTGTTAATGGGTCCGACTAAATTTAATTTTTGTTAATTATGTGAATACTATCATCTCTATAGTTGACTATACTCTAGGTATAGTTAAATATCTTAAAGAATATGATTGGTGTTCTTTTGTGACATAGAGTCTCTTAGCTTGATTAAGTATACTCTCGAAGTCACAAAGATTTATATGTGATCCTTGAGTGGCAGAAATCAACATAATTTTTCAATGAAATTATTCATCCAATCATATTTGATTTAAACTTCTAAAGTAGTGGTGTATTCTTATTTGGTAGATTGTGTAATTATGTTTTGCTTGAACCTCATTCCTACAAAAATTACTCTTCATTCCATAATGAATTCATAATATAATTATATTTCATATATATATATATATATATATATATATATATATATATATATATATATATGTTTTGAAGTTAGCATCTTATGTAGCTCTTTACATAAAGATATTCTTCCTAACTAATTATCCTGTGAACACTCTCTTAATTCTTCTTAAGTACTCTTAGAATGTTCTTATAGTCATCTAGCGACTTACCCATGTATTCAATTTGTATCTCATGAAATGAAATAAATTATTGATTCATTTTCCAAGAAAATATAATATAAATCATTTCATCTAGCTCAAGCTTATGTGCTAGGTCCTTTTGAGACAAACACAAAAATGGTGTCATGTGACAATGCCAAGAATCCTCCAAAGGAATCTTGTATCTTGACCTTTTTCAAGATATAGATTTTACATTCCAAGAATGTATCTTGTTATTCCTAAGTCTTTCATTTTAGAAATACTTTCTTATTCAAGGTGAGACAACCATACATAGTCGGCATGTTATTTCAAATGATTAAGTATGTCTCATTCATACATGATTAGGAATATCACTATCCTCCCACTAGTTCTTACTAAACACACATGTTCCTTTCATTATGGTATAAAAGCATACCTTGTATCTTCATATTAAAATGACTATTCCAACCTTGAGATGTTTTCTTTACATCCACATGTGGATCTTAAGCATTACACATTTTGTTAGGATAACATGGATTAAGAAAACTTCCAGGCTAAGCTATATAGATATATTCTAATAGATATCTATTAAGAAAAATAGTCCTTCTTGAAATCTATTTGCTATATCTCATATTAAGAATATGAAGTTATAGTAAATAATATCCTTGTTGATCTAATCATAGCTACTTGTGAAAAGGTTTTATCATAGTTAATGTCATGAGTATGATAAGGACCATAGTCAATGACATGAGTATGAGAAAATTGTAACACTCGGTTTCCAAAACAGATTGATTTAGGGATTCGAGGAGTCAAAAACATCGTTTCTATGAGAAACCATGTGTCATGACGTGACCATGGAAAGGTCACGACGTGAGGAGTGATCAATGAGAAATTTTGATTTAAACTAAGCTCACGACATGAGATGCGTTGCATCCCAATCCCATGATCTTTTAGGGTTTCCTTCATATTTAAACCCCATAAAATTCATTCTTGGGCTCCTTAACAACCTCCTTCATCCCTAAGCACATAAAAACCTTAACCCTAGCCTTTCCTTATGATTCTTGAGCTTTTGGTGTAGTTTTGGTGGCTTGAAGAAGAAGAAGAACAGAACACCATAGGAGCATAAATTCAACTTGGAAGTTCCATTTGTAACCTCTAGCAACACCTTTGGACCATTGTGAGTAACCAAGATTTAAGCTTTTTGATTACTTATTGCTAAATCTAAGGTTTTATGCATGTTTATCCATCACCATAAGAGTTAGAGTGTTGAGACTCCATAAAGTTAGCAACTTTATGGGTCCTTAGGGTCCCTTGGTGATTATATGTAATGGATCTGAATTTTGGATGATGTGTAAGTTCATGCTTTAGATTTTATCTCTTTTTTCTTCATGAATGCCCTAGTTTGAGCTCAATTATTGTATTGGACACGAAATACCTTAAAACACTGATTTTTATGATCATTGGGGTGTTAGGAAGCCTCCTTGAAAGGATGGATTAGTGGCTTAATGGATTAAGAGGTTTATAGATCGAAATGTCATTCAAACTGATCTTACGATGTGTCGCTATGCCTGTCACATCATGAGGATCATGACCCTCAATTATTTTGTCCCTTAGTGGCTCACGACATGAGCCATAGAGGGTTACATCTTGACGGGAGGTTGTTTGTTGACTTTTGTTGAGTGTTCACCATTGAATTTTTGACCAGTTTGACTTTAGATCAAACTTGAAGGATTTGGGTTGTCGATTAAGTTTATTCCATGATTTGGTGATAGAGATCTCGTGGGAGAAATCAGTACATAATGGAAGTGTGTTGCAGTGTTATGGGTTCTTCGTTTCAAGTGGTTTCTCCTCACTGTACTCGAGGGTCGAAGGCACCAATGCTAACCCACTAGATTATGAATCCTAGTATAGGGTGATGCTATAATGATTATATGATAGATTGGTAGATCTGCATCATTACCTATACTTTCTAGTTTTATGTTTATCTATTACATATGTCCATATAGTGTGGGTGGGTTGAGGCTGTACTGCTTTGTGTTGTCGGCCAACAAACCCGGGAAATCCAATCGGGAGATTGTAGGCTAGTGGCAATCCAATCGGTAGATTATGGCCCAGAGTGGGAATCCATGTGGGCTAGGGTAATCCAACGGGATGTTGTGGAACCAACATTGCATCATGCAATATCTATATTTTTTTGGTTGTGTGTGGTACTTTAGAGGAACTCACTAAGCTTTGGCTTACAGTGTAACATCATGTTTCCTGCCATTTCTGATCCGTGGGCCGAAAGTCTATTGTGTAAGGCTTTGGGCCTTAAAGAGGCAAAGTTTATTCCTTATGGAAGGAGGTAATGATAGTTAAGAGATTTTACCCTTGAATTGTGTTTTAGGCCGAAGAGTAGAAAAGGAAAAGTTATAGGCCAGATTCTTACATGAAATATGGATTTTTGTTCAAGAAGTTTTTAGTCCAAGATATTTATATAATATTGTAGGGCTCTTCAACACCTTTTCGTGGATATAAAGAACGTCGAGAACGGAGTTGGAATGAAGAAGTTATGATCATTTAAATTTAGAATGATTTTGGGTTAGCCGTGTACGCTGGGCGTACTAGGCATCCATAGTATGATGGGCTTAAGAGATCAGAACCCAAAACCTATTTTCATGGTTTGAGCCCTATTTAAGCTTCGTAACTTCCCCAAACTCATTCCATTCTCAGCCTCCACCCCTTCAAACTCCTCCCTTGAAACCCTAACCCTAGTTTGATCCTTGTGAGCAAAAAGAAGATGTTTTAAAGTGCTTTGGAGTGTTCTTGGTGCATCTTGGAGAAGAAGGATCGCATTGGAGAAGTGTTGGTTTCATGGGAGCTTGTAGATCTAGACCTTGTTCACCTTGATCTTTCTTCTGGAGGTATAAAGTTTGAATCTTGATGATGCATTTGTTAGATCTAGCAAGTTTTGGGTGTTATGAGCTTTTGTTCACTTTAGTGCATAAGTTTAGATCTTGAAAGTTTGTGACCTTGTTACGAATAAAGTTGGAAACTTTATCCATCTAAACATCATATCGATCCAAATCTGAAAGTTAGAGACTTAGACTTAACAAATTAGGTTGAAAAAGATGCACTTTTGGTTCCTTTGAGACTTAAAGACTAGATCTTGTTTGTTAGTACCATTATAATGGATAAAGTTGGAAAGTTTATCCATTATGAAGCTATTAAGAACCATAAAAATGTGATCTTGGTCCGTCTATCCCTTCAATGCAAGAGGTATGATGTCTTGATGGATTAATAAGTTAGAATTTTGGCTTTTGGACCTTTTCTATCCATTGAAAGTCGTAAAGGTGGAAACTTTATGACTTAAGTCGATGTTTTGAGTCTAGATCTGAGCTCTAAACAAAATATCTTAAGTGATAAAGTACTTAATGGAGAAATGTGATCATGTCGTGTACGCAGGGCGTACGAGGAGTACGATGAGCCTTCAAAAATCCCTTTCTTGAAGTTGGACTATGTGAATGTCATTTATATAATAAAGATAACAATGTCATAGATAAGTTTGATTTAAAAAAAGTTTAAGTCAAAAGTACTTTTGCATATATAACTTGTTATTTATAAAATATTGATATTTACTTTATAATTCTATTAAGTGATCTAGTATCATAAATAGAAGTTAATCCTTTCAGAATATAAATATTATCGTTATGAAAAACGATCAAGTAAATAATTAAACATTTAAATAAAATATCTGAGACATATATATTTAGACAAGCTAAATTAAAACATATATTGTTCTAAAACAAAAATTGTTTTATATTACAAGTAATTTATGTTCTAAGCATAAATAATAAGCTAAACTTAAAGAGTGTAGTTCCACCTTGGTTGTGCTCAACTGGTTACTATTCTATAAATATCTACAAGCCATTTGCAAATATTAGATTAACATTTAAGTACCAAGTAGTTGAGTGTTATATGAAAATTATAAGTTCTATATAGTAGATACCTGAAGTATTAATCACTCCCAGACTTTATTTTCAAATAAGAGGAGCAGTTCCTCTTCCAGTGTCCAATTTCTCCACAAAAGAAACAAAATCCATGTATGTGGGTCTTCTTGGATTTCTTGGGCTTAAAAGTGTTCAGTCGATAAACATGAGCTTCTTAGATCACACAAAATGAATCTTTTCAACATTGCATCATTCCATTGTTTGAAGTAGTTTAAAACAAATATCATTGTATTTATTGGAATATTGCTTAACCTGTTATATCATATATATATATATATATATATATATATATATATATATATATATATATAAATTATCCAAGACTTCCTGGAAGTTAGGAATAACTATTTCTAGTATGATGTTAGAAACATATTGAGCATCACAATGATGCATTTACTAGGTATCATGTTCATGTTTATTGCTTAGAGCAGATTGTTTAGGACTGGGACCTTTAAGTGTATACAATTTCACATCTCTCACGAGATTGTTTCTCAAGACATGAATTCATTCATTGAAGTTGTATCTATTAAATGTTATTAAGGAATTTAACAAAAATGACGATTCATGGTTATAAGAGTGGATTATTTATATCTACAAAATTTTAATAAAAATTCATTTAGTATTTTATTTAATCTTTAATAAATGATACCCTTTTAGTTTCCAAAAACATTAATTATCAAAGTATAGGATCCAAGTTGCAAAATAAATAAATGGTTAAGTGATTTTTATCTCATTCATTTGAATCCAACCCGATAGATATCCATTATCAATTATATTTTACTATATAATTCCTAGATTTATGGCATTGCTAATAACAAATTTAATTAGACATGTTTGATCTCATCCATGCCTCATAATTATTGGCTTAGATGACCTTTATCACAAAAGATTTCCTATCAAATCATCTAATTCGAAAAACTTGTGTAATCGGCATATAACTTAGTTGTAGAAATCGCAAAAACACCCCGGCAACTCAAAGGTAACACTAAATGGTTAGATGACCTTTACCCCACTAGTACATACAAGAGTTGTGCGAGTGTTCTTTAAAAAATAATTTTTTTTAAAGTATACTAATGTTTACCAATAGAATTTTAGATGTGAAACTTCTCTAACAATCATATCATATCATCATATCATCATATCATATCATACTATATTATAAATGAAGCATTTTTCCTTTCACCACATTCATTTGAAACTCTCATGTATTTTTCCTTTCACCACATTCATTTGAAACTCCTATGACTTTTCAATTTCTTTCTAATAATAATTATAAGTTGGTTAATAAGGTTTAATAAATATCAAACCTAAAGTGTAATCATATATAAACTAAATTTCAATATTAAAATAATATCTTTACTTCTACTTATAAAGTTATGTTTTTTTAACTTTTAACACATTATATTTAATTTATTAGTTTTAATATATTGTTAGATGTAAATCATTATCATTTTAAAGATACAATTTTGGAACAATTTATATAAAATACTTAAATTATTAATTTGAATATAACATTATAGGGTCAACTTAAATATAATTTTTGTTTAACTTAAACAACCCAAATAATATTTTGTAAAATAGTTAAAAATCATTAATCGTAGTGTCTTTATGATAATGATTATACATTGGTTAATAAGGTTAAATAAATATCAAACCTAAACTGTAATCATAAATATACTAAATTTCAATTTTAAAATAATATCTTTACTTCTACTTATAAAGTTATGTCCTTAACTTTTAACATACTATACTTAATTTATTAGATTTAATATGTTGTTGTATGTAAATCATTATGAGTTTAAAGCTACAATTTTTGAACAGTTTAGACAAAATACTTAAATTGTTATTTTAGATATAACATTACAATGTCAACTTAAATATAAATTTCAGGTCCACTTAAAAAACCAAAGAATATTTTGTAAATAGTTAAAAGTGATAAATGGTAGTCATAAATGCAAAAACGAAATTGTAATCTCAATTTAACTAAAATATTTCCTAAATATATTTTTATAATCGTAAAAATTTTTCAAAGAAGTAGCTTAAAATAACTTACAATAACAATGGTTAAAATAACTCTATATAAATGATTATATTGTTACCTTTAAAATCAAAAACAATGTTTGATGTTTTAAATAATTATAATGATAAAACTTAAAACATTAAGCAAATAAATTTTAAAAAATTAACTAACAATAACAAAAAAATATAAATAACATTAAATCATAGATTATATTTAATTTTATTCATGTGTAACTCGCGGGTATAAGTCATTCAAATGATTGAGATTATGCAGTTATAATAGATGTATATATTATCATATAATTCAAAATAATCAATATATTATATCAATTTAGTATACGAATTATTATATCAAATTTAACAACAACGTTATTGTTATATTAAAAAAATCATATATTTATAAAGATTTCAACTATATAGGTGTTTCTGCACAACGTGCGGACATTCAACTAGTTTCAAAAATAATCTCACAAAATGGACCAAGGAATGATGTACAAAAACTTATCGCTGCATTAATGTCAATATGAAATGTACAATGTCAACTATGATGTTAAATTCTAAAATATCTTTACACTACATTTCATCAACAAGTCACTAACTTCAGAACCATTATAAATAGACATTTCAGAAAAAAATGGTATTTTCCAATTCCGAAACAAGGATGTATTTTTGTAAATTAATTAATTTATAATGATTAGTGTAATCAATTATCTTAATTTTTTTACCAACTTATTTAGTGTGTTGTTTAATCCTCTAAAGCCTATGTAATAAGATTTCAAGAGATGGTAAATTTCTTAAAATGAAGATTTTATACTCTAATGTGAATGGTCAAATTATTAAATTCAAGATTTATTCTTTACTATTATCTCTGAAAATTGTGATTTTGTGTCGATATTGGACCATTGTGTGTAGAGTTTACCATCTCTTATATAATTTTAAAGAATATTTTCTAAATTGAATTTTGTTTGTTTTAGTAAACCATGTTTCAAATCATATCCAATATTATTTTATTTTTATAGTTAAAAGTAATGTTAATGTTCGATTCTAATCCTATTATATTATATATTATTATTTTTTTATATAAAAAATATTTCAGACATATTATTTTTAGATTTTCATAAATATTGTTTCAATTTACTAGTTTTTTTTATAAATTTATCTAAAATCATTTATTATAATAAATTTAATGTTTGTATTATTAAATATAATCAATTTATTTTTTATAAAAATAATTCAAATTAATTATGTGTATGTCATTATTTTTTATTGAATGTCATTGTGTTATGTTATGAACTATTAAAAAGTATAAACATTTTCAGTATATTTGAAACATTTATCATATTTCGCATATAACAATATAATTAAATAAATTTAAAATATATAAACTCAAATGTAAAAATAAATTAGATAAATTAAGGTTATTTGATAGTTATTAATTGAGTTAAAGTCTGTTAAGTCAGATTCAACCTTTTATCAATTTTATTAAAACTATAAAAGATATCAAAGACTATAAGACAAAATCAAATGCTTCGAACTATAGTATCAAACAATCTGAATTTGACTGGATCCGACAAAACCATTACTAGCTATAATGAAAATATATATATCAAACAATACAAATGATATATAAATTTAAACTTGAAAAGAACAAATATGGCAAATGAAACCTGAACTTTATTCATATTATAAATAAATAATGTTACTTTAATTTTGGAGTAATTTTATTGTAAAATAAAATTGTATTTAAAAAGTTTATATTTTTTATACCAAAAATATAAATAGAAAGAAGTTAGAGATTTAAAAAGTGTTATACGAAATAGCCGGGAGTGTGGTCTATATGTTTGTAGCTCACACACAATCACCTTAACACACAGTAGCCGCCGCCCCTCCATTCCACGAATTTAAATAAATCCATTTTCATTCTTTATTTCCCGATCTTCATCTTATTCCAGTGAAGAAGATTCCAAGGTCAATTCAACTTAACTCCCCTATCATTCATGCTTTGTTTCCATTTCTTATTAGATTTGAATCTGCATACGAATCATCAAAATTCCAGTATAAATGATTCGTTAATTTGTCTGTCCAAATTTTAAGTAAAGTGAATTAAATATTCGGGATCTGTGGGCGGCGAGCTGCTTGATTTTCATGATTGTGTTGTCTTCAAGTAATCAGATTTGAATGCAATTATTACAGACATTATAATTATAATGTATTTGTTTGTTTAGTGGAAGCAAAATGGAAATTTGTCAACGCCAATGGTTCTAGAAGCTAGCCGACGGCGGTTTCAGTTTGTTTACGTGATTCCTTTTGTTACCAGACGAGAAAATCAACTTTAACAACGCTTCTGTGAAGTTCTACATCAAAAATTTGGTACATTTTGTTGGATTTGTGTAATTGCTTCTTCATTTCGTTATTGATATTTGCATATACACTTTGGATGTTAATAGTAATTGTGATTTTTGTATAGATTGGATATGGAATCGGCAGCTAAATCAGTAGATGAAGTTCTGGAAGAGATAATGAGAATTCATAGGTCTCTTCCTCCACGACCGGGAATTGATGATGTTGAAGGTGCGAAAATACTCATCCGAAACTTGGAGGCCGAAGAACAAGCGAAGTTCGATGCCATAGTTAGGCAAAAGAAGCGAAAAGAAGTTGCTGAAGAATTATTCACCATTTTGGTTGAGATGCAGAAGAATTTAGTCCGTTTCCAGAGTGAAGAACAAAAGAAGGAAGCGATTAAATTACTGGATCTCGAAAATTACCACCAACTGTTCGATGAAATGATTCAAAGAGCTTCCAGTTGTTGTGACAATAGCACACAATCAGTCGCATCAACTTCGAGCAATTCTTTCTCTTCCTTCTCCACTTCAAATTTTAGCAACGCTTCACCACACACGGTGACTCTGCCTCCGAAACCGATTTCAATCAAAACTTCTGAGTTGTTGACAAGAGATGATAGCTACGTGACAAAATCCAAGCCAATCTTCAATGGAGATGTGATAAGAACCGGGCTTCAATCAAACGACGTGTTCAGGCCCCAGATTGTGGATTCCACTCTAAAACCTGCAACTACTTCAGGTGAGTTTTTCTCTTTGAAGATCTTTCTGGTATGTAATCATTGAAGTTTGACTGAAATCATGGTTTCATTCATCATAGGCCAAAATGGAGCAAAATTGAATCTCATGAAGCTTGCTAGTCTAATCGAAGTTTCTTCAAAGAAAGGAACCAAAGATCTCAATCTCTGCAACAAATTAACAGATCAAATCGAATGGCTTCCCGATTCAATAGGGAAGATCTCCACTTTAATCACACTCGATCTATCAGAAAATCGTCTAGTTTCTCTCCCATCTTCCATATCATCCCTTTCATCATTAACAAAACTAGATTTACATTCCAACAAACTCATCCAACTCCCAGAATCTTTAGGAGATCTTCTTAGTTTAATCCATCTCGATCTTCATGCAAACCAGTTAACATCTCTTCCTCTTACATTAACCAAATTGATCCATCTCCAAGAACTTGATTTAAGCTCCAACAACTTATCAATTCTTCCCGAATCAATCGGTTCTCTTATCAATCTCCAAAAACTAAACATTGAAACCAATGAAATTGAAGAAATCCCACATGTTATTGGTCAATGTGTATCACTGAAAGAGCTTCTTGCAGACTACAACAAGCTTAAAGCTTTACCCGAAGCTGTAGGAAAACTCGAGTCATTAGAAATCCTTTCTGTTCGATACAATAACATTGGAAGATTACCAACTACAATTTCATCACTGATAAGTTTAAAAGAGCTTAATGTAAGTTTCAATGAACTTGAATCAGTTCCTGAAAGCTTATGTTTTGCTACTACCCTTGTGAAAATCAACATCAGCAATAACTTTGCTGACTTAAGATCTTTACCAAGGTCAATTGGTAACCTTGAGAATTTGGAAGAGTTGGATATGAGCAACAATCAAATCAGAATCTTTCCAGATTCTTTTAGGATGTTATCAAAGTTAAGAATCTTGAAAACTGAAGGGAATCCTTTAGAAGTTCCACCAAAAGATGTTCTTGATAAAGGCGCTCAGGTAAATGAATATTATTTTGTATAATCAAAAGGGGTAATTTGGTAATTTATATATATACTTGTTGGTGTTCAGGCTGTTATCTTGTACTTGAATGAACTCCATGAGAAGGTGGAGGAGAAGATTCAACCAATCAAAAAGAAGAAATCTTGGACTCAATTCTTTTTTTCAATGTCGAATAAACGCAAAAGGATCACTTTGGCTAGATGAACACCGAATTTGCCACCTTGGAAAAGTTTTCATGTAAGGGTAAAATGGTCATTTTGTTTTATTAAGACTGTTTAGAAAAACAACAAACCTTATGTATACAACATTTTATCCAGACAAACATCATTAAAGTTAAAAAGATTACTATGAGATAAAAAGAAGAAATTTTTGATGAAAAAGATTGTTATATTTATATATATTGATTGAAGGGATTCTAAATTCTCACATGTTAGTTGCTTTTATCTAAATATAGGAGATGCTGAGCTGTCATGGGCTGGAAAAAACCTAATAAGTTCTTGATGGGTCTAATCTTCAAGTATGTATCTTTTCATTCCTTTTATACAGATATACTTTAATTTTAATTTTAATTTAATACTCTATTATATCTTGTTATTTATTGTGAAAAATCACGTCATCAATGAGTCACTGTATAAATTTTTAACGTATAAATCTGTAAAAAAAAATGTATTTATTTAGTTTCTTTTGCTTGTTTGTTACTATTGTTGATGGGTACTTGTTACTTTTGGTTTCCATTTGCATAAATGAAATTATAAGTTGCAATAAATGTTAAAAAAAAAAAAATGTTTTAGGGGACATGGAAATTTTGTTACTCTTAACTTTTGTTGGGGCCACGTGTCTATCCCATCATGAGAAGTGTATTGGGAAGAAGGTATAATAACCGTTGCAAGTCAATAAATTGTTCGGTTTTTGTGAACATCAGAACATTGTTGTGTTAACAATTATTGTAAAAACTCATCAAGATAAATAAAAAGTTTAATACTTGGGAAAAAAACATTGTAATAACAATTACATTGTAAAAAATCATCAATAAATCTCAATAGCAACTTGTAGTTGCATCACATTATATTTTAAATGTTAGACTAGATAGTCCAAGATAATTTTGTAAAGGTTTTTGTTTATGTAAAAGGGAAAACATATGCTAATAAAAAACGACCTAGTTATACGTCTAAAAATGAGTTTTTTTTTAGTTGTTTAGGGGACATAAGATATTTGATGCTCTTAATTTTTGTTGGGGTCATGTGTTGATCACGATGGGGTTGGCTCTTGTCTATTCCATCACAAAAGTTGTATAACCGTTGCAAGTCATTAAATTGTTTGGTTGCAGTGATAATTGGAACAACATTGTGTTTGTCGTATATTGGTGTGTATATTATTAAATATTAAAAAATGTACTTAAATTATTATTTCATCTATAATTAAATCATAGAATGCGATCTCCGTTTCATACAATTCCAATATCCTTTTAAGTTTTAACCAATTGTACATCAGAGAACCAAACTTGAGCAAAATAACCCTTTCACCTTTGTGCCCAAGACTTACAATCCTTTTATATATATAACAGATGACAAAATACCAAGCGTTATATACATAGACAGATTTTAACTTCCAAATAACCATTTTTATTAGAAAAGTGGTTAAAATGATTTTCCAGTTTACAATTTTCAACATATTTGAACCTATATGCAGTACTCCAAGATAACTGAAAGGGAATTTGTCCCCCTTATAATTCATAGAAGCCGGGAGATGACTTCCTTATAAGAAACACCAAATCCAAATCGATGACTCTTTAGAAGATTAATTTTTAATCCCAAATGATATAAAAGTATGCAAAATTCAGAAGATATTAAACTCACCAGCAACTAACTTGTATAACAACCACAAACCGACTTAACTATTAATATACGTAAATATAGTAGTAATACGCCCCCTCAAAATGCCCCGAAAAAATTGTTTTAAAGAGCTATTTTGGATATAATTGGAAACATTAAGAGGCAGCAATTTAGTAGAAGTGTCACGAAGTTGAAATTGGTGATGGATTGGCATCATCTTAGTGGTACAATCAAGAACTTTACCATGTATAAAGTGATAATCAAGTTCGATATGCTTTGTTCGTTCATGAAATTTTGGATTCAAAGTTGGTTGAACGACATAAGTATTATATATGAGAGTGGGATCATGATGAGTGTGTAAATGTTGTAACCAAACCATTGGACTGGAGTGGTTACAATGACAATTGAAGAATATTCAACCTATGAACGAGATACAATTGATTGTCTATTTGACTTCCGATAAACTAATGATTACCTAAGAAAAAACATAAAACCCACTTAGGGACGTATATCAGGGCAACCAGCTCGATTAGAATCACTAAGGTTGCGTTTAGTTACGGAAAAACAGTTTTCGTTTTTCGTTTTCAGTTTTCATTGGAAAATTTAGAAAACACGTTTAGTTAAAACTTATTCATTTTTCATTTTCAGTTTTAAAAAATTAGAAAACGCGTTTAGATGTATATATTTCTATCGATTTTCATTTTTAGAAAACGATAACGATGGTAGGATGGGGGCAGCAACGGGGGGCAGTGGTGGTGTCGATGATGGCGACGGTGGTGGTGGTTGTGGCGGTGGTGGTGGTGGTGATTGCGGTGGCGGTGGTGATGGGGTAGTGGTGGTGGTGATGGTGATGGTAGGTCGGTGATTGTGATAGTAGTGTGTGTGTGTGTGTGTTTATAGGGGTGGAGTGGGTGTAGGTGTGTGTTTGTGTGTAGGGGTATGTGTGTGTGTGTGGGGGGGGGGGGGGGGTGGGGTTGGGGTTAGGGTTGGGGTGAGTGTATGTGTGTGTGTGTGTGTTTGTGGGGGTGGGGGTGGCTTTGTGTATGTGTTTATAGGTGTGTGTGTGTGTATGGGGGTATGGGTGGGGGTTGGGGTAGGTGTGTGTTTGTGTGTGTGTGTGTGTTTGTGGGGGTGGGTGGGTATGGGTAGGTATGGGTGTGGTGGGTTGGAGGTGTTAAAATGGGGGTAGGTAGAGGTGAGAGTGAGTGTGTGTTTATATTTTAGAAAAATTTTGGAATTAGAAAAATGCGTAAAACAATAATTATTGGTTTTCCAAAAATTTCCAACTTCTTTGTAATTTTAGAAAACGGAAAATTTTCATTTTCCGTGAAAATTTTAGAAAAATAGACGAACTAAACGCGTTTACAAAATTATTATTTTTCTTGGAAATTTTTTTTCCGGAGAACGGCCCATTTTTCCGCAACTAAACGCACCTAAATGATTTAACCTGTATGATTTAAGTGACGTGTATTAGGGCAACCAACTCAATCAAAATCACTAAATGATTTAAGCCTTAAAGATTGTATGGTGGTCCGAGGGATTATAATAAGCCTTGTTTTTGGATTAAATTTTAAAACGATAACAAATAATTGATATCATTCATGTAATGAATACAAGGATTTGTAAAAAGGATAAACCACACCTTCTAGTAATCATAGAGAAGTAGCAATATGTGGGTGTGCAAGGTTCGGACTGTGAACATCCTTTATGGAATTCAACACATCAACCGCTAGGCTCCTATCATAAAGGGAGAAAAAGAAGATTCGTAACATATTGGTTAAGGCGACAAACACCATAAGTTACATTAGGGCTCTTAAAGGGGAGACACATTAATCATCCTATCAATCAATTAAACTAAGGTTTATCATCCAAAAGTTCAACTTCAAATATCGGTGATATGTATTTAGGATCCCTATGATATTGAACGAGTTTAGCAACTAACATCCCGATATCTTCAAGAACCTATAATGAATGTATATTGATGTTGATAAATGAAGACCCATCCTTTGAGTGAGCATTTTCAAGACCTAAAAATGATTTAATGTACCTAAATTTTTATGCTTGATTTCATTACTCAAAGGTGACTTAACATCGTTAATCTCGTTTAAAGAAGCTTCGATAAGGACTATGTCATCCACATACACAAGAAAAGTGACATAAGGTCCTTGTCATTTGTGAAATAAAAAATAATTTACCTTTGATTGAGTAAAACCTGTTGAAGTTAAGAAAGATGGACACTTTGCGTAATATTGCCTTAATGTTAACATAATCCAGATAGAGATTTTTGTATTTTGCATACCATTGGGACATTTGAAGAACCATTCCCTTGAAAATCATATCGCCTTTGGTAATTTCATATCCACTATTTTGATCAAGGTTTCCCTTCAGAAATGTGTTATTGGCATCTGATAGTAATAAAGGCCAAGAAATTGGTGATACTAGTGGTAACAAAAATTTGAGAGTAAAAAGTTTGGTAATTGGTGAATATATCAAGAAAATTAACACCTTCTTTTTAATTGAAACATTTGGCAACTAACCTTATAACTTTGTAACATTCAATTGATCTATCAACCTTTTGTTTGATCTCGAGATCCTTTCAAACAACCAGAAGTAGAATAATCTACCATTTTATTTAATTCCAAGACCCATAATTCCTCATTCATAGCTTCCTGCCCTTCTATAACTAAAATGATTCATTATAATTGTTGGGTTTTTAACTTTCTCTTTACATAATCTTTATAATTAAAGGATCCCCACACATGGTTATATAATTTATTACAAAAATCTCTATGAAGGATCTATGTACACATGGTTCTTCCTGTTTAAAATCATGATACTGATTTGCTGCAAATTAAAATTCATTTTTGGTTTCTTATTAACATGATAGCTAAAGATTTTGTGATGTCTTTAATCATGTCATCGACAATTGGGAATCCATATTGCTTCATTGATCTCACCATTGTGATTGAATCCTTTGAATCTTGTGTGTGTACCCTTATTTCATGAGATTTACACACAATGTTGTTTCTGAGATTGATAATGCTTGGTGTTGCCTTGTGAGTGTGTTGTTGAATATAAAAAAGCCCCACTGAGGGTTTATCTGCCAAAGATTTTATAGTATCTCCTAACTTTTCTGATAACTCTTCAAACCTATCTACTCCAGGAATATTCATATTAGGGAAACAAGAAGAAATAGTATGATGAGTTACAAATGCCTGCAGAGACTTTTATAGCATAGTTGAAACATGAAATAGAAAAAAGGTGTGCAAATGAAAGAAAAAGTTTTATCTTCAAAAAGCTATTCAGATTTCATATGGCTCCTTTGTTTACATGTTATTCATATGTTTCTTTGTGTTTTGAATTTTATTTGATAGTTATTTCATGATTTGCATGTGAAGAACATGAGAATTTTAGAAAGTTGAAATGATAAACGTGTTATTCCTTATATTTTGTGTGAAATTAACAAGATAGAATTTTAGATGGTAAATTCAAATTGTTGTCAATGAATAAGATTAGGAATAACATAATTAACTACTCAAATTATTGACGAACATCTGACTCTAATATATATTTACAGGGCCAACCTCGAGATTTCAGAGACCCTGTGCAATTTAACAAAATATAGACCCTAAACCTTGAAAGATTGAAAATTTTAAGCAAAATAATTTGCAAAATACATAAATTAATTTTATCATACAAAATAATTCTAATATCTGTTGAAACAAACTTTTTCAATAACACCTTCATAAATAACGTTATCCAAAATGTTGCTTTCAACCGTTGCAAACAATTTGTAGATTTTCTTATTGGTTCTAGATTATGAAACTCAAGTAGTAAAGTATAACACCTATGTACTCCACATTATGTCATTATTACTTTCTCCTAAATTAGAAAGTAAAAGAAATCAAAAATTTGAAGTGAAGTTATATTACATTCTCATAAAAGAAATACTTTGATTTGCTTTTGATAATAAAAAAAAATCTTATATTACATTCTAAGAAAAGAAATACTCTGATTTGCTTCTAATAAAAAGGTTTTTATAAAAAATTATGAATAAACCTTCATATTTTCGACACCTCAAGAGAATTGCTTTCTTATTAAATTTTGATTGGCCTTGATTTTCGAAACCTCAAAGTTTCGGAATTTGAGAAAGAACGAAAGAATAAACCTTATTTACTTCTTATAAAGAAATTATGAGGAATAAACATACCTTATGAATTTTGAATTATGGTTTATTGATTTTTGAAATAAACGTTAATTTTCTTGTGAAGTTCTAATTTTTGGATTTTGAAGTAATAAGGCTTCCCGATTTGTTTGTGATTCATTAATTTTTGAGTATTGATGAAGAAGTGGGTAAGAAATAAGAAGTGAGAAGTCAAAGCTTATGAAGACGGAAGCAAAGAGACCGTTGTTGCCATGGAGTCTACTCACTAGCCATCAGTAATCCACGAGAATGGAGGAACCAAAGCGATGTTTACTTCTCTCGAAAAAATTATGATTCTCGCTCATCATCTTGTGTCAATTCTGATTATTCTCACCTGACGGCTCATATATTCATAACCTAATATGATTTGGGTCAAAAAAAATAATACACAATGCAAAAGAATAAAATAAAGTTGGCCCACAGATTTTAATGGGTCTTGTTCAGAGGCACACCTTGCAAGGTCGACCATTTATATTTATAACTACAACATTTTGTCTAATAGAGAAATTAAATATCCTCCTAATTTCTCTTTGTGAGAAATTAAATATCCTCCTAACTTTTGTTAATATTTTTCTTCATACCTATTTTAAGATGATGACAAATATATACATTTAAGATCTCAATCAAATTTAAATTAAATTTAATGATACTTATCAACATCTAAAGTAAATAGAAGGATAGTAGAAACAAAAAAGATGAGAATATTTAATTTCTCTGTCTAATATTAATGTAATTAGCAAGTGATTCGTATTAGAATTGTTGTCTTCGTCTTCCTTTGTTGAAGTTTATTATGAGAAAAATACATATTTGGTTAATTTTCATAAGGTTTTTTTTTTATTATTATGAGAAAAAAAATACATATTTTTTTTTTTAAATTTAGGCTTAAAGAAATAGCTCATAAATTTCGTGCAAATTTGTTCATGGGCTCCAAGATGGATATATGGGTTGTTAAATGGGATGGGCCTGAGTAATGAAGACAATTTTTTTTTTTTTTTTTCATTTTAAATCATATATACTTTTGGGTAAAATATCTTTCAGTATAACATTTTATTTTAACAATATAAATCTTTTTTTTTTTGTTTTGTGAAAGTAGTCTTTCAAGATTACTAACAAAAGAAAAGAGATTTTTTGCATGCGAACAGTAATTTCGCAGTCAGACTTCAATATTTTTTATTATTACTATGAAAATGGTCTTGAAAAATTCCTATCAAAAAATATTTTATTTATTTATTTTTTGCATTTTCACAAGTCAAACCTAAAAAAAACATCAAAAAAATGACGTCATTTTGACAATTTTACAGGCCAAATTGTTATTTCGCAGGTGAAGACTACAAAATTGTTTGGCTATTTGTGAAAATAAATTTTGAAAAAACTTAAGTGAATTAGCTAGGGATATATACAGTAAAGTCCCAATATTTTCATTGATTTGACAAGAAAGTCGTAAATTTTATTTTTTTGACAATAAAGTCCAAATTACCGGCAGTTTTTGACACTTTTACCATTTTTTCCCGGTTAGCCGGTAATTAGAATTTTTTTGTCAAAAAAATAAAGTTTAGGACTTTCTTGTCAAATCGTCAATTAGGACTTTACTGTAAAAAAAAAAAATAAAGTTTAGGACTTTTTTTTGTCAAATCGTTGAAAATATTGGGACTTTAGTGTGTGTGTGTGTGTATATATATATATATATATATATATATATATATATATATATTGTTAGAATTTAATGGTATGATACTCTTTAAGCATAAGACTTATTGAAACATTCTCTAATCTGTTAGATCCTATTGAAATCATTAACGTTTGCTTCTTGTTAAATCGTTTTTTTAATCTCAACAAACCGACATTGAAAAAAATTGAGATAATCAAGAAAGAAAGAAAGAACTAGGGTTGTGTTGGTTTTTTGCAGTCTCAAAAATGGAGAAAATAGAAACCTGAAAAAACGAAATTGCTCTGCTTTATAAAAACACAAACAACACATGTCTAGTTAAAAGGTGTGAATGTGGAGAAGGGAAAGAAGGGCAATTTCGTTTTTTTTTCGGTTTCTTATTTCTCCATTTTTGGGGCTGCAAAAAGCCAACACAACCATGGTTCTTTCTTTCTTTCCTTCTTGATTATCTCAAATTTTTTCAATGTCGATTTGTTGAGATTAAAAAACGATTTAGCAAGAAACAAACGTTAAAGATTTCAATAGGATCTAGAAGATTAGAGAAGGTTTCAATAACTCTTATGCTTAAAGAGTATCATACCATTAAATTTCTAACCAAAAAAAATTATATATACACTAAAGTCCCAATATTTTCAACGATTTGACAAAAAAAGTCCTAAACTTTATTTTTTTGACAGTAAAGTCCTAATTGACGATTTGACAAGAAAGTCCTAAACTTTATTTTTTTGACAAAAAATTCTAATTACCGGCTAACCGGGAAAAAATGGTAAAAGTGTCAAAAACTGCCGGTAATTTGGACTTTACTGTAAAAAAAATAAAGTTTAGGACTTTCTTGTTAAATCGATAAAAATATTGGGACTTTACTGTATATATCCCAATTAGCTAACCTTGTCTCTTTCTCTTTTATTATTTATGCTAATTAGTTTTTAAAATTAAATAAAAACTATATAATGGAAAAAGTTACTCATTATTCTATAGTAAATCTTTTGTTCACTGCCATTTGGTGGTGACATTATTTAGGTCTTGTTTGATAGTTTCTGTCTTGGAAAGTGTTGTTTGGTAAAATGCTGTTTGGGAAAGTTTTATGACTGTGAAAGAAACCATGCTGTTTGATTGTACATCTGATTGACGGTGTTGAATGATGAAAAAAAGTAATAATTCAATAAAAAAATAAATTTTAAAAAAGTTATTTAAAAAAATTAATAATCCAATAAAGAAAGAAAGTGGCGGGGTTTGGTGTATAATTGTCTTTCCAGCCCATTCAGCCAGAAAGATACGATTTTTGGGCTTTTTGGGAAAAACATATCTTACCGGGAAAGACCCCTTCTTTTGTGCAAATCAAACAGTCTTTCCGATCCATTCAGCCAGAAAGATCTGTTTGGACCTTGAAAGATACGTATCAATTTATGTCGAGACATCCTTTGTTCCTACATGATGAATCTTGATTGAAAACATGGTAACATAGCCATTTGCCAACAAAAAGAAAAAAGAAAGAAAAACTCTTATGTAAAGTTTTTTAACTATTGATAATACAAGTACTCAAGTAACATTATAATGTGTAAATAACTCAAGTAAATCAAACAATGAAAAACCTCAATTTACTCATACCATAAGTGTTTGAGATCAATTACTTTGAACACTACATTTGGAAAGGCATAACTTTTGATTACGACAAATACAACAAGGGTCCTACTTAACCAATCATAGAGGCCTTCCGGTATGGATATGATTACACGCATGAAATCTGACATGGAAGGGCCAATTCACACATGAACACCATCCTATGTCTTGTTGATTAGGTTGCTTCACGGGTCTTAACGGACGTTTCTCCCTCCTTCTTCTTCCTCTTCTTCTTCTCTCTTCTTTGTATATCCTTTCTGTACGGGTGAAAACACCCCCTTTGGGCTATAATGGTGTTGGTGGAAGGGAGTTTTCATGAGGTGGCTATGTCTTCACACGTATCCATACCAGATAGCCTAAGTAAAGTCAATCCCATGCAACAATCTTAATTTGATCTCTCTCTCTCTCTCACACACTCTCTCTCTCTCTCTCAGTGTTGCTAAATAAACTTTACAACAATGGTTTTGTATACATGAGGGTCCATATCATGTGAGTCAAGATGTAGTTCATATAAGATCATTCAAAATATCTTTCACGACAGGGCTTCGTTGCTATGGTGACAAGCCACAACGACTGTGCACACCATCTCGTGGCGTCATGGTGGTCGCGAGGTTGTGGAATGTGTATGCCATCTTGTATATGGATGCTACATATGATCGATTGTTATGTTGTTGTTTGCTGAGGTGGAAGGAAACTAGGTGTTCCCCCAAAGTTGGTTGCTGTTTTTGGTGTTTTTCCGTAGTTGGTTGCGGCTTTTGGTGCTTTCAAATTTGATCCGCTTTTAGAATTTTTTCTTTTTCCTGTGTGACTGAGTCTTTTTGTTTTTGTTGTTTAGACTCTTGTATTTGCTTCAGCTGGCTTTTATTTAATATAATCTTTACCGTTAAAAAAAAATTACTTTAAACTCAACTCTAAAAAATAATACTTTTGTCTTTTCGATTATTTTCGTGTTTTTTTCTCACTTTGTCTCCCAAATCTTCTATACTTGACCCTAAAAAATAAAAATAAAAATAAAAAGCCCCTTTGAATATAGAAACACCACTTCGTGAAAGCTGAAAAAATCATTGCACAACATTCCGATACTGAATTTGAGTTGCGGATCTTGGAGAAAGATGGATGCGACTGCAGTTGTTGTGGACAAAGATTCGCTGGCCAAGCGACCTGGTGTACTCGTTATCGGTTCCTCCGGCGTCGGCAAGCGGACCCTTCTCTCTCGTAACCACTCTTATCCCTCATGTTTTCTTCTTTCACTGCTAATTGATTTGTCACTTAATGTACACCATTTCTATGTTAATCTTCCGATCGCAATGAGAAGTCACTTCTACAATTCATGTTGCTTATTTGTTTGTTTAATTAGTGTTATTTCAAGCTACATCGGAGATTTTTAGGGTTAAATTTAGTTCCTAATGACTTAGGTTAAGCTTTCAAGTTGATTTATTTGCTCCTAGTTTTCACGAATTAAATGAATTTTAGTTGTGTAAAGGTTTATAAAAACCTACCCTACCCTCCTTGGAGTTTTAAACCCCCAGCTTTGTGATTTCTTCACTTTACATTCCTGATCCAAAACTGCATTTTTGGATAAAAAATGTTCATGATTTCTTATGATTAGAATCCTTCTTGTTGATTAATCATCTTTTCCCTACTTAGTATCCCCTCTTGATACTGAAAACTAGATCTAGTACTTTTCAATTTCCAAATTGAAATAGACGTTTTAGTTTTTTGCCTCCAGATTCATTCTATTGAGACATTTCTTTACACATATAACGATAGGTGATTTCCTTTGTTTTTAAGTGCCATTTCTAACTAAAATATCTACTTGCATGCTGCAGGATTACTCTCTGTAGACTTTGAAGATGACTCTGACTCATCTTCAGAGGTTCTTGCTTATGGGTAAGTAGGTAACACAATTCATTCAAGGCATTATGGTGGATTCTGTGATGTTTATATATATATATATATATATATATATATATATATATATATATATATATATATATATATATATATATATATATATTTTTTTTTTTTCCTAAAATTGTTTATGTTTATGTTAACTTTCAGGTGGACAATCAACACAAAATATTACACAGCCGATGTCTCAATGTGGATGGCTCATTTATTTAATGAATTTTCAATCACAGGGGTGCCAATGTTTGATCAAATAACTGCCTTAGTGATGGTTTTTGACTTAAATAATGTTAGCCTTCACTCCTTCTCTCAATACATTAATCTTTCAATCATAATCATGATATAAAAATTGATTCCTTCACACCAATTTCATGCAGCAATCATCATTTTCAGAACTTAAAAAATGGGTTTCACGCAATGATATTGGGAAATTTGACATCTTGTTATGCATTGGGAACAAAGCAGATCTTGTTGTAGGCCATTCTGCTCATATTGAATACAGAAGACATGTACTTAATCAGTCATCAGAATATGGTATTGAAGAAACTGAAGGAAGTAGCTTATTGGAAGATGAATCATCATCATCATCATCATTAGAGATTAAGAAATCTTGTATGGAATGGTGTTTGGAACATAACATTGAATACATTGAAGCTTGTGCATCAAATCCTCAGTTTGACAAATGTAAGTTCCTATAAAATTTTAATTAGGTAAAAAATGTATTTTTTATTTTAGGGTTTTTGATTATTTTCCAATTTATTGCAGGTTTATCGGTTGATGGTGATTCACAAGGTGTTGAGAGACTTCTTGGGGCTTTATCTGCTCATATGTGGCCTGGAATGATCTTGAAATCCGGTCAAACTATAAGTCAACCTTCATTACCTCAACAAGAAGGTTTGCATTCAAACTTTATTAATAAAAACATCAAAAAGTTCAAAAAGTTAACATTTTTTTTTTCTTCCCATTCTTTGATTCCAGATTCATCAGATGAAGAACCCAACTATGAATTCGAATATGAAATCTTATCAGCTGGATCTATAGAAGAACAATGGGATGATTCAGATGTATCATGGATTTCTGCAACTAAAGATACCTCAGAATCAATTATTATCAACAATGAAAGAGAAGTCAAGGTAGATATGCAGCCATCAACATCAACATCAACATCCAAATTGCAAGAAGAAATTGATAATGAAAAAGCAAATGAAGGTAATGATGATGATGATGATGATGATGATGATGGAAAGGTGTTTGAAGTTGAGAATATGGAACAGTTGATGTCTGAGATTGGAAACATGCGTGACAGTTTGAGGTTGATGCCTGATTTTCAGAGAAGAGAAATGGCTGCAAATTTGGCCATGAAAATGGCTTCAATGTTTGGAGATAGTAGTGGTGATGAAGGAGAAATAGATGAGTGATATGAATATTGTTAAATGTTAATGATATAAAGAAAGATTCGTTTATTTTCCGTTTGGTTTATCATTTATGTTGTGTTTAGATTCAAGTGATTTTGTCTCTAGAAAGAATTTTTGGTAAGTTGTGTTGAAGGAAAAAAGTGGTACTTGATGTTGTACACAAATTGTATATCTACTTTTGTTTGTTATTTATTGGGTGTTTGGATGTGTTTGTGTTTTGAAGTGATTATCAGTATGTTTGGTCAAAATAACTTATATGTGGTAGCTGGAAGCTGCTGTTTTTATTTGTATAAAAGTGTTTAGAGTAAATTACATGAATGGTCCCTATGGTTTAGGGTAATTTGCACGTTTGGTCCCTAACTTATTTTCTTAACTCGGAAAGTCCCTACTGTTTGCTTTTGTTACATGCTTGGTCCTTGTCTTACTTAAAAATACTATTTTTGCCCTTGATTTTTTAATTTATTTAAATAAACAAACCTCCAACCCTACCCTCTCACCTTACCTTACACAACTCATTATTTTTTCCTATTTAAATAATAGTATTTTAAGGTAAGACATGGACCAAACGCGTAACAAAAACAAACAGTAGGGACCAAGCGTGTAACAAAAACAAACAGTAGGGACCTTCGGAGTTAAAAAAATAAGTTAGGGACCAAACACACAAATTACTCCAAACCATAAGGATCATTCGTGTAATTTACTCAAGTGTTTATTAGACAAGGTATGCATGCATTAAGATACATATACATAACTTGATTGAACATGACTTTCACTATAACTTGATCATTAAATTCCATTTTGACCTTGTTTACAATCTGTCTTCAAATTTCATTAAGTAATACTACACATTATATAATTATCACACTCTTGTAATATCTCATGAATCCCCATATCATTATCATTTAAGTACATAAACTATCGGTTTAATAACATTATATATATATATATATATATATATATATATATATATATATATATATATATATATATAGGATCAAATGTGAATCATAAATATTGTATGAATGTGTATCCAAATTCCGATCATTAGATTAAGAATAATGAATGGATGTGATTTTGGGGTACATGTTATTAACATAGACTATCATGTACTATAAAATTGTAATTATTATAATTATAATGACAATTATGACATTTAATAAAGAGAAAGATATGATAAGTATCTACGATTTAAGCAATGACGTAAAATTAGTTAATAGAAGTCAAATCAAATCTCATATTTTAGGGATATATACAGTAAAGTCTCAATATTTTCATCGATTTGACAAGAAAGTCCTAAACTTTATTTTTTTGACAGTAAAGTCCAAATTACCGGCAGTTTTTGACACTTTTACCCTTTTTCCCGGTTAGCCGGTAATTAGGACTTTTTTGTCAACAAAATAAAGTTTAGGACTTTCTTGTCAAATCGTCAATTAGGACTTTACTGTCAAAAAAATAAACTTTAGGACTTTTTTGTCAAATCGTTCAAAATATTGGGACTTTAGTGAATATATAATTTTTTTTGTTAGAAATTTAATGGTATGATACTCTTTAAGCATAAGAGTTATTGAAACATTCTCTAATCAACTAGATCCTATTGAAATCCTTTACGTTTGCTTCTTGTTAAATCGTTTTTTTAATTTCAACAAACCAACATTGAAAAAAATTGAGATAATCAAGAAAGAAAGAAAGAACCAGGGTTGTGTTGGCTTTTTGCAGTCTCAAAAATGGAGAAATAAGAAACCGAAAAAAACGAAATTGCCCTTCTTTCCCTTCTCCACATTCACACCCTTTTGACTAGGCATGTGTTGTTTGTGTTTGTATAAAGCTAGGACAAATTCTTTTTTTTAGGTTTCTAATTTCTCCATTTTTGAGACTGCAAAAAGCCAACACAACCCTGGTTCTTTCTTTCTTTCTTGATTATCTCAATTTTTTTTAATGTCGGTTCGTTGAGATTAAAAAAACGATTTAACAAGAAGCAAACGTAAAGGATTTCAATAGGATCTAGCTGATTAGAGAAGGTTTCAATAACTCTTATGCTTAAAAAGTATCATACCATTAAATTTCTAACAAAAAAATTATATATTCACTAAAGTCTCAATATTTTGAACGATTTGACAAAAAAGTCCTAAAGTTTATTTTTTTTGACAGTAAAGTCCTAATTGACGATTTGACAAGAAAGTCCTAAACTTTATTTTGTTGACAAAAAAGTCCTAATTACCGGCTAACCGGGGAAAAAGGGTAAAAGTGTCAAAAACTGCTGGTAATTTGGACTTTACTGTCAAAAAAATAAAGTTTAGGACTTTCTTGTCAAATCGATGAAAATATTGGGACTTTACTGTATATAACCCCATATTTTATTAATTACATTTAATTTAAATTAGATTTTTTGATAATACGTCTTCATTCAACATATATTTTAATTCTTTCATTCTTAATGAATATTATTTTATATAATAGTTTTTTATTCTCTCGGTTTTACAGAATATAATTTTCTGAGAAGTAACATTCTTAAACAATATAAGATAATAACATTCTTAAAGAATACACTTCATATATAAGATAATAACATATCTCTTTGAGAAAAATGTATTACAATACAATAAAAAATTATTAAATATACAAACAAGAACCATTTTTATAATATAAAACAAGAATATATGCAAACTTGTGTACTATATTCTTTAAGAACCTTTCATCTTTTTTTAGAATATACAAAAACGATTATAATATATCATACATTCTTTAAGAATCTATGATTATTCTTGAAGAGTTCTTCCTTTCTTTTCGATGGTTTTTCCATGTATCTTCATTGTTTTTTGATGTTTTCCAAAAACGACTACTTTTTTACCTGCAACATTCTCGAAAAATCAATCATTTTTTAGTCATTCATTCTTAAAAATATATGTTGGTTTCAGTCTTTCCCAATATTTTCTATTAAAGAATCACATGGCAATGCAAATATTTTCTTTTAAAGAATCACATATCAATGCACACATTCATTTATTGTTAAGAATCACATTAATGTTATGTATTCTTTGAATTAGAGATACTTTGAGGAACAAAACTCCAAGAATGTTAAGAAATTTAACTTTTTTTTTTTCATTTCACTTGACAAGAAGTCGTGATTAAACAAGGTTTCCTTAGAACATAGGAATTCCTCTTTTCTTTTTTTTTCTTTCTTTTTTTTTTTTTTTTTTGATAATCTTCAATTCTACCCTAAATCTCATCACTCTAAGCAGAAAACATTGGAATTGATGTAATATGTTGGTATTACTCAAAAGAATAAAGAAATTAACTCAACCAAAAGGATACATATGCATCCATATTCAATGTAAAATGCATATAATAATTAATATAATATTGGAATTACCTCAAATCTTGACAATTGATAGTTTCTGCAATCAAAGGAAAACAATCTTGAATAGCTAATAACAATCCATCTCTTGAATAAATTCATACCCACACAATTACACAAACATGCGTATAATAAAATATAAAACCATAGAAATTAAATCATTACCCAATAATAAACTTGCGAGAATATTTCAAGACTAGCCAACGGTAATGGACGACTGGTGGTGTCCGGGGTGTATGCGACGATTCTGAACATCGTGTTGGTGGCCGGTTGAAGTTCGATGATGGATGTAGTGTTGATGGCCGGTGGTGAGGGGTATATCTCGGTGGTGGCAGAGAGACGATGGGGTGAAAGTTCAAGACGGTGGAAATTTTTTTGTGATGATATCTAGACATAATTATAGGGGATTAAACATGGTAGTTATTTGGATTTTAAATTATATTCCATAATTATAGAATTTTAATTTTAATAATAATTAATTAAATTAACAAAATTATTATGTTATCCATATGAAATGATTGGACTTGGTCATACATTCACACAATAATTATGGGTTATATAGGAACCTAACTATATATATATATATATATATATATATATATATATATATATATATATATATATATATATATATATTGTTAAAAATTGGGTAGGGTTTATAGTGGAGATATGGATACCTAGTAGAGCCTGTAAACACTTTCCAAACTAATATTTCTACCCTATGCCCAAGTTTTAAGAAATTCAACCTAGAATAATCCCAAGGGAGCACTTAAATATCTGAGCATGGAAAACGTAAGCCAAATTGTTAGAAGATTCTGAGTTTGTATGAAGAAAAATGAGAGCTAAAAGGTCATATTTCTCCTCAAGAGGAGAGTCGTTTTTATAGAAAACGAGATGTGGGGTTTTCTTCTAAGGTTGGCGGTCATGGGTACCTTTGGAAATAAGTCAAGGGAATCCGGAATTAATGAGGAAATCAAGGGATTCCAAAACTGACGATCTTATTCAGTTTAACCATAATCCCCTTTAAGAATTCGATTTTTCCACTATGTATCCACTGGTAAAATCTGAAGCGTTAGTGGTATAAAGAAAGGGACCCCAAGGGCTTTTCCCCTAGACCTCGCCAAAGGGGCGATGCCCCTTTAGAAACCCCAGACCCAGGGGTGCTGCCCCCGGACCACCGATATGTCGTCGAACCGACTTCTAATTCAATCTTATACATGCGTGCACTCCGCACATACACAAAAATATATTATAATACAAATTATGAAGTCTCTTAGCTCACATGTAAGTTCCAATTACAAATAAATGTCCTAGTGACACTAAAATCACCAACAATCCTCCCCCATTTTAGTGTAACCCTTGAATAAACATAACATTATCAAAACAAAACCAAACTAGTACATAATGAAAATTTCGTAACGATTGAATTTCCACTTAGTATTATACTCTTACAAATACTCGAGAATAAGGGTGTTCTAAGAATTGAACTCATCAACCCATTTGAATACCAAAATGTAAAATACATACTAGTTTATTGAAATTTCTAGAAAATACAACTTGACACTATTATTTAGCCGCATGTCCTAATCCTCTCATGATCGTATCAAGTCCTAGTCCACAACCTCTAGAAATGTGGCTACATTTCACATGCACGTAGGTAACTCATTTCCATGCATCTGCACATACATTTAATGAAAGGAATTATTAAAAATCTAAACTTCAACCTGGTTAACTACAAAACCAAACACATCACCTGGGATGTATACTTCATGTGTTCCAGTATATAAGTGTGAGTTTTCCATATTGAATTCAGCTCTTAATTTCATATTATAAGGGAATTAGGTGTCTTGCCATTATAGAATTTAGATGGACTTTAATCTCATCCCAATCATAGACTTGTGCACTAAGTCTTTTGACAAACGCTTAGTCAAATGATCTACCAAATGATGTTGCTATTTCACAAACTCAATCAAAATTACACCATTCATGATTAATTCTCTAACCATACTATGTCGGACACCTAAGTGTCACCACTTGTCATTACATTTGAGTATAGGCCTTACCCAAAGCGGCAACGTTATCACAATGGGTAGAAATAGGTGCTATCGGTTTAGACCACAAAGGAATCTCACAGACTAAGTTCCTTAATGATTCAACTTCTTTACCAGCAAAATGTAATGATCTATCAAATTATGTTGCATTATCACATCGGGACCCCAACCAGGGGCTCTGTCCCTTGGACCCCGCTAGGGGAGCTGTCCCTAGACCCCGCTAAAGGGGTGCTATCCATTTGGAAACCTTAGACCTAGGGTGCTGCCCTCGGACCCCCGACATGTCGTCGGACCGATTATAACTCGATATTATACATGCGTGCACTCTGCACATACCAAAACATATATTAGAAGACAAATTATGAAGCCATTTAACTCACATGTAAGTTCCACTTACACAAAATGTCCTGGTGACACTAAAATCATATATATATATATATATATATATATATATATATATATATATATATATATATATATATATATATAAGGTTTTTTTTGTTGGAAAATTGATTTTAACCAATCTATAAAAATGGATTTTTCCATTTTTTAAACAAGAAATTCGAACCCTAAACCATTATTAAAATAAAGAAATGGTAATATGTTTGTGTTTTTTTTCCTATGATACCTTCGTTTTTCCTTCGTTTTGGTATATCTCTCATCCTAAACAGATTTAATATGAATGAGAAATTAATCATTAAAGTGAGAGTGATGAAAAACTAATAAATGAGTTTAATGAGTTTTGGTTCATCCCACATGGGTGGGAGAACGGAAAAAAAAGTGAGTATATAAATATAAAGACTTCTAAGCTTTGTAAGACTTGACCTTGGTGCTAGAGTGTGTTAACCACCCATTTAGTTAATAGTCATGTTTAAACTTATATTGATGATACTATTAAAACACCATTTTTGTTACAATTTGAGTGTTTAATTCTGCAATTAAAGTGGTGGTTATGGTTTGTTATATAAATACAACTATCCCATCACAATTAAAGATAACTGAAAATATCTTCTTCTTCTCTTTTGTTATTGTCATTTTCTTGCTGTTGGTTTGTTGTTGTTAA
Source organism: Lactuca serriola (assembly GCF_051521515.1). Lineage (NCBI taxonomy): Eukaryota > Viridiplantae > Streptophyta > Magnoliopsida > Asterales > Asteraceae > Lactuca > Lactuca serriola. The sequence goes on from NC_136409.1 coordinate 162,808,025, forward strand.
AATACTATTAAAACACCATTTTAGTAACAATTTGAGTGTTTAATTCTGCCATTAAAGTGGTGGTTATGGTTTGCTATATAAATACAACTATCCCATCACAATTAAAGATAATTGAAAATATTTTTTTCCTCTCTTTTGTTATTTTCATTTTCTTGCTGTTGTGAAGATATCATCCAGACCTAATATAAGTTCGAGTGGTCTTGAAGAACCACTTCTAGCGTGGTAAACACAATGAAGATATCATCCGGACCTAATATAGGTTCGAGTGGTCTTGAAGAACCACTTCTAGCGTGGTAAACATAGGCATCAACGTTTTCTATTTTATGTATGATTTCGTACATTTTCGTAATATTATTCCTACATTTTTTTTAGATTAAACCTCAACTATTTTCTTTCTAAAAAAACCCTTACATGTTTCCATTTCTTTGATTTGGCCCTTACATTTCCATTGTTTTTTGGATTAAACATCATTTTTTATGAAAAACCTACATCTTTGTGTAAAACCGAAAGATTACTAATAAATCAATTAAAATAGCCAAATCAGAAAAACAAAAATATACAAATGTTTTTTAAGAAAAAAAGTTAAAATTTAAAGAATTACATATAGGAATCTTATTTCCATAATTAATTATGTAATTCATAATAACGGCTCACACCTTTGTGAGTCACACCTTTGTGAGTTCACTTTTGCTCCATTTTATAGTGTTATGACGTTGTATTTGTAAAATTATAATTTTTTTTGATATTTTCCAATTATTCTTGCATCAATGTAAAGTGTAAACCCACCATGCATCTTAACATGTTTTTTCTTTCATTCTTAGCAACAATGTGTAAGTTATGTCGTAGATAAGTAAATGAAGAAATAACAACAAAATCAGAATGCAAACATTCTTTTTATATCATATTTTAACAAATATTTATTATTATTAAACAAAGATTGAGTAAATATTCAATGTTTATCTCCAAAATAATGTGGTGAGAATTTATGATTTAAAGGTTGGAAATGTCCTTTTTGCAAGTATACTCTTCTAATTCCTTCTCTTTGGTTTACATAATAAAATTATATACGTGGTCATTCAAACGAATCAATGGGTAGTAAGTTTAAATCCACATTCGTATACTTATGTTTTTGTTCGCTATCTTCGTTTTTTTTTTATAAAACTTAAGCGAAGACTTTCTTGATTCTTGATTCTGAAATTGAATTATGAAATTAAATGTTACAAAAGTATCAAACTAATAACCATTATCAATACTTTGTTATCAAGACAATAACAACTTAACAATGTTCTCTAATTTCAAATCTGAATAAATTCTGAAATTGAATTGATATTAAACAAATGTTAAGAATGTTAATCAACTAATCAAGAATAGAATTCCGATTGATTACACCGATAAGTGGGCCATTTAATTACACCTTAATCAAATTAAATAATACAAATCAACGAATAATAAAATCATAATTCATACAAAGTTACAATTTACAAACATGTTGATCACTTGGCTGTTGTTACCGGAGTCTACTTGGCTCATTGGTTGTTGTCGCTGGAGTTTGGACGACTGGAGGGCGACGGTGACCGACGGTGGGTGGACAGGCGGCAGCCTGGCCGGACGACAAACGGAGCAGGGAAACAGTGGTGTCGCCTGCCGTCTGCGATGATTGATTTGGATTTTAGAATAGGAATTCAGGAAGATAAAAGTCTGACGTTACGTGCGAGTCCGACGTTACGTTTCTATTTCCTTTTTTTTTCACAAATAATTGGATTGGGTTGTTGATTAATGAAAGTGGATCAAGGTTTTGGGCTGTTAAATATAAAATATATGGATTGATTATAAATTTTCTTTTGTCAAAAGATAAAAGTAATTAGGTAGGTCCTTTGACCAAAATTAAGTGGTTTCTTATTTTTATTTGCTATTTTTTTTTCATATATCCTTGTTCTATAAACAAAAAGATAGGTTCTAAGACCCACCGTGTCATATATACCTATGCCCCCTCTCTTTCTATCTCTCAACAATTTATGAAAATCACTTATATAGATAAAATTCAAGTATACTTAACATCTTTACATAACAACTAATGTAAATATAAAAAAATGCCAAAATATTAGGTTTTTGTAAAACAAAATAATAAAGGATGAGGTTGCATGCCACACAGGAAATGTCGACAAGTAGTTAACTTGAAGACATGCTAAATTAAACAAACCAAAAATGTATAACACTTCGATTTTCTTGAAGAAAAACAAAGCTTTAAGTTTATAACAAAAAAGGATGTGATTTGTACATAACAAAATTTTTCCATACACAATCAGTTGTGCTTTAAAATATTGTATTGTACAACTCAATCAAGCATATAATATTGTGTGCGGATAAAAACTGTTGTATACAAATTAATTCAGATATTTCTTGTAATTAATCCTAATTATATATATATATATATATATATATATATATATATATATATATATATATATATATATATATATATATATTTGAAAAGAGGACCACCCAATGTTGAAGCTATTGGGATTCGAACATGACGTCATCTTATTTGTATAGTGTTTAAATCTCTGGTTATCCTCACTAAATCACCTTGATAGTGGTTTATTCTATTAGGAAAATACATGATATAAACATTATTTGGGGTTGAATTTCAAATATAGACACAAAAAATTGAATTTTCGGATATAGACATGGATTCCGCGGAGGTAGCTCCGCAAAATCCACTGTAGCTCCACGGAATGGCAAAATCGTAAATAAATGAGGAAATTAAAAAAAAACTCAAGATCCATTCCGCGGAGCTACAGTGGATTCCGCGGAATTACAGTGGATTCCGCGGAGCTCCGCGGAGGTAGCTCCGAGGAATGGATCTTCAGAAAAAAAAATCTCCTCGAATGATTCTTTTATGTAATGATCTCTAATAAAAGACCAATTTTTTTTTTTCCACCTGACACTAATTCTAAACATTGTCAAGAAAAATTGATACTATCATAATCTTTTCTTGAAAATAATTAGTTGGGGGAATGAATATAAACCCCGAATAATCGATTTGAAAAAAAAAAACTGAAGATCCATTCCTTGGAGCTACCTCTACGGAGCTCCGCGGAATCCACTGTAGCTCCACGGAATGGATCTTGAGTTTTTTTTTTTCTTTAATACACTATTTTATTTACGATTTTGTCATTCCACAGAGCTACAGTAGATTCCACGAAGCTCCGCAGAGCTACTCCGGAGAATGCATGTCTATACCCGGAAATGTCCATTTTCATGTCTAAATTTTTAAAACACATCCAATTTTTTTTTTACTATTGCCGATATTTTCCCTATTCTATTTGTTTTTAGACAAAAGAAAAGTTTGTTAATTTAGGGTTAAAACTTTAAAAGGAGGATAAAATACGATTGTTATTTTTTTATTTTTATTTTTGTCTTTTTAAAGGTTACTTTAGTTATAGTTATTCGTAAACTTTATTATTAAAGTTGATTATTTAACCCTATGTATAAAAGATAGATTTTAGCAGTAAAATCAATTGTTGGTGTAAACTAGCATAAAGGATATAAGTAATGGCTCAACACTTTGCTTAATAACATTCAAATGAACTAAAACTATGGTCACAACTAACAAGTAATTCCAATTGGAGAAAACTATTCAATTCGTTATTTTTTAAGAAGTTATAAATATCAAACTTCAAATTCAACAAATGGTTACAATTATCAATATATTAGGTTAATATCCGTGGAAATCACAACTAAGAAAGAAAAACATTATTTATAATTTCAATTGTAATGACTAAAAACATTTGAAAAAAATTATTAATTTAAAAAGAAAGAAGTTTTCTGTAAGTATATAATGATTAGTGAAAATTAATATATACATTGTTATGAATATCCGATCTACGTTCTATGTATATAGATATTTTATAAAATCATTATTTTGTACAACGCAAAATAAATTTAAATAGAATGAAAAGATAAAATAAGTTATATGATAAAAAAACATAATCTTTAATTATAAATTTATAAATCATCATGGTATATAATAATAGATGTATGTTGGCAAGTGTATGATTGTTAAGATTAATTTATATTTGAAATAGTTTGAAACAATCAATAAAATTTTTGGTGGTTAGTTGTTCTCCCATTTACAAAATTATTGTTTTAGTAGAAAATCACAAATACATTTATATTATGGTAAATAGTAAAATATAAGGCCCATAACAATAAAAATAACAAAATAGGTTTGTTATACTTGTTTGATCAATCAAGTAATACTTTCATTTAATAATTGAAAATGTATAATTCACCACATGATTTAAAACATTGCTTTCAAAAATAAAACTTGAAACTTATTATTTCAAAGTATCCAAAAAAAAGGCATAAAAATATTTTATTTGTATGATTAGCTATCTAAAAGCATCTTCGGTACAAGCTTTTTTTATAGCTTATTATGATAGATTTTCTTAATTGACCACTTAATACCATTAAACTATATATCTTTTTGTTTGTTTTTCTTAATATGAGTATTTTTTATAGCTTATTATGACAAAAAAAAAAATTAATTGACCGGTCAATATAATTTATATACATAAAGAATAGATATATTTATATTTATACGTTCGTATTTAGCATGATTTGTGTTTAACAATTGACTAATTAAACGAGGAGATTTTTTTAAAACATTTTAGATAGATGAGAATATTAGTTAAATTTATAAAAAAAAATATATTTAAATATGCTAAAACATTAGATGGTTATTTATTTGGAGGTCAATATTAACCAAATGATGAATTATCATTATTTTAAGTCACAATATATATATATATATATATATATATATATATATATATATATATATATATATATATATATATATATATATATATATATATATATATATATATAGACAACTATATATATTGAGTGGTCAAAATAAAAGAGCAAAAATAACTATGTATTCAAATAGTATTAAGTGCTTGTTAAATAAAAAATCGATAATAATAAGTTATAAAAAACTTCTAACAATTTTTTTTTCTAAGATTAATATATGATCATATTAATTTTATAGATATGAATATATAGTTTATATAAAAAATAATATGTAAAATAAAGATCATACGTATAATATTATCTATATTAAATAATATAAATGAATAAATAACAATAATATATAAAATAAAGGACCATATGTGTAAAATTTGTTAATATATAAATTATTGTTTATATTCAAACTAGATTATGACCCGCAACGTGGAGAATATAAATTAAGTAGACATCACATTAATAGATGGTCTTGTTTTAGGTGAAATTTTAATAAAAAATGTTAGTTAGATTCATTTTGAGTTTTTGAATCAAACTTATTAAATAAAAATATTGAATATTTATATTAGAGCAATTTGGTATTTTAATATAGTAAATTGATAACATAATTGTTGAATATAAAGATTCTATAATTAAATGTAATGGTGTTTGATTTTTATTTGGGGAAGATGATGTCAACAATTTGATCTAAGGGTAGAAAACATATGATTGAAATACAATCAAAGGTCCTGAATGCTTCATTGGTAAATTAAGGGTTCTCTTCTAATAATATTTAGATATGAATGAAACTCATATGCTTAAAATAGATTGATTAATTTTTTTAATGACCTCTCAACATAAATACTATAATAACATGTAATTAGAAGAAAGAGTAAATGCAAGAAATTTAGAGAATGAGAAGGAGAACAAAGTAAAGAAAGAACCTAGAAAAAAGAATTGAAGAAGAAAATTGTTAAACAAGAACACTGTAAATTGTAGGACTCAATCCAAAATCGTAAAAATAAAAACTTCAATGTAATCGTACATATAAGGTGTTTTTAAATAATCAAATCATTATCTTCTAATAAAATGTGTTTCTAAGATATCATCTTAGAGATTTCCGACTATTAATCTAGAAAAAAAAATCAGTTATATTAATTCAAATTTACAAATTAATTGACTTGCTTATTTTATGAGTTTTAAAATTCAAATCGTTATCTAAAATCGATTCATTTTATATGGGATATTCTGTGAAATAAATTATGAATGATAATGACTTTAATTTTGACTCTCAAATATTTTGAATATTTAATTGGATTAGATTAGATTTTATAGGTTAATACCCAAATTAATGATTTGCTTATTTAAAGAGTTATTAAAAAAAAGTGAATTTAAATTTTGAAGCAAATAGTTATAAATAAGGGAGTTAAATTAGAAACAATATTAATTATAGAAATTGATATCTTCTATATAAATAAAATGATATGTTTCAATTGATAACATAATTATTGATTTAAAGATTATATAATTAAATGTAACTGTGTTTGAATTCTATTTGAAAAAGATGATGTCATCAATTTGATCTAATGGTGGAAAATATATGATTGAAATACAATCAAGGGTCATGATTGTTTCATTAATGAATTAAAGGTTCTCCTTTAATAATATTTAGAGATACAAAAGAAAATCAAAACAAAAATAGCATATAACATGAGGGGATATAATTATAAAATATGTGATGATATTTTAAATGAACGGAAATAATGGCATGTGAAATGGATTTAAATTCAATGAATTAAGGTAAGTTGGTAATTTCATTTTAAGATAAGAAGCAATTTGGAGAAGCCATGCGACAAAATTGGTTAATTTATTAGAATATATATATATATATATATATATATATATATATATATATATATATATATATATATATATATATATATATATATATATATTTTCATAATATCTAATAATTTCCTATTTCTAAAAAGCAAAATATAACTTCCAAAAGTTCAAATAAATCATAATCACCGGTAGGGTGAGTGCAGGTCGTTCATCATGGGTTTGGTTTAAAATCTTGGGTTGGTATAAAGTTCTAATTAAACGAATTGGTTTTCAATAAGCAAATATGCTTTCGCAATATCTAAAATCCTAACTCATTCTATATTAACTTAGGTTAATTTTATATTTATGTTTTTTTATATAAAATATGATGAAAATAATGGTACCTTGTTAACATAAAGTTCTGATTAGTTACCTTCTTATGGTACTTAGAAAAATAATTTTATTGAAAAAACCCGTTACTTATTTATGATATTAACTAGTTTATAAATCGTGGGAACCACAGTTATAAAATTAATTAAACTTTTATAGTAAAAACTCAAAATTATTAATTAGTTATTTTAAATAAATTATTAATTTAAAAAGATATTTTTATTAGTTATGTGAAATTATAATCGTTGATTCAAATAAATATGCAAAATTAATTTTTAATATATATTAGACATTTTTTATTTGTGAATTAATGAAAATAATAATATAAAATTCAAATTTAAAATTTAAAATAGAGAATAAATACATTGACAAATAGCATCACATTAATGAGAAGGTCTAATAAATTTAAAATGGAGAACTAATAAATTGACAAGTGGCAAAACATTAATTAAGAGGTCTAATATGGTGACACATGACAAAAGACTACTCTTTTATTAATATAGGGAAATTAATCAATATATCTAAACAACATAGTTTCATAACAAAAGTTTTATTTTTTTTAATTTATTTTTTTTATTGGTTTTTCTGTTTTTTGCTTACCCTAATGAGTGGAGTCTCATATTGATATTTTTAGGCTAAAAGCCTAGCAAGTGGGTAAAAAGGATGATAATAAAAATGGACCTTTTTGTAGGCATGTTGCATGTTAAGGGGCTTTGTTTACTTATACGTGGAGCATCTTTAAATATCTATTGAGTATTGAGCCAACCTTTTTGGCTCTATTTTCTCCTTTTTAAAGTTCCAAATTTTATCTTCCAAATATTTATCTAAACATTGGTAACATACTTTCTTTTTACAACTTTTAATGCAACTATGCAAGATAAGCCTTAGCCCCTCACCCCAACCACAAGTGGGATCCTACCATAAGTACCCATCAAAGCATGTGCCATGGTGTTTGTCTTATCAAATATTATGGTGAGTATCCAAATTTCTTTAAGTAATTATCATGGTTGTCAATTTTAAATAACTATCGCCCACTTGCTTATGAATGTACGATCAAGTGGGACCAAAACAATTAATGTCTAAGTTAAAAGAATTAAACACTATGTCAGTTCATATTATGAGGAGAAAATGTGCACTTAAACACCATTGTTAGAGATCTAAAGACATACGAAAAGAAATCAATGGATGTTAAAGAATAAATAGTAAATCATTACAATATTTAGGATATACAATAATCCGAAAACATACCATGAGTTTCGAATTTGACATTCACGAGTTGGATGAGTCATTCTCTTGGTTTTATATATGATTTAAGGTGCTGTTTGTTTTTCTATAAAAACCTCTTCAAACCACTTATTGCTGCGCGGCGCAGCACACGCGCAACACTTTTCCTCTCGCAGTAGTTTGTTTTTTGGAAGACTTCAGACTACAAAACCTCTGCGCGTGTGTTGCGTGGCGCAGCACTTGACTTGCCTCTTCTAACCTCTTCAGCTTTCATTTTTTCTAAGTGTTTTTTTAAGAATTTTTGTATAACTTTTTTTTTTAAACTTTGATTTTCTTAAATTTTTATTTACGGATGTGACACATATTATTTTTATAATTTCCATGATTTTTTTAACATGATTTTTTTAATTTTTTTTACCGTTTTATTAATTTTTCAATTTTAGTTGCACTTTTTTAACGTGTGTAATTTTTTACGAACTTTGTAGACAATGTTTGCAATACTTTCTTAATTTTTTTATTATTTTCTTTTTTAATGTTTTTTAAAATTAGTTTTTTTTTCTAGAATAAAACTATTAGATTCTTTTACATTTTTTAAAGTTTTTTTAAGAAAAAAGTTTTATATTTTTGTTTTTTTACATGTTCTTTTTATTATTATTTCAATGTTTTAAAACTAGAATTATTAAATTTCGGTGTTGACAACTATTTTCAGTTTATAAAATTAGTTTATTTAAATTTCAGTTTACTGCAGCAGACTGTAGATGTTAAAAAACAAACATGCTTCTTATTATAGGCTGCAGCCGTTTGTTCCACCTCTTCTGCTACAGAGGATTGCAGAGGTGGTCCGCAGACTTAATGAATTTTCGCTTCGAAAAAACAAACAGTACCTTAGTAACGTTAATATTTTAAACTGAAACATGTTCATATGTTATAGTTTACTGTTTTAAACGGCAGATTCATTCATTTGTTCTAAAAATACTAATATCATATATTATGAAAACAATGTTAGATTATTGTTTTCATTATGTAATCATTTAGAAAATACATGTGGTTTAACGAGAATTTTACTTCAGTAAGGTATTATCATTAACAAACGAGTTTTTAATCAAATAGCACTTAACACAAAACAGTTCCAAAACGAAACATCGCATGACACTTTATTAACAATAATTGAGGTAAATTAGTCCATAAATCATTACGTAAAAGTTATCCATATGGGCCAGTGTTCACTTCTGGGTAAACATCTCATTTCACCAAATACTTTTGGCTTCTAGAATGGAAGGGTCAAACCATACCTACCAATTTGGTTCATACCTAGTTAGGCTACTATCAACTCTTACAAAAAAAAAATAATAATAAATAAAAATTAAGGGGATGATTTGATAATCATTCAATTCTTCCATTTAATTCTACTCTATACCATCACTCACACTCCATTCAACTCTTATTTCAATCCTAGTTATTATCTTCTTCAACTCTTATACTGCTTGCATTGTGAATGTTCTTCGTCCGATCACAACTATTAGATCAAATGGAAAGTCAAATTTCACAAATCACCAATTGTTAAGGAAAAAAACATAAATAGATAATTTTTTTTGAAAGAATAAATAGATAAATTCTTAGATGGCTTGATACATTAAACAATTTTTCCTTTTTGGTTTTCATACATTCAACCTGAATTAACTCTAATAAAAAACAACCTTATACATATACTCAAATTAAATGTTTAACTCATTAAGCTTGTTAAATAAAAAAACATTAATATTTTAATTTTTTATTATTATTTTTATTAACTAAATACTTAAAAACCATTATAATTTACAAGAATTAACAGTTCTAAACAAAATTTTCAACATATATGCACAGTAAAAAAGCATATTACTTTTATTTTTTTTTGAATAAAGCATCCGGTTATTATCAAAATATATAATTATCTTAATATTCCCAAAGATAAAAATATTCTTTTCAACAAAAAATGGAATACGATGTTTAAAGAATCATTAAAACAAACAAAAATACAAGCGAAATAGACTAGTTTAAGGAAATAAGAGAATCTTGTGTTGAAGCTTAAAGAAGAATGCCTAATTTTAAAAGCTTCCAGTATGCATTATACTTAAAAATACTTCACTTTTCACTTTTTCTAAAGTGTGTCCATAGCTTTGTCATTTATTGGAAATAAAATCTTATGAAAATGAATAACGAGATTGTGCACATGAAGTTAAAGTCGGTACTTGGATTGTGACCTTTTCAAATCATGACAATCTTTTAACCTACGTTCCATTCGAACTTGGCCTTATTTCGCTTTGCAATGAGATATTTATATGATACCTCTTCAACGTAAAACGTATCAAGTGATGATATAAAATAAAATATTATGAATATCTTCCATTTTAAACCTCAAATTTGATAGATGAAACCAATTGAAACTCGTTTCATGACTAACATTTACATTAATCTATACAACATGCTCTATAATTAAAATTGTTTTGATTTTGACACGACAAGAAAATAAATTGCCATGATTTGGTAATTTTATCAAAAGTATAGGACTTGTTTGGTTTACGAAGAAATGGACTTTTGTATGCTACAACTATATTTGATAATTTGATTACGACATACACCGGAAACAACGAGGGATTGTATTGTTTGATAATTTTATACATAAATTGTTGCATGTGTACATTGGAGAGGCGTAAAGTGTACACTTGACGATCTCACGTTACAGTTTTCCAAAGCTCATTATGTCAGAGGTAAAACACTTAAGACCAGTGATTAGGGAAACCCTTTTTTTATAATTTTTTTAATATATTTTTTATTTTTTTATTTTATTTTATTTATAAATTAACTGAGGCCTTGCCTTACTTATATGAATCCACTTCCCAAAATGGGTTCCTATTTTTCTATAACTACAAATATAATTTAGAGGTGAGAATAACACGGTTAGGTGCGGTTTTGGCTAAAACCGAACCGGAAAATGCAATTTTTGGTTTTTGAAGTTTAGAAACTGTGTCTTTTTTCTTACTTTGCGGTCAGGTTAAATAAAAACAAAGTGTAATTCATTGGCTTTCTTTTGACAATAATTGACTTTGAACAACAACTTTACTTTATTAATATAAATACTCACCGAACAAAATCTTTGGCCTATTTATATAAGGGATAATGACTTGAAAAGGTAACGCATTTTACCTTTTGGTCACTAAATTCATTTTTGTGTTTTAGTAACCTTTGAACCTGTTGAAATGTGTACACATACCGGTATGATTGATAATTGTGGGTTTTGCCGGTTTTCGGCAGTGTTTCCGGCCAAACATGAGCTTTTTTTGGTCATCTTCTTCGGTCAAACTCGATTTTCCGACGTTTCCAACGACATCTTTGTGAATACCTAAAATGGGTTTTGCTCAAAGACAAAGGTCTTTCATAACCTCCATTCATGACTACACCATCTCCCCCTCCTATCAGTATGCTTCCTTCCGATTTCTACAGGGATTGATTCGACGAAGTTGTTCTGGCCGGAGTTCTGAATAGTCGCCAAGATCCGATGGGAGCTCACCGTGAGGTTTTTGCATCTTGTCTGGGATTTCTACGGCGAGGTTGTCGGTGATGGTTTTCTTAGATTACAACAAAGATGCTCAAGCGGAAAATCACTTAACAGTTAAGACTGGACACATGCAACCTAATAGGATCTATGTCTTCACATTAAGGAAACATACTCCGAATAACAAAATCTATGATGAATCCTAGTAATTTCTAAAATTACAAAGTACAGTTACATACGTTAAATGTGTTGTGGCAAACAAGTTACTTGAATCCTTCCTTGTAGATTTGAGAAGCTATCACCAAAAGTTTAGTGCCTCTAATGGTTTGTACTCAAACCCTAGCAACAAGAACACAAGAGAAGAGAGTGGGATCAAATTTTCGGCTATCCTTTTGGTGTGTGGCATTGACGGAACTTAGGCACCCAATGAGTTCTATCTATACCTAATAGGATAACCCTTGAAATCCTAATCCCGAATAAAATAATACTATTTTAAATCTGGGTGGTTATCCAGATTCCTTATCTTTGAAAGGAATATTCCAGATTCCCTTTTTGCATCCTTAAAACCGTCCACCTTAGTGGAAGGTTCTTGAATTCCTTCTTGTTCAACTATCGGATAATTACAATCCAGTTTGTGCAGCTTTAATTAAATCTAATTAACCCATAATGTTATACTATTTAGCTACTGGTTTTATGGGCAACCCAAAAAGATTTTGCTTCTAATTACAAGTCATACCGATTTAGTTATGAACTTAGACACCTTAATCTAACAGTCACCCAATTGGATAAGTCTATAACTACAATTACAAGTATAACCTTGAACTGAATAGAAAAATGTGATTCCCAAGCCACTACCGAACGCTGATTCAAATCAACCGTTGGCCCTAAGATAAGTGATCAGCTATCCCTTCATTCTTCAAGATATCGTATGGACACTGTAACACCCGTAGATTCGGGCTAGTCAATTAACGTATAATAAGCGTTATAAATGAATTTTGTATAGAATATTATTTAGGATAAATAATCTTAACCAATGTTATATTATATGTGAAAAGGATTATGTACATATAAAGAACGCCTAAATTTGACTTCGTGAGAGAAAGTTATGATTTTTATAAGTTTCAGTGTAGTAGTATACAACTCAAAAGCCGAAGTTGAAAATGGTTGATTGTTAGGAAAAACAATCTAAACGAGAGTTGAAGACCTCATCAATAATTATCCGTCAATATAAAGATAGTCGAGAACAAATACCATATGAGAAAGTTATGAAATTTTAACGGACTTTAACAATCTAAGTCTGTTAAAAATATAACTTTAAAAATAAAGTCAAAATTAGCCGACATAATCTAAATGAAAGTTATAGATCTCGTCGATTGCTACATATGGATATAAACCTGTCGAAAATAGGTCTCGTATGAAGAATATATGATTTTTTGAAGAAACATAAATTCCTCATGTGCGCCCGCACGTACAGATAGCAAGTCCGACGCACACTGACACACCACTAGATGCTCGACATGTGTCACTACCCAGAAGCTGTCATGTCACCCGGTTCGACCAATTATGTGGCGTGCACTGACCATTTGCACGACGTGCACTGCTTTTCAACCCTATATATTTGTTTGATTCTCAGTTCATTTCTTCACACTTCCACCCCAATTCTCTTTGAAAACTCTTTCATATCTCCAGTCCTTTTACTCCTGAAGTTCCCAACTCTGTTAGTGAGGCCATATAGTATCAGATAGCTAATGAATAGAAGCTCCCGGATCAGAGTTATACCCGCATAATTCTTAGTTTTCATTAGAATACTTGGTAAGTTAAGCTAAACTAATTTTATTAAAGTGTAACTTTTAATTATAGTAATAGTCATTATTATTGTGACAACCGTCAACTTCTGGTCAAGTCAAAGTCAACAAGTCAAACCGGTTAACCTAACTAGTACTTGAATGTTAGGTCTTGCTCTATGTTTACTAATGTACAACTATTTATCTTGGTACAAAGTATCACTCGGAAGTTTCCAATGTTCAGAAAATCTAAACCCTAATTAGGGTGAGTAGCGTAACTACTCGATAAAACTCAATTTTGTATCCTTCGGGGACGTATAACACTCATAACATGGCGTAGTAGGGCCTACAAAACTAGCACTACGAGGCAAAACACTAACAAAGGCTGCAAACAAAGTCCATCTCAATCTCTCTCACACTATCTCTCTCTCTCTCTCTCTCTCTCTCTCTCTCTTTCTCTCTCCTAAATCTCTCACAACTTTTTCATAAACATCCGTGCCATCCCGACCCTTCAATTATTTGAAAATCACTCGAAACAGGAAGATAATACGAAAAACAGCACAATGGGTGCGAAACCCTCTCAAGAAATGAAACCCTCTCATGCGAAACCCTCCTGATACGAAACCCTCCTGGTGAGAACCTCCCTCTCACAAAGAACCCCACGCTCACATCAGAAGCCCTCGTTGTGAACCCTCCCTTTGCGTCCAACCCTCTCACCTTCACAGATTTGCTTCTCAAGTCTGATTTTTGACCAGTTTCGCATTTTGAGTCCGTTTTTGATGATTTTGATGTGGGATTTTCACCCAATTCACAATTTTGACATTTTAGAACCTCTAAACTCATATATTATCCACATCATGAAAATTTACTAATTATAAATCTTATTTTTGTTTAGGATAATATTAAGAGGACATAAAGGCACTCTTTGACTTTTCCCATAAAGTTAGGACACAAGCCACCTTTATATCTACTTTATGTCACTATTCACACTCTACCTAGTCAAATCATTGTCTTTTTTATGCTTCTCCCAACACTCCATCAGATTTCTTTAAACAAATTCATCCAAGAAACCTTCATTCATCTTCTCGAAGATTTCACTTTCTCTCACCAAAACAAACTTCCTCTCTCTCTCTCTCTCTCTCTCTCTCTCTCTCTCTCTCTTTCTCTCTTTCTCAGTCACGATTTTTGCAAGGGTTGTTCTTGAGTATTTCCTCCATTTTTGGTAAGTATCTTCTTTCAAATTCTACACAATCCTCACATCTTGATACAAATCGTAAATCATTTACACGAATATCTACATATTTGTTCATAGGATCTTCAAATCTTCAATCATCTTTCAAGTGTTCTTGGCTTGAAATCCTTCATCCTCAACCCTCCAATCTACAAGAAATTACTCAAAGTGATTTCATACCCCTACATTTTCATGTTTTCTTCAAGTTTTAGAGGGGGGGGGGGGAATACAAGTTAAAACACCATAACATAACCTAAATTCATACATCACTTTTCTCAGAAAAGTTGGGTTCTATTCACGGACTGTTTTGACCATCTTTAACTCAAATTTTTTCAAAACTGTACAAGAGGCAAGTAGTTCAGGTTTATACCTTTCTAAGGACTACTCGCATGCATTCATAAAATTTTTCTACAATTTATGGAAAATTTTACAAAACTGCCTATCATTTCAGAAATGATTTCGGACCAGTCTGTGAAGATGAACGTTTTCACAATAGTTAGAGACTACTAAAAATAACAATAAAAATTATGAACAAAGTAGACTCATTTTGTAAACTCTCAAAATTTACGGATTCAGATTTCGACTTTCTATGATATTTCTATAATTTTTCTAAGAACAAGAACTAACAAGTTAAAAATAGAAAAATGGTTAACAAGTTCATTTATACTTTGTAACATGTTGAACAAAGTGTGTAATATCATAGAGATACATAATGATTATTTTCCATACTATTTTACTTCCATGAAAAGAGTAATAATCATACATATATGGGTTTTCTTCTCTACAAAACATTAATGATAAACTATAATAGGTATAGTTTATGTCTCATTTACACTACAAACTTACTAAGAAAGGTTCATTACACTACCAAAAGGAGTTTTCATTTCACTTTACGTAAACCTGTTAATGAATAAATTTGTGAGACATTCTACTTCACGGTACTTTTAAAGTACTACATTAAAGTCTTGTAATTGTAACTAGAGTCTCTTGTAGGGAAAGCGTGATAGTTGTGTATAGATCTATATTGGGTCTGACAAACCCGCACCTAAGTTGCATGCAATAGCTAGACCGGCAGGTCTGGGGTGACAAATGTCATAACGATTCCAACACCTGAAGAACGTCGTTACAAGGTCGACTGGGTCATAACATGGTTATAATGACTCACATGGGGTATTAACAATACATATGGTTTACGGGGATTAAAAAGCACATAAAAGGGGTTTTATTATCATCATAAAACTACGTTACATTGTTTTCAAGTACAAAACAGCTTTCTTTTTGGAAATCATACATCCAAATGGCTTTTATATAGATTAAAATTACGTAATATTACTACTTTAGAGTACAATAACATTTATACATTTTGGTCTGAAGTGCATAAGACTACATTCCATTTTACTAAGAAAATATAGGCTTTTTGAAGGAACACACTCATCACATCTAAAGGGATCATTATTTCTAACTCTGTGATTACCTAGTGAATACGTTAGGGTTATATATAATGAGGATCTGATAGGTAGTGGAAGGTGTGGTTTCCGCCTTACTTCCTGTTCCTTGTTTGGTTCTGGGCTTAGGGCAGATCCACACATTCAACTGTCCATTCAATCTGGATTACACATAACTTGTATTCACTATGTGATCATAGAAGCAACTGGTATGGTCACATTTCTTATCATTACTTATTAAGAAAATATAGGATTTTATGAAGAAACACACGAACATTTGCAAGGAACAAAGAACTTATCTTCTAAAACAAAATGCTTATGATCTCACCAACTTAAATGTTGATATACTTTCAAAATCACTTGTATTCTCAGGAAACTAGTAGACAGAAACACGCTCAGGATTCAAGAAGACGGAGCATAGTAACTTCTAGTCTTAGTTTTTACTATATACCTTTGGAGTCATTCAAGCTATGTTTCGAATACAATGTAAACACTATGTTATCAATACAATGGTTGTTGTTGCTTTGATTACTATTATTTATTTGTTATGATACTGTACATGACGTCATCCACCCCCGAACGTTTCCGCCGTCTCGGTTTGGGGGGGTGTGACAATTATGAACTTATAATTAAGATTTATCAGTGATTCTAAGTCATTATACTGATTGATCTACTTATGCATATGATGTCTAGGTTGGATGTAGTGAGGTGCTTAAAGTGGGATTTCCAAATAGTATACTCTATATACCAAATGGACCCTACCTACGATATGATCTTAACTGGTTACTCCTTACTTGATAGATCTTGATGTAGAAATTGGGATTAGTGAGGAGTGTTGACTATCATTATTCGTAAGAAATTATAAACTAAGACTTAGTAATGTGAACCTAGGTCTCCTCAAGAGGAAAAGATAAAGCACCAAGGTGAAGTTCTGTCGAAATCGCCAGTCATTCACCTAAGTCAAGTGAATGCATTGTTACTTTCATCTTTACACATAAATATGAAGTATCTAGATAATTGAATGCTATATGTTCTTTTGAGAAAAGATGTTATGTGTTAAATGAAATGCTATAAAGATAAGTTTATATAATTTATACCCTATATGTATTTTTATGAATATTATACATTGGGTAATGATAAGACGCCATAGTATGATGAGAGTTATGATGTCATAGTATGATAAGATGCTATAGTATGATAAATGATGAAAATAACAATAGGAACTCACAAATTTAATAGTACTAGTGTACTAACGATGTAAAAATGGTATTAGCATGCCACTGATGTAGAAATGGTATTAATGTACCAACAATGTAGAAATAGTACTAGTGTACTAACAATGTAGGAATGATACTAGTTTACCAATGATGTAGTCACCTAACAGAGTATAGATGAAAACCACCTGACTATTTGATAACATTCCCGTGGAACACATACAAGTTTATAAACTGTAGGTGATGGAATTCGTGCCCATTTGATGTACTCTACTTCCTGCTGATATGCATAGTAGAGAAATCCTTGTAATAGTACCATCAGCATCAATGATTAAAACAATCCTTCAGACGAATCCTTAGGAATGAAAATAGAAAGAACCCTATTGACATGTATTTTGGATAAATCTATGTAACAATATTGTCTTTAACGATGACTACTTGTTTGATGATTAAACATATTAACTATATTATTGTTGGTTGAAAACCCTACGTACTCACTACGTTTCCCAACCTAACCGACTCAGCTTCTTTGTATCATAGGTAGCGGTACAAAGGTACATGCATGATGAGAGATTCAAGGAGATATAGATCGTTAATATATTGAGACATTATAAGTCTCTGTTTATGCTTATGTTTCTTGTATCAATTATGGTATCCCCAACCTTAATAAATCAATGGAAACATTTCCTTACAAATACTTTTACGGGACCAAGTTCTGTATTAATGAACAAACTTTGTATTAAATAAAAAGTTTTAGAATGACTGTAAAAATGGGTATGTCACAGACACAAGGCATGGAATCCAATCAATCTCATTGTCCAAAATTTTGTTTCCCGATTTCCCGATTTGTGATAACGTCATCAGAACGAATTAAGAACATCAATTTAGTCCCGAATGGGCCTAATACTATAATGTCAACACCAAATCACCGAGGGGCCCAAAGATATCGTTTTTCTCGTTAGGGAAAAAGGAACAAATTAACTTTTACTATATAACTATGACCTTACTTACCAAATTATACATGATCCTGCGTTTTATGACATCTTGTTATTGATGTGTTTTCGTAACACCAAAACACAACCGATTTGTCAATCAGAACTTATATATCTTTGTTTAAGAAATAGAAGATATTATCGTCTTAGAATTACTTGTGACTGAATCCATGAAGTAATGTCTAAGCGTGGGTTTATCCAATACTTAAAATCTCCATTTTCAAAGTACTCATGAATATTGTAACAATCCTATGTAATGTCTATTATCTATAAACAATCTACAATCAATTCATGAAAGTCTTAAGTCACTACTAACTTCCAAATGTATGGCCGACTGTGGAATTTTGAATAATCAAATTACTCTGGAAGTTAAACATGCAAAATGAAACACAAGAATAAATATTCAAAGAACACAATATGATACTCATAAATAATTTTCTATTGTTCATTCACCAAAATCAATTACATTTATTTTGTTACAAAGTTTAAAAACTATCAACTAACTACTAAAACTAATATCATCTCTCAGGCCAATGCTCGTAACATATTGGTAGAGCTTGACCCTGCTTAGAGCCTTTGTCAAAGGATCTGCAAGATTATCTTCTGATGACACTCGTTTTCACTAGGAGATGCCCTTCTTCAACCCTATGTCTGATGTAGTGGTACTTTTTGTCGATATGTTTAAATCTCCCATGATCCTTTGGTTCGTTAGTTAAAGCAACCACCCCTTCATTATCGCAGAATAGTTCTATTGGCTCTTGAATGATCGTGGCTACTCTAATATCTCCGATGAAGTTCTTTAACGAAGCTACTGTTGGATATAGTGTCTAAGTCCATAACTATATTTGGTATGTACTTGACCTGACCCGACATGGTCCATTTGGGTTGCACTTCACCCGAACAATTTATGGATAATCTTTTGAGAATAGTATAAGTTATGATTTATTAATATATTATAAGCTCTAATATATTAATATAAAATCATGTTATTTAATTAGTATTGATCTATAATTAATCTAGAATTAATTTAGAGATCAAAAGTATTACTAATTAAATATGGGCTCTTGTATTTATACAGTGTGGCTAATGCTTATTTGGAATGGGCTAGGCTTGCATGGAAAGTCCATGGATACTCCGTGGAGATTTAACCCATGGATCTCATGGAAATGAAAAGACATGGGTATTAGGGTTTACATGGATGTAACCCTAATCCACTACACTATATAAAGGAGGCTTTGGTTCTTGAAATCACACTAGTTGAAGTGAGTATACTAAGAGGGCCAATTTCAAGAAGAGTTACTATTCTCTCAAGGTTCCAAAGTTTGTGGTGATTTGTGATTTCCATTTGAGGCATCCACACTATTGGTGCTAGGCTCTAAAACTCCAAGCAATCAACTACAACTACAAGGTAAGTAATTATACTAGCTTTATTTGATTCAAGTTCCCCAGACCATGCTAGATAGGATAAGAACCTTGGAAAAATAATTATTTGCATGTATCTTAGTCAAACATAGATCTAAGGTTTCTAGGGTTGCATGTACACCATAGGAGTGTTAGAATGCTCAAAACCCATCAGTGATATCAGAGCCTAGGTTTGTTTGTATGATACTTGATGCAAATAGCTTAAAAATCGAATTTTTTGTTCACTGCCGTATGAACTTGCCGAGTCCATGGGGGGACTCGACGAGTCCATGAAGAAATGCATGCTACTCGTCGAGTCTGTTCATGCACTCGACGAGTAGAGGTTGTAGTGTCCAATTTTTCGAGTTTTGTTGCTAGAAATGGACTAGAAACATTACCCTAAACTGTTTTGGTGTTATAAAACTTGTTTTAGATGGTGTAATGTTTATGCTAATCCATTTACAATGGTTATTATAAAAAATTACAAGTTTTATGAGTAATTTATGATTCTTGAAATGTTGATATTCATGTTCTTGAACTTATGAATATTAGATGATCATAAGAATTGTTTATAACCTACTTGGTAGTTTAATTCATGGTCATTATGTGTTTTAATGGAGTCCATAACTTGTCCTCAAGTTATGGAAAACCAAAGGTCACACTTTAATAAAAACCATTAAAAGAACACAAGGGTTATAAAAATGAAGAGTCTTCATTTTTAATACTCAATTAAATTCATAAGTTATAAGAAATGAAAAGTTTTGAAAGTTTACAAAACTTGCCCTCAAGTTTTGGAACAAGTAAAGTCATGATTAAAACTTTAGTTCCAACCCTTATAATTTTAAAAGTTAAACTTCAACCCTTATACTTTATAATATTATAAGTTAATAATATATATATATATATATATATATATATATATATATATATATATATATATATGTATGTATGTATATATATATATATATATATATATATATATATATATATATATATGTATGTTTGTATGTATAAGATCAAGTCGTATTACTGCTAGTACGCCTCATTCACGAAGCCGGTCTATAAGGGGGGGGGGGGTATAAGGTTGTTGCCTATAAAAGGGCAACTTAATGGGTGTCCACTCTCACCCACCGCTTCCTTGATCAGTGGAGGGTCGTTAGCCGAACGGGTAGGACAAGGACTTATAAAGTCTCATTAAAAGTAAAATGATAATACTAAAGTAACTAAACCTTATTAAATTCCCAATCTTAGTTATTTTAGGAAAACGTGAATAAGGTGCTAACCCATGAAATTACACTTTACACTTTGTTTAAGTCGTTAGTGGAGCGTGTGTGGCTAACCGACACACTAACTTGAACTTAACAAGGTAGGTAAAGGGTGACTTAATGTTTATCATAGGGGTAATACATTAAGGGTACCAAGTAATTTGCATGGTTACTTAACACCTTGTTTTGTGATCCTCGGCATCCCAGTCACAAAACTTGAAGGGTACACTCGAGATTGAAACATGCCATTGAAGAAAGTTCAATGAATCTCAAAGAATCTAGGAGTTTCTAAACCAATTAAAACCTAATTAAATATTTCGTTTTTCATGGTGGAAATTGGTGAATCGTCATTCACCTACCTTCAAATATCTTATAGCTTAGATTACGGCATCCCTCTTCTAAGTTATAAAATATTGTGTTGGGTCCTAGCCTTAATATTACATTTGGGTGTTTTATTAAGGACTATCTCTACATCTAATCTAATCTATTCCCTCTTCTTTTCAGATGTCTTCCAATAACAATGCTTCTGGATCAAACCCTACTAGATCTTTCTCTCTCATGAATCTTTGTGGGAGAGTCATATTTGATGGGTCCAACTTTACAGATTGGATCAGAAACATCAGGATGGTCACTCGGTATGAGAACAAAGAATATGTTCTCAACAAGGAGCTGAAGGTACCCGAGCCAACTGCTACTCCTGAAGAGCTTGCGGAATATGAGGTACATGAAAGAGATGCTACAAAAGTGGCATGCATCATGATGGCCACCATGACATCCGAGCTCCAAAAGTCCTATGAGGACTATTATCCTTTTGAGATGCACCGGGACTTGATGGACCGCTACCATCAAAATGCTCGTCAAGAGCGATATGAAATAATCTCCTCCATGATAACAACCCGAATGAAGGATGGTGAACCCATCACGGGCCACATGCAGAAAATGCAAAGGTATGTGGACCGTTTACTGAAGATGAATGTGAACTTCCCTGAGGAGTTAGCAATAGACATCATTTTACACTCCTCGCCATCGTGTTATGATCAATTCTGCATGACATATCACATGAACAAGGAAGAAGTCACCCTCAGCAAACTTCAAGGACTCTTGAAGACCGCCGAAAGTGGTCTAAAGGGTAAGTCGGTTGTTACTACTCCTACTCCTACTCCAACTGCGGCCAATGTCATGGCAATTGGGCATGGCAAAGGGAAGAAGAGAAAGAACAAGGGTACCAAGGGTAAGATCCTTGAAGGCTCCTCTTCAAGCAAAACCAAGAAAGGTTTTGTCACTCCTTCTACTAACCCTAATTAGGCTGAATGCTTCTATTGCCATAAAAAGTCGCACTGGAAGCGAAACTGCCCAAAGTACCATCAAGATTTGAAGGATGGGAAAGTAAAACCCAACCATGGAGGTATATACACTATATTTTCTAATAACTCACCTCATTCTAAGTCTTGGGTCCTTGATACAGGTTGTGGTATTCACATATGTTGTGATTTGTAGAGACTAAGAAGAAGTGAGGATGTGGAGCAGGGAAAGATAAACTTGATCATGGGAAACAGGAAAGCTTCACCTGTCACCAAGATACGAGTTTATTCATTAGTGCTAAATAGTGGGTTTACATTAGATTTAAATGTTATTATTTTCCAGAAATGGCAAGAAATGTTATTTCCTTTCATGCATTGTATAAACAAGGTTTTACCTGTTATTTTGATAATAATAATGGTAGTATTGATGCTTTCTTTAATAATGTTCTTTATTTAAAGCATTACCTTGTGATGGAGTGTATGAAACTGTATTTGTTGTAGATAATCTAGGAAATAATGTATTGTGTATTGACTCTTCCACTAGCTTAGATAAAGCATCTTTATGGCATTGTCGTCTTGGACATGTAAGCAAGAAACGCATAGGCCAACTCCAAAAGGATGGAGTCTTGGAGTCATTTGACCTAAAGTCAGATGATAGTTGTGAATCTTGTTTGCTTGGTAAAATGACAAAGACACCTTTTATTGGCACTTGTGCTAGGGGCGATGGTTTGTTGGACCTCATACACACGGATGTTTGTGGACCCTTCAGAACCGCCACAAGAGATGCTAATCGCTTCTATGTGACTTTTACTGATGATTTTAGTAGATATGGATATGTCTACTTAATCAAGCATAAGTCAGAAACCTTTGAGAAATTCAAATAGTTTAAGCAAGAAGTGGAGAATCAATTGGGCAGGAACATTAAGATGCTTCGATCCGATCGTGGTGGTGAGTATCTTAGTACCGAGTTCCTTGACTATCTTAAGGAATGTGGGATTGTCTTACAATTGACACCTCCCAGGACACCACAGTTGAATGGTGTATCTGAGAGGCGCAATCGGACCTTGTTGGATATGGTTCATTCCATGATGAGTCGAGCTTCGCTACCAATCTCATTTTGGGGGTATGCCTTAAAGACTGTCGCCTATATCCTTAATCTAGTCCCTATAAAGAAGGTTGCCAAAACACCTCACGAGATGTGGGCTGGAAAAGTTCCCAATCTAGACCACATCTAGATTTGGGGTTGCGAGGCTTTCGTGAGATGCGAGACTCACGATAAGCTCGAACCCCGAAGCGAAAGGTGTATTTTCATCGGCTACCCACAGAAATCCTTTGGCTACATCTTCTACAGACCCAGTGATAATGTGGTCTTTATAGTAAGAAGATGAGTCTTTTGAGAGAGAGAATTCATGAGCCAAGGAGACAGTGAGAGGCAAATTGACCTTGAGGAAATTCAAGAGTCAAGTGGTGAAGGAACCTCAAACCCTAGATCTCAACTAGAAGAGGAAACTCCTGTTGAGCCGACTGAAGAATCTAAACCTCTGAGGCGTTCCACCAGAGTTAGGAATGCACCTGAGCATTATTATGGTTTCCATATTACTGTAGAAGGTGAAACACTTATCAGTGATGACACACTGGTAAATTTGGATGAGCCTAACAGCTACACGGAAGCCATGGCAGGCCCTGAGGCTGCTAAATGGAAAGAGGCTATGGATAGCGAGATACAGTCCATGTATGACAATCAGGTTTGGAACTTGGTTAACAATGTACCTGATCGTAAGATAGTTGGGTGCAAATGGATCTTCAAGAAGAGGACCGACATGGATGGTAATGTACACACTTATAAGGCACGACTGGTTGCAAAGGGTTATTCTCAAACTCCGGGAGTTGATTATGATGAGACCTTTTCACAAGTTGTCAAGATTAAGCCTATTAGGGTTCTGTTAGCCATTGTTGCATTTCATGACTATGAAATATGGCAAATGGATGTTAAAACCGCTTTCCTTAATGGAAAGTTGGCTGAAGATGTTTACATGGTTCTGCGAGAGGGTTTTGTCAGTACAGAGTACCCCAATAGAGTGTATAAGCTCGAGAAATCCATTTATGGATTGAAACAGGCACCTCGCAGATGGAATCTTTGCTTCGATGAGAAAGTCAAAGAATTTGGCTTTTCAAGGAGTGAAGATGATGTTGGATAAGGTGTCTAAGTCCATAACTTATTTGGTACATACTTGACCCGACCCGGCATGGTCCATTTGGGTTGCACTTCACCCAAACGATTTATGGATAATTTTATGAGAATTGTATACTTACGATTTATTAATATATTATAAGTTATAATATATTAACATGAAGTCATGTTATTTAATTAGTTTTAGTCTTAAATTAATTATGAATTAATTTAGAGATTAAAAGGAAGACTAATTAAATTGTGGGCTATTGTTTTATATGGTGTGGGCTAACACTCATTTGTTAATGGGCTAGGCTTATATGGAAGTCCATGGATGATCCATGGAGCTTTTAACCCATGGATCCTTGGAAAAGGAAAGGTCATGGGTTATTAGGGTTTCACCCTAACCATGCACACTATATAAGCATGCTTATGTTGCATGAAATAGCCACTAGTGTGGTTTTGTGTGTGTGGCCGATTTTCTATGTGTGAATACACTCTCTCAAAGTTTTCCAAGTGTTTGTGGTGATTTGTGATTCCATTTGAGGCATTCACACTATTGGTGCTTGGTTCTCAAACTCCATACAATCAACCATCATCAAAAGGTATGTATTTCTACTAGTACTTTTATGATTCATAATTCTTATGCTATGCTAGTTAGGAAGAAACCTTGGAAATTATTATTTGCATGTATTTTAGAAGAAAACATAGATCCAAGGTTTATTAGGGTTGCATGCACACTTAGGAAGTGTTAGATTGCTCAAAACCCAACAGTGGTATCAGAGCCTAGGCTTGTTTTCTTGAATACTTGATGCAAATTGCTGAAAAATATCGAAAAACTGCATTCTGCACAGAAGACTCGCCGAGTCCATTCATGGTACTCGCCGAGTCCATGTGTATATTCAACCAACTCTCCGATTCAGTTCATGCACTCGACGAGTTGGCAGGCC
Source organism: Lactuca serriola (assembly GCF_051521515.1). Taxonomy (NCBI): domain Eukaryota; kingdom Viridiplantae; phylum Streptophyta; class Magnoliopsida; order Asterales; family Asteraceae; genus Lactuca; species Lactuca serriola. The sequence goes on from NC_136409.1 coordinate 162,833,536, forward strand.
TGAGTGCAGATTTTTGAGTTTTGGTGTTGGAATTGGTCTAGAATCATTACCTTAAACTGTTTTGATCTTATAAAACCTGTTTTTGATGTGGTAATGATGAGGATGGACTAATTTCAAAGTTATAATCAAAATTTCAAGTTTATATGTGTTCATATGATTCTTGAAATTGTTGATTTGGATGTTCATGTTCATATGAGTTTTGTTAGATCATAGGAATTATTTGCAAATTGTTTATTAGTTAATTCTTGATCTTAATGTGTTTTAATGGAATTCATAATTTGTCCTCAAGTTATGGAATTCCAAAAGTTTTTTCTTTTAAATGTTTTTTAAGAAGTCATAAGTTACACTTTTGAAGAGTTTTCTAATAAATGCTTTTATGGCCTCCATAACTTGTCCTCAAGTTATGGATTTCCAAGAGACTCTTCATTAAAAGTATTAAACACTTAATTAAAACTCATAAGTTATGAATATCCAAAAGTTTATGAATTGTTCAAAACTTGCCCTCAAGTTTTGGAATTTGTAAAGTCTCACGCAAACTTTAATTCCATACCCTAGAAGTTTTAAAAGTTAAAATTCTACCCTTATACTATTATAAGATTAATGGTTAATTATTATATATATGTATAAGAACAAGTCGTTTTACCGTTAGTAGGCCTCATTCACGAAGCCGGTCTATAAGGTGGGTATAAGGTTGTTGCCTATAAAATGGCAACTTAATGGGTGTCCACTCTCACCCACCGCTTGCTTGACTGGTGGAGGGTCGTTAGCCGAACGGGTAGGACAATGACTTTAAATTCTCATTAAAAGTATAATGATTATTATAAAGTAACTAAATGTTTTATTTAATTCCCAATCTTAGTTACTTTAGGAAAAATGTGAATTTGGTGCTAGCCCATGGAATTCACACTTTGTACCTTACCAAGTCGTTGGTGGAGCGTGTGTGGTTAACTGGCACACTAACTTGGAATAGTAAGGATCACGAAGGGTGACTTAATGTTTGTCATAGATCAATGGAGCGTGTGTGGTTAACCGGCACATTGATTGGGTGATAATATTAAGGGTACCAAGTGAATTGGTATGGTTATTCACACCTTGTTTTGTGATCCTCGGCATCCCAGTCACAAAATTTGAGAGGGCACACTCGAGATTGAAACATGCCATTGAAAAGTTCAATGAATCTCAAAAGATCTAGGAATTTCAAATCCAATTAAAACCTAATAAATTATTTCGTTTCTCATGGTGGAAATTGGTGAATCGTCATTCGCCTACCTTCAAATATTTTATAGCTTGGATTACGGCATCCCTCTTCCAAATTATAAAATATTGTGTTGGGTCCTAGCCTTAATATTTCATATTGGGTGTTATATTAAGGACTTTGAATCAACTAACTTGATTTTCTCCCATTATAGATGTCTGGTTCAGACAACTATGATCTTCCCAAATCTCTTGAAGATGGTGTCCCTCAACAACATGCTTCACTTCCTCCACCTCCTCCAATTATTCTCCCTCACCCACAAGTTCTTGAAAAGTTTAAAGTCACTCAATCCCTATTGGCAAGCATAGTCTATGTGTGCTCACATCTTGGAGATAAAGTCACATATTGACAAGCCGGGAGAGTTGGGTGTCAAAGTCCCGTGAAAGTTGGATGTTCAATCACTTTCTTAGTAACATAGTGAGTCTCTTTGGGACTACTATGAGACGGACTATGACATGACCCTTAATGATGTTATCTATTTGCTTGGTGTTGTGGAATCAACAATGATTTGGAACACCAGCAAAGCAAATTTGATTAAAAGAAAAACTTCCCATGTCTTAAATGGACATTGATAATGGTAGCATTGGATATCTAGAAAAGGATTTCTCTTCCCAATGGAAAGGGATCGGCTATAGTCAACTCGGTTGACCAAATAGTAAAGAGAAAGGCAAATTCTGAGATAGTCTCATGTGCCATTACCAAAGGGTCCATGTGTTTTGTTGCCAAAGGAAGGGGCATTGGTTGCGAAGCTGCCCTATTCACCTGAAAGGTCATAAGGTTGATCAAGTCAAGAGGTTTGACTCTACTTCGGGTAAAGTCCACTGTCTAACTCTATTAAGTTCCTATTTGGAGATTCTTATTACATAATGTGAATGGGTCACATGCTGATGTTTTTAAGAATCAAAGAAAAGATAGGAAGCTTAAAGTAAGTATATGTTGATTCTGATTGCGAAGGTGGGTTTCGATCGCATGGTTCGGCAATCAGAATTTTGAGCTGTTGCTTAAGAGTTATAATATATTGCTTATGAATAGATAACAACAAGATTTTCATGTGGATTGTAAGGATAAGTTTTTCCGCAAAGTTTTAAAATAAAAGAAAAAAAGGGTTTTAATTTTATTTATTTTAAAAATATCCTTACAATGGCATTTGTGGAAAATTGTTGCTTATATGTTTCCAGTAATAGCAATATTGGAAAGTGGATTTGATTCCTTCATTTGTGGTAGTGTCTGAATTTACCGAATGAAGAAAGTTTTTCATCACCCAAGTTTCAATTGGACAGAAACTTGGAATCATACAAGTTGTATTGTATGATGAATGAGAATTTTCATCTTTGAAAATTAAGACTAATTCTTTGATCACATGTATATGTGAGTCAATTGAAGGACTAAGGAATTAGGTACACTGGGTGTGCGCTGGTCAAGGTCCACCACAAAGATTGATTTGTCATGATTTACTAAAGATTAGTAAATATGATTATACTTATAAGGTTAAGTATAATTCTGTAACATTGGAAAGGTTACAATGTATGACAAAACAAATGAGAAGAATCAAATTAGGCAGAAAGATAAAAGTTTCTCAAATCTGAAAGGATGGGAGAGTACTTTAGTATCGTATTTCATGATCATCTTAATAATTATGAAACCATATCATAAATTCATACTCTAAGGACGTCTTAGTGCATTGTTATGGCTAAGAAGAGAGGTCATGAATTGTTGCATTGGTTAAAATCAAGAAGATGAGTCATACTTCGTTCCAAAACAATTCTTAGAGTCATACTCCAAGATTGTAACCTGGAGTGACATAAAGTAAGGTTTAAAACACTTATCAAATGTAGTGTAAAATGTTTCTACCCTTGTACATTTGAGATTGGTAAGTTGTGATGTCTTGGATGAGACAAAGACCAACTAAGACCAATTGTGTGAAGTGTTAGTCTTGATAAGAATCCGCACTATCCCTTGAATATTTGTTTTGTCAAGGAATGGTTCTTGACTAGGGAAACTTATATGTCAAGGGGACAGTGGGAGCCTTAAAGATCCTGAAAGAGTTTCAAGATTTAATCAAGAGTAAAACCTGTAATTTATCACTAGCACACGACTTAAGGTTTGCAACCTATCGTGTTGACATAATTCTTATTTCTGTACCTACTTCAAATAAGTTGAATTTGCATGTGAGTTATCAGAGTTCAACTTGGAAGCATTGGTGGGCCTTGTGCTACCAAGGTGACAAGAAACTAAGATTGAACAAGTTTAATCCATGTAAGGCTGAATTTGTCACTAACCTTATCTTGTGATTATGGTTTTGACAAATTCACATGGATAGGAACTCATACACTATAAAATCTAAGTGTCATAAGGTTTCTCTCCGATTCATGAAAATGATGGTGAGGAAACGCTGACACTTAGTAGATTTTACGTAGATATCAATTGTGTTATTTGCATTTTCAAAAGTCGTTAGTGGAGCGTGTGTGGTTAACCGGCACACTAACATGGACTTGTGAGAAATGGAAAAGGTCTAAGAAATTGAGACTATGATTACGGCATCCCTTTTCATAGTTCTTGAAATTCCTTAGACACACATGTGAGCTATCTATGAAAGGGTGTATGAATCTAAATTTCAGAAGTCCAGCAGATTTCTGGAAATATGTCAGAGCTAGTGGGAGCATAAGTGTTTTACTAATAATCATCATGTTAGTGGGAGCATGATAATTATGATTAGTATTGCAAGCTAGTAATGTTAATTATAGAAAAACAAAACTTTCAATTCATGAAGTTGCAGGGGTTGAAAAAGTCGTTTTGCTATAATTAAGGGAGAGGAAATTATACTTCATTTCAATTCTAGAAGCTTAGATTGAGATTTTAATCATCTTTAGTCAAGGACATATATATGAATTTTATGTCTGAATGGTTCGACTTAAGGAAATTCTATATATATTGCGTTCTCAAAATTCAATTATGACTACGACATCCCTCTTCATAATTAAATTTTGAAAACATGGCAAATAAAAAATATTGTAGCAAAAGACTGGTCTAGTATCATGTCTTTATGTGAGACATCATGAATCGTGTCCCATATGCTTCAGATATAGGATCGATTTCATGTGCTATAATATTCATCCTTTCTAAATTTTCCAAATGCTCAGGGCATTTAGAAGGGAAAAGTCTAGAACTGGATATGACTAAAGTGATTAAGCAATTGTCGAGGACAATATGAGGTTCACCAAAGATTGTTTGCTCAGGGAAAGTTGGAAGTATGATATAAGTTGTCGGAAAGGACCATATTGACATGTTCTGAAAAGCAGTAACTCTTGTTCGGAAGTGATAGTCAAAATGGGACTATGGAAATGTCTCCATAGGTGGAAGTTATTCAATCTATGTAGGATTAGAAAACCTTAATGCAAGAAGGATGTTCAAAGCAATGTACTTTGAATATGAGACTTCGTTTCCATAGAGTTGATCTCTTTTGGAATACTCTGTAGTGACTGTTGACAAGTTTTGTGAATTTGTGAATAATCATTACAAGAGGAACATTGCATAAAAGTTTGAAATCTAACAGATTTTTTGGTAAATGATAGGAATCGGGGATTCTCACATTTACAATAAGGATTTGGGATTGTGAAATGAGTAGCATTGGAATCATGTTCAATTGATCTACATCACAATGTAAGGATCATAGACAAACATAGTGTGCATACTTGAAGTATGGCATAACTATTGTTTAGAAAAACAAAGTGTACATGCTAGGAGCATCGGACGATTGGTGTTTTTATTCAAGTCTTAAGTTGATTGTTTGAAACATTATACAATGAATGATGTGTAATCAATATGGTGATAAATAAAAGGTGGTTCTATTTATATTCAAAAGGGTTCTGAGACCATATTGGATTCGATTATTATTGTGTTTCACTTTGCATGTTTTGACTTCCAAAATAGCTAGGTTATTCTTTCCGAATGGCTAAGTTATTTAAACACTCCACAGTCGTTCATATGTTGGAAGTAGGTATGAATCAAGACTGTCATGAATCGAGTTTGTAGATGGCTGAATGGGTTTAGTCATAGCAATGGTTGCTACAACATTCATGAGTGCTCATAAGTTATGAGTAGTGGAATAAACCCACGCTCACTTGTATCACTTCATGGAATTTATCTCGAGTGATCGTGAGACGGTAATATCATATAAATCTTCAAACCTAGAGATATGAGTTGTTACCTATGAGTTGGTTGTGCATTGATTGCACGTAAACGCATCAGTAACTTGATGTTATAAAACGTGCCTTTGTGTACAATTCAAAAAGTAGTAGAATAAGCATATGAGTCGAAGTTTATCTGTTCCTTCTAGAAATAGAAGCGATATATGGGCCCCTCGATGATTTTGTTGTGACCTATGTACCGTCCGGTCAGAACTAAAATTGATTTGTTCGATTAAGTTCTTTGTCAAACAAATCGAAAATCGGGAAACAAACTGTTGGACAATAAGTACGACGTTGTTCCATGTATTTGTCCGGCTGATATCATGAGAACAGAGGATTATATGATCACTTATCTAAAATGGCGCTTCATAGTTCAACAGAGTTTTTGAGAGCTACGATTGCTGGTTGGTTCCTGAAGTAACATACGCAAATATAGTTATTAGACTTATCCAAGTGGGAGTCTGTTGGATAAGGTGTCTAAGTCCATAACTTATTTGGTACATACTTGACCCGACCCGACATGGTCCATTTGGGTTACACTTCACCCAAACGATTTATGGATAATTTTATCAGAATTGTATACTTACGATTTATTAATATATTATAAGTTATAATATATTAATATGAAGTCATGTTATTTAATTAGTTTTAGTCTTAAATTAATTATGAATTAATTTAGAGATTAAAAGGAAGACTAATTAAATTGTGGGCTATTGTTTTATATGGTGTGGGCTAACACTCATTTGTTAATGGGCTAGGCTTATATGGAAGTCCATGGATGATCCATGGAGCTTTTAACCCATGGATCCTTGGAAAAGGAAAGGTCATGGGTTATTAGGGTTTCACCCTAACCATGCACACTATATAAGCATGCTTATGTTGCATGAAATAGCCACTAGTGTGGTTTTGTGTGTGTGGCCGATTTTCTATGTGTGAATACACTCTCTCAAAGTTTTCCAAGTGTTTGTGGTGATTTGTGATTCCATTTGAGGCATTCACACTATTGGTGCTTGGCTCTCAAACTTCATACAATCAACCATCATCAAAAGGTATGTATTTCTACTAGTACTTTTATGATTCATAATTCTTATGCTATGCTAGTGGGAGTATAGTTAGCTTTTTGGTATTGTATGTGGATGACACTACTCATAGGAAATGACATCCCAACCCTGCAGGAAGTAAAGTCCTGGCTTGGGAAGTGTTTCGCTATGAATGACCTTGGAGAAGCTGTCTATATCCTAGGGATAAGGATTTTGAGAAACAAGAGTAAAAGACTAATTGGACTTAGTCAAAGCACCTATGTAGAAAAAGTGTTGAAAAGGTTAAACATGCATAACTCCAAGAAAGGTGAGTTACCTATCCAATGTAATGCCAGACTGAGTAAAACTCAGAGTCCAAGTACAGAGACTGAGATAGCTGAAATGAGTCGAGTACCATACGCTTCAGCTGTAGGCTCGATCATGTATTTGGTATGTACTTGACCCAAACCGACATGGTCCATTTGGGTTGCACTTCACCCGAATAATTTATGGACAATATTTTGAGAATAGTATAAGTTATGATTTATTAATATATTATAAGTTCTAATATATTAATATAAAATCATGTTATTTAATTAGTATTGATCTATAATTAATCTAGAATTAATTTAGAGATCAAAAGTATTACTAATTAAATATGGGCTCTTGTATTTATACAGTGTGGGCTAATGCTTATTTGGAATGGGCTAGGCTTGCATGGAAAGTCCATGGATACTCCATGGAGCTTTAACCCATGGATCTCATGGAAATGAAAAGACATGGGTATTAGGGTTTACATGGATGTAACCCTAATCCACCACACTATATAAAGGAGGCTTTGGTTCTTGAAATCACACTAGTTGAAGTGAGTATACTAAGAGGGCCGATTTCAAGAAGAGTTACTATTCTCTCAAGGTTCCAATGTTTGTGGTGATTTGTGATTTCCATTTGAGGCATCCCACTATTGGTGCTAGGCTCTAAAACTCCAAGCAATCAACTACAACTACAAGGTAAGTAATTATACTAGCTTTATTTGATTCAAGTTCCCCATGCCATGCTAGATAGGATAAGAACCTTGGAAAAATAATTATTTGCATGTATCTTAGTCAAACATAGATCCAAGGTTTCTAGGGTTGCATGTACACCATAGGAGTGTTAGAATGCTCAAAACCCATCAGCTACTTCCTTTGATGCCTCACTCGCTGGAATGTACTATGACTCACAAGAAGAGTTAGCTACTATTAACTGCTTGGAACTTTTCCAAGTCACTGCTCCAACATTCAACAGGAATACCAATCCAGATTGAGAACAAAAGTTATTACGATATGCTTGAAATTTGGCATCATTATAACCAGTCACTCTCAATGTATCATTACCGCCGAGAACTAGGAACATGTCTTTTGTTTTTCGTAAATACAGGAGTATATTCTTAACTACAGTCAAATGGGCTCTGCCAGGATTTCCCTGAAAGTGACTAACCATGCTCAAAGAATGAGCCACATCAGGGCGAGTACACGTCATAACATACGTGATCGATCCTATAGTCGAAGCATATGGAACTCGACTTATATCATCTATTTCTTTCTTAGTACTGGGAGTTTGAGTCTATAGTACAATGCATGGGTAAATCCCCTTTCTTGGAGTTCTCCATATTGAAACGCTTAAATATTTTTTTTGGTATGTACTCTGGCAAAGACTAATAAGGTGTCTTTTTCTATCCCTAAAAATTTTATCCTAAGAATATAGGTTGCTTCCCCTAGAACCTTCATAGCGAAACACTTCCCAAGCCAATACTTCACTTCTTGAAAATTTGGAATGTCGTTTCCTATAAGGAGTGCGTCATCAACATACAATACTAGGAAAGTTACTATACTCCCACTAGCTTTGACATACATACAAGACCCATCCTCACTCCTAGAGAATCCAAACTCTTTGACTTTTTCGTGGAAGCAAAGATTCTAGCTATGAGATGCTTGTTTCAATCCATAAATGGATTCTCAAGTTTTTACAATCTATCAGGATACTTGGCATAAATAAAACCTTTTGGTTGAATCATATAGACGCCTCCAGTTAACTTCCTATTTAGGAAATCGGTTTTAACATCCATTTTCCATACTTCATAATCATAAAAGGCAACAATGGCAAGTATTATCCTAATAGATTTTATCTTAGCTACTGGTGAGAAGGTGTCATCATAGTCAATCCCTGTGCTTTGAGTAAAGCCCTTCCCAACCAGCCTAGATTTGAAAATGTGTACCTTTCCATCCATGTCGATCTTCTTCTTGAAGATACATTTGCAACCTACAGTGTTTCGAACAGTTTCTTGACCAACCAAGTTCCACACTTCGTTATCATACATAGACTTGATTTCGTTATCCATAGCCTCTTTCCATTTGGCAGCTTCAGGGCCAACCATTTATTCCTTGTAGTTACCTGGTTCTTCCAAATTTACCAATGTTCTATCACTGATAAACGTGTACCCATCTGTAGTAGAATGGAAACCATAGAACTCACGTGGCATGATAACCCTACTGGACCGAAAAATAGGTAATGAATTCTCAATGGGATCAACAAGATTAGCCTCCTTTAGTTGAGAGCTAGTGTCTTCTAAGGTTCCTTCATTGGATGACTCTGGAATTTCTTCAAGATCAATTGCACTCCCACTGTCGTCTTTGAATATGATCTCTCTCATGAAAGAATCTTATTCGAGCTATAAATACTATGTTTTCAATAGGTATATAGATCAAGTGTCCAAAGGACTTTTGTGGGTAGCCAATGAAACTACATCTCTCGGCTCAAGGTTCGAGTTTGTCATGAGTCTCTCATCTCACGAGAGCTTCACAACCCCATACCTTGACATGTGTGAGCGAGGGTATTTTCCTTGTCCACATCTCATGAGGTTTTTTGGCAACCTTCTTAGTAGGAAATAGATTTAGGATATGAGCAGCTGTTTCTAAAGCATAACCCCAAAAAGAAATTGGAAGAGAAGTTCGACTCGTCATGGAACGAACCATATGAAGTAGCGTTTGATTACGTCTCTCAGCCACACCATTAAGTTGTGGTGTTATAGGAGGATTCAATTGTGAAACAATTCCACACTCCATGAGATAGTCATGAAACTCGATACTAAGATACTCTCCACCTCTATCCGGTCGAAGCATCTTTATCTTCCTATCCAATCGATTCTCGACCTCGTGCTCAAACTCTTTGAACCTTTCAAAAGTTTTTGATTTATGTTTGAATAAGTAGATATAACCATATCTTATATAATTATCCGCAAATGTCACGTAGTATCGAGTTGCATCCCTTCTAGCAGATCTGAAGGGCCCACATACATCAGTATGGATGAGGTCAAACAATCCTTCACCTTTTTCACATGATCCAGTGACAGGTGATTTTGTCATCTTGCCCAAAATTCAAGACTCGCATTTATCATATTACTTATGGTCAAATGATTCCAATACTCCATCCTTTTGGAGTTGGGCGATCTGTTTCTTGTTAATGTTCCCAAGACGACAATGCCACAAACAAGCTTTTTCTACACCATTAGACAAATCAATATGGAATACAATATTGCCTAAGTTATCAACACATGTCACAGTTTCATACACACCATTACAAGCTAAAGCTTTAAAGATAAAAAAACCATTTTTATAAACCATAATCGAACCATTTTCATTATCAAATAAATATCGAAAACCTTGTCTGAAAAATGCATTAAATGAAATAATGTTTCGTGTCATTTCTGACGAATAACAACAATTAATCAAATATATCCTAACACCACTACCTAGCACAAACCCGTATGTCCCAATCCCGGTAACAAGTGAAGAACGCCTATTCCTCATGACTAGGTTGAGCTTCCCATTCTCCTCTTCCTCACTTCCGCTTAGACCCTGCAAATTTGAGCAAATATGAAAACCACATCCCGTATCAAGGACCCTAGAATGAGAAAGTTGCGTGTTATTAATATGAATAGTGTATACACCTAAAGAGGAGCCAGATGGCTTGATCTTCCCCTCTTTCAACTCTTGAAGGTACTTTGGGCAGCTTCTTCTCCAATGACCTTTCTCGCCATAATGGAAGCCAATGGCTTCCTTTGGGTCACAAACAACTGGAACATCAAAGTTGGTCTTTGCCTTAGACCCATTGTTACATGATCTAGCATGGGCCTTGTCCTTCCAGTTTGATTGAGAAAAGGACTTCCTATTAATTCCTCTATTTTGTCTAATTTCCAGGACATGAGTACGTGTGCAGAAGGGACATGATTTTTCTTCATCCCTGATTCAACAGTCTGCAACAAATTGTGGAGTTGGGTCAATGTTGTCTATGTGTTGTTCAAATGATAAGTCAATATGAACTAATCATAACTAGGAGTCAAAGAGTTAAGGACCATGTCAGTGAACAAATCATTCTCAAATGAAATATTGAGCTTTCCTAACCGTTCCACATATATCTACATTCTTTGCGCGTGAGTGCAACCAAATTCTACTTCCTTCAACTTACACACCATAAGAGACTCGACCACTTCATGGCATCTTTGTCTAGCCTTCTTGTGAAACTTTTTAGCAAGGTCAAGACACATCTCATAGGGCCATTAGATCTTATAGAACTTCTGGATTTCTGGTGTAATGGTAGCAACCATGATGCAAGCCACTTTGGTGACGTCATCAGAATGCTTGTTGAAAGAAATTATTTCTTTCTGAGTAGTATTGGATTCATTAATTCCAACAAGAGGCTTTTCGATAACATGTTCTTTGTTCTCGTAACGAAGATTCATCTTCAGATTCCTCATCCAGTCCATGTAGTTTGGACCAATGAACTTCTCTTTTGATAGAATCGACAACTGAATGAAGTTTGAGTTTTGGGTGGAGGATTGAGCAGGAGCATCACCATTTCTAGACATTTATAATAAGAGAGAGATTGTTTTAGTTAGTTGATATACATCCTTAATATTTTAACCCAAATTAATATTCAAGGATAAGATCCAAGATACAATTCACAATTAAAAAGAGGGGTGCCATAATCTAATTGAAAATTTATCAAGGTAGATAAAATAATTTACAAATTTGAATCTGATATGAAATTCATAGATCGATTGAGATTCATTGAATCATATCAATGACATTTTTAATCTCAGATTATGCTCCTCAAATTGTGACTGGGATACGGAGGATCACAAACAAGATGTGAATAACCATGCAAACCCGCTCGACAACCTCGATGTCATTTATCATCTAAAATCAATCTGTCGGTAAACCACACATGCTCCATTAATAATGATAACTCAAAATTTGTACCACCATTCAACTTTATCATCCCAAATTAGTGTTTCGGTTAACTACACACACTCCACTAATGACAAATAAAGAATTATGTGCGTTTTCATGGATTAGCATACATTTCACATTTTCCTAAAGTGAATAGAGTGAGATTTTAAAAGAAGGTTTTAGTACTTGATATCATTACATTTTTAATGAGGTTATGTCATATCCAATCCATTTGGCTAATGACCCTCCACCACACAAAAGAGCGGTGGGTGAGAAAGAACACTCATTCAACGATTATTTTATAGGTTGTTTCCTTATACCCACTATCGCATGACTTTGTGAATGAGGTCTACAACTAATTCGACTGACTTTCATATACATATAGTAATTAATCTTTATATATATATATATATATATATATATATATATATATATATATATATATATATATATATATATATATATATATATATATATAGACACACACTCACATACATACATAGATACAAGGGTGTATTTTAAAACATTTCAAAATACGAGGTTTAAAAATTAATTATATGAATTAATCAGTTATTTAATTAAACATTTAAAATTAATTATTTAATCAATCAATTAATTAATTATTTAAACTATTTATGAATTTAATATTTATCTTTTAATTAATCATTTAATTAGATTCTTAAGGATAATATAAATTAATCTTATAATTAATCATTATCTTGTCCAAGGATATCTCTTAACAGTTAGAGTTTTATTTAATCATCTTATACAAGAAAAAATCAGATTTAGCATATATTATGGTAGATAATTACCAAATAACAAACATATAAATCAAATTAGGTAGAAAATACCGAAAATCTAGATTTGTACTGAGTTCACGTCGTGACAGATACACTATCACGTCGTGAACACAGATTTTGCGAAAATTTTTGTTTAGTTAAAAAATATGCGATTAATGTAAGACACACCAAGAGACTCTATTACCACTAATTGTTTTCTTAGATTACATCAAAGATGCTCAAGCGGAAAATTACTGAACAAATAGTATTGGGCACATGCAACCTAATAGGATCTATGCCTTCACATTCAGGCAACATACTTTTAATAACAAAATCTACGATGAACCCTAGTAATTTCAAAAATCACAAAGTAGATTTACATACCTTAAACTTGTTGTAGCGAATAAGTTACTTGAATCCTTCCTTGTAGACTGGAGAAGGTAGAACCGAAAGTGTAGTGCCTCTAATGGTTTGGACCCAAACCCTTACAACAAGAACACAAGAGGAGAGAGGAGAGTGGGATCAGATTTTTAACTATCCTTTTGGTGTATCGCATGGGCAAAATTTAGGCACTCAAGGGGTCATATTTATACCTAATAGGATATGCCTGGAAACCCTAATACCAAATAAAATAAAACTATTTCAAATCTGGGTGGTTATCTAGTTTCCTTATCTTAGAAGGAATATTTCAGATGCCCTTTTGGCATCTCCAAAACTGTCCACCCTGGGTAAGGTTATGAAATTCCTTCTGTCCACCCTGGGTAAGGTTATGAAATTCCTTCTTGTTCAACTATTGAATTGTTACAATCCAGTCATTGCACCTTTAACTAATTCTAATTAACCTAGCATTAAATCCATGTTATTTCTGATTAATTCTTAATTAATTATTATTATTTCAAACAAATATATTAATCATATAATATATTAACAAATTATTGATTAAAATTTATTACTAAATAAATAAATCAACCTCTCTCTCTCTCCAAATGTTATTATATTCAGTTATAGTTTTTAAGGACAACCCAAAAAGGATTTTGTTCTAGTTACAAGTCATACCAATTTAGTTATGAGCTTAGACACCTTAATCCAATAGTCGGTTCCTTATTCTTCTCTCAAAATCAATTCCAGGCTTCCTCTCTCTCCCCCTCCCCCCTTCGAGTTACAGGCTTGATGGATGATAGATGGAGAGGGGTGTGTGGGTTTGACGAGATTCATAGAGAAAACAAGATTTAATCATTTTCTTATTTTCAATTTGCATGTGTGATTATATTGGTAGTGAACTAGTGGTGGTTTTGGTGGGTTATGGTGGGGTAATTGGAGGTTGTTAACGGTGGTTTTAGGTGGGAATTACGGAGGTAAGGGTGGAGATTGGTGGCTGATTTGGGAGGTGTTGGCAGTGGTTTTAGGGAGGAAACAACGCCAGAAACCAGAAAAAACCACTATTACAAGTCATAATGGTATAATGTACACGTTTTAACAAGTTCAAGGGGTAATAAAGAGCAAAAAATAATTTAGTGATCAAATGTGACAAAAAGCTAAAATACGTTACCCTCTCAAGTCGTTATCCATTTATATAATTGGTCCATGAATGTATATTTAAAAGAGTAAACAAGATGGTAGATAAAAAATCAAACAAAAATGGCTCTCGGAGTCAGGTCCAAGTGTCAAGGTAGGTCATTAGATATGAGAAGTGAGTTTGTTTTCTAGTAGTTTACCATAAAAAAATCAACTTTTCAAAATTTTGTCCAACATTATAAATAAACACTACACTCATAACATTTCATACACACAATATCATTCGCTCTCTCACAAAAATTGACTGTTCACCAAACAAAATGTATTCACCTAACCAAAACAAAACCCAAAGAAGAAACAAAAAAAAAATTCAAACCTTCTATCACTAAACCTTCCATCTCCAAACTTTCAATCACCAAACCTTACATCACCAACTTGTTATCGAACTTCACTTGATCAACCTATTCATTCACCCGCTAGTTACTATTATCCTACTATGGCTCCACATATGTATCCATTCCATATATACTCTTCTCAAATTCCAATCTCAACCCATGTCGTTTTACCAAAACCAACCCCAAACTAATTTTCAATCCCAACCCATACCCTGTCCAAATTTCGATCTTGATCCGTTTGAGTCAATTCAAGAAACCAAATTCTTTTCCCAACCGCAACCCCAAACTAATTTTCAATCTGAACCATGCTGCCTAGTCGACAAGTCAACCTATTCTTCCAATGAATGAGCCATTCAAGAATCGAAGTTGACCCAAAAGGAAAAAGGAAAGAAAAAGGAAAGGAAAAATGACAAGGATGGGATGATAAAGAAAAGAAGGCTTTAGCGCAAGCATGACTAGATGTATCGGAGGATCCGACGATGTGGGACGACCAAGATTCGACAACCTTTAAATTTAGAGCTTTGAGAAGTTTTTGTGACCGAATTAATAAGGAATACCGCAACCCTCCACCTTCAACTTTGTAAAATTTCATTTTCACCCGTTCGTTTCTAAACTTTCGTGTCTATCTCATAGTATATATAAAATGTTTTCCCCTCATCTATTTTGTAAAATGCATTTTCCACACCTCTTTTTTTTAATGTTACTTTGATCCCTCGTCTTTGAACTTTGTAAAATATTAGTATTACCGCCTCCATTTTTTATATTGTCGTGTTTATCCCCCGTAATATATAATCTGATTTTCTTTATTTTCTTTATTAACTTTCATTCGTTAACTTACAAAAAACAACTAATTTTTTTTTTATGTGTGTGTTGGTATAAATTAAAGGTTGTCAAGGTTTGAATATATTTAAATTTGAGTTTGTCTACGTTTCGACTTAATTTTTTATGTGCTCGTGTTTATTTTAATATACGCTTCCTATGTATGAGTTAGGTCATATATAACACATGTTTTATTATTTGAAATTTCATTCGTTAATTAAAAAAAATTACTTACATATTATTTTTATGTACGCATCGATATAAATTTCAGTTTATTTACGTTTCAAAAAAAATTATGTATGTTTTCGTTGTTTTTTTTTTATCTAAATTGAAGTGGTGGCGCACTACTTTTTCTCAAACTTTAGTCCTTGCGTTTTGGTTGTTGTCATTTTTAGTCTTTACTTTTACCCCATTGTCATTTATGTATATTTAACTTTCAATATAGTTGTTACATTTTTGCTAAATATTTCGTTTATATTTAATACATGCAATCCATCATTCATCAAATAAATTATCGCCACCGAATACACGTTCAAACAAATTATCTTATATGTATGACAATACAAAAAGCTGGATATGCTATATTGGTTTAATCGATTCTCATTCTTAATGGACAATAAAAACCCATAAAAACTCGCGGCAAAATGCAGACTCAATTACTCATTTTTAATAATAATGAAGTGAAATTCTTTTTCGTTAATCAAAAGTAAAAAATCAACAACTCCAAATTTGATTATAATTTTTGTAAAGTTAGAGGGGTGATGGCGGTGGACAGGTCGTGATGGTTGTATATTGTATACTAGTTTATAACCCGTGATAACCACGGTTATAAAATTAATTAAAATTTCTTATTAAAAAATCAAAATTATTAATCAGTTATTTTAAATAAATTATTATTTAAGAGACATTTTTTAGTTATATAAAATTATAACCGTTGATTTAAATAAATAAGTGGAGTTATATTATTTTATAATTTATATTTATTTTATTTTATTTTTTTTATCTAATGTTATTAATTTAATATAATTAAAGGAAGAAATTTTAAAATTTGAAATTTAAAATGAATAATCAATTATTAATTTAATAAAATTAGAGTGAGAAATTTAAAATTTGAAATTTGAAATTTGAAATTAATAATTAATAGGTTGACAAGTGGCATGATAAATGGTATATAACATTAATGAGGGGTTCTAATTGCATGACACTTGTCAATATAAGATTAAAAGAATAGGGATGTGTGTAAATTAGGTTTGGTTTTAAGAAGGTGCGGGTGTGCGATGGTACATGATTGTGTTGTAAAGGGAACCCAAAAAAAGTTTATGTACTAGAAACGTAGGAATCGACGACGGAAATTTCCGTTGGAAATTTATGGCTAAAGGCCAATAACGATGAAATTAACAATGTATTAGCTTGTTTCAAAACACTTTGGAATCAGTCGCTTCTAGCATGGTTTTGATGCTAATTACCGTTGCTGACTATTTGTAAATTAACGGTTTTTCTATTTTTAATCCTAGTCACTCATATTATTAGTGACACATATTAGGTGTCAACTCCTGTAGTAATGAGATATCAATTGTATATATAAATAAAGAGTAAATTACATTAATAATCCATGTGATTTTGAATAATCTGTTGACTGTACATATCTATTTTTTTTTTTCACTCAGTCGTTCCCTATGAATTGGTTTTGTTGCATATTTACTCAATGCCACTTTTAAAAATACTATTTTGTATTGACTAATTTTTATATTATTTTTATTAATTTATTCAAAAAATATTATACCTTTTTTTCGTTTTTTTTCCATGTACCCAAAGACGAGAACTAACTTTCTTTTACCGGTGGTTGCTCTCATCCGTCGACACCACCACCACCACTGACCAGCCAACCTTTCTTACTCCTCATTTTTCTCACTTTTCGGAAACCACCGACCACCCATGCCTCTTCCTCCCGCTTTCTTTCTTTTTACTCGAAACCTACATCGCCCTCTCGTGTACCTTAGACCCATTTTCAAATTTGTTGGATAAAATCACCCAATAAATCTAAAACCAATCTAAATATGTGAAACCTCATTTGTCAACAAAATTTGAAAAACCTTGTAAAAGAAAAACTGGTAGCTTTTTCTAACAAGAGGAAAAAATAACGACAACACCCAACCTAAAAATACATAGTGAAAATAAGATTAACCAACAAACACAACCTCAAAAATAGAAACAAAATTTATTCATCATACTCATAAATGAAATACTTGAAACCACTTTAGATTAAACATAAAAACATCCTTCGAAATAAACTATTAAATCGAATTAATAATATCACTTCCACCGTTATTAAAATATCAAGTTGTACCTCACGTCAATTTTAAAGGATGATATAGATTACTGGAAATTTCTAACAAGAATACAGGAGTAACTAACAAACACAATAAATAGAAGGCAATATTTCTAATAAGAATGCAAAAGTAACCAACAAAGGCAACCTAAAAATTTAAAGCAAAACACAGCAAGTACACGAGTGTAAAATCTGTCACACCCCCAAACCAGAACGGCGGAATCGTTCGAGGACGGATGACTTCATGTAGTATTCTAACAGTTGAATACATAGTAAAGAAAGTAAAACAACCATCATACATATAATTTAAAAGTTATATTGTTGAATGATACTTGTTTCAAAACAAATTACAGTATGATGACAAAATGAGTTTTAAACTGACGCCTTAGCGTCACTTCTCCAAAAGCTGAAGTTTACCTGTATTACTGAATCACTGAGAAATAAAAGTAAATTTGAAAGAGTAGATCAGCGTTTAAGCTGGTGAGTTCATAAGTATTTAATGTCAATGTTTGTATAAATTTGAATGAAAATGTTTGTAGATGTTTGAAAACTCCTAGAAAATCTCATATTTCCTACTAGTATAAAAATAGTCTTCTACCAAGACCCGACTGTTTTTGAATGTTTGCTTCTAGAAATCCAATATTTTTCCATAAGTGTGTGGTAGTTTAAAAGTTCCAAAACTGTAAAGCAATAGTGTTTTTCATGCCTAGAATAGTAGATTTATGTATGTATAAAATCACTAAGGCATTTGATAACCCCGTAAATCAACGTGTTTTTAATACTCAATGTGAGTTTTATAACCATGCTATTGACCCAGACTGCCTGTAACAACGTTCTTCAGGCGTTGGAATGTTATGACGTTTGTCACCCCAGGCCTGTCGGTCTAACTGTAGCTAACAGTTTAGGTGCGGGATTGTCAATCCCGTATAGATCTATACACAAGTATCACGCTCTCCCTACAAGAGATTATAGTATATAATAATGACTTTAACTGCATACTTGAAAGTACGTGAAGTTGAATGTCTCACAAAACTTAGTATCAAATAGATTTACGTATGAAAAGTCCAATTATTCTTGTATATGAAAGTATTTCCTTGATATAGTACTTAAAGTATGTAAAATCTCATGAATATCTAGTAAACTATACCTATTATAGTTTTTCCAAATGTGTGATTTGTTTGTATGATAAACCCTAGTGTAGTGTCGACTTTGTATGTAAAATATAACATTTGTAATAACATTATTGAATATTTATACTCAAAATATAAAGAAAGTGTTTGATATTTATATAACAAAAGTATAGCAAAAGATTGATGTTTTTCACACGAGGATAACCATGTGTACTTGTATCCCCCCCCCCCCCCTTAAAAGTGTATAAAATCATTTACAAAACATTTGAAAACGTAGTTATAGGGGTATGAACTCACTTGGTAGTAGTGAAGAAGGCGAGACTAAATTCGAGCAGAACTTCGACTGGAGAAAGCTGAAGATCTCGGGAATCTCAGGAGCATCGAGACTTGCGTTGTGAGCTAGTGGTAATATTGGGGCTTCAAGGTAATCTTAGAGGGACTCGAGAGGTGTTCGGTGGAGGAAATGGTGAGAGAATAACAACCAAACCCGGAGCCCTGACCCCCCTTTTATAGTGCTGGGGGCAGTCACGAACGCAGGGAGTTCTCCTGAGTCGTCATGGCTTACGTACTCTTGATTCGACAAACGGATGGGACTGGTTCTGTGCCCCGAACGCAGTGCGTTCCTTTAGACCTGCCTCAGGTTTTGTGCCTCGATCTTGTAAAATGCATAACTTTCGCGTACGAGCTTCGTTTTTGATGTTCTTTATATGCACGCGAAGGTGAGAATATACTCTACAACTCTCGTTTAGACTTCATCGGCTAATTTTGACTTTATTTTTAATAATATATTTTTAACAGGCCGGGACTGGAAAAGTCCGTTAAAAATCCATAACTTCTTCATCCGATGTCCGTTTTTGTCTGTCTTTTTACCGTTGTACTACTATTGACGAGATCTTCAATTTTCGTTTAGGTTGTGTTGGCTAAAAATCGTTCAATCTCTATCTTGAGTTTTTAGCTGTCTACCACTATATCCGAAGCTTCGAAAAATCATAACTTCCTCATACGAAGTCAGATTTGGCGTTCTTTTTATGTATGTTCACGGTTTAATGATATCTACGACTTTCATTTAGATACTTAAGGTTGAAAATTATTTTATTAAAACTATGCGTTTTACGTTTAACCGTATTGACGGTTTTGCTGTGAATCTTAGGTTGGTCATAACTTCTTCGTTATAAATCGGATTTTAGTGTTCTTTATATTTCTGAAACCCTTGAAACGATATCTATCATTTATGGAATCCAGTAGAAACTTTTGAGCATTTTATTTTTGACGATAATTTCATTATTTCATAAGAGATTACAATTCTTGACTTTTTAGGTCATTACATTGATTCGAAATATCGGGTTGTCACAACATCCCAAAAAACGAGAAAAAAATTTAACTTTTTAAGACCTTCAAATCCACAAGTTTTACAAAAACAAAGTTTCCAAGAGTCACAAATCATATATCAGAGTATCCCAAAATCATAAATCATATAAACGTCCTGAATGATGTTCACGATCAGGCCTTCGCCTTGCCCCTGTCCTCTGAAGTACCTGAAACCATAAAATCAAATTGTAAGTGAAAGCTTAGTGAGTTTTCTCAAAAATACCACCACACAAACATATAACAACATGCATACTAAGTTCATAGCCATCAAATTGGATTACCCATGAGCCCATAGCATGAGTCTGGATTGCCCACAGCTCATGTATGGATTTCTTTCAAGCCCACATCATAAGTCTCGCTTGCCTTTCCGGCCATCAACTTATACCTGGCATGCTCCCGAGCCCACAACATAAGTCTGGCTTGCCTTTCTAGTCCTCAACTTATGTCTGGCTTTCTCTCAGGTTTGTTGGCTTCCGCACAAAACAATATTTCCTCAACCCAACCATACTATGTCGACATATGCAACAGATAAACATATAACCAGCAAACAAATAATCATGCAGATCTGATTGATCACTATAGCATAGAAACATCCTAATTACCAGGATACATAACCCAGTGGGCCGAAATTGATGCCTTCGACCCATAAGTACAGTGAGGAATAATCACCTCACAGTCTGAAAGATAGTTTAACTAATCACTGATCCAAATACTGTTTCTATAGGTCACCTATACAATAATTAGGGACCCAATTTCAATCTACTATTCAATTTACCCAAAATGACTTAAAGTCAAACTTCGTTAAAGCAACGGTCAATGGCCAAAAGTCAAATTTCCAATTCAGGCTGAGTACACCCTGCGTACTCCATTTCCACGCATGGCGTGGAGAGTGTCATCCCAAAATACGAGGCTTTAATCCAGTATGCGCTGCATACTCCTATGGTACGCCCCGCGTACTCAGTTAAATCCCAACATCCTCATTAAGTGCTTAAGTATGTGACATCCCCAATTTCATGGCCAGAAAAGACCGATTTGTTTATGCTTATTTAAAATTAGAGTATCTTTTTTGAGGAATAATATTGCAGAATTTGTTCCTAAAAACATGATAATTATATTATCAAAGCATTTTCGAAGAAATGTATTTTATTTATATTAAAATATTGGGATGTCATCGTCAATACAAAAACATAAGCATAACAAAATATTACAAGCCTTAAAGTAATTAAACTAGTGGCCTAATACTCCTCGAATTTCTTAGCAGATTTTATATCGTTATCTGTGATATAATAAACTGAGTGGGTCAGGTTGGGACACCTGGTGAGTATACAGGGTTTTCAACCCACAATAATATAATTAATATGTTTAATCATCAAACAATTAACCTAATTTCCTGTCACACCCCAAAACCGGAACGGTGGAAACGTTCTGGGGTGGAGGACGTCATGTCAAGTATCACAACATATGCAGTATAGTAATCAAAGTACAACAACCATTGCATTAATAGTAATAATTTTACATAGGTTACATTTAATAAAAACATCAAGAAAATACAGAGAATAACATAGGGTGCAGCTCGGTACAAGGTTGTCTTCACAAAAGCTCCCGGAGTGTACTTGTCTACTGACGACCTGAGAATACAAGTTATTTTGAAAGCGAGTATCATCATTTTTAAATGTTGGTGAGTTCATAAGTATTTAATGACATTGGTTATAAATACATGTTTTCCTTCAAAATAATCACATGAAAGGTAGTGGTTTAGAATTTACAGAGTATTAGAATCCTTTCCAGAAAATCCCATATTTTCTAATAAAAAGTAGTCTTCTACCAAGACCTAATTGTTTTATGTTTAAATCAAAGAGTATCTCTACTAAAACAGTCTTCTACCAAGACTCAATTGTTATGTTTAAGAAGTAATTTTCCCAAATGTACTATCATTATCAAAATATAGTTTATACTTCAAAAGATTATGTGAGAAAATCACAAGCAAAAGTAATAGTGAAAATAATATTTTATCTCAGCAGTAACACTGCTAGCTAAAAGTAAATAAAACATAGACTCCAGGAAGTATTAAGGGAACAATACGCCTAGCAAAGTCTAAAAGGATCAAATACAAACCCCAGGGTAGTGTTGAATGAACAATACGCCTCGGAGGGTCTAAAAGAGTAAAATACAGACTCCAGGATGGTATTGAATGAGCCAATACGCCTCGCAAAGTCTAAGAGAAAATCTTTAATCCTAATTAGGTTTATTTAAAGATTTAAAAACGTGGCCTAGTGTATAACTAAGAAGGTATATATATAAGGCTTAGTTTATATATAGAAAAATACCATGATTATGCCAATTACCTTAAAGCCATGAATTATAAGGTAACTCTAGAGATACTCGTAACGATACTGATTGACAATCGAATACTTTGACGACTTGCTGGCGTCAGAGTGAATGTGACATTTGTCATCCCTTGGCTTGGTCGGCCGGAACTGTAGCTAGCAGTCAAGATGTGGGAGTGTCTGTCCCGTGTAGATCGATACACACAATGCCCGCTCTCCCTCCAGGAGACTCTGGTTACCAACTTGACAACGACAAAATCCGCGTCATGAGGATGCATCTCGTATTTTAAATTTCTATAAACCGTTCTTTTTACTAGAGAGTACACGTTTTAGAGTATAGATATAACTAAGTTCTTCTTCATGAATGTTATAGTGGGTTTCTAAACTACACCCATTATAGTTTACTTGAGAGGTTATCTAAATGCCTTTTCTACCCAAAGGTGATGAATCTGCTGAGAGAACTTTTATGACCGTATATGTATACATTATATATAACTAATATTTAAACGACCTTCGGACGGATAACCATTACCCTAAAGCCACATCCAAACAAGGAAAAGGAATTAAGGCGAGTTAGCCTTCCTAAGTCCTTTAAACATTACTTATATAACTATACATATACAGGCATGCATTTAACAATACAAGAGTATAAAAGAAGTTTTGGTAAAACCTTTAGAAAACTTATAAATAAGAATTTATTAAACTAAAAAGGGATTTTTATACTTTAAACGAGATTTGAGAACAAGATTTGAAAACATTTAGCTGGATAAACAGTTTAACATGCAGAAAATCTATTTGCTAGTGAGTTATTAATCACATGTGATTGATATAATAACTTACTAGTTCAACTTGTATTACCCCCATGAAAGCATTTAAAATCATTTAAAAGGTTGATTAAGGGGTATGAACTCACCTGACGTGGGTGATTCGGATGAACGGGTGGTATAGGATGCTAAGTGTCAAGTGAGGACTTGACCACACACGCGAATCCTATTTAACATGTAATGATACATTTAAGTATCTAATTAGTCATTTAAAAACTAATTATGCAAGTAAAGACATCCTAATACATGAAAACACTTTACCACAAGTGCTAGGAGTACCAAGGGTTGCATATAAAGAGAGTATGGCCTCACATTGGAGTTTACTCCTCAAATGGTGGCCCTTAGGGGTGTTTACGGTTTCAAGACCATTTCCCCCATGAGTTTACGGCCGTAAACTCATGGTAATGGTGTCATTGAGTGCTCAAAGGTCTTAAACTACTCAAAGAATTATGCTAGACTCGAATCAAGGGCTTAGGAAGTGATAGGGGCTCAAAATGACCCTTCTTTGGAGTTTATGGTTTTTGAACCACTCCTCGGGGAGTTTACGGCAGTAAACACATGAGTTTATGGCCGTAAACTCATGTTTGCCCCTTCCTTTCGTGTTTTGGTGTATCTAGGTTAAGCATGCAAAGTCCTAGTCACATATACAAGCCATATAAGGTGTTAAGGGCATCAAAACACCCTTTGGAAGGTGTTTACGGTTTTGGTAGATTCCCAAACCGTAAACTCATGTTCTTGGGGGGGGGGGGGGGGTTGGTGTTTTCAAGTGCTAAACTCATCAAGGAAAGGATCTATGCTAGTTGTCAAGGCTTAGGAGGAACTAGGTATGACAACCCGAAAATTTCTATCTTATATTCTTCATTTCTTATCAAAGTTAAACTCGTTTTTTACTATTTTCTAGCACTGTTTGGAGTCAAATAGAGTGTTTAAAGCCTAGTATAAGCAGGGTAGGAGTCGTGGGATAAGTATTGTGGGTGTATCGCCTTGAAATTGAGCCAATCACACCAACACAAGGTGTGTGCGGCCGCACACAAGGGTGTGCGGCCACACACCCATCCCAACCGCACACACTCCCCCTATATATTCAAGACTTAGGCATTTTTGAACACATTCTACACTTCTTCAAAGCTAGGACCCGAAATCCTCTCAAGTATCATCCAAATCTCCTTGAGGATCTTCATAAAAGGTAGCATCTTTAACCAAGAACACTAGGTGTACGGCCGCACACACCATGTATGGCCGCACACCCAGCCGCACACGCCATGTAGAGCCGCACACCTGGCCGCACACACACATATAGTGTGTATTTTGGCCCTACACTCCTTTGTGAAGCCATATACCCCCTTCATACAATCATATATGGTTGTAACACTTCAATATAAGTGTTTACTAGTCCCTAAGGTGGTCCCAATTCAATAGTTAGTTGTTTTAAACACTAATTGGATTCATATATGTGATATTATATGTTAACTAGGATCATAGAGTGTGTTCAAGACTTCACTTGACACCTAGCCATCCTACCTCTTCAGTTCATCCGTGCCACTCACAACAGGTGAGTTCATACCCCTTAATCAACCTTTTAAATGTTTTTAAATACTTTATGGGGGGGGGGGGGATACAAGTAGAATCATGCTACTTATTATATCAATCACATGTGATTAATAAGCAGCATTCTAATGATTGGCTACTCATTAGCCGTTTTACCAAACAATTTCCTTCAAATGATTTTCATAAACATTTTAAATGTTTAAAGCTCCTTATTAAACTGTTCATTTTACACTGTATGTTTCATTTCAAACTCATTTACAATTGTGTTTCAATCAAATGTTTCTTTATACTTAAACTGTTTTATCAAACCCATGCTTTCAACCCGTTTTATAGATTGACATCAAGTCGATCTTTTCTTATATAATAATTAAGTTCAAAGGTTTACAAAACTTATTTTATGCCTTATATTATCAATTGCATGCCTATATATGTATAGTTATATAAGAAATGTTTAAAAGACTTAGGAAGGCTATCCACCCTATTTCCTTTTCGCGCTTGAGATGTGGTCTGGTGGGACATCGGGTATCCGTCCGAAGGTTGTTTAAATATTAGTTATATATCATATGTACATATATAGTCATAAAGGTCCTTCCAGTTCATCCAATGCCCTTGGGTAGCAAGGGTGTACATCCATGTTCATACGTACCAGTTATATTACTGGTAAGCTACCATATGGATAGTTTAGGAAGATACTAATACGTTTACTAGAACAATGAATCACACAAAGAGTCAGTTCATACATGAGTCATAATACTTAGTGATGAGAAACAAACATAATACATAGTGATGAGAAACAAACATAATACTTAGTGATGAGAAACAAACATAATACATAGTGATGAGAAACAAACATAATACATAGTGATGAGAAACAAACATAATACTTAGTGATGAGAAACAAACATAATACTTAGTGATGAAAACAAACATAATACATAGTGATGAGAAACAAACATAATACTTAGTGATGAGAAACAAACATAATACATAGTGATGAGAAACAAACATAATACTTAATGATGAGAAACAAACATAATACTTAGTGATGAGAAACAAACATAATACATAGTGATGAGAAACAAACATACAGGCTAGACAGAGGAAGAACACACAATACAGCTAGCACATACATTACATTAGTTAGGTGAGCCATTAAACGGGTCATGGCACTACCTGCCATGACCGTTTTTTGTGTTCAGAATCTCCTTAATTGGGGAGCGTATGAGTTTGCGTATAGATCTATACTGGATTGACTATCCTACACCTTGCTGCTCGCTACAGTGGGACTTGCAAGTCTACGGGTGCCAAATGTCATGTCTTACGGCGTCTTACATCGTCGTTTTACTATATTCGGTAGGAGGATATAGGTCGATCACATGTTACTTTAAATTACATTAGATTTAAGGTAGTTAGTACGGTTGTAGTTAAATACTACACTATAGTACTGTTTCATTTTCCCGTTACATTCACTTCGTGAACATTCACACGACGCACGGTAATGTAGAAACTATATTTTTGGTTAATGATAGTCAGATTTGGGAAAATACACACTCTTACAAGAGACCCACACACAGAAACTAGATTCCTTGGTAGAAGGATACGATTAGTAGGAAACATAGGGCTTCCTAGGATCATTCAAAACATTTCCATACTTACAGTTCATATACATACAAATACTTACATACAAATTAAGACACTAAAATACTTATGATCTCACCAGCTTTAAAGCTGATACTCTCTTTCAAAATAACTTGTATCCTCAGGTCAACCATAGACAAGTACCGATGCAAGGTTCAGAGAAGATGGTGCTCGTTCAAGACTCATCTTTCATTTTGATTTATACTTTAGTGTTTATTATATATTGACAGAACACACTTGTATTAAAATTATATTATTAATGCAATGGATGATGTTGTTGCTTGTTTACTACTTTTCATTGTTGTGATACTGTACATGACGTCCTCCTCCCCAGAACGTTTCCGCTGTTCATGGTTTTGGGGTGTGACACCAGGGCACACTTTGGCACCCATTTTAGGGTTTACGGTCCAAGAACACCTTGGACCATGAACACCTTGTTCTTGGTGTTTCTTGGGTGATTTCTTGATACATGGAAGTATAACAAGCCTTAATATAATCTAGGATATAAGTACTTACGTATGCGAAGGTTGGGACGAAAACTTGAAGATCCTTGGGAGAGAAATCGGGTTTTCTCTAGCTTGAAATGGAAGAAATGAAGGAAAATGGCTAAGTGCCATATATATAGCCATTAGGGTTTACGGTCCAAACTCCCTTGTTTGGCCGTAAACACGTAGTCAAGGTGTTAAATGGTTATTTTCTATATAACACTCCTAACGGACACTTCCATTTAATTGTTCGTTTGACGAAAAATTAAAATAAAATACTCAAACAGACTTAAAACCGGCCAAAACTGTTTTGAGATGAATTTGGCTAATTTTTGATGTGCTTGATTGCGGAGTTTATACGAATGAAAATTTTGGGTTGTCACATTTCCCATCCCCATTATCTTCTTTATTCTTAAGGACCCACCCAAAGGATCATCTATGCTGACAATACTAATTCAGGGATTCTTCAATGATACTTGTCAGTAGGTTTTTTCTTCTATATTTATTCCTAAGGATTTATCCTATGGATCACCTTCTCTATTTATAGTATTATTTTAGGGAGTCCACGCACCATACATGTCAATGGGTTTTAGAGTACATTTGATGAACACATGGTTCACAAACACCTACAGGCTGTGAGCCTGCTAGCGTTCCAATGGACTGTCTAGAAAAGTTTGTGGTTGGCCTCTATACTCTTCTAGATGACATCATCTTTAAAGTCAAGGCATCTCATCATCTACTTCATCTTTCATCTCTCAACATCTACATCGTCTTTCATCTAGCCATCTTTACCCAATATATTTATAGGTATAAAAATACATATATAGTTTAAATCGAGTAAAACATGAATAAATCGTTCATTTAGCATAGATATCAGGAATACACATAATATGAACATATATCATGTAATTATCTTAAATACTTCATATCTATGCGTAATATGGAAGTAACTAGGCACTCAATTGCTAAATTGATGACTCGAAACTCGGACATCGCTTCACTTCTAGCAACTGTCTTTTCCTTTGACGTAACCTTGTATCATTATTACTAATTCTTAGTCTAATATATCTTGCGACTAATTATTAGTCTAGATTCATCATTAATTCAAATTCTACTTATTTATAGCTGATAAGGGACAATCGTGTAAGATCATATCGTAGGTAGGGACCGTTTGGTATACAGAGTATACTGCTTGGAAATTCCACTTTAAATACCTTACTGAATCTAGCCTTGTCATCATCCATATAAGTAGATCAATCAGTATACACTACTAGAAAAACATCCTTTTATGACGCGCAATCAATGACACGTGCTGATAAAGGACACACATTTGTGCATGCTCTAAAAATTGATGTCAGTTTTCAAAAATATGAAGCATATAGGGCACGCATTTATGTGTGCCCTACAATTAGTGTCCAACAAAAAAAATTAAAAGCACGGAGGGCACCTACTATAAAAAAGTGCGTCTTGTAGAACTATCGTTTTATAATTTTTTTTCATCAACTCGCGTTCTTCAATTTTTTAATTGCCAAGGGGGGAATCAAAATACCAATAAATTGAAAACCCCGCCTGATACCCTCCTCCTTCTTCTTTGTATGTTGTGAAATCCTCTTCGATCAAACAAAACCCTAAAATCCTCTTCGATCAAACGAAACCCTAAAACCCTGCATGATACCCACCTCCACTACCTCCAACCCACACCGAATCTTCAGGCCTCGCACGAAGACGATGTACATGCGGTGGGGATTGTCATTCAATGAGGTGAGTGAATCAGGAGTGAGAGGTCGTCGTTGTTAATGGCTGGTTTCCAATTGCAATTGACTTGACAAACGAGTTTTTTGTTGAAGAAATGAAAGAACGGTCCTCCATTAGGGTTCAAGAATCTCGGTAATACCTGCTACCTCAACGCCGTTCTCCAGTGCTTAACCTATACTCCTTAATAGAGGGAAAAAGGAAATCCCCAAAAAAATTAGAAAACCCCGCTCTTTTCTCCTCCACCTTTGTTTCCCTCTTTCATCTCACTCACAATGCCGCTAATTGAGGATTATGCGACTCCTCAATTTCCTCATTCGCTCCTCGCCGTTTCCATTTGCCGCCATCCCTTGCCGTCTCCTTCCTTCTCCGGTCATGTCCTCACCAAATCGACAAAAGAATGAGTGCTTTGAACCGCACCTCACAGAATTAGGTCATGTCCTCTCGCTCACAAATTCGACGATTGAGGATTTTGCGACTCCTCAATCGCCTCCTTCTCTCCTCACCTTTTCCGTCTGTAAACCTCCCTCAACGTCTCCTTCCATTTCTGACATTCTACTTTTCCCCTGTACATTCTACTTCTCCCCTGTACATTTCCGTTACTTTGATAATAATTTGATTTGGTCCATCACCCTGTACAAAGTCATGGCCAAATACAATCATAAGAAGGTATGTACCCTGTCTTGTCTTTCACATTGATCTTCGATTCAAGATATATTCACCTATTTTTAAATGTTTGTAGTTGGTATTCTCTTCATCCGCAACTGTTTATGGAACTACCGAAGAAAATTCCATGTGTTGAGGACTTTGAAGAAAAGGTAACAGATAAATTATTGAAGAAAAGGTAACAAATAAATTACAAATATTTCTACTATTTTTTCTTTTTCTATTATCAGTTTAGTTAAGCAAAGGGTAAAATTTATTCAACAAACACTAGCTAAGTAACATTCAGGTATTTCAAGATTTGTTACTTCTTTTTGAACATATGCAAATGCTTCTTGATGAATAATAATAAATATCACACCTCATGAATTTAGGGGACAAATCTCTCTACTGAGGATCTACGGGATCTATTTACATTTCATGAGAATGCAAGCCCAAAAAGACGCAGTCCTAGCAAGAGCCCCAACAGGAGCAGAAGCAGGAGCAAGAGTTTATCCCGGTATATTTTTTTATCCCCCCTCTCTCTCTCTTTCATATATAGGGTATGACATTAGTTTTGTGGTAGTTTCTTCTCTATTGGAACAACTTGTTCTTGTTTTCATGTATCACTTGGTACTTAATTGTTAATTAGTTACTGAGCAATTTAGACCCCACATCTGTGCTAATTTAGACCTCATATCTGTTAGATGTAAAGTTTTATATTTTTACTATTTTCAAATTTTTTTATTTATCGTTAATTAGTTACTGATCAACTAATATTTATATTAAGCACTTGTGTTATGTATTTTTGACTATTTTCAAATCTTTTTACTTATTGTTAAATAGTTATTGAGTAACTGATATTTATATTTGCTGCTCCAGGAGAGCAAACTGAATCAGGTAAGTGTTTTGACAGATGAAAACTATGGTTGGTAAGATCTTCTGAAATCTGGTTAGGCACTGTCTAGTAATGGCATGGAGATCGACACTCATTTTGGAATTCATCCATTCTACATTGAAAAAGGTTGACCATTCATTAAATGTGGTTTTGATATATGTTGACCTTTAATGGATATTAAGATACTTCCATTTAATGAGAGGTATTTTTATGTGCCTTAGGTGACAATCATTTAGAAACTAAAGGATTTGACTTTCTGGCACCAACCACCCGTACAAATTCCTGGTATTTTTTTTCTTCTTTCTAATGATGTGTTTTATACTTTGGGACACTATTTACTGTGTTTACAACTACATGATGTTCTTACTTGTCTGTATCTTATTATGCATTGTAGTTCTGGTGGAAGGAAGTCTAGGTGTTGGAAAGACAAGTTTAGCCCTTGCTCTTGGAAAATTCTCTGGACATTCTGTTGTTCGGATTAACTTATCAGAACAGGTGAAGCGTGCAACATGAAATATTATCAAATTTTCATTCAGATGCAGAGAACATGCTAAAGTATGCAGTTGAGGCTGTTGCAGCCAGATTTAGAGACTCTAAAACTACATACATGCTAGAAACAGTCGACGAATCCATGACCGAAGCATTACAGCTTGTAATTATTCAGAACAAGGATTATGATCTTGAGGATACCTCTCAAAAATCTAATACAAAGTCTTTATTGTGCTCATACTTTTGTTTTGAAGACAGAAAACACAAATCTCCTTGAGTGGAGGTAATTTCATATCAAATAAAGTTATTTGCTTTCACATATTGCATTGCAATAAGCTGGTTCTTTCAATTTAGTTTATTGATTTTCATCTTTATGATAGTTTCTTTTCTTAGAATGCAGATAAAATCAAAGTAAGCTTATTTCTTGCTACATCAGGACCCTCTGTAAAATCTCCTGCCCCTTGTGCTGAATATATTCCAGGTATTGATTGGACCATTTATGGATTTATGCGTGTCATCCTTACATACATAGAGGACATGCAAATCTTCTCTGTATTCTTCATATAGTGGCGTAATGCAAATCTTCTAGAACGAGATGGGTTTATACTATGTCAGTTCTTATCTGTGTTTACATGTTTTTAATTCAACTTGTATTCGTTAGCTCATCTAAATCCATGTGTTACAGGTCAGATTGTTTTAAACACAACTTTGCCAAAGAAACACCATAGAAACTCCAGCGTCTTGAGCATCACACCCATAGCAGTTTCTGCATCTGTCAACACTTAATTTTCTGTTAAAGGATTCAACATTTTATAGTCAACCTCAAGGTATCTTTCATGGTTAAATAAATGTATTAATGAAAAAATAAGGGAAAGTTTGGTAAGCAAGTAATTTAATGGAAACATTTGTGTTGTAGGATGCTGTGTATACTAGAAGGGAGTTACCTTGTTCAAAGAAGCTGTTCAGACTAGTTAAATACAACAGATGCATTGATAAGGCTGTTCAGGTAAGAAAGTAATTTAATGGAAAATTTTTGTTATGTTCCAAGAAAAAAGTAGCTACCCCTAGGGCCAACAAGTTAATATATTATTGCATTAGCATCATCAATTGTTCTAATTTTATATTAAATGCAGCAAAAGCTTATTCATTGTGTTTGTTTACAATCTACAAACAGTGCAAAACTGATTGAGATAGATTAGAAACGGCATAATATTACTGCATCAAGTTACATTAGGTATATTAGGAACAACAAGGGTGACTTTATTAGCAATATATATGTTTTCTTTAGTGGCTTTTAATGCTTCTGTTTCTTGACTCCATGTTTCTGGTTTCACATATTTTTTTTCTGAATGTGTATTGTGGATGAGTGTCCAAGATAGGTGTGATGCATGTATTCCCCTGGTTCACTGTAGATTTTGGACTGGGGTCCTTGTAAGTACATTTGGATACCCCACAATGCATCTTATAGCAGAGGGTAAGCCGTCATTTTACAAGCCCATTAAAGATGTTATTGTTAGGAAAATGGTCTTAAAGATAAAATAATAAAGGATATTGAACATTAGAATATACGTGGAAAACTCAAAACCCAGTGAAAAAAAATCCAATATATGACAAATTATTAGTCACATCTACTTTGTTGTGTCGTTTTAAAGTTTGTTTATTTGATCCCTTTTAGGGAGAAAGGAGGTTTCTTCTTTGAATGGTTTAGAGTGAAGGATAATGGTAATAACAAGGAGAAACTACATTCTGAAGGTGAGTTTATTTCCTAATATATCTTATCACTTACATGCACAGTTGGCTACCCTACCCTGATGACTTGCTAACCAAGTGTTTTACATACATTCTTAACATATCATTTGGATTTGACTCTAGAGGAAGTAGGACCATGTGAGGATAATGCTCCTGCTGATCCGACATGCTGATCCTAAAGGTGTCAAACTTGTAATCATGTTTGCCATTCCTTTCCAGTAAGAAACAAAGTTGTATGATTATTTGTTATTTTTATAGGAATGTATAACCCATGTTAGCAATGTATTATTTTTGTTTAACATTTCAATGATTCTTTGTATGACATTATAATTTGTGCAATTTATTTTATTTTTTGAGTATGAAATTTTATTTTATATTATGCGGTGGATTGTATTTTTTGTATAAGGTATTTTATTTCTATTATGAGAAATTAAATGCAAATTTAATTTAAAAATTAATAAATATATAATTTTTTTTAAAACATTTAAATTTACGATACGCAAAAATGTGTGTCATCTTCATTTATGACATGACCTTTCTTGACAGGGGCTTTCTTGATACGCATTGCGTGTCATTAACAAGCGCGTCGTAAGGCTACGACACGCGAATGCCTGTCGTCTTCCTTTATGACAGGGTCTTCCTTGATACGCATTGCGTGTCGTAATTGCGCGTCGTAAATGAGCATCGTCTATAGACAACGCGCAAAAGCGCGTCGTCTGAGCCTTTTACGACGCGCAATGAGCGTCGTAAAAGGCTGTTTTTCTAGTAGTGGTAACAACTTGGAATCATTGATAAAATCTTATTTACAAGTTCATAATAACGATAATGAACTTAAACATGAGTTATACTTGAAGCACGGTAAACATAACTCAACTTACAGGTTGTTTAGCGAGAAACCAGAATTTACACAGGCAGAACTTGAAAACCGAAAGCTCTATTTCTCGGGGCTTTTTGGCACTCCATAGCTTTGCTACTAACCCTTTGGAAGTACTAGAACAAGGTCTAGGGACCTTGGGGGGGGGGGGGGGGGTTTGGAAGATATTGGATGAAGATGTGTGAAGAAAAGAGTGAAATTCATCTTCTATTTATAGGCTTCCCAGGGAGCAGTACGTTGAGCGTACTGGGGGCCACATGTCATCACTTGATGGTAAGTTGTGGGGAGAAAGGTGTGTGCCAGATCACGACACTTGTCGCTCCCCCGTTAATCCAAAATTTAATTATCTTGTAGAATTCATAACTTTCACATATGAGCTCCATTTTCGATGTTTTTTATATCTACGTGTAGCTATCGATGAGATCTACAACTTTTGTTTAGACTCCGTCGGCTAATTTTGATTTATTTTTAAAGTTATATTTTAACAGGCTTAGACAGTTAAAGTCCGTTAAAAATTCATAACTTTGTCATCCGATATTTGTTTTCGACTGTCTTTATATCGTTTAACTCCTATTAACGAGATATTCAATTTCTTTTTAAATTGTTTCAGCTAAAAATTGACCGATCTAAAATTGGATATGTAAGCTATATATTGTTATGTTGAAACTTCGAAAAATCATCACTTCCTATACCAAAGTCAGATTTAGATGTTCTATATATGCAAGCTCTAGATTTACCGAATACTATGACTTTTTTATATCACTTATGCGAAAAAGTAATTTATCAAAAATTCACTTTCTATGATTCATAGAGTCGTGTTGGTTTAATCGTGAAACTTCGAAGAAGCATAACTTCTTCATACGAAGTCGGATTTCAGTGTTCTTGATATGTAAAGAATCCTTGTTGTATATACTATAACTTTTGTATGTATCCTAAATAATGTTATATCAAAAAGTCATTTTTCACATTTATTATCTCTAAATTGACTAGCCCAAATCTGCGGGTGTTACAAATTCCTTTCATCCAAATCACAAATATAACCCTAAATAACCTCCTTAATCATAAAGTTTCCAACTTTTTGGCTTTGCATGACTAGAAAGTGTCCAAATCTAAATACCCTAACATATCATATGATTCTAAGACCCATTACTCATGCATGGATGAAAGGAAAGGATCAAGATCACATTTTTATGACTCCATGCACTTCAAAACATCTGAAAATGTTATTTATAAGGTCTGGTGTAGCTCATACTCTACTAGACCAAAATTATGGGACCAAAATGCACAAAAACTTAAGAACTAACAAGATCTAGTGAGATATTCATCAAGTTCAGAACTTTATACCTTCTGGAGGTTACTTGAGATGTGAAAATCCTAAATCTACAATGCTTGAAGCTTTCCAAGTGCACTCCAATGATATTCTTCCTTCAAAGATCAACACAAAACACTCAAATAGCTCAAAAACTCTCAAATGAATATTAGGGTTTGCACGTTGTCGTTTGGAATGATGGAGGTGGAAGGTGGAAGGTGGAAGGGATTTATGAGGGTTAAGGTGTTTAAATTGGGCTCAAAAACCTGGATTTAGGGTTTGTATTTCAACTGAGTACGACCTACATACTCTATATATATGCCCTGCATACTCAAGAACATGCGCGGCATCTTAAGGACTTACGCCCAACGTATGACCTAAGTACACCCGGCGTAAGGACCAATTTTGTAATAATTTTAATACTTGGGTTATAAATGAAATTACATGACTTGGACAGGTGTTACAGTTCTCCCCCACTTGAATCAGACTTCGTCATTGACGTCCAATGTTGTGAATAACTATGGTTAGTGCTCCCACTTTTCTTCCTCAGGTTCCCAAGTCGACTCGGAACCCTTCCGATGCTGCCACTGAACCTTGACCAATGGCACCACTTTGTTGCGCAAGGCCTTCGTCTTCCTATCCAAAATTGCTACTAGTCTCTCAACATAGTTCAAGTGCTCATCAACCTCTATATATTTTGAAGGAACCACCACTGAATCATCAGCTACACACTTCCATAGCTGAGAAACATGAAAGGTGTTGTGAATTTGACTAAGCTCCTCAGGAAGATCCAATTGATAGGCTACCTTGCCTACCCTAGCCCCTACTTGAAACGGCCCAATAAATCAGGGCACCAACTTGCCCTTCTTCCTGAAGCATATTAAACCCTTCCAAGCTGATACCTTCAGTAAAACCATATCGCTGACCTGGAATTCCAACTCGGATCGACGTATGTCTGCATAACTCTTCTGCTAACTCTGAGTTGCCCATAACCTTTGTATGATCAGCTGGATAAGCTTTGTCGTCTGAAGGACCCCCTCAGTCTTCCCCATAACCTTGTGACTGACCTCTCCCCAACAAATAGGTGTACGACACTTCCTCCCATAGAGAAGCTCGAAAGTCGATGCACCAATACTAGCATGATAGTTGTTATTATACAAAAACTTAGCCATGGGAAGGTACGAAAACCCAGCCAGGGGAAGGTAGGAGTACCAACTCCCACCAAAATATATGACATAAGATCTCAACATGTCCTCTAGTGTCTGGATGGTCCGCTCGATTTGGCTGTCACTCTGCGAATGATATATGACGCTGAAATGCAATATCACACCTAGTTCCTCGTGGAACCTCTGCAAAAATTGTGAATTGAATCGAACATCTCGATCAGATATTGTAATGTCCGTGTCTCTAGGCTGGGCATTAATAATGATGTAATAGTCTAGGCCAACCTTTGTAACTCGTTTTGAAATAATAAGAATGAATTATTTGAGTATTATGTGTTTTATACTTAATTATTATGATTTAATAAGTTAAGGATAAAAATAAGCGTTGAAATTAAATGTTAGATAAACCCGATATCTATGAAGAAAGTTTTAGCGGTTGAAACAAGGATTCCGGAGATATAAAGAATACCGAAATCTGAGTTATAACAAAGAAGTTATGACATGTCGAAGTTTCGTGACAGTACCGGCATGACATTGTATGACGTAAAAAGTGAATTTACGATAAAGTGCTTTTTAGCCTTAGCGATCTAAATGAAAGTTGTAGTATACGTTAAACCGAGAGCGTGCATAAAAAAATGTCCAAATCTGACTTTGTATGAGGAAGTTATGAATTTTCTAAGATTTGGTATAGCAGTATGCAACCCGAAACTCAAATTTTAAATCGAGCGATTTTTAGCCAACACAACCTAAACGGGAATCGAAGATCTTGTTGATAGTAGTTCAACAGTAAAAAGATAGACAAAAACGGATGTCGGATGAAGAAGTTATGAAATTTTAACGGACTTTTCCTGTCCCGGCATGTTAAAATATAACTTTAAAAATAAAGTCAAAATTAGCTGACGGAGTCTAGATGAAATTTGTAGAGTATAATCTCACCTACGCGTGAATATAAAGAACGCCAAAACGGAGCTCGTATGCAAAAGTTACAAATTGTTGAAGTTTGAAAAATCGGAGTACGCCCAGCGAACTCGTGTACACGGTTCGAAATTGGCCACGTCGCCTACTCCTCCGCATGGTGCACACGTGTTCGTAACCTTGACACGCCCGAGATGATCCCTTTGTACGCCCAACGTAATGGTTGGTGAGGCAGTATACACCGCATACTCTAAAATTATGCCCATCGTAATTAGGTGCTTCAGATACTATAAATAAGGTGCGAGGCTGCCCGATTTATGGTTGCAAATTTGACACTTTTTCACCTTCTACTTTCTTTTTACCTACACTAAATACACCCAAGCCTAGAATGCCATCCTAGCATCGTAAGCAAACCCCGGAGAGCCCGAAGATCTCGAGAAAACAGTTTTTCGAGTCAAAACTCTGCCTGCGCAGACCCTGGTTTTTGAGAAAACATCCCGATTTCATCGAAAAAGATTGTTTTAAGGGACGAAGTGATGTCTAATTATCGTCAAATCTAGTGAGTGTGTAGTCACTTTCATCTTACACATAGATATGAAGTATTTTCTATGAAATACATGTTATGTCTATAAATATTGTTTGTTTATTTGAGATGGATGTTGAATGAAGTTTATATACATGTTTAGAATGATTTAAATTGTATATGTATTTTTATCTGCAAATATGTTGGGTAAAACATGGGTAAATGAAATAGTTGATGTGTGATAAAATGATGAGAGACCTCGATATTGTTGTTTCAGTCATCTAGCAGAGTATAGATGACGACCACAGATCTTTCTAGATAGTCCAATGGAACACTAACAGGCCCACAATCTGTAGGTGTTTGTGAACGATGTGTTCACCAGTGTACTCCATCCCCCACATGGTTGCCTTACGGACATATAAGGCTAAGAAATCCCCTTAGCAGTAAAGTTCATCCCGATGATGATCCTTAGGCTAGGTCCCTTATGATAGGTGTTTAGGGACGTAAAGTGAGGATAACGGAAACGGGTAATCAGAGTTATTGTTGGTTGATGAAGTTAACAAATTTATTGTTGGTTGGTGAAAATTAATAAATTTATTTATTGTGGGTCGAAAACCCTATATTAGGGATGTCAACGGGGGAAAACAGGAGCGAAAATAGGTGCCCCCGCCCCCGCCCCCACCCCCTCCCCTGAAATCAGCTGTTGCCCCCGCCCCCGGTTCCCCCGTTTACACAACCCCTCGTCCCGCCCCTGGTTACCTCTATCGCCCCTACTCCCCTGGTTTCCCCGGTTCCCCGACTTAAAATTGGATTTATTCTCTTACTAATATGATAAGTTCCTCTCATACTAATTGTCCCCAAATAACTTTATTAAAAAATAATAACTAAAGCAGTAAAGCTATCTATTTATTTAGGCTTATTATTCTTTAGTTGTTATCATTTGGTAATCATTTATCAATGATTAAACATTCTTACTAGAGGTTGCAAACATCAAGCATTCTACAAAATTTGATCAAGCATTCTTACTTGTAGTTAATTAATTGATAGCAGCAAGTAGCAATATAAATGATTAAACATTCTTACTAGAGGTTGCAAACATCAAGCATTCTACAAAATTTGATCATGCATTCTTACTTATAGTTAATTAACTGATAGCAACAAGCAGCAATATAAATGAATTCTATATAAATTGAGTTCTGATAGCAGCATTCTACAAAAAATTTTACAAGGAAACATGTACTTAATTCATTGATAAGATACACTGTATGAAATTAAGAAACCCGGAAGAGCTTAATTACAACAGCAGAAATCAGTGAGAGTGAGAAACAGAAATCGATGAGAGTGAGAAGCAGAAATCGGTGAGAGTGAGAACCGAGCAGCATAAACTAATAGCAGCAACAAGTGGTACATTGCCGTCAAATGTGGAAGACTTCGGCGGCGGTGACGGAAGAAAGCTGAAGTCGCAGGTTTGCCCGTGGGAGTTGGAGATTGGAGAAGTCGCTGCAGCAGTCGCCACTCGCCAGGTGAAGACTCGGAGTATAGGTCATCGGATCCTACCACCTACGGGAATGAGAAGGAAGCTGAAGTCCTAGACTCCTCGAAGCTAGAAAGTCGCCATTCCTATTTCCCCATTCGTATAATGATATTCTGAAGTGAATACTGAAGACAGACGGAAGTATTAATGCCTCGAGGGAAGAAAGTGTGATTGAGAGAAGCCCTAGTTTTCCATTTGTAATTTCCATTATATATATATATATATATATATATATATATATATATATATATATATATATATATATATATATATATATATATATATATATATATATATATATATATATATATAAACGGGGCCCTCGCAGGAGTACGGGACGGAAATACTCACTCCCGCCCTCGGTCCCGCTCCCGAATTTTTTTAAAAATTAGTCCCGTACTGTATCGGGGTCCCACGGGGGGTTTTTGACATCCCTATCCTATATGCTCACCAGGCTCCCAAGCCTGACCCACTCAGCTTTTCATATTACAGGTAGTGGACCCAGAGCATAGTTGGATGTGGATAAGGGATTTTTAGATTATAGGTCTGTAGATGTAAATAACTGTTGTAAGGCTTATAATGTATTGTTTATGATTTTGGTCTGTATCGATGTGGACATCCCGAGTTTTGTAATGAAATGAAAAATACATTTCTTTAAGAAATGCTTTGATAAATTTTTATCATATTTTGTTTTGGGGACAAATTCCGCAACACTTTTTGAAAGATTACTTTGATTTTATTTTAAAAACATAAACTAAATCCGTCTTTTCTGGCCGAGAAATTAGGGATGTCATAGATATAATGGAGACTGGGATACCATGTCAAGCGACAATCTCATGCACATACACATCCGCCAATTTTTCGACCGAGGAACTCTCCTATATAGCTGATAACTGGACACTCTTGGTTAGACGATCCACAATGACCCATATCATATCAAATCCTTTAGCCATCCGAGGTAACTTGGTGATAAAATCTATAGTGATCTATTCCTATTACCTCAAGGGAACCCTAAGAATGAGATCTACTGGTTTGATACGACTCTAGGAGCTGTGAGTTGCTACTCTTGGTGTTTCTGAGGTTCTAGCTTCATAATGTTGTCTCCTTTAGGGTTTAGAATCCCCCATGCATGAGATTGTGTCCATTTGGTGAAAGTATAATGCTATATCTTGAAGTTGGGTTATTTTGGGGCATACAAAGTCACTAAGTCAGTGACTTTATGGTTCTAGACACTTATTAGGACTCAGATCCACGGTTTAGACTTCTGGACTTAAGCATTAAGAGCTTAATGAAGAGTTTGGCTTAATGGATGAGTACGTTGGGCGTACAATTCTGTACGCGCAGCAGACAAGCCAAATAACGTGTACGCTTAGTGTGACATCCCCAAAATCACGGCCAGAAAAGACCGGTTTGTTTATGCTTTGTTTAAAAATCAGAGTTACATTTTAAATGAAAGTGTTGCGGAATTTTTCCCAAAACAAAAATATGATAAAGATTTATCAAAAGCATTTCCATAGAAATGTATTTCATTAAAAGACTCGGGATGTCATGTTCGTACAGATCAAAAGCATAAACAGTACAATATAAGCCTTACTACATTATTTCATATCTACAGGCCTATATCCGTAATCCCTCGTCCAAAACATCACACCTATGCTCATGCGCCACTACCTGTAATACATAAAACTGAGTGGGTCAGGCTTGGGAGCC
The DNA here is from genome assembly GCF_051521515.1 of Lactuca serriola. NCBI lineage: Eukaryota > Viridiplantae > Streptophyta > Magnoliopsida > Asterales > Asteraceae > Lactuca > Lactuca serriola. Next base: position 162,873,982 of record NC_136409.1, read on the forward strand.
TGGTGAGCACATAGGGTTTTCAACCCACAATAAATAAGTTTATTAATTTCATCGATCAACAATAACCCGATTACCCGTTCCCGTATCCTCACTTTACGTCCCTAAACACCTATCATAAGGGACCAAGGCTAAGGATCATCATCGGGACGGACACTACTGCTAAGGGGATTCCTCAGCAATAAATGTCCTAAAGGCAACCATGTGGGGGATGGAGTACACCGGTGAACATATCGTTCACAAACACCTACAGGTTGCGAGCCTGCTAGTGTTCCACTGGACTGTCTAGAAGAGTCCGTGGTCATCATCCATACTCCGCTAGATGACAGAATCAACAACATCAACATCGAGGCCTCTCATCATTTTATCACACATCACCTATTGCATCTACCCATGTTTTACCCCAACATTTTCGTAGATATAAAATACATATACAGTTTAAATTATTGAAAACATGTATAACAACGTTCATCTAGCATAGATAGCAAGTATTCAGATAATATGCACACATAGCACGTAATTTATATAAAATACTTCATATCTATGTGTAAGTTGAAAGTAACTATGCACTCACTTGTTAAGGTGATGATTCCAAAATCGGGCAGCGCTTGCTTCTAACGATTCTATTTTCCTTCGACGAAACCTAGCATTATTATCGCTAAATTTTAGTCTAATATTTACTGTGACCAACTATTAGTCTTAGTATTATTATTATTATATAAGCGTTAAACAATATTTTCCAACCACTATGTACAGACAGGGGCCAGACATAAAACACCGGAGGGCAGGACCATTTTGGCATATAGCACTTCTGAAATCCAACAACCCTATGCGGCCCTTTAAACCAGATTCCCCGTACTGCGAGTAGTTAAAAAAATATTATAACGACACTTATATAAGTTATAATAATAGCTCAAATATTTATTATAAGTTCATAATAACAATACTAATTTTAAATATAAGCTATATTAAAATAAGGTAAGCATAACTTACTTACAAGGGGGTTTTAGCTAGGAGTCGGGCTCTGCAGGGGCAGAACTTCGTCGCTGAATCTTTCTAAGAAAGATTCGTGCAGCGCTTCAGCGCTCACCTTACTATACTAAGATACAGAAAGAGAAGTCGAATCACGAGGGACCGGAATGCTTGGGGATAAGGAGAGAAAGACTCTTGAATCAAGAGAATGGTGCAAGAAATATGAGAGCCCAAGGCTCTTATTTATACTAATTGAATTTTCAAAAACTACCCTCCATAATTACTTAATGACCTTTTAGTTATATAAACAACTAAACACCCCTCTAGGTCATATCAAGAACGTCGTAGAGGTCACTAGGTCATATCAAGCATGGTTATATGAACTCAGAACAGTATAAACTAACCTTTTGTTTACGAGATTCATTTTCTTCATTAGTTTTATTTTCATTAATAGAACTATTATATACTACAACTGGAGGATTCCAGGGATGTCAACTCATGGTTTTAGTTTAATTAATAAAACTACTATACATACTGGTACTATCCAGGTTTTTCAAACAATAATATTTTATACATACTGGTGATAGCCAGGGTTTTCATTCAAAACAATATTATATAATACATCAGGTGGTAAACAGGCATACGAACTAATACATTATGGAACACCGTAACGAACACACATGTTAGAAAATATTGGATTTTCTTGGAAACATACAAACATTTTCACTGATTCATTAACATGTTTTCATTACAAAAACATGCTTATGAACTCACCAACTTAATGTTGATACTCTTTTCAAAACCGATTGTATTCTCAGGAAATCAGTAGACAGGTACTCCCGTAGCTTTTGAGAAGACGGAACATATAGAGTCATATCTTTTTATATTTTGCTATACTTTTGGTGTACACAAATATATATCAAACAGATGTAAATATTTTACTTAGCTAATGTAATGGTTGTGTTTACTTTTATTACTATGATGCAATTGTTGTGATACTATACATGACGCCCTCTACCCTCGAACGTTTGCGCCGTTTCGGTTTGGGGGTGTGACAAAAACTCATATATATATATATATATATATATATATATATATATATATATATATATATATATATATATATAGATAGATAGATAGATATCTAAGCCATCAATGAAAAAGTTCATAGCTTTTTACCTCAAACAAGCTGGAAATGAACTAGAGACTCAGGATCCGCAAGCTATTCCTTGATCCATAACCTTGAACCAAACTCCGTCTTCTTGAATATGAACCAAAAACACCAAGATGCACACAATGAGCTCAAAAACAACACCATGGAGGCTAAGGGACAATTTCTAGGGTTTTGAGGTAAAGAGGCCATCCCTAAAGACTTAGATTACTTATATAGGGTACAACGTCTGAATTTACGGTTTTCATTCATACCTCGTACACCCCGCATACTCCTCGTACGCCCAACGTACGAGGCCTCACACTCCCGATCGTTCCTTTTCAGTACACTAAGCGTACGCCACATTACGCCTCGCGTACCTCTATTCGCACCAGTACGCCCCGTGTACTCCCTAGGTAAGCCCCGCGTATTAGGGTTTCCTCTTGAACCCTAAAGCACTCCGAAGGCCATAACTTCTTCGCCATACATCCAATTCCGACGATCCCTATATCCATGAAAAGGTAACAAGAAGCTCTGTGCTTTAATCAAATCATACATGCCTTACAATTTCCCGAACAAACATCCAATTTCCATAAAAGCCCGAGCTGACATACTACCAAAATACCCTTTGGCTCCAAAACACAAACCGAATACCCGGATCATCCAAATTACATCATCCACCTCGAAATGAGTCCAAATCTCAATTCTTCAAGGGTCCTAAGTCTGTTAATACCCACTCCTTGATCACCACCCCGAAATGGGAAACGATTCGAAATAAGGTGTTACAGTCTAACCCTTCATCTTCTCATGATTAATATTTTTTTTTACAAATATTTGATTAGTCATTACGATTTTTATTATCAAAAATGTTTTTCTTTCTCAACGGTCGTTTCCACGGTTTAAACCTAGTGTGTGTGTATATATATATATATATATATATATATATATATATATATATATATATATATATATATATATATATATATATTCTTGAATCTTTAAGTTTATCAGATTGATCGTTTAACCCTTCATCTTCTCATGATTAATAAAGTTTTTTACAAATTTTTGATTAACTATTAAAATTTGTATTATCAAAAATGTTTTTCTTTCTCATCGGTCATTTCCACGGTTTAAACTTAGTATATATATATATATATATATATATATATATATATATATATATATATATATTTATTTATTGGTCTAGTTATATTATAATTGAGGTTATTTAAATAATTTAGCTCAAAACAAATAATATATGAGAAAAAAAAGAAACAAATCTATTCATTTATAGTTTATATTAAGGTTGTCAAAATCGCATTTTTGATCGTAAGATCGTACAATCCAACAATGTTATGTATAAAAAATGAGTCTGATCGTATACAAATCGTATTTAGTCTATAATTGCATATAAGATCGTAGGATCGGGATCCGATCTGATCCTACATTCCCTAGAATTTTTTTGTTTTTTATTTATTATTTTTTTCCCTATTTTTGGCAAATGAAAAAAAGGAATTTAAAGTCGTATGCCTTTTACCCTTTAGCAGTTTACCATTTATCAATTTGTGTTGTGAGTTGTGACTAATGTTTTGAAGTTTTTATATATTTTGAACGGAAAAATGAATTTTGAAATATTTTTTATATTTTAAAATTATAAGTTAAAATTATGTTTTTTATAGGATCTTAGGATGCAGATCCCAATCGTACAACTCGAAAACCTACAAACGATCATCTATAGGATCTCGATCTTGACACTCTTGGTTTATATCAATTTTTTAAAAATATTTAATAAAAATTTAAAAGTTCTCGTTATCATTCTTTTTTTTTTTTTTTTTTTCGAACTTGAATTCTGCTAAGCTATTAATAATTTGTTGGGATTGTTATTTAGGGTATATAAAAGCTTAGATCAAAATTTTCAAAATGGTTTTGAAGTGAATATAGTTTTGGTGCGTTTCGGAGCATTTAAAAACTTCTAGCTTCTAGCGTTTAACAAAACGCTTCGTTTTCATCAGAAAGTCTTGTTTTGCACTACAAACTTCTAGCGTTTAGATTATAAAAAATGCTCTAAGGTGTTGTTTGGCTTAGCTTTTCAAACCCCAAAAGTCCTTTTTGGAAAAGTTACAAAAAATCAGGATTTCCTGACTTTTCCAAAAAGTTCCTTTTCCTTATGTAAAAACTTCAAAAGTAGCTTCTAAAACTAGTTTGCCAAACATCTTTTGTTTTTTTTTGTTTTTTTTTTTTTCCAAAAAGGACTTTTGGCTTTGAAAAGCTAAGCCAAACACCCCCTAAATCCAAATGTTACTTCATATAGCGTTTAACAAAACGCTACAAGCTACAAGCTACCCGCTAACAGCTAATTTTGCCGACCACGTTCTAAATTTCGAAATATGTTTGTATAAAGAATTAAGAAACATACATGTTAATAGTGAATCCTGAACCTGTAATTATGGACGCAATTATATGATGAAACTAAAATCAAAGATGATTATTTAAATTTATTTTTGTGATGATCGATTGTTCTAAACTAATACCTAACATATTCCGTTGATTTCCAACATCTTACGCTATTAATTCTTGTTCATCTAAATTCTTAATGTGAAGTCTTATTTCAACAGCACATCACAACGAGAGTGCGATGTATGACTTTGAGTTCGTGTATGGCCTTTCATTGGAGTGGCGTGGCAAAACCCAAAACAAATTGTTGTATGGCTATTCATAACATTAATTGGTTGATTTTGTATCAATTTATTGTTTTTGTTTAATTTTTAATTTAAAAAATAATGATAAATTGTATCATCTAAAGAGTTTACTTCTATCAACCCAAATGCACAAATAAGAGATTAATGATTAATCACAGAACACTAACGATATTTAGGATGTGATATGGTTTGAACTTTGAATCATATACCTCTGATATTGAATTCCACATATCAATTACTAGGCTACCATCGTATAGAATGTTTTTTTTAATATATAGATTTATATAAAAGGCTTTATGTATTATTAATATGTATATTATATTATAATTGAATTTATTCAAATAATTTAGTTCCAATAAAAATATATGAGAAAAAAAATGCAAATATATACCTTAATAGGTTTTATTTCATTTTATTTTATATTTTTTATGATTATATTTTTTTATGATTTAACAAAAAATTAAAGAATTTTCACAAATACATATTATTTTCACATGCCACTTATGATAAATAGTTGGGTAATGTGGTAAACAACACTTTCACATTCCATAACAACTATTTCTTAAAGTATCGAGTATGGGCAACTAGTCATAATATTAAATTGGTATCACTTCATATGTCCCATAAGTAATGATGTTATAACAACAAGTGGAGAAATGATCATCATGTTATAACAAGATATAACACCAATCATTTTTCATATCATACTTTTTTTCCTTTTTTTTTCGAGTTTTCTTTTTATTTTTATTTCCAAAAGATACTTCAAATAAAACATAATATCTAAATAAAATATATTATAAAAACAAGTTTTTTTTTCATAGGAAATTTGTAAAACTTTATCCTAACTTCGGTAATGAATGTTAAGATTTATTTTTTCATTTTAAAGGTATAGGAAAATTATAAAAATGTAGTACAAAAACAAATTCTTTTTTTTTTGTTTCATTTTAAAGGGATAGGAAATTTGTAGAACTTTATCCTAACTTCGGTAATGAATGTTAAGATTTTTTTTCGTAACCAAACTTAGATCTTGGTTCAAACTTAATTTCCTAACTTTGTCAATAAAATTATGGGTGTGTTTGGCAAAATTAGTTGTTAGCTGGAAGCGGGTAGCGGTTAGCTGGTAGCGGGTAGCTGGTAGCGTGAAGCTGTAGCTTTTATTTGATATATGAATGTTTGACAAAAGTAGCTGGAAGCTTTTGAAATATATAAAATTACATAAAAGAATAATTGATTAAAAATAAAAATATATATAAATATATTTTTAAGGGTAATTATGGAAATTGATTTCAAAAGCTCCGGAGCGTTTTGTTAAAAACTATATGAAGTAGCTTTTAGAATCGGAGCGTTTTGTTAAAACTAAAAGTTAAACGCTCGTACTGCTAAACGAAGCTTTTTGTTTAAACTAGAGCGTTTTGTCAAAAGCTAAAAGCTAGAAGCTCCCAAACGCTTCCAAAAGCTCCGTGTCAAACACGCCAATATATCTAAGTACCTTGCTGAATTTTTTTCGTATTCTACATTGAGAAATGATCATTTTGGCACCGAGATACAAAGTCCTGGTAATTTCTAAATGCAAAATGTTAACCCTTACTAAGTACTCCACTACGAAATGGTCATATTATAAACGAAGAAATGATCATTTCACATTTTAGTATTGAGAAATAGTCTCACATGTTAAATGGATTTATCTACTTACGCTTACTCGTTATTTTATTTTATTTTTAATACATATTGTATGTGTTTTAGTTGTTAACAACTCAGGTGGAAGTATTTCAAAAGTACTTATTGTTATTCGAAGAACATTGTGGGCAAAGCGTTTGTATCCGAAGTTGTTTCAATTGGCTCACGGATATTAGAAGTAGTTTAGTCAACATTGTATTAAGAAAAGGAATCTCAAGCAAATCTTATGTTTAATTATTTCTATATTATTTGTCCACTTAGATCACAACATAGTTTATATATATATATATATATATATATATATATATATATATATATATATATATATATATATATATATATATATATATATATATATATATATATATATATATATATATATATGAACAAATTATTGAAATCGTCTGTGTGGTTTGTGGAAAATTTCAAGTTTGGTCCCTAACTTTTGTTTTGCTCTTGGACCGTCCCTAACATTTCACTTTGTTGCTGTTTTCATCCCTGATAGATATAAAAAGACTATATTGCCCTTTGTATTTTCTTTTCATGTTTTTTTATTTATTATTTGTCATTATAAAAATAATTAAAAATATAATAGATATGTGGGTCCTACTCTAAACCCCACATCACACTCCAACAATCTCTCATTCTTCTCGCTCTTATTAACTCTCCATCTTTTAGTCGAAGAAGATAAGAACTTCAGACCACCACCTTCGGACAATCGTTCACCACCATCGGACAACTGCTCATCACCACCAGACATCCGCTCACCACTGTCAGAACGCCGCTTAAAACCAAGGAACTCCCATCTACTCCGCCTCTGTACCTTTCTTTTACATTCGCTTCTCTTTACTTCACCTCTCTCGCCATAAATCGTTGCCTCCATCACCAGAAACTGCTGCCTCCATCACCAGAAATCGCCGTCGTTTCCATCACAAAAGATTAGCTTGTTCGTTACTTATTCGTCGCCGACCTAAAACCACCTAGATCTGTCTAATCCCTCACCAGTAAAAACCACTGTACCGACACCTTGTCTTCATCTTTTTCAGTTTTGTTCTGTCCATGCCTTCGCCGGAAACCACTAAACCTCCGCCCACCACCACTGAACTTGTATTATCCTTTCATAGTGCCAAATCGTTGTCGGATCTACTCAGCTCTCCACCACCAATGATTTTTGTTGTGTCGTTCTAATTTTGCTCAACCTTCTGTCGCCTACCCTTCCGATGGTGTTCACGATCTATATTTGATTGAGAATCGATCTCTTTTGTAGGATTTGTCTTTTAAGTTGTGGTTTAATGTTGATTGCATGTTATGATTAAATATATCTTTTGATTTTGATTATGGTTTGATTTTGATTTTGTAAAGAATGATATGGGTGGTAGTTGATGGTTGAACTGAGGTTGGAGGTGGTGGTTAGTAGAGGGGAATGGAGGTGAACTGAGGTGGACGGCGGATAGGAAAGGAGAAGGGAGAAGGGGTTTGTGGAGTGGTTGGACCCACTTATCTATTAATTATTCTAATTTAATTTTTAATTAGTAAATAAGAAACAAATAATAAAAAACAGAAAAAAAATATAAAGGGCAATATAGTCTTTTTATGTCTGTCAAGAATGAAAACAACAACAAAATGAAATGTTAAGGACGGTCGCAGTGCAAAACAAAAGTTAGGGACCAAACGCGCATAATTTTCCACAAACCCCAGGGACGATTTTAGTATTTTGTTGTGTGTGTGTGTGTGTGTATATATATATATATATATATATATATATATATATATATATATATATATATATATATATATATAGGCATAAGTTATTGTATTTAACTAATTACTGTGTGGATGTAAGAATGATTGTGAACCAATCATTTTAGTTATTTCAAGAAAGACATTTATTCCTATTATTAAATTAAAAAAAAATAGAATAATATCATTTAATTAAAAGAAGGGTAAAAATGTACATTTTCATTACTTTCAAATTAAGAAAAACAAATTTAAAAAGGAAATTTTTGGATTTAAAGGGATTTTTGATTATCTTAATTTTGAATTTTGTTTTTTTAATTAATTCATTTATTATTTTGTCAGAATGTTATTCCTTCATATTGATGTTCTATTATATTGTTTTGTTAGAATGTTATTTTATTAGAATATTAATGAAGAATAACAAAATTCTAGAACTTGAATTGAATAATAACAACATTCTAATATATTCATACACATCCAAAATTAAATAGAAATTCATAAATATTCTTACATGCTGATACATTTTAATATAATTATACATATTCTAATAGAATGTCATCAAAATGAATAAAATTCTTAAGAATAACATTCTCAAATATACAATTATTGAACGAATACACTTAATCTTCTTCAATTGTCCAAATAATCACACTTAATCTCTTTAGTGCAACTTGTTATTGAACTCAATTTCAAGTCTTTCTCTTGTATGATCAATCATTGATTCCTTCTTCAAGCCATTTTAAAAGAAAAAGAAAAAACTAAAGTCCTTTGTACAAATCTGCAGACTTGTGAATTACACCAAAACTCATAACCAAGAATTGTAGAAAATGCACAGTGGAGATGAAGATGATGGTGCGAATCTAATGTATTGCGATGGCAAATGGTGTATTTTAACAAACTAGTGTTATGATCATGCCATCTCTGATTAAGGAACTAGCGAAGGAAAAATGAGGGAGTCATTGCAATCGATATTGGGCGAATAGGGTTTTTGAGATTGGTAGTAAGCACACACACATGATTTAAGGAAAGTAATCCAACATTTTAGGGTAATTAAATAGTTATTAATTAATAAAATTAATTAATATTTAAAATTACCATTTAGCCCTTATTTAGGTTTTTGAATTGATTGGCCCACAATTATTCTTTCATCCACAGTTATTCCTTCATCCACACAATATATATATATATATATATATATATATATATATATATATATATATATATATATATATATATATAATTATTAAGACCCATGTATTACATGGATTAATTTAAAGAAAAAAAATTAAATACAAAGGAAAAAATATTTGAGAATTTTAAATTTGTATGAAAATAAGAAAAATACTGATGTATTATAATGAAAATGTTTTTTTTTTATATTTTCAATTTAAATAAATAATTTAAATAAAGAAAAGAAACTAATGAACTTTAATTTTGGGAATTTTGAAATTAAAATGTAAATTTATTAGTAAAATTAATATCCATTTATTTCAATTATTACATTAAAATATTATGTGAAATTTAATAAAACAGAAAAACTCATAATATGGCATGTGGAAAAAAATTGATTGAAAAATAACCACAAAATGTCATTTGACAAATTGAGTGAGAGTGTGACAAGTGGTAAAAAAACCTTCATTTATTAAAGAGGATATCTACTCTAATAAATGAAGGTTTTTTTGTCACATGTCACAGTCTCATTCAATTTTCCAAATGTCATTTTGTGTTTATTTTAAATTAATTTTTTCCGCATGTCATTTTATGAGTTTTTCTATTTTAATAGATTCCACATAATACTTTAATTTATTTTGTTTATTTATTTAAATTTAAAAGATAAAAAATCAATTTTAATAATTCATTATTTTTCTTATTTTCTTATAAATCCAAAGTTCTTAAATATTTAGACATTTATATTTAATTTTTTTAATTAAATCATGTAATACATGGATCTTACACCTAGTGTGTTTATATATATATATATATATATATATATATATATATATATATATATATATATATATAAGAGTTCATTTGAGACGAACATAATTTTATGAGACCATGAGACCAAATTTTTTTAATATTATATGTTTTAGAATATTTCAATGTAATATATGTTAAAATTATTGTTCTTGAATATTAGAATATTCCGCATATTTAATTTTTATGAACACTAAAATATTACAATATTTCACCGGAAAACAGTGGTCTAACAGTCTCACAAAATTATGCTGTCTCACATTAACCTAACCATATATATATATATATATATATATATATATATATATATTACACACAAATAAACATAATAATTTTCTTTAGTAAATTTCCTATATGTACGTTTCATTCCGTAATTATCATTATGTATGTGTGTGTGTGTATTTATATATATACACACACACACACACACTTAATTATAATATATATTAAGGAATACTAACAACTAAGTACAATGCATATCCTAAAGTTTTGTCAGCATTACTTCTAGGTACTAAGTTATTCTAGGAAATCGGTTAGCATAACATCTAGGTATAATTTTTTCCTAGTATATCGAGTAACATAACTATAACATCCGATTTCAAGAAGTTCCTTATTTCGGGAATTATGGATAATAAGTGGATCAAGTAGAGGCATTAGGATTTCAAAGGAATGGAGTTTAGACCAAATTAATTGTGGATTATATCGGTTGTATGATCCAAGCTCTCAGATTGTGTTTTAGAGTCAAAGGGTATACTGGTAAAAGTGATGATTTAAACTTCTTTAATGAATTGAGGATTCTAGGTCGGTAAGTTTTAAGTTAAAAGACACTAGATAGGGTTGTGGGGATCTTCAATAGCTTTCCGTGTATATAAAGAACCCTGAAATCGGGGTTAAAATGAAGAAGTTATGACCATTGGAAGTTAAGATGGGAATGGGATTTTGTGTGTATGTTGGACGTACATGGCATGTACGTTGGGCATACATCACTAAAGATAACGTGGTCATCCGTGAGTATGTTTGGTGTACATGGCATGTACATTGGGCGTACTTATTCAACACCTAAACCCTAATTTGTGTTTCTTGTACCCTATTTAAAGACCTTAACCCCTTGGAAACCATTCTTATCTTCAGCCTCCATCCTCTAAAGAAGACCCCTCAAAACCTTAGCCCAATTTATGAGATTCTTGATCCCTTTGAGTGATTTGGAGTGTTATTGGTGCCTTGTGGAAGAAGGAAAAGTTCATCCTTGTGGATTGTTGTGGCTAGAGCTTGGAGATCCAAGATTTTTATCATCTCCGCAAGCTTATGGAGGTATAAAGCTTCAACCTTTTTGGCTTTTTTGGGTAGATCTAGTATTGGGCCATTTTTGGGCCTTGGGTCATTAAGGTTATTGGGCTATGATTTGTTGGGTCAAGTATCGAAAGGGTAAAATAGTCTTTTATCACTTAGCATGATAAAATTGGAGTTAGACCTTTGATAATGGGTTATTACCCTAATTATTGATTAAGGATAATTTTGGATATGGTCAGTGTAAGGAGCCTTATAGCAGCAGTGTGTGTGATTCGATTATCTTCCGATTGAGGTGAGTCTCCTCACTGTACCCGTGGGTCGAAGGCACCAATACGGGCCTACTAGATGTATTATGTAGGATGCAAGCTGTCTTTGTGACTCTCGCATTGTATGTTGGGTTGGGCCCATTAGCATGCATTTAGGATTAGGCCCAATTGCATGAGTGGGTTGGGCCCATTGTATGTTGGGATATGCATATTATATGATAGGCTAGGCCCATTTGGATGTTGGGTTGGGCCTATTAATTAGGAAGAGCTAGGCCCAATATTATGCTTTGATCCCAATGTCCAGTTTAGGCCCAAGGATATGTATAGTTTGTGGTATTTTGGGGAACTCAGTAAGCTTTGTGCTTACAATTATGTGTTTATGGTTTCAGGTACTTCCGGTTGCAAAAGGAAGGGCCCGACGTGAGTTCACAAAATCCCCTGACGTTTGAATGATTAAATCTTTGTAACTAGTTTTGGAACAAATCAATTGTATGGTTTAAGTGTTTTAAAAATAAATTTTTTTACTGTGAGTTTTTGGTACGTTACAAGCTAGTGTCAGAGCCTTGGTTTGATGGATTCGAGCACACTCTTGGGTGTAACTGAACTCAAACTGTGGAATTGGTAATCTTTTTAAAGAAAACAAATTTCTAAAAAGATTTTATAAATAAAAATGGGGTGTGATGCGTGCAATCAGTTGAGCTCAAGTAAGTGATTCCTAGAATATCCATACATATTGATATGTTATATGACATGGAATGCTTGCACGCTAGGATAAGGATAAGGATACCATCCGGAGTTGCATGATAGATAGGCCTGATGTGTGATGCCTTATAGCCAAGGAGGAATGGGATGCTATGTTAGATTTGGAATCTATATTGGTGAGAGTGATTTCTAAATGTATGCTTTAAAAATTGTATACGATTAGGATCATATAGCGATAAAATGATTTATTTAGCCTTATTTCTCGTTCCTCATCTAGTTGTGTTCCTAGTGTAGAGTCATTCCTTCGACAGTCTATTTGATCCCGTATTGTGTATAATTTGCATGCTTAAGGAAACCATCAATGTTAGTAGAAATTCCTAGAGTGGTAGTAGCAAGTGAGTGGGAGATGTCCTTTGTTTGTTTTGTGGCTTGGAGTGTTACTGCATGAATGTTGCTTGCTTTGTGCTTTATGGGACCCTTGGTGCCGTGAGTTAACTATTAAGTGAATACCTTAAGTCACATGCTGCAAAGGTTAAATAATTGCATAGTTATGGATTTGGCCCTATGTCACAACTCTCATTTAAGTCTAACCATTGTAGGGTTGAGTCTTTTAGTCAAAGGATTATCTAAGCTTTGTTGCATGTGATTGTATTCATGAAGTAGTTAGTTGAAATTAGTGGGAGTTCTTTAGTAGCTAATGGTAGGGTGAGGTCGGGAACCAAGGAGAGCCTAGGAAATGCTTTAGTGGGTTTGGATATGTTGTTTAGTGAGTACTTGGAGTACCAGTTTGAGAAGGTAACTTAGAGGATTCACAATAATTATTGAGGAAATTATGGATATGTATTTAAGGTAGTATTGGGCCCGTACTACTGAAAGCACAGGACCCGTACTAGAATCAAGGAAAGTCACGAAGATTCCAGGAAGCCTTTATGATGAGAATTTTTTTTGGGTATGTTCTAATTATTGTATGGTTGCTTTTCAGAATGGTGATGAGCACTCGTGGAGGAGGATCAGGTTCAGGCTCAGGTACTGGTTTTGAGTTGTTTGATGAGCGGATGCGGCAGTTCATCTCGTCGGAGATCACTAACGATGTTTTGGAGCAGACTCATTTGATCTTTGGTGATCTTTGGTTCAGGCTCAGGTACTAGTTTTGAGTTGTTTGATGAGCGGATGCGACAGTTCATCTCGTCGGAGATCACCAACGATGTTTTGGAGCAGACTCATTTGATCTTTGGTTCGGTCAAGGAGGGGATCATGGAGATTATGGATGAGCATCAGTACACATTTTTCACAAGGATTGTGGAGCTTATAGATGAGTGACTCAGGGCCTTCCGGGCCAAGATCGGGGTAACACAGTTCAAAGCACGGACTCCCTATTTTTAGGAGTTCAAGGTTTGTAGATCTCCGGAGTTCTTTGGGGCTAAGGAACCCATTTCTAGTCATTAATTGATCAATAACTCTTTCTTTTATCAGGATGAAAGGCTTAGCCGCCTGACTCACTCCGGATAGAAACTTCTGTTAGTTATGTTATTTCTATATTTTATAGAGAATGCTCAATAAATGAGCTTCTTCCCTAAGGGGGAGAAGGTCGGATTTGGATCATGCCTTGTGAGAGACCGAGCTCGTGATTGGTGGGAGGAGGTCGGTTGTGCATGAGGATTTGCGGTGGTAGTGGCCATGGATTGGGAGGACTTTGTTAAAAGACTACATGAGGATTTTGAAACAACGATAGAGGTACAACAGCTGGTGAGGGAGTATCTAGAACTTCACCAGACTACTGAGACTGTGGTAGAGATCACTACTAAGTTTCGAGAAAGGGCTTTATTGGTTACGCAGTATTTGGCAAACGCGGAGATGAAGAATGTTGTCTATCAGGATATGTTGAGGGATGACATCAAGGATTTTGTGAGCTTATCAGGGTGCAAGACCCTGGATGATATTATTGCTATAGACCGAGAGCGACATATTGATATGGAGCACCTAGGGAAAAGGAAGTCATAACAGATTCAGACCGTAGTGGGCCAGGCGAAGAGGCTCAAGACTCAAATGTTTTGTTTGGGAGGCCATCAGCTCTGGGGAAGTTGTGCCCAGTGTGAGAGGACTAATGAGGGGAGTTGTCATGAGAAAGGAAGATGTTGTTTCAGTTTCATCCAGGCTAGTCATTTCAGCTGGGGTTGTCCTCGGGGATCGGTTCCGATATGTTTTCACTGCAAGCAGGTGGGCTACAAGAAGGCCGACAGTCCGAAGTTGAGGAGTAGAGAAGTGTGAGCACCTGATCTAGTTACATTGAGGATTACAGATGGCCATGAGGGCAAGGCGGAGGCTTCAACAGTAAGGATCCGAGCATTGCAATTGTAGGCAATGGAGACCCGAGTTTCATCAGATGATATCGCAGGTATGTTTCATTTTGCTCTCATCTCCCGTTATTATATTATTACTCTTTATCATATTTATGTATATATGAGACCTTATGCTTGGTTTAGTTAGTCCCCACCTAAGAATCACATTTTCTTATGGTTGCCTGGTTATTATTATCGCGGGTTCATCATATGCCATTTTTGCATACTAACATTCATGATTGGAGCACATCTTGTTGAGCTGGAATTAAGTCGTCAACCATTATTGGTATGGGCCCTTGGTGGGAGCAAACTAAGGGTCCTGCTCAGAGGATCAGCTGTCAGATCGACATGTTAGTTCAACGGGGTTCAGAGGGAATTGCAGAGTAAGTTCGTTAGATTATTAAAATTTGAGTCGGTTGAGGAGTTTAAGGGATTGGTCAGAACGCGAGTACAAAGGAGTTGTTGCCAAGTTAATGTTTCAAGATCGTAAGGATGGTCCTCGCATCAGAAGCTTTGACAAAAATATCTCATGGAAGTTTCTTGTTCCCTCCCGGGATAACGAAGTCAGAGTATAGAGGTGTGTGAGTCTCTCAAAACAGATGTCAGTTGCTTATTGATAGGATATTTGATCCTATCGCTACCGCTAATAGGGTAAGAACGGTAATGAGTGGGTGATGATTTTATTCGCATAGCTTTGTTAATACGATGGGATTTTCAAAAGAAATAAAATAGTATCTGCTAAAGATGTATTGATTGCATCGATCTTTCGGTATGTGGGTTGTTGTATTGTTGATCCATCCGTTCTAGTGAAGGGTTTAACATTAGTTGTCATTAGCAAGGTTGGAAAAGCTCAGTTGAATCCAAGTGGGGGAGAACCTTTTCATCTATTGGGAATAGTTTCAGGTACGGAACAAGGAGGAGTTGCATACCCTAGTCAAATAGAAAGTCAGTTCAAGTGGCGGTGTGGATTGAGGTTTGCACAAAAATGGGGATCCAGAACCTTTCCCCGAATGGGTGGTGCATGGCGGTTACGTGATTAGACTCAGGTTGAGGGTTTTGTTAGAGCCTCTCAACATGTTCTTGTTTGATATAGGCTTTGGGGTTCGAAGCATGACCCAAACACCTGATTGGGGTTTAGTCGGATGCAGGTTCAACTCATGATTGATTATGTTGTGGGAGTTTTGTAAGACTATGGGGTAGCCATAGCATTCATGGAGTTGATAGGTTATTAGGGAAGTGTTGTAAGTCTACTATGGCTTCGTAGTATTCACTAGGATGAGATAGACCATTGCAGGAGTGGTTGTTGAGCTGTAGGAGGATCATACTGCATGCATGGATCAATTCGGACAGTATTGGTTAACCACTCCTTTTTTGGAAGGAGGGTTGTTAGATCTGAGGCGATGTTTAGGCTTGTATAGCCCTCAAGTGGGTAAGACCCATGGGCGAGGCCCATTTGTTTTTGATAGTATGGGTAAGACTCGGTAGAAATCAGCTTGATTAAGGCGTCGACTCATGTTTAGATTAGGATGACTCTGTGATCAACGGATGGCATCTATGTGGTGCATAGGCTCAGGTAGCCTATAGTAGTTAGAATTGTTGTATTAGGTGTTTATACCCATAACTATAATTGGTATGTACTTGATTTGATAGTAGCATGGTCCTTTTGGGTTGCCTTCACTCATGCAACTTGATAGGATGACTGGTGGAGAGAGAGAGAGAGAGTAGAATTTATTATGTGAAATAATAAATTGGTACTCAAAATGATTTTATTAATATATTATAAGATTAATATATTATTTGGAAATCATATTATTAATTACTAATTAATCATAAATTTATTTGATATTAATTTTGGGATTAAAGGAATTGATTAATAATTGAAGGGGCTATTTTGCAAATAATTGATAGTTGTGGAACTGGGCTATTGGACTCCTTAATTAGGAGTGGATGAAATCCTATAGGGAGGCCCTATAGATTTCGTACAAGGCCTCATAAGGAGGAGTCCATGGGTTGCTTAAGCCTTAAGCAGGAATTAGGGTTTCCTAAAGAAACCCTAGCAGCCCACAACTATATAAAGAGTCCCATCACATGGGATTTTCGGCCTATGCATAAGATACATAACCCTAACCAATTTCCTTGTCTCTCCTTCATCCTTTTTTGCATTGGGTGTTTGTGACTCCATTCGAGGTGCAACACTTGGAGCACTAAGCTTTCAAGAGTCAAGAATCTTCAAGGTGGTTCCTGTTATTGCTACATAACAAGTGAGGTAATTTTCTAACCCTAGTTTTATATGATATTCGAAATTGTATGCTAGTCTATCAGGTTATTGCTTTGGAATTCAACTTGCATGTTTAATAGTGAAAAAACTTATATCCAAAGCAATTAGGGTTGCATGATCACATAGGAATGTAGATATGCTCAAAACCCAAACAAGAATGTGGGGCAGAGCCTCATGGTGTGACTATGTGCGAGGTTCTCGGATGTAGAGGATGGTTGGAGATTCTGCATCACAATGTACTAGAAGCTCACCATGGAATCAAAAGATCTTGGATAGATTGAATATGCACATTTTTGGTTTGGGTTATGTGATATATATAGTAGGTTTGCACTTAGGGTGAGTCTCGCAATGTGAGTCACCTTTGTTATTTTCAAATGAGAGATTTTTCTTTTAAGCAGCAACACATGGTCAGGGATTATATTTTTCCAGTGGTATCAGTAAGATAATTCAGGGTCGGAGGAGTTTCGTTCGGTTTAGGTTGAGAAGTGGAGTTACATTGACTATGTTTCAAAATGGTTTCGTATGTCGGGAAGTCAGACAAGATATTGGATTCCTGGATTTTAGGTAGAGTAGCGATGAATATTCTTCGTTCGTGGAAGATTAGTGGGACAAGGATTCGTTCGTCGTCAAGGTATGTGGGTCCTGCTGAGGTCGGGTTTTAATTATAGAATTGGAAGGTCGTCATATATATGAGTCGACTTTTGGTCTGAAACAGGGTTTGGGAAGAATTGGTCGGATCGTTTGGGTTCCTAGAAAGTAGCAAGGAGTGATTTCAAGGACGAAATCCAGTTTAAGTGGGGGACAGTTGTAGCATCCGGTTTCTAAAAGTTCCTTAATTATGGAATTACGGAAAATAAATGGAGCAAGTAAAGGCATTGGGATTTCAAAGGAATAGAGTTTAAACCCAATTAGATGTGCATTATATAGGTTGTATGATCCAAGCTGCCAGATTGTGTTTTAGAGTCAAAGGGTATAATGGTAAAAGTGATACTTCAAACTTCTTTTATGAATTGATGATTCTAGTTCGGTAAGTTTTAAGTCAAAAGAGATGAGATACGATTGTGGGGCTCTTCAATACCTTTCTGTTTATATAAAGAACGCAGAAATCGTGGTTGAAACAAAGAAGTTATGACAGTTAGAAGTTAAGATGGGAATGGGATTTGGTGTGTACGTTGGGCGTACATCATTAAAGATGACAGGGTCATCCTCGAGTGTAACACCCATAAAAATCAAGCCAATTTAAAACTTTTTCAAACATCCAAAAGCCATTAGTTATTAGAAAATGTTTTCAAAATAGTTTAATATCAGAGTATCCCAGAAACCATAAGTCCAAAACACAAGGATGTGTACGATCACGCCTTGGCTTCCCGAGACATCTGAAGCACCTGAAACAATAAACTGAAATCGTAAGCACAAAGCTTAATGAGTTCCCCCAAAATAAACATTAAACACAACAATACACATATAATCACAAACAACATACTATGGGTCCAGTCAACCATCGGGTTGGAATCCTAACATATTATGGGTCCAATCAACGATCGGGTAGGAATACCCCAGGCCCTCAACCATTAGGTTGGAATGCCCACATACTACGAGTCCAATCATCCTCGTGATGGAATACTCACGGCCCACAACCATCGAGTTGGAATGCCCAGGTCTATTGGCTCTCGCACAAAGCAGATAAGCCTCAACCACTAATCAAACATGTGCACATATATCAAATAATCACATAACAGTCTATAGACAAACAAACCGATCTAACAGATCATAACAGTATAATATCATCCAATCTACCGGGATACCGATCTAACATATCATACTAGCATAACATATTAGGATAACAATCCAAAAGGGTCGGCTTTGGTGCCTTAGACCCTTGATTATAGTGAGGAAAACTCACCTCGCACGGCCGAACACACAGACGATCCCTTGTTGCTGACTGCCAGATCCCGAACCACCAATTAACAAGACAACGTCCCAACAAAGTTGGTCCCATGAATAATCTATGACCGCATATCCGCTACCACACACGTGCTAACAGATTAAAAAATGACAATCCATCAATGTCTAGTTGTTGACTCGTACGGTGAGTCCAAATCAGGGTAAAAGGCCTTTTTACCCTTCCTCAACCTTGGCCCAAAACCAATGCCCAACTAGATGACAAAAAGGGTACAATATCAAGATAAACTCCTTAAGCCCAATTATGGCCCAATCTTCCAAATTGGCCTAATGGCCTTCACTCAAGAAGATCCAGCAAGCTAAAAGCCCAAACCATAAATCCCATACGGTTCATCACAACCCAATGCATACCAAACACAAATCTTGCTCCAAAGGCCCAAACTTCTTCAACCCCACACCTGGCCCAATTTTCCAAATTGGGACCAACTCCTTATTGGGCCTTATTCAAAGGTTCTACCCTCTACTTAGTCCAAAATACACTTATCCAGTTAGTCCATTAGGGACCCAAGCATCAAGGCCCAACAAATGGCCCAACACCCAAATCCCAAGTCCGAAATCCAAACAGAGGACGTACATGGGGCGTACTCCTTCGGTACGTTGGTCGTACATCGCCTAGCATTGACCACCATCGGGGTGGTTGACTCCAAACATAGGGAATACAAAACTTACGCGGGGCGTACCCTCGCAGAGGCCAAAATTGAGATAAGTGCCTAATGGCTTAAGCACTTAAGCCCAAACTTCAGACCCACTACTCAAATATGCTCTAGAACTGTAAAGTCTCAGACTTTAAGACTTTGGTCGACTAAAAATGGCTTAATACATGGTCTTAATCCATTAAGACCTCCTACAAAGAACTAGGGACCAAACTAGCTCAAGGGACCTCATTTTTATGCCTTAAGACCCATCCTAGGGTCTGAAAGGACAACTTAACTTGACCAAAACAAAGCATGCAAAGAATAATAGTGTTTGGGACAAGAAGGATACCAAAAGAGACACAAATGAGATCCAACCAATCTAAGCACAAAGGTAGGAACTTTATACTTTTTGAAGCGCCCCCAGAAGATGAAAACTCCATATCTACAAGCTTGATCCCTTCCTTGACTCCTTTGATGCACTAACTTCTTCTTCAACTACCCAAGAGGCACCCTTTTAGCTCACACACACAAAATAGAGATTAGGGTTTGGGGAAAAAGGCTCAAAACTATGGAGGCTGGAAAGATAGAGGGTAATGAGCTCATAAGGACACTTATATACCACCCAAAACCTAAATATTAGGGTTTCATCTTGGCACTCATACGCCTAGCGTACATATGTGTACGCCCAGCGTACTAGGGCATAGCCTAGTACACTTAGAGTACTCACATGTACGCCCAACGTACAAATCAGTTTCCAAAATCACAATTTCGTCACTTCTTTCCAAACCAAAGGCCAAGCATGCATAATTCAAAGTCCAAGGGATGAACTTGAAGTTACTTGAAAGATGGGATGTTACAACTCTCCCCCACTTAAATTCGGTTTCGTCCGTGAAATCCTTTCTTACCATCCCATACAACCCAACATCCTGAGGGCACAACCACAATCATGACACTTGACGACCTTCGAAGAAGATTAAACCCAACTGAGATCTTTTCAATCCGCGGAAGCCAAATCCATATACCCACGCAGCAAAACAACCCTACTCCCTAAAAATCCGCAACCTAGAAACTTGAATTTGGTCTGACTCCCTGACAGACCATCAACAATAGTCATTGCTAATTCCTCTTCCCCTTATGCCCTAAACTGACTACTCGTCCTTGAACACTTAAGGTTCCCACCAAAAAACGGAGTCACCGACCATACACTGCTGCCAACGATTCTTTACTTGACAAAAGATTAGATATTCCTTCAAGATAAAGCTCGTTTTAAGGATGAAATTCCCAGGGATATAATGAACATCAGAAGGCAAACTGGGAGGTGAACCCTTAAGTGCCGACATGACAATGCTTCCTTTAACTCTCGATCCAACATACATGTAATATTCCGGAATATCCAGAGTAAAGTTGAAGGGCTAAAAGAGTAAATTGGGAAGGGGAACTCGGCGAGTCCATGGGTGGACTCGGCGAGTAGGGTCGCGACATTGGTCGTGTGTTAAGCGGCCGACTCGGCGAGTCAGTGGATGGACTCGGCGAGTAGGCGCTGAGTGGAGAAAACCCTAAATTCGGAGGATGAGCCCTATATAAAGAACATAACATCCTTTCCCCCAGCCTCTCTACTCTCTCTTAAGTCCAGAAACCCTAGTTGTCGTGTGTGAGAGGATCAAGTGCATTTGGAGGCTTGAAGAAGTGATTGTTGAGGAAATCTTGAAGGTTAGGAGGCTTGGAGCAAGGGGCTTTGCTTAGATTCGGGTTTCATTGCTGTTGGGGCTTCCTTTTGAGGTATTATCTCGTTCTTGGGCTGTTATTCATATAGATGCATCATTTTGGAGGTGTTAGAGATCATATCTTGTGATGTATTGGAGTTTAGAGGTTAGATCTGAGGTTGCTACCTCAGATCTGGAATGGAAAAGGGTTAGAATGCATAAAAGTCCCTGTTTATGAGTGATTGAAGGAGCTAAATTGTCCCAAACCCAAACCCTAGAGTGAAAATGCCTAGATCTCCTTGGATTCACGTAAAGTTTGCCACTTTACGTGATGGATGACCTTAGGAAGGGTAGATCTACGTTTTGGATCAATTGCATGGCCTGGAATGCTTCTGTATGGAATGAGATCGAGAGGCACTCAGCGAGTCACAAAGGTGAACTCGACGAGTTGCTTGAAGATAGGCTGGAACTCGGCGAGTTGGAAGAACAACTCGGCGAGTAGGTTGAAGATATCCTTGAACTCGGCGAGTTGGAAGAACAACTCGGCGAGTAGGGTGAAGATAGCCTTAGACACGGCGAGTCTCTTCTTGGACTCGGCGAGTCTGGTCGTGAGGTCCCAATCTTTTCTGGTTGAGCCGAGAATGGGTGAGTCAAGGGATGACTTGGTGAGTTGTATGCGAGTGGACTCAGAATGGTTGAACTCAGCGAGTCTCGGGGTGACTCGACGAGTTGAGTCGCGGATTGGGAAATTTCTGAGCATGGGGACTCGGCGAGTCATCGGGTTGACTCGGCGAGTAGAGTCAGTCAGGGGTTGACTTTGACTTTGACTTTGACCAAGGGTTGACCAGTGATTCCAGGGGCATTTTGGTAATTGTTGGATATTGTTTTGAGTTCAGTGCCTTGGTGGTTGTCCAGTGGTGGAGATCATATCAGTGATCGGAGCAGCTTGGGTTATCTGTTCAGTCGGCAGTTTCAAGGTGAGTTATCCTCACTATATCAACAGGGTCTAAGGCACCAAGGCCAGCCCTTTATCGGATTGAGATCCGAGTATTTATTGTATGTTATTGCTTTGATATGTTGCATCCTAGTAGATAGGATGGTATATGTTAGAGACCTGGTTGAGATCGGTATCCTGAGATGTAGGGTGATGCTATGCTAGTGACCGGTTAGGTCGGTATCCTGGTTAGGATGATGATATGTTCTGTGATCTGTTGATCGGTTTGTTGACTGTGAATTGTTATATGATTGTATGTTTATGTGCACATGGTTGTTTGGACTGGAGTTGGGTTGAGGCGGGTCCTGCTTTGTGCTGTAGGCCAAGATACCCAGGGCGGACCAGTTGTCCCGAAGGCCCAACGAGCGGTCTGGATAGGCTGTACGCCCCAAGAGGGCGGACCAGACGTGCCGAGGCTCGAAGAGTGGACCAGGCCGACTGAAGGCCCGGTGCGGGCGGACCAGTCATACTGTAGACTCAGAGAGTGGACCAAGTGGATTGAAGGCCCGGTGCGGGTGGACCAATCACACTGCAGACTCGATGTATGTGGCTAGATTCGGAGAGTGATCAGGTGGATTGAAGGCCCGGTGCGGGCGGACCAATCACACTGCAGACTCGAGGTATATGGCTAGACTCGGAGGGTAGACCAGGTGAACTGTTGGCCGGTGCGGCGGACCAGTCACACAGTAGACCCGAAGTGCATAGCTATTCTGTGATTGGATATGTTATGGCATGTTATGCGTGTATGGTATATGTGGTTGGTATTTTGGGGATATCTCACTAAGATTTCGGGCTTACAGTTGTGGTTTAAAGTTTTTTTTTCAGGTTCTTCAGGAGACCGTGGCAAGGCGAAGGCGTGATCGTACCGCTCCTCATGTTTGTCGTGATGTGATTCTGGGAATACTTTAAATAAATTGTATTGAAAACCTTTTTATAATAACTTTAATGGAATCGGGTTGTTTTTGAAAAATTTAAATTGGTTGAAATTTTATGGTCGTTACAAGTTGGTATCAGAGCCTTGGTTTGAGTGAATTGGAAGAGCACTCGTGTGACTCCAGTCTCAAATCGAGGAGAGTTTTCAAAAGAGAATTTAAAATGGTTTTCCAAATGAGTAAAGGAGGACGCGGAGGTACGATCAGCCGGAGCCAGTAAGTAACCCAAAAATACCATACATGATATTTGTTTTTGAGCTTTGATAGAACGACATGCTAGTGCTAGGCTAGGGATCTTCAGGATTTCATGATAATGCTGCCTGATTTGTGATGCTTGTAGCCTAGGGTTTCCTTGTGGGAGATTTCCAGTGTTCCTCTAGTGGTGAGGGTTGAGCGCCTGTTTGTATGTTTTCTCTAGGGTGTTGTGGTAGTACTTCATACAAATATGGGTAGGTGTGGAAGGTAGTATGGGCCCGTACTACTGAAAGCATAGAACCCATACGCGTATCAGGGAAACCATGACCTCTAGGGTGGGGTTGAGAGTTGGTTCCCGGGTTAGTGGGAAGTGTCTGAGATTTTGTGGTGTTATTTCAGTATGGAGATTCCGAGACATGCTGGGAGTGGATCCGGATCAGGATCGGGAGCAGGAGAGGGAGTTCCGGACGGGTCAGTACCGTCCGAGGTTATTGGTCAGATGAGCACATGCGAGGATTCGTGAGATCCTACATGATGAGGTTGCTGCGTTGTTCCGGTCCGAGTTGCCAGAACTGTTTGGGTCGATCAAGACCTCCATGGTTGAGTATTTTGATGAGCGCTATGCAGCTCTCACAGAGACGGCTGCCACAGCGGTTGTAGCAGCGGGAGGAGCTGGTCGGGGTTTTCAGTATCGGGACTTCGATAATACGAAGCCTCCCACCTTTGATGGAGTTCAGGACCCGATTGTTGCTATGAGATGGTTGTCGGACGTGGAGGTGTGTTTCTTCACGTGTTCATCCCCTGCTGATCAGAGGGTGAGGTGTGCTCTGAACCTGTTGAGGCTTGGGGCGAAGGATTGGTGGAGATTGACCACGGGGTCATATTCGGATGCGCAGAGGACTGCGGTTTCATGGGATCAGTTCAGAGAGATGTTCAGCACCCGTTATGTTCCGCAGATTGAGAGAGAGAGATTGGCTCAGGAGTTCCTGGAGCTGAAGCAGGGTTCGGAGTTGGTGACTGAGATCACCAGGATGTTCACTGGGAGGGCGATGTTCTGCCCTGAGTTCGCTTCGGAGCAGGCTCAGATTTCTCGATATCTGAGCATGCTCAAGAGGGATATCAGACAGTTTGTGTCTACGCAGAGGTGCGAGACTTTGTTGGATTTGCAGGAGGCTGCCAGGCGGCGTGAGTTAGAGATTGAGTTGCAGTTACGTGAGCTGAGGCAGGCTCCGGTGCAGTCGCAGCCGGCGCCGAAATGGTCCAAGACCGTTGATTCTAGAGTGGGAGATCTGAGTAGCCACACATGTGGGAAGTGTGGGAGGAGTCACACCGGAGTTTGTAGGTCCGGTGGTGCATGCCGCAAGTGCAGAAAGGAGGGGCACTATGCGAGGGATTGTCGGAAGTCAGCACCGGTTCGGGATTTGAGGATTTGTTATCATTGCCATCAGGTTGGACATTTGAGGGTCAACTGTCCACAGCTCGCTGCAGGACCGGTGCAGGCTCCAGCATCGGTCACTTTGAGGATCACGGGTGGAGGTCAGGGTGGAGCGGATCCCCCAAGGGCTCAGGGTCGTGCTTTTCAGCTTACAGCAGAGGAGGTCAGAGCAGTGCCGGATGCAACTGCGGGTATGTTTCTTTCTTGATGTCTTGTTATCTTGTGATTATTGTGGAGAAGTATTTATCTGCTAGTCTTATTATGTGGTTTTCGGTGCGGTATTCGTTGTTCTTTGAGGGTTATGGTTTGGTTATGGGTTAGTGTTGGGAATTTCGTTGGTTATCCTTCATGAGGGTTATTAGTGGAAATCTGGCGTTGGTCTGGATGCCAGGTAGCATCTGCATTCTGAGGATTGGTTAGCCGCAGATTGAGGTTCTTTTGAGCTCGGGTCGATCAGTGTTGATATGTGATTTTGTGAAGGTTGTTAGTGCTAGTGGGTATCAGTCCGCATGTAAGTGTTGGTTTTGTGCAGGGTTGTTTTGGGAGGTCGGTAATAGCGACCGGTGGTTGATAGACAGTCCCCTAAGTGGGGGAGAATTGGAAAATTCTCCGGAAGATCGATGAGCATGTGAGGTTGCTTAAGTGTTTGGGATTCCGCAGTGATCTATCAGCCCAGAGTGTAGGCTGGTATGAGTAAGTGTCAGGCATGCGGGGCAGGATACAGACCTAGGGCATTTGATTATGGAAGGCCTGGGATCGGGCCGGGATCGAGTATGTATGATGGAGATAGAGTTCGGAACCCCTAGAGGGCTAGAACAGTATGCATGGGAGGATTTCCCGAAGAGATAGCTCGGAATGATGAAGGTTAGTTGAGCGGTCCGGATAGACTGAAGGCCGGTAGGTGTACCAGTCAGGCCGAAGGCTCGAAGAACAGTCCAGCCAGACTGAAGGCACTGGAGGGAGATCCAGATTGGCTGAAGGTTCTGAGAGTGGTCCAGATTGGCTGAAGGCCTATTAAGGCGGTCCAGTCATGCTGAAGACTCTGCGGGTATTGTTAGATCGGTTCAAGGATATGGATTGTGTATGTTGCGGTGTGATAGCATTAGAAGGTCTGGCCCCGAGTATTGATTTTGATCAGTGAAGGTAGTGCATGGACTTGAGAGTCCTGGCGAGCAGATTCAGAGCATGTGTGTTGCATGGATAGCGGTTATGCTATAAAGGAGTGGTGTAGCGTGGGGTGAACACCGTGGCACTTGTTGTAGTGACAAGGTGGCCAAGTGGATTTCCTTGGTAAGGGAAAGAGAGAGGAGTGTAACTCTGAGAGGGAGTGCAAATTCACGGAAGTGAAAGCAACAGCGCAGAGTTATGTTTGGAGTAATCCAAGTATGGTTATTGAGTAGCATGTTTGCGGCAGTGGAATGGAATCACATCCGGTTTGGGATGTCTGCTAAGGTCGCTGAAGGAATTCTGCAGGTGTAGAGCCAAGAAGGCTCGGAAGGGATGCAGGGAGGGAGTCTTGGGCTCTCAGTATGATTCTGATAAGGGAATTGTGTATGTAGTAGTGGTTCATCCTGGGGGATGTTTGGAGATGTTGTCAGTGTAACGGGTTTCCCAACCCGAGGGTGCTAGAGCTAGTTCAACATGTGTATGTGATTGCAAGAGGAGAACTCATGGGAGTTGCTATGAAGAATGTGTCTTTCTGTCAGCGGAATGGATAGAGTTGGACTCGGATCGGGAATCCGGTGGTGCATGGTTACTTCTAGCTCATATGGATCGAGTGATGGTTGCGATTTGGAGCAGTGTTGCATCATGAGTAGTACTTAGTTGTTAAGTGGGGTTATCAGAGGGTGAAGCCGGTGGCCGGCTTGAGACGGTGGTCAGGACACCGTAAGAAAGGAGAAAGTGAGTTCGAGTTTCGATGGTTGTGCCTTGAGGAACCTGGTCTGGGTAATGCCAGGTGGCGCGTTGCGGGAGTATTTCTAGAGTTGAGTTGCTGCAGGCTTCGAGGGCGAAGCCTAATTTAAGTGGGGGAGAATTGTAACATCACGGAATTGTTGGAATTGTGTCTAAGGCTGCAACTATATTAGGCAAGTATTTGACCCGATTGTGCATGGTCCTTTTGGGTTGCCTTCACCGTAGCAACTTGATAGGATGATTTATTAAGAGAGAATAAATATTATTAATATATTATGAGAATAATATAAGGAATAATAATATTGTTATTTGATTAATATAAGTCATAAATTAATTAGTATTAATTTGGTGACTTAAAGAGATTAATTAAATAAGTGGGTATAAACTGTCAATTGTTTGATAGTTACACTTTAGACTGTAAATCCTTAAGAGATAGGGATTGGACGGATTCTAGAGCTTTGGATAGCTCAAAATCGTCCATGACTTATCTATGGTAAGGATTTGGATTGCTTTAAGGAAAGGATTGTCCAACTAGGGTTTAAGGTGAAACCCTTAAGGAGTCTGCAAGTATAAATAGACCCCATGGCATAGGGAAATCGGCACCTCATAAGAAGAAAGAAACCCTGGCCGAATCTTCCCTCTCCTCTCTCTCTCAAATCATCTTCTTTGCTTATTGGTGTTTGTAAGCCATTAGAGGAGTGACAATTGTGACTCTAGAGCTCCAAGACAACAAGATCAAACAAGAGTTTCAAATGTATACTTCTAGATCTGATTTTGTATTGTTTTATACCTAATTAGTTGTTAGAAGTCTTGGATTCAAAGCATGTTTAATTAGAAAACCTAGATCCAAGCATTAGGGTTTTGCATGCGCACATAGGAAAATTCTTATGGCTAAAACCCATCAGTGGTATCAGAGCCTAGATTGGTTTCTATTAAATTGTTGCTTGTTTGTTTGAAACTTGTGTGCAAAATACGATTTTTGTGTTTCTGAGTCATGGACTCGGCGAGTTCCATAGTGGACTCGGCGAGTTGGCCTGACTCGGCGAGTCCGAGCGTCAGGAAAGGCCAGATTCGGGATTTTTGATGATTATCTTATGGAAACTTACCTTAATCATATTAGATCAACCCAAATCCGATTTTTTGATATATATGACTATAATCTTGATCTAATTAAAGATATTTATCAACTAATAAAATATTTAATTTCCTTATGTGATAATTAATTAATTATTTTGATTAAATTGGTAATTATCTTGCAAGAAATCTTGAATAAATCAAATATAGATAATTAGGAAATTAATTGTTAATTAAAAATATTTGTTATTTGATCCTCCATGTTTTAAATGTTTAAAACTTGTCCTCAAGTTTTGAAATTTATGTTTTGTGATTAAAAGTTTTAATTTAGACAATTTAAATTTCAAACCCTAGATTTTAAAAGTTTAAAATACAACCCTATACTAATATAATATTACAAGATTAATATATATATATATATATATATATATATATATATATATATATATATATGTATGTATAACTAAAATGCTAGTCTTACCGTTAGTAGGCCTCATTCACGAAGCCGATCTATAAGGTGTGTATAAGGTTGCGGCCTATAAAATGGCGCTTAATGGGTGTACACTCACACCCACCGCTTGCTTGATCGGTGGAGGGTCGTTAGCCGAACGGGTAGGATAGGGCAACCTCATCCTCTCATTAAAAGTATAATATGAAATACAAAGTAACTATACATTTTTCTTAAAAAATTTCCCAATCTTAGTTACTTTAGGAAAAGTGAATTGATGCAATCCCATGAAATTACACTTTGCACCCTTGCTAAGAAGTTAGTGGAGCGTGTGTGGTTTACCGGCACACTAATTGGTTCTAAGCAAAGGTGGCAAAGGGTGATTCATTGTTTATCATAGTACGATGGAGCGTGTGTGGTTTACCAGCACATCGAATAGGTGATCGTTACAATGAAGGCACCATGTGAATTTGCATGGTAATTCACACCCGCTTTGTGACCCTCGGTATCCCAGTCACAAACAAGAGGGGCATATCGAGATTTAAACATGCCATTGAATAGTTTCAATGAATCTCATCCGAACCTAGGAATTCTCAATACATTTAGGACTTAAAGTTATGTTGGTGGAGAATTAGTGAATCGTCATTCACTTACCTTCATATTATTTGCATGTTAGATTACGACATCCCTTTTCTAATATGTAAATATTGTTGTTGGATCCTAGCCCTAATTTTTCTTATTGGGTGATAATTAGGGATTCATATTCTAATCTATCTTCGTCCTTTCTATTTGTAGATGTCGAACGCAAACAACGCTGCTGCTAGTTCTTTCACATTGATGAGCCTTTGTAAAAAGGTCACTTTCGATGGGACGAACTTTAGCGAATGGATAAGATACATTCACACCATTGCTCGCTATGAGGATAAGGAGTATGTCCTCGATGAGAAGCTCGAGAAAATCAACCCTGAAATCGCTACTCCGGCTGAAATGACCGCTTTTGAAACTCATGAGCGAGATGCAACGAAGGTACATTGCATCATGATAGCCACCATGAACTCCGAATTCCAAAAGTCCTATGAGGACATGTAACTGTACGAGATGCATCAAGACTTATTGGAGAGATACCATCAAAACGCGAGACAAGAGCGTTATGAGATTTTCACTAACATGATTTCCGCTAAGATGGGTCATGGAGAGTCTCTTACCGTGCACCTGCAAAAGATGCAAAGGTATGTCGACCGCCTTCGCAAGTTAAATGTTGACTTTGGGGAAGACTTGGCGATCGACATGGTGCTTCACTCTTTGCCTCCGAGCTACAATCAATTTAGGATGACCTACCACATGAACAAAGAGGAGGTCACCCTAATCAAACTCCAAGGTCTCTTGAGGGTCGCTGAGAGCAACTTCAAGGACAAGTCTGTTGCACCAACTCCCAATCCACCTGCTGCTCCTGTCTTGGCTATTGGACAAGGAAAGGGAAAGAAGAGGAAGGCTTCGTCTAAGAACTATCGTAAGGTTAAAGCCCAAGATGGTGCCTCTTCTAGTGGGACCAAAGTTGATCCCGCTAAGCCCTGCCCTAACCCAAAGGAGGCAGAATGCCACCACTGCCACAAGATAGGACATTGGAAGAGAAGCTGCCCAGAGTACCTGCAAGCCATCAAGGAAGGAAAGATCAAGCCATCTTTCGCAGGTATATACACAATTAAATCTAACGATTCTAATCATGTTATTTATTGGGTTCTTGATATCGGTTGTGGTTACCACATTTGCTCTAATGTGCAGGGACTAAGAAGAAGTAGGGATGTGGAGAAAGGAAAGATCAATCTAATCATGGAGAACAGAAGATTGTCGCCTGTGACCAAGATTGGAGTGTATTCTTTAGTGCTTAGGAATAGTTTATGTTTAGATTTGAAAAATTGTTGCTATTCGCCAGAAATGGCTAGAAACATCATTTCATTTCATGGGATGTTTAGACAAGGTTTTAGATTTTCTTTTAATAATGAGAATGGTTCTATTTTAGCTTATCTAAATGGTGTCTTTTATTTTGAAGCTATACCATGTAATGGAATATATGAAACTGTTATGATTGTTGATAACTTAGGAAATGATGTTTTAAACATAGATTCTTCCAATAGTGTGGATAGAGCATTCTTGTGGCACTGTCGTCTTGGACATGTCAACAAGAAACGCATAGCCCAACTCCAAAAGGATGGAGTGTTGGAGTCATTCGACCTTAGGGAAGATGAAACGTGCGAGTCTTGTTTACTTGGAAAGATGACTAAATCACCCATCACGAGTACGTGTGAAAGGGGTGAGGGTCTATTGGACCTAATACATACCGATGTATGTGGACCGTTTAGATCAACCACGAAGGATGGGAACCGCTTCTACGTGACTTTTACCGATGAGTATAGTAGATATGGGTATATCTATTTAATCAAGCAAAAGTCAGAAACTTTTGAAAAGTTCAAAGAGTTCAAGAATGAAGTGGAGAATCAATTGGGCAGGAAAATCAAGATGCTTCGATCCGATCGAGGAGGAGAGTACCTAAGTCTTGAATTCCACGATTATCTCAAGGAGTGTGGAATAGTTTCACAATTGACGCCACCTAGGACACCACAATTGAATGGTGTGGCAGAAAGGCGTAATCGAACCTTATTGGATATGGTTCGCTCTATGATGAGTCGTGCTTCACTACCAATCTCTTTTTGGGGGTATGCCTTAGAGACTGCCGCCCATATCCTTAACCGAGTCCCTACTAAGAAGGTTGCCAAAACACCTCATGAGATGTGGACAGGGAAAGCTCCCTCGTTAGCACATATCAAGGTTTGGGGTTACGAGGCTTTTGTAAGACGAGATACTCACGACAAGCTCGAACCTCGTAGTGAGTGATGTATTTTCATCGGCTACCCGCAGAAATCCTTTGGATATCTCTTCTATAGACCGAAGGACAATGTTGTCTTTGTTGCGAGGAGAGGGGTTTTCCGAGAGAGAACTCATAAGACAAGGAGACAGTGGGAGGCAAATCGAACTTGAAGAGATTCAAGAGTCGATAGATGAAGGAACCTCTACCGCTGACATTCAACCCGAAGAGGAAACTCCGGTTGAACCGATTGACGAGTCCTTACCTCTTAGACGTTCTGATAGAGTTAGAGTTGAACCCCAGTTTTATGGTTTTCATATTACTACCGAAGGGGATACGTATATTAGTGATGGTACACTAATAAATCTTGATGAACCTAATAGCTATAAGGAAGCCATGGCAGGCCCGAAGTCTGCGAAATGGAAAGAGGCAATGGATAGCGAGATCCAATCCATGTATGATAACCAAGTTTGGAATTTGGTTGATTATGTGCCCGGACGTAAGACCGTTGGGTGCAAATGGATCTTCAAGAAGAAGACCGACGTGGATGGTGTAACAACGCAAATTTTCAAACAAATTTTTCATCTTAAAAATATATTTATTTCCATTCAAAACAAGGCATAAATAGTTTAAGTATTCTGTCAAATACAAATAGTCCAAATCCCAAGATCATAAAAACATTCTTCAGTGTGTATCGATCACGCCGGCGCCTTCCCACGGTCCTCGCTAGTACCTGAAATACATGCACAACAACTGTAAGCATAAATGCTTAGTGAGTTCCCCAATATACAACTTACGCACATACGCCTTTCCAGGCCCTGACCTTCCGGTCCATGTGTCTCAGGGGACTTCCGTCCCTGCTGGGTAAACCTTCCGGTCCTACCCACGCCGACCTTCCGGTCCATCACACAATATATTGCCTTCCGGTCCATCACACAATATATTGCCTTCCGGCCCATAACATATTGCCTTCCGGCCCATAACATACATAGCACATATAACAAGCAGCTTACCACATATAGCATACATATCACATATCATAGCTGACCTTCCGGTCATACAGTCAAACCCTTCCGGGTACAGTATAGTGAGAAGACTCACCTCGCGAATGCTGAAAGCTAGCAAATCCTGAAATCACTCGTGCACAATCCGACGAGCTACAACCTCCCTATAGCATCACATATCCCTCATTAACACTTATATCTTCTAAGTGTGACTATCCCTAAGAAGTCAGACTTAGGTCAACTCTGGTCAACGGTCAACTCGACCGGACTCGGCGAGTGCCATGGCGACTCGGCGAGTCTAGACGTCCTCCCCAACTTCCCTTGATGTTCCCTTTCTACTCGTCGAGTATCCCTCTTGGCTCGACGAGATCCTCGTGGAAGAATCGCGGGGCCACCCCGACTCCACTCGTCGAGTCTGAAGAACAGCTCGACGAGTTCCAGTAATCTCCAAGCTACTCGCCGAGTCTGTTCATCGGACTCGGCGAGTCCATGCCATGCAGTCGATCAAACTGCTTCCTGAGATAAGTTTTGTCCCGAAATACACAAACATGGGACCTTCTGGACCTCTAAGGGTCCTAATACAGGGGTATAGTCGTTTGGGTAACAATGTATTAATTCATCTAACCACCAAATGGGTTCCATAAACCCTAAATCCATACACACATCAACAATACAGAAAGAATTCGAGATATTACCTGAATAACGCACTCTCTGTGTCCCCAAACCGCAGAACTCGAATCCCTTGCAGTTCCTTTAGCCAAAACTCTTCTCCTCCTTGCACCACAAATTCTTCAAAAGCCCTAATACCCTTCAATCTTGCTCTAGATGCCCACAGCCGTTTAGGGTTCTTCTCAATCGACTAAAAACGAACAATGACGGCATATGATGCGTTATATACGACCCAAACCTGAACGGTTAGGGTTTTCGTTAAACAGCGTAGACTCGCCGAGTCCATATCTGGACTCGTCGAGTCCGGTCGCGATCCCGCGACCAAGTCTGCGGTCCTACTCGGCGAGTCTAGGCTCCAACTCGCCGAGTCCCCTCTTAACTCACCCCAAAACATAATTTAACAATACCTGAGATTTCGGGCTGTTACAGATGGAAATATACACAC
Organism: Lactuca serriola; assembly: GCF_051521515.1. NCBI lineage: Eukaryota > Viridiplantae > Streptophyta > Magnoliopsida > Asterales > Asteraceae > Lactuca > Lactuca serriola. The sequence continues at coordinate 162,907,339 of NC_136409.1, forward strand.
ATATAAAGCGCGATTAGTCGCGAAGGGCTTTACTCAAACTCCCGGAGTTGACTATGATGAAACCTTCTCACCAGTTGCGAAGATAAAATCTATTAGAGTGATGCTAGCGATTGCCGCATTTCATGATTATGAGATTTGGCAAATGGATGTCAAGACCGCTTTTCTTAACGGAAAGTTGGCTGAGGATGTTTACATGGCTCAGCCAGAGGGGTTTGTGGATCCGAAGCATCCAAATAGAGTGTGTAAGCTTGAGAAGTCCATTTATGGACTTAAGCAAGCATCTCGCATATGGAATCTTTGCTTCGATGAGAAAGTCAAAGAGTTTGGATTTGTACGAAGCAAAGATGAATCGTGTGTATATGTCAAAGTCAGTGGGAGTATAGTAAGCTTCCTCGTTCTATATGTCGATGACATATTGCTCATAGGAAACGACATCTCGACTCTGCAGGAGGTTAAGTCCTGGCTCAGGAAGTGCTTCGCTATGAAGGACCTCGGAGAGGCTTCTTACATTTTGGGAATAAGGATAGTAAGAGAAAGAAGTAAGAGACTAATAGGACTTAGTCAGAACACTTACTTAGAGAAGGTACTAAAACGTTTTAGTATGGAAAACTCGAAGAAGGGAGAATTACCGATACAAAGTAATGCCAAGTTGAGTAAGACTCAAAGTCTGAGTACCGAAGCTGAAATAGCAGAAATAAGCCGAGTACCATAAGCTTCCGCAGTTGGGTAAATCATGTACGCTATGACTTGTACTCGCCCTGATGTAGCCTTTGCTTTGAGCATGGTTAGTAGATATCAAGGGAACCTTGGCAGAGCCCATTGGATTGCGGTGAAGAATATCCTTAATTACCTTCGGAGGATGAAGGAATGGTTCTTAGTCCTCGGAGGGAGTGATGACTTGAAGGTGCGAGGGTATAGTGACGCCAGTTTTCAGACCGACAGGGACAACTACCATTCGCAGTCGGGCTGGGTCTTTACTCTGAATGAAGGAGAAGTGACATGGAAGAGTTCCAAGCAGGAAACCGTAGCTGATTCAACGTGCGAATCAGAGTACATTGCAGCGAGCGAAGCGTCGAAGGAGGCAATATAGCTGAAGAACTTCATCAGTGATCTTGGGGTTGTTCCCGCCATAAAGGAGCCCATGGAGATTTTCTGTGATAATGAAGGAGCGGTTGCCTTGACCAAGGAACCGAGGGATCATGGTAGATCTAGACATATCGACAGAAAATATCACTTTATTAGACATCGTGTAGAAGAAGGACAACTCGTAGTGAAGAGGATATCATCAGAAGATAACCCAGCAGATGCGCTTACGAAGGGACTGAGTAGGGTTAAGCACTTGCAGCATGCTAGGAGTATTGGGCTGAAGGATGATATTAGCATAGATTAGATAGTATTAGAAACGTGTAATAGATAAATGTAATTAACATTTGATGATTAAATAAAAGAGTTTTATTTATGAGTAATGTTACTGTCTTATGTTAATTGTTTAACTATTGTTTCATTTTGCATGTTTTGACTTCCAGAATAATTGAATTTGTTAAGAATAATCGGATTATTCAAATTGTCCACAATCATTCATATGTTGGAAGTAGATATGAATGAAGATTGTCGTGAATTGGTGCGTAGATTGTCTAAATGGTATTAGACATAGCAAGAGATTGTTGCGACGTTCATGAGTGCTTATGAACTGGTTTTGAGCATTGGAACAAACCCGTGCTTGCTAGAATCACCTTATGGAATATGATATAAAAGGGTGATCGCAAGATGATAATATCATATAGTCTTAAAACCTAAATATATGGTTTGTTATTTGTTAATTGGTTGTACATTGATAATGCGAAAACGCATTAGTAACTCGGTGTTATAAAACGCATTGTTGTGTATAGTTGATTAATGAATAAGTAAATGCATATAAGTCGAAGTTTATCTGTAACTTTTATCCTAAGAAGGTAAAAGCGATATCTCGGCCGCTCGATGATTTGATTTGACTTATGTGTCGGGCCCGGTTAGAACTGAATTGATGTGTTCGATTAAGTTCTATGTCAAATAAATCAGAGATCGAGAAACCTAAATGCTAGACTAATCATTCCATAGAATTGTCAGCATGATATCTAACAGAGGACTGTACGATCCCTTATCTAAAGGAAAAGATTGATTAGATCAGAGTTTGACAGCGTCTTTGAGAGCTATGATTGCAAATCGAATTGTACTTGTGCATATAGTTACTAGACTTATCCAAGTGGGAGACTGTTGGAATAGTGTCTAAGGCTGCAACTATATTAGGCAAGTATTTGACCCGATTGTGCATGGTCCTTTTGGGTTGCCTTCACCGTAGCAACTTGATAGGATGATTTATTAAGAGAGAATAAATATTATTAATATATTATGAGAATAATATAAGGAATAATAATATTGTTATTTGATTAATATAAGTCATAAATTAATTAGTATTAATTTGGTGACTTAAAGAGATTAATTAAATAAGAGGGTATAAACTGGCAATTGTTTGATAGTTACACTTTAGACTGTAAATCCTTAAGAGATAGGGATTGGACGGATTCTAGAGCTTTGGATAGCTCAAAATCGTCCATGACTTATCTATGCTAAGGATTTGGATTGCTTTAAGGAAAGGATTATCCAACTAGGGTTTAAGGTGAAACCCTTAAGGAGTCTACAAGTATAAATAGACCCCATGGCATAGGGAAATCGGCACCTCTTAAGAAGAAAGAAACCCTGGCTGAATCTTCCCTCTCCTCTCTCTCTCAAATCATCTTCTTTGCTTATTGGTGTTTGTAAGCCATTAGAGGAGTGACAATTGTGACTCTAGAGCTCCAAGACAACAAGGTCAAACAAGAGTTTCAAAGGTATACTTCTAGATATGATTTTGTATTGTTTTATACCTAATTAGTTGTTAGAAGTCTTGGATTCAAAGCATGTTTAATTAGAAAGCCTAGATCCAAGCATTAGGGTTTTGCATGCGCACATAGGAAAGTTCTTATGGCTAAAACCCATCAGGAATATCCAGAGTAAAGTTGAAGGGCTAAAAGAGTAAATTGGGAAGGGGAACTCGGCGAGTCCATGGGTGGACTCGGCGAGTAGGGTCGCGACATTGGTCGCGTGTTAAGCGGCCGACTCGGCGAGTCAGTGGATGGACTCGGCGAGTAGGCGTTGAGTGGAGAAAACCCTAAATTCGGAGGATGAGCCCTATATAAAGAACATAACATCCTTTCCCCCAGCCTCTCTACTCTCTCTTAAGTCCAGAAACGCTAGTTGTCGTGTGTGAGAGGATCAAGTGCATTTGGAGGCTTGAAGAAGTGATTGTTGAGGAAATCTTGAAGGTTAGGAGGCTTGGAGCAAGGGGCTTTGCTTAGATTCAGGTTTCATTGCTGTTGGGGCTTCCTTTTGAGGTATTATCTCGTTCTTGGGCTGTTATTCATATAGATGCATCATTTTGGAGGTGTTAGAGATCATATCTTGTGATGTATTGGAGTTTAGAGGTTAGATCTGAGGTTGCTACCTCAGATCTGGAATGGAAAAGGGTTAGAATGCATAAAAGTCCCTGTTTATGAGTGATTGAAGGAGCTAACTTGTCCCAAACCCAAACCCTAGAGTGAAAATGCCTAGATCTCCTTGGATTCACGTAAAGTTTGCCACTTTACGTGATGGATGGCCTTAGGAAGGGTAGATCTACGTTTTGGATCAATTGCATGGCCTGGAATGCTTCTGTATGGAATGAGATCGAGAGGCACTCAGCGAGTCACAAAGGTGAACTCGGCGAGTTGCTTGAAGATAGGCTGGAACTCGGCGAGTTGGAAGAACAACTCGGCGAGTAGGTTGAAGATAGCCTTGAACTCGGCGAGTTGGAAGAACAAATCGGTGAGTAGGGTGAATATAGCCTTAGACACGGCGAGTCTCTTCTTGGACTCGGCGAGTCTGGTCGTGAGGTCCCAATCTTTTCTGGTTGAGCCGAGAATGGGTGAGTCAAGGGATGACTCGGTGAGTTGTATGCGAGTGGACTCAGAATGGTTGAACTCAGCGAGTCTCGGGGTGACTCGACGAGTTGAGTCGCGGATTGGGAAATTTCTGAGCATGGGGACTCGGCGAGTCATCGGGTTGACTCGGCGAGTAGAGTCAGTCAGGGGTTGACTTTGACCTTGACTTTGACCAAGGGTTGACCAGTGATTCCAGGGGCATTTTGGTAATTGTTGGATATTGTTTTGAGTTCAGTGCCTTGGTGGTTGTCCAGTGGTGGAGATCGTATCAGTGATAGGAGCAACTTGGGTTATCTTTTCAGTCGGCAGTTTCGAGGTGAGTTATCCTCACTATATCAACAGGGTCTAAGGCACCAAGGTCGGCCCTTTATCGGATTGAGATCCGGGTATTTATTGTATGTTATTGCTTTGATATGTTGCATCCTGGTAGATAGGATGGTATATGTTAGAGACCTGGTTGAGATCGGTATCCTGAGATGTAGGGTGATGCTATGCTAGTGACCGGTTAGGTCGGTATCCTGGTTAGGATGATGATATATCATGTGATCTGTTGATCGGTTTGTTAACTGTGAATTGTTATATGATTGTATGTTTATGTGCACATGGTTGTTTGGACTGGAGTTGGGTTGAGGCGGGTCATGCTTTGTGTTGTAGGCCAAGATACCCAGGGCGGACCGGTTGTCCCGAAGGCCCAACGAGCGGTCCGGATAGGCTATAGGCCCCAAGAGGGTGGACCAGACGTGCCGAGGCTCGAAGAGTGGACCAGGCCGACTGAAGGCCCGATGCGGGCGGACCAGTCATACTGTAGACTCAGAGAGTGAACCAGGTGGATTGAAGGCCCGGTGTGGGTGGACCAATCACACTGCAGACTCGATGTATGTGGCTAGATTCGGAGAGTGGACCAGGTGGATTGAAGGCCCGGTGCGGGCGGACCAATCACACTGCAGACTCGAGGTATATGGCTAGACTCGGAGGGTGGACCAGGTGAACTGTTGGCCGGTGCGGCGGACCAGTCACACAGTAGACCCGAAGTGCATGGCTGTTCTGTGATTGGATATGTTATGGCATGTTATGCGTGTATGGTATATGTGGTTGGTATTTTGGGGATATCTCACTAAGATTTCAGGCTTACAGTTGTGGTTTAAAGTTTTTTTCAGGTTCTTCAGGAGACCATGGCAAGGCGAAGGCGTGATCGTACCGCTCCTCATGTTTGTCGTGATGTGATTCTGGGAATACTTTAAATAAATTGTATTGAAAACCTTTTTGTAATAACTTTAATGGAATCGGGTTGTTTTTGAAAAATTTAAATTGGTTGAAATTTTAAGGTCGTTACAATACATATAACAATCATATCACAAGCACAAACACTCGTACCTGGTCCAATCAGCCTCAAGCTGGAATACCAGGCACACCTACGACGGGTCCAGTCATCCCCAGGATGTAATACCCTCGTATCATGCAGATATTTGGCCCAATCAAACCTCGGGTTGGAATACCAAACATGTCAGGTCCAATCGATCATAGGGTCTGGTCATCCTCGGGATGGAATACCCTAGATTGGAACACCATTATATACATAACCCGGGTCTAAACTCATAACTCGAGATCTAGGGACCTACCCTTGCATTTCACCCAAATCTTCTGATCCAACACGACACCTTACTAAACCTGGATAAAAGATTTCCTCACTCGGGTCTAAACTCATAACCCGAGATCTAGGGTCCAGCCACCCGGTTCCCAGAACCTGGAAAACAGGGACATTCTACCCCAACCGTATTTGATTACACTATCGAGACGACCTTTCACCTCTCGCCTGTCACTCACGGCTCGCACCTCGAACCAAAAAGGTTCTCCACTTTACCTCATTGACCTCCAGAGTGCATGTCTCTCACGGATACACTTGCGATTCCCAACACAAGTTTCCACTATAAGCCATCCCGAAATGGTCGTCCATGAATCCACCCCAAGTTTCTAGCTGAAGATACCCTATATCATACAGAAAAGATCCTCAAACAGGTCGGTGATGAATCTTTCTCAAATTGAATCCATATGATACACGAAAACCTTAGTATAACCCTTGACTCTTTCCCATGCCATTAAGTAGATGATCAAACCAATAACTTTCGCAATTCTTCCGATCCCTAGAAACAACTTGCGAACAAATAGAAATACGGAGCACACATTCCGTAATTTCATTCTGATACCTGACTGGAACTCCCAATGGCCCTTGGCCATTCCCTATCCAAACCAACCGAATTATGGGTTCTCCGATCCCCATTAGCGCGTCACTACCGAGAGTATCACAAATAGATTAAATGAATAACTTGACCATTAGGCTCACAGCCTACGACTAGAATGCCCCCACTAGGTCCTCAACATAGGTCTGGTTTGCCTCTGAGCCCATATCATGAGTATGGAATGCCCTCCCCGGCCCTCAGCCCATACCTGGAATGCTCCCGGTCTCACACTGACCATGTCGGTATTACAACATTCGCCCAATACTCCAGGCTAAAAGATACTCACCTCCTTCCATTGCCTTGAAGGGACCTTAAAAAACTTCCCTCATACTTACCAATCGAGTACAACAATGTAGAAATCCTACCACACCCGATTCCCTTCACAAAGCAGGCTGTTACCCAAGCAAATCCTACGAAACCATGGGCACACATGACCCGAAAATAGGACAATGGTCGAACTCTTGACTTAGAATGAAGGCTATAATCCAACAGAACCATGCAAATTCTTAGGAAACCTAAACCTCATCCAAAATGAAAGACTTCCCGAGATAAAGCAACACACCACCTCCATTAATAACAGAAGACATCCAGATCACCAATCGAAACAAGATCCCATACTTGATCGAGACTGCACGGATCCTACCCACATGAACTAGCCCGAGAAGACTTCCAAGGCGATCTTGAAGGTTACCAAACCCGAGTCTGCTATGAATTAGAGATTCCACTCCACCATTGAGGGAGAACTTACCCAATGACCAAGGGAAGTATAAACACACTGCACTGGAGGGATTGACGCATTCATTGAATTATAATTGTCACCACTTAAATCCTTTTTGGAGAATTCTCGTTGAAAGACATAAACTCAATGACCAATGGTCTAGGACACCTTGACACATAAAATAGAGGACCACAAACCTACCTAGAGCTGGACTTATCTGCTTTTGGAGAGGATCCATCAACCAACATCTGCCCAACTAATCTGGTAACAGAAATCGAAACATGGAACTGATAATTTTCTCGATAACTGACATGCAGCCTGGGAATTCCCAGTTCTCCCCCACTTAGGGTTCTAACTGCCACCCAATGGTTAGAAATCAACTCAAAACTCAAACTGGCTCAACCAGGTACGATCATTCCTGACCATGGAATGAATAACGTACGCAAAATGATCCTTCCGATACAGATCAATCGGAACCCAAGAGAAACCTGAATTTCGGCTGCAGACTTCTGGCATTAAAATGGCATATCACGACCCTAAATAACCCAAAAATAGAAGAAAGTCAATCTAGGATACAACTTACCCAATCCATCAAAATTCCACCACAATACAATTTTCGATACAATCCCGAAGAATACAGGAGGTGTCACACTCTCAAAGGCATCCGAAGAAATCCTGACCTCCACCTCCTGAGGGCACGCATGAAAACTCCCCTTCGATCCCATGGGACACGAACTAATCCCTGTTGCAATCCAAATGAAAATTTGGCACCCGACCTGCCTGAGAATATGGTACATAACTTGCCTCACAAGGTCCTCATGCCACATCGATCCACCTGCGCTCGCCGGTACTGAAATACTGCCGCTAACTACTACGATCAATTGACCCCTAGCAGGAGATACAACCAGACCCTAGGGTCACAAGCCCGCTCATTCCTTCGAACCTGAAAAACTGAAAGAGTACAACCCTTTCCATAGATGACGAGATTCCAATCCATCAATCTACCATTCCACTTCCAGCTGCAAAACCCAACTGATCATAATCATCGGTCCCTTCATAAGTCCCCGCGACTCATATTCCCGACCTCGAAAAAACCCCCGAAGCCTCAAATCCAGAAACTCTTGTGCTAGCCTCTCCCTCTCAACCCGCAGAATGTAATGAGTACCAAACATCTCCCTGATCCCATGTAACTGCAGCTCTGTGCTCATCAGAATACGTCCAGTAACAAGTCCCCACCAGTCCTTTGCCCCGAACCTCAACAAGTTCAGAGCGCACCTGACCTTCTAGTCAGCAGAACATGAACATGTGAAGCAACATCCTTCCACGTCAGACAGCCACCTCATGGCTACAATCGGGTCCTGAACCCCATCGAAAGTCGGGGCTTCATGCTATCAAAGTCCCGATACTAGAAAGCCCGACTGGATCCTCCCCCTATCGCCGTTATAGCTGCTGCGGCAACCGTCTCAGCAATGGCTGCATAACGCTCGTTGAAATACTCAACCATGGCGGTCTTGGTAGACCAAATCATCTCCGGAATCAGTCCCCATACAATCTCGATCACCTCTTCCCAGATGATCTTCCTAACATGATCCTTCGACAATACTGGCCTATCCTAGCTGCCAGTTCCCAATCCTGATCCGGATCCGGTCTCAAAACGTCTCATATCCATCATTCGGATAATACACCAGAGAGATCTCAGATAATCCACATAATAACAGGGAACCAACTCCCAACTAAACCTCAGGGGTTGTGACTTCCTTGCTACGTGTATGGGTCTTGTGCTTTCAGTAGTACGAGCCCATACTACCTTCCGCATCTACTCATATTTGTCTCAAGTATCTATACAATGCCCTAACTGTATACATAACATGGCGAACGCTCAATCCTCACTCCTAGAGGAATGCTAAATATCTCATAATTGGCCTATCAGCCTCGCACAACCCACCCATCCATGAAACTTCCACCAACCCTGCAACACTAGTGTATGCTAGTCATACATAACGCTGGACCCTATAGACTTTCTAATACCTAATCCTACCATAAGCCCTTCATCATACAAGAATAGGAAATAAAGCCAAACCAAACATTCTCAGGCTATAGATCTTAATTATGTACGGCCATGATGCATACACTAAGCAACTACAGTAATGATGTCAATTACATATAAGGAAAACCCAATGCTATTAGGCATCATTCAAGAAACTCTATCATATAATTCCTGAAGATCCCTAGCCTAGTACTAGCATGTTGTTCTAACATATCACATAATCAAATAACTGCATGGTATTTTGGGGTCTACTTACTGGCTCTGGCTGATTGTAAGTAGGAGACTTTGCATCAAAATTTCATATGGTGTGGTTCCCTTTAAAAATTTAGAAGGTAAACGATTTATAATGTACGTAGCCGTTAAAACGCATCCGCCTGAAAATTTTATTGGTAAGTTAGCTTGAAAACCTAATGCTCTTGCGGTATTTAATATGTGTTTATGCTTTCTTTCAATCACATCATTTTTTTGCAGTGTGTCGATGTAAGAAGTTTCCAAAATGATTCCATTTTGTGATAGAAATGAGAAATGTAATGCGATTTCAACTCTAGCCCATTATCAGCCCTGATTCTCTTTATGGTCTTCCCATATTGGGTCTTGACCATGTTATAGAAGATGACCAACAACCGTTGCACCTCATACTTTTACTTAGTAAGAAATACGCAAACTCCTCTGATATAATCGTCAAAAACAGTTAGCAAATAATGTGCACCTATGAGAGAAGCAGTTTTGTATCCTACCAAAATATCACAATGAATCAATTCAAAACAATAAGATGTTTTTATTGAACTAGTGGGGAAAGGTAAGCATGTTTGTTTTCCTGTCATACAAGAATCGTATAAATTAATAAAGGAACAAACATGTTGAAGTTTCTCTTTTGATGCATGACCCAACCATCGGTGCCATGTTTCTAGCAAATATAGACCATTGCATTCCTTACCCATTCCAATCAGTTTCTTCAAGCGTAAGTCCTACATGCAAAAGAAGATTGGATAAAAGGTAAAAAAAAAGAGTTTATATCCTTAGCCATTTTGCTAACGAAATTAAGTTGCATTTGAAGTTGGGTATTTTGAAAACATTATCTATCTTTAAGCGATTTGGTAAAGTCAGGTTGCTAATGCGATTAACATGTACCCTTTTGCCATTTGGTATTGTTACTGTCACATCCCCATTAGAATGTGATGATTCAAGTGTCCCTTCTTCACATGTAATGTGTTATGTTTCCCCAAAATCGATTATCCAGGGACGACTTAATGGAAACTTACTTGCCATGTTTATTGTTAGAAATTCCTCATTGCTTTCTTCCTTTGCCTGATCTCGTCAATATTGTGTCATCAAGGTGAAATCTTCATTTGAGATTCCTTTTATCGGACATAATTTGACATGTGCAACCTTATTTGATTTTCTCCAGCCCTCACTTCTTGTTGTGCTATGTCTTTTTCCATCTCCGCTATTTGGATACTCCTCCATTTTTCTAGGATACCTAACAATGAGATAGTAATCCTCCATCCGGTGATTTTTTTTTCTCCCGCATATAGCGCACAATACTCTCTCCTTCCTGTCTACATATTGTGTTTTGTTTCTATTTTGGAATTGAAAGGCTACAACCTCGTTGTTGTTAGGATGCGCGACAATGGCGATCTCGCGTCTCTTTTCATCCTTCGAGACAAAATGTTAAGCAGCACTAAGGCTTGGTGTTGGCTTTGTGGTAAAGATTTGTGTCTTGATGGTGTTGAAGGCTTCATCGAGTCCCATGAGGAACTCATATAACTATTCCTTTTCCCGGTTCTCGACGAAATCCTTTGCTGCTGTGCAGGTTCATTTAGGTGCAAGAGAAATAGATTGGATCTCTTCCTATATCCCTCTGAGTTTCGTATAATACGTTGATACCTTCATGTTGTTTTGACGAGTTTGGGCAATATCTTGTCTTAACTTGTATGCCCGGGGAGCATTTCTGTGCCAAATCTCTGACAATTCGGTCCAAATTTGTTTTGCAGTCTTGGTATATTGAACTTTACTTCCGATCTCTTTGCTCATGGGTGCACTCAGGCATCCTCTGATCATGGTGTTGCATCGTTTCCATGATTCGTGGTCAGCTTCTCCTTCTTTAGGGGTAGGTACCGATCCATCGATAATACTCATTTTGTTCTTGGCTAGAAGAAAATTACTCATCTCAACTTCCCATTTATCATAGTTACCATGGTGAAGTTGTTATGTAACGTTAAGTTGTCCCGAACAATCGAATGGATGAAGATAGAATGGTGATTGTGTATCAGCATTTTGAGCTTCGCTCGAGGTGTTCTTTTCTTTATCAGGCATGGCTTGTTGTTCAGGTTTGAATGGAAGAAAAAATGAGAATTGGATGGTTTTAATATGACAGGATCGTACCATGCTCTGATACTATGTTGAAATTGGTATACAGTTATCACGAAAGAGAGAATTGTTCTTTTGATGTTAGAAATTTATTATGCAGTTGTACAAAGATACAAATATACAAGAGGTGGTCCATAATCTACTCCACCAGTTAAGCTATGTAAAAAGGAAACACAATATTACAGGAAAATTACAAGGTATCCCAAATGGAAATTCAATTATACTCAGTGATACCTAATATCCAATAGAAATCGTCATCATTGTCAAGATTCTACACCGTCTCTGCCGTGTTCGTGAACTTAGACTTGAACGTACTCGACCTGGTACTCCTCATTCTTCAAGAATTTGTATCACCGATAAACCCTAATGCTCCTTCTCGATAATCAAATGTAGAACACTCATTTCTTATATGTAACACCTTCTCAGAATCTCCCGTTTTCAGTGTTGATTCTATACAATCGTAAGTAATTTTGAGCTCCAATTGAAACGGTGATCGATTTGGAGGTTTGCGAGAATTTGGGGATTATTTTATATGTTACAAAAACAATACCAATATTTCCTATTATGATTGAATGGTTAATGTACAATACTGCCCTTTCATATCTGTTCCCCATTAATGAAATGCTTTTAATTTTTTTTTATTTAATTATAAAGGATAATCACTTTTTTAAATTAGCAAAAATGATTGAACCACAAAGGATCATTACATCTACACAATAGTTACAATCCACATCTCACAAGGGTTTACACTAAATCATTCCTCACGGTGAGAGCCAAAGGACTGAGGTACAAAAAATTCACATAGTATAGATGTTCAAAGTTTGAACTTTGCCGCATCCAAAATATCATTTATATTCCACAATTGACCTCGATCATGGATTTAAAGATGGGTTGATTTTGCCCGTTCATATGATCCAGTTTACTATTTGTTTTATATATTTAACAATGCAATAATACAAAATCAACCAATTAATGCTATTAATAGCCATAAAACAATTTGTTTTGGGTTTTGCCACGCCAGTCTAATGAAGGACCATACGACTTCTAAGTCATACATCGCACTCTGGTTTTACTGTCGAAATAAGAGTTCACATTAAGAATATCAATGAACAAGAATTAATAGCGTAAGATGTTGGAGATCAACAGAATATTTTAGGTGTTTGGTTTTGAACAATCGATCATCACAAAAAGTAAATTTAAACTATCATCTTTGAATTTAATCTCATCATAATGGTATCAATAATTGTATGTTCAAGATTCGTTATTAACATGTGTGTTTCTTTTAGAGTCACAACAAAAAGAAAAGTTAAATTGAAAAAAAGTAACCATTCTTGTTGTTACTCTCAAACCACAATCAAATACGTGGAGAATAACATCATTGACATGACATCATTCCCGCTTGAAATCGCTAGAACTTAAAACCAAAACTGTTCACAAAATCTTTATACAAAAATATTTTGAAATTTGATTTTTTTTTTTTTTTTTTTTTTTAATCTCAGATTCGATACAAAATCTGTTCACAAAATCTTTATACAAAAATATTTTGAAATTTGATTTTTTTTTTATCTCAGATTCGATACCCTGAATAACAATTCAAAAGAATTTTGAATTGCTTAACAGAATTCAAATTTGAAAAAACAGAATGACAACTAGAACAAGATGAAAAAGAGAAAGCGTAAAATTAACTATTTCTAATTTCTGATACAACTGTTCAAACTCTTTATAGCTACAATACAAAGCCTCAAATATCACAACCATCCGCCGTTAAACTGGTTATCACGGAGGCGGAGCTTCGGACAATTGAGCTAATTAATACACAAAGATTACTCCAAGTTTTTTGAAATTTTCATGGTAAATAATCACTTGAACAAGAGCTTGTATCATGTTGCCTACCTTTATGTTCCTCCTCCGACGAAATTTGTCCGCCGGAAACCGTCGGAAACTCGCCACACTTCCGGCACCTCGTGACCACCAGGATCTGTCTACAGGACGGACATGAGGAATGCGAACCGAGCCACATATCAATACATTCGACATGAAATCCATGTCCACACTGCGGTAAAACACGGATCTCAACTCCGTCGGTGTACTCCGCCAAACAGATAGCACAATCTCCGGAGGATAACTTCAGATCGTTTCCGCCATCGTAAACGAACTTCGGGAGCGCATCAATGATTTTCTTCTTAATTCCTTTATTCGGAGTCTGCTGGCTAGTATTCCTGCCGGCGTTGGAGGTGGATCCACGACGGAGCCAAGCGCAGCGAGCTACTGCGAAAAGGCCTAGAACACAAATCAGAGCGCAGAGGAGGGCGGCGAGGATAACAACGAAATCAGACTCAACGGCGACTGCCTCCGGCGGTTCAGCGACCATCGGATCGAAAGATGAAGATGAGTTAGCGATTGAAGACAGGAATCTGTAGGAACGAGTCATAATTCGTTCACAAGAAAGGAAAGAAAAGGAAGTGGATAGATTTTTTGAGAAGACGAAGATGGAAGTATTAAGTATATGTAGCTTTGTAACTGACAAAGGATTGTATCCGGTGTTTCTCACCTACAACAACACTCTTTTTCTTTAGATATTAATGCCATCAAATGAGCTGTTTTGGAGGTTTGGTTGCTATTTTAAAAATATACAAATAAATAAATAAATAAATAAATTATGTTAAATATTTGGTTTTCCAAAACATTTTATTTTTAGACAAAACTGCAAAAATTGTCCCTGTGGTATGTATTTTTTGGGGGTTTTAGTTCGAACCCTGACTTTTTTGACTTTGTGGTCCTTTTAGTCATGTTTGTACGTAAATTTGGTCCCTCGTAAAATTGAAATGACTGTAATGCCCTTTTGATATATTTTTTTTATGTTTTTTCAATTTAATTTAAATGAAAAAGGAAATAAATAATTAATTTGGGCTCACGTCTCTCTCTCTCTCTCTCTCTCTCTCTCTCTCTCTCTCTCTCTCTTCTTCTTCTTCTTCTTCTTCTTCTTCTTCTTCTTCTTCTTCTTCTTCTTCTTCTTCTTCTTCTTCTTCTTCTTCTTCTTCCTGTTTCCTTTTTTTATCTCTCTAAACTCTCCTGAAAAATTAGAACATATCACATATACATACACGGACGACACACACATACATACATACACAACTCAATAAGATGAAGAGGAGGACAAACTAGATCCGTCTGCATCCTTTGTTCCCGCAATTCATTGGAGATGATTAAGGACGACAAGCTTGCAGAAACTAAATTACTTGTGAACCGAATCCGAGCTCGAAAACCTCAAAAATCTTAGATCTTACACAAAGCTTTGCAGAAACTGAAATTATGATACAAACTAGGTGTTGAAATCAAGTAACAAATTCAATTGATGATGATGAAATAAATGAGAAATCAATCGACTTACTGTTGAATCAAACCTGCAACTCTCGATTCAATACTATGGACCTGCAACTCAAGACAAAGAACCCACTAGGAAAAACTGATATTGTTTCGTAAAATACAAAAACCAAAAAAAAGCCTAAATTAGCCATTTTTACAGTAGCTTACATCGATGCTTTCTTGAGGGCGTTTCCATGGCCGATCTCTAACGTGAGCTTCGTCTTTGTCTTGAGCTTGCTAGTCAAGGTATGTTAATGACGATCTTCCCAGATTGGCCACTGAGATTACAATCAACTTTTTTTTGGCGACGCATATGATGGAAATCTTATGCTCTGGCCCGAAAACTACTGATTGCAATATTGTCATCACTAGAAGTACAACAACTACACAATGCCCAGAAACACAATCGCTATTGTTGTAGTTCTGGAGAACTTAATCACACACCAGAGCCACCGCCTTGGGTTATGAAACCCTAAATCAGAGTTAGCTAGATGTTGAGGAAAACAACCTTAGGTTCTAAAACCCTAAATCAGAGTCGGCTAGATGTTGAAGAAAACAGATCCTTACCAAGAAGCTCCATTAAATTTAGGACCCTAAATTGGAACCGGAGTATGCTCTAGTGAGGATGGAGAAGAAGATCCATTAATTTAAGGTGATATAAAATGATTGTTAATGAGCTATGTGATGGAATTTATTTTTCAAACATTTCCAGTTTTTAATTCCAAGAAGACGACCATTGCGATGGAGAGAAAAAATACTTGAGGGTAGTAAAGAAGAATAGGTTGGAGAAGATGAACTCAGAGGGTGCTTCGTACGAGAGAGAGAGAGAGAGAGAGAGAGAGAGGTGGGCCCCTTCTTAATTTATAAATTATTAAAATAAATATATTAGTGTTAGATTTAAAAAGAAATAAAATTAAATTAAAAAATAAATAACCTAAGGGTATTACAGTCATTTCACTATTCATAGGGACTAAAAACGCAACAAAACTAGCTCAAAAGGACCATAAAGCCAAAAAAGTCGGGGTTTAGACTAAAACCCAAAAAAATGTATACCACAGGGACCAATTTTGTAATTTTGTCTTATTTTTATAATTTGACTAAACTGCACAAATGTTCATTGTGGTTTGCTTAAAACTACCACTTTGATTAAAAATATTTGGACTAGAATGAGAGGTCCAAAATTTTAATTTTGTTGCTTGTTTGGTCCAATCTGTTTTGATTTTTTTTTCAGAATGACGGATTTGCCTTTGTTAGTATGATTTTCTCTTTTTTCTTATTTGTTTTTCTGATTTTCAGATTTAAAAAAATAAAAATAAAAATAAATCTCTCTCTCTCTCTCTCTCACACACACACACACACATGCGACATCCACTATGAAACACACACACAAACAAACAAACAATTTATTTTTTGGAACATATACACGTAACACGCAAAACTCATTTTGTTTATGGATTTGTTCTTTAGAAATAGATTTATGGGTTTCCGATTTACATGTTTTTTCTTTAAAAAATTTGGGTTTGTGTGTGTTCTTGTTTACTAAAATACGGAAAATGATATCGTTTGCGTTCTTGGTCTGCAAGTAAATAAACATACACCTTCATCCAGTCATCGTCTTCTTCACCCATCTCCGACCACTGCTACACCCTCCACCTCCGACCATAGCTACACCTTGTTACCATTAGCCACCATCGACCCTACAACCCATCATTTTCTCCATCAGATCTTCACACCACCATTGAAACACCATCGATTGTCATCAACACATGACGACCGTTAAACCACCAACAACACCAAATCTGCCAAAAAAATAAGAAAAAATTAACCAGCGGATCTTTTTGTCACCTGACTTGTTTTTCACCCCCTTTCTCTTTTTTGTCGTCGAATATGGAAAGATGAAGGTAAGGGCATTTGTTCAACAAGTCAACGCTAGGGTTTGCTGATGAAGATGACAGAGTTAGGGTATTTGGTGGATGATAGCGACACTGAAACAAGAATAACCGATTACGGTTTTCTGAAAACCCTAACTCATCACCACCCTTCGTTTTCTCTAGAACGTCGTCACCAAATCGCTAGGGTTTGCTGATGAAGAAAGCGGAGGAAGATAGAGATAAACGAGGCTCGTCGGAAGAATGGTGGTTTACAGATCTGGAGCTTCGTTGAGTTGCAATAGAGTTTTTCAAATGGAATCTCCTATTATCATCATCTCCCACACCCTACACATCCACGGATCCACTTACTCTCCTACCTACCATCCCATCCCGCCCCATACCCACCCCACCCTTATAAGCCCACTCCTATAAACCCACCTAATATCCACCCCACCATTATAAGCCCATTCTTACAAACCCACCTTATAACATCCTTTAAAATATGGAGAAAAGTGTTCTATTGACATTTAATGAAAAAAAGGCAATTTAGTAAAAAGTGATAAAAGTTATGAAGTGTTAAGCACTAATTTTGGTTAATGTCTTTTTACATGATAAATTGATCTTTGGAAGTTGATTTTTGATTATTATAACAAGATTTGGATCATTGGTTGTGTAATTTTTAGCTGCAAAGGTAAAATGGAAGATTAGCAATGTACTAAAATCTATAGACTAGAACACAATGCTTAATCTTGGATTACGTGACACGTAAAAGCCCTTTGTCATAGAACAATATAGTAAATTGTTATTTCAAAAATAGGAAACGTACAATGTGAATGTGACACGTAAAATGGTATTGACCAGTGTGTCCAAAAGTACAACGTCAAATTAAGAGTAACGAGAAAATGACATGTTCATGTCAACCTGAACACGTTGCAACTTAAGCAATACACAACGCATATATATATATATATATATATATATATATATATATATATATACACACACACACACACACTCACACGCACACACACACACACACACACACACACACATATATATATATATATATATATATATATATATATATATGTAGATTATGTGTCGCATAACAGACATCAAGTAATATATTTATTAGGATCTTAGTCTTTAGCTCATATATCATATCTAGAGACGAAAATGAGAGCTCAAGATCATAGAATTTGTTGAAATATACAAAATATTATTGGTCTCAAACTTATCATTCATAATATCCTTTTGTTATATATTTTTTTTGTTTTTTATTTATAGTTCAAGGTTTATTTTGAAAGTTATTGGATTGTATTTGTATAGCTTATTTGCGGGAGGGACTTGAGTGAACATTTGGTAATTCTTCTAGATTGTGGCTCGTATTATCTGAATCTTATTATGAACGCGAATCTTTTATGGATCAGGTCATACTTATTGAAGTGGATGTGGTACCGATTTGATCTGTATTTTACCTAAAGTATGTGTATTTTGGCCATAACTGAGTCATTTGTTCAATTTACTCTATGTATTTTGTGTCTGTTAAGATGGTATCAAATCCATGTTTAGCTATTGGTTTGATATGAGTCTTATTTTGATCATTTTAGGGTTTTAGGTATGGATTTAAGGGTTAGGTTTTCAGTCTAGATCTAGTCCTACTCGGTCGATCTGTTCTTTGATCGTTTTATGGATCGATGTTTGTTTTCTTGGTTTGTGTATAATCGAGCCATTTTCTTTTGCTTCTAGATTTGTTATCAGATCTTGAGGTTTTCTAAGATCTTTTATCAGATCTTGTGATTGGTGGTGTTTATCAACTTGGTAGTATTCTTGTCACACATTTGAAAGTAAACGTGTGTGATAGCAGTAAAAATTTAGGGTTAACGCTTGTTAAACCTAACGGTCAACACTATCCACAACGTTCAACGTCAAGTGTGTGCAAACAAGGTGCTATAAACACTGTTGGTTGTGGAAATTTGAATGCCTTGTCTTCTTCAGTGGTAAATCTGAGTATCAAATTTTTCGAAACTACTTTGCTGCTCGGTGTGCTTTTTTGTGGATCGCTGTAAGTCCCACACACCTTTTCTTATTTGTTATTTTTTTTTGTTTGTGTACCTGATTTATCAGCTATCTACTGATCATGATTGTTCACATCTACAGTTCAGCTTGTTCTTTCCTTATATGTGCTATGGATCTGGTTTAAACTATAGAAACTAATATGTGAATTTTCGTGCTTAGGTTTTATATTCCCGGTTCTTCTGTATTTTGTGATTGTTATCAATCATGACTAGAGCACCAATAGAAAGCTCTAACAAGAATGAGATAATTGATTTGATGATCCTTTATATTTGCATCCATCTGATAATTCTGTTACGATTATTATTAGTTTTAAATTGCTTGGTACTAAGAATTTTAGAGTATGGATGAGTTATATGATTAGAGCCTTTAAGGCTAGAAATAAAATTGGGTTTGTTGAAGGTACCAACATTAAAGATAAAAAGGATGCTATTAGCTCTCTTAAATGGGATAGAGTAAATGCTATTGTTTGTTCTTGGATCCTTAATTCTCTATCTGAATCCATTTATATTGGTCATGTATGCTTTAAGTTTGTTCTTGATATTTGGAATGATTTGTCTAAAACATATTATAAAGCTGATGGGTCTGTGGTGTTTAATATACATCAATGTATAAATTCTTTAACTCAAAGTAGTTTATCTGTATTTGATTATTTTAATAAACTGGATGGCCTTTGGAAATAATTTGACGTTTTGACTAAATGTACTAAGTGTGTTTGTGAACCTGTTACTTAGCAAAATAATCACTCGTAATTAATGAAATTCATGCATTTTCTAAGTGGTCTTGATGATTCTTTTAATTAAGGGACATATTTTAATCATGGAACCATTACTTGATGTTAAGTCTGCTTTCTCTATAGTTTCCGGGGAAGAATCTAATCAGAAAAATGGTTATGTTTCTGTTATAACAAATAAGGGTCAATCTTCTACTTTTGCTGGTAAAATAAATGATCCTAAAAAATTCAAAAGTAGGAATCAAAGTCTTTTGTGTAAATATTGTGGCTTGAAGGGTCATGCTATTGAAAAGTGTTACAAATTGATTGTTTATCCTAAGGACTTTAAACCACTAATTGAATTTAACAAATTTGGTTCTATTTTTGGAAGTGCTTCTTTTTCTAATGATTCTTGTAGTTCTTCGGATGGTCCTTCTGATAAGGTGGATCATCATGTTCTGACTAATGATCAGTATACTAAACTGATGGCACTTCTTAATGAAATAAGATTTTTTGAAGATGTTTCTTAATGATTAGTATACTAAACTTATGGCACTTCTTACTAAAAAACATGTGATACATCAATATCATGATGACTCCCAATGCGAGTCTCATCTATTTAATCGTTGTAAAGAAGCACATACAATGGCAACATGTTCTACAACTTCCTAGATATAAGACTGAACTTTTATTGAGAACCACATGGCTGGGGACTGTCAACTAATATCACTGAATTAACTCAATCAATATGTTTCTCGAGATCGGGAACTCATCAGATCTAAATTTCAAAACACATATCCCATAACTGATATTCATCCATTCATTGAACCTACCGCTTGTCTTTAACTAAGAACACCACCAAACATGCGAAATGAAGTACTCAAAGCACATCGATCGCGAATTTCAACCAATTCCAAATCCATAAGATGTACTAAAACCTTGAATAAACCCTTGACTACCTAACATGCCATTACCAACCACTGCTCCTACAAGCATACATGATCAATCCAAGAATTTTCACATCGTATTCCAACCGTTATCAGCTCAGGTGTACCCCCACCTGTAAAATCACTCGAGACATTCACAATGAAATTCATGATTCGAGACTCCATAACCAATATCCAACCTTGGTAACCAACCCCTAATAATAGCTTGTGAACAAATGAAATTTATAATGCAACCACTCTGCAAGAGACTTCCTGCTACATGACTGATACTCCCAACAACCTTAACTGCTCACTTTATCCAAACCAGCTGGTTACAGGATCTCGCAAATCCTAAGAACCATGCACTGCATCTAACCATGCCAAAGACTAACGATCCGAGACTTAAGAGTCTCGACCAAATGACTACCGGGTCTAAAGATACTCAACCATCGACCCAATATCTTGCAGAGAACCTATTCAACAATCCTTTCAACGCTTACCGAACACTATCCAAGTCGTACCCTTCTCACACGTACAATTCCTTGCAAAGAGTATGTTACTTCAAATCGCATAATTGGACGAAACATGGTCACACCTAACCAACGAATGGGGTTGGTGGTTGTATTCATGCTCCAACTCAAGGGCTACCAACCAAATAAGTACTGAACCAATAAATTCATACCGGAGTTCTCATTCTATCTTACTTAGTTCATATACACCTCCTTATGACGATATTGACGAGCCACTACGATATATATCCCCAAAAGGAAGCACATAACCATGTCTAGATCTATTGCCTTCCTTCTTCCTCACAACCCTTACCCAAAGGGTGAAGTGTCAGTAGATATAATGAAATGACGATCCTCAACCGCTATAAAAAACATCCTTATGGATGATCGGACCAAATCCCACACCTTGGTTGAAACTAAATAGATTTCACTAGTACATAACTAGCTCGAGAACACTTCCAAGGTGATCCTGAATGCTACCAAAACCTGAGCCTGTTATGAACCAAAATTCCCACACCTCAAACTCGAACAGATCGATGATCCTCCAAGCAGATACCTAGTTCTCCCCCCACTTAGGGTTCGAACTACTACCCACTGGGGTTGCAAACCAAACCATATCTCAAACAGAATCGACTAGGTACAAACCATCCCTGACTCTTGGAATATATAACACACGCAAGATGATCTTCCAGATAATGATCAAGGAAACCCTAAGAGTTTCTGAATTTAAGATGAAGGCCTTAGAAATTTTCAATCATACCCACTTTTAATATTCAGGATTTAATATAAATTTATAAGCAAAACACCTATTTGCTGTCCAAAACATACACTCCTTTCCTGCAATACCAACGTCAATCTGGTACCTTACCTGTCTATGTCCAAGGAAAATAGTCCCTTGATCGCATCTATACCACATAGATCCTCCTGCGCATCCCCACACCGCTATACCGCCACCTAACACCACAACCAACTAGCCCCATGTTGGGTTTACATCTCAACTATGAAACCCACAAGCCTACTAACTTCTTCTCGGAAAACCGTCAGGATGTAATCCACACCATAGATTGCGACATTTCTATCCATCTGTCAACTACTCAACTTCCAGTTGTAATCCTCAAGCCGATCATAACAATCATTCCCTTCTTGAGTCCCGTGACCCAAATGCACGACCTTGAGCAAGGCCTTCGAAATCTCAAAACTAAAAAACTCACTTAAGTCTGCACTATTCAAACCTAAACCGATATCACCACTAAGTCCCAAAGTAACTACCAAACCCATCCTCATGCCTCAGCAATCATAACCAAAAGGTCAACAGATACAGAACTACTGCCACGGATCATGGTATCAAACCATGATATATTCCCCAACCATCCCTTACAATCCCCAAAATTTTCCTTGATTCGAGTATGGATCATGTGCTTCCAGTAGTACAGGCCCAATACTACCTTCCACACCTATCCATACTTTCCTCAAGAATCATCACGAGTCCTTTAAGTCACTTACTTATAATAATACTCCTAATACTTGCTCAACAACGTAGCAACTGCACTAATATACTTCCTATGCTCTCTCCTAGGACTCCCCACCTCCCCTGCCATCAATTGCTGAAGGACCACAATCAATGTCAACTAACCACTTCATGAATACAATTACATGCAACAAAACTTAAATAATCTTTCGACTAAAAGACCCAACCCTACAACGGTTAAACTCAAACGAGAGCTACACAATAGGACTGAATCCTTCACTCTAAGATTATTTAACCTTCGTAGCATGTAATTTAACATATTCATTTTATAGTTAGCTCACATCAATGTGGGACCCACAAAGCACAAAGCAAGCAACATTCGAGCAGTGGAGTCGACTGGAATTAGGACATACTAAAATCAGGCAGGTTCTCACATGAAAATTCTGACTACTAGGCCCAAGCATCTAGTATACACCTTCATCCTTCCCTTACTCTCTCAATAGTGGCAAATCATTCCTTATGCCATCCTGTTGCAAACTGCACCCACTCATGAAACTTCCACTAACCCTCCAACCACTTATGCATGCTAATCATACATAACGTTGGATCCCATAGACAGACAAATACTTGACTCTACCCTAAGCCCTTAATCAGACAAGAACAGGAAATAAGGCTAAATCAAACATTCTCAAGCTATAGAATCTTTGTTATGTACAGCTATGATGCATACACTAAACAACTACAATAATGATTTCAATTTCATATAAGGAAGAAACCCAAGGCTACCAGGCATCATTGTAATCAGGAAATTCTATCATGCAATTGTTGATGATCTCTAGCCTAGTACTAACATACAGTTCTAACATATCATAACAACATATAACAATGTGGTAATTTGGGGTCTACTTACTGGCTCCGAATGATCGTACACATCGCATCCTATATTGATTTCTTTTGAAAACAATTGTAAAAATCATTTTTAAAATTCTTGCAATTCCTAAGTTTGAGACTGAATTCACACGGGTGTTGCTCTAATTCCCTCAAACCAAGGCTCTAATACCAACTTGTAACGCCTCAAAAAACACAACCAATTTAAACTTTTCAAAACAACCCACTTACTAATAAAAGTGTTTACAAAACCATTGTTTCCAAAAGCATTATTTAAAATCAGAGTTTCCCCAAGATCAAATACATGAAAATTAGGATGTGTACAGTCACGCCTTCGCCTTGCCATGGTTCTCTGAAGCACCTGAAACAATAAATTGAAACTGTAAGCACGAAGCTTAGTGAGTTCCCCCAAGGTACCACCATACAATCCACATAGCAAACAAACAACATGCATACAGAGCCTTCAGCCTGACTGGAACACCGGGCTGGCCTACAGACTATTTGGATCGCTCACAGAACCTTCAGCATGATTGGAACACCTCACGGGCCTTCATCCTATCTGGACCATTCTCTGGGCCTTTGGCCTGACTGGTTTGCCTCCCAAGCCTCTAGTCTATCTAAGCCACCCTGGGTCTCTTGGCCTTCAGTCTAAACCGGTCTGCCTCAACCCAACAACACACAAAGATGTCGGCATATACATAACATATAACCACACATATAACCAATCAACAAACAACCAGACAGATCTATAAATCACTAAGAATAACATCATCCTATATACCATGATACCGATATAAGAGATCGCTACAACACAATAATATAATATCAAATAACATGATATGTAATCCAATGGGTCGGCCTTGGTACCTTTGACCCATAAGTGCAGTGAGGAAAACTCACCTAAAGCGGCTGAATATCTCAGACAAATGCTCGGAACGCTGATCCGGAAATCCTCGTGCGCTAGCACCATCATCATCAGATTAATAATTGAATCTCAACCCATAATTAAGAATTTGAATTACTTGCCTAATGACCAGGGTAAAAGACCAATTTACCCTTTTTCTTACTTGGCCCAAAACCAAGGTCTGATATGGCCCAACTTCCTAATTGGGCCCAAAAACCATCATGAATCAAATTCCAAGAATTCCCATAATTAATCCATGGCCCAAGGTCAGAAGTCCCATGCCCCAACAAGGCCCAAACTAGGGATGAAAGTGGCTCAAAACCCGGACCGGATGGACCCGGACCCGGAAAACCCGGAACCGGTTAACGGGATTTTATAGAGTCGGAAACCGGACCGGTATAAAGGAACCGGTTCCGGTTCGGTTCCGGGTAAAGTGGGTCTAGAACCGGAAAACCAGGAAACATCAAAGTGGGTAGGTTGGAACTGGATAAAGTGGGTTTAGAACTGTAAAACCCGAAAAACCGGAATGTTTTGGTAATTACTTACTACTTGGTGGGTTGAACTTTGAAAATTTTCATATTGATATCCCGAATTTGGGGGACCGTAACTCATTGAATATAAAACCAAAATTGAAAAAATTATAGTCTAAAATGAATTACAAACTCTAAACTATACTCTGGAAAAAAACCGCATGTCAATCCGACTTTAAACGAAGGAGATATGCATGTGTTAACATTTTCACAGAATACAATGTACAAAAACAAATAGTTGAAAAGTTGAAAATTTACATTTTTAATATCCTGACTTTGGGGGACTGTAAATCATTGAATATTATACCAAAAATGACAAAATTATAGTATAAACTCATATACAAACTCTAAACTACAAGTTGGAAAAAACCACATGTCAATCCGACTTCAAACAAATTAGATATGGATGTTTGAAAACATTCACAGAATACAAAAAAACTAAAAAACTAAACTTTCAACTTTGATATCTCGACTATAAGTCAATGAATATAAAACTAAAAATAGCAAATTTATAGTCTAAAATAAAGTACAAGCTCTAAACTACATGTTGGAAAAAACCGCATGTCAATCGGAGTTGAAACGAATAAGATATGCATCTTTTAAATGTTTCACAAAAACCGGTTTCGGCCCTAAAAGTGGTTCTAGTTTTTAGACCCGGTTTACACAGACCCGATGGACCCAAACCCGGATTACCCAGAACTCGGATAAATCTAATTTTTAAACCCGGAACCGGAACCGATTCTATATATTCTGGTTCTAACGGTTCCGATTCCGGTTTCGATCCGGTTTTCCGGTTCTAAATCTCATCCCTAGCCCAAACAAAAAGAATCAAATTACCCATCTTGGGGAGTACGCCTCGCGTACCAGTAGTGTACGCTCCGCGTACTCACCCTCTAAGTGCAATGTACAAGTCCCTAAAGCATGAAACTCAGTTTACGTTGAGCGTATTTCTTAGTATGCCCAACATACTCATCAAGGGCCAAAAATTCACATTAAGCTCATATTGGGTTAAGTCAAAGGCATCCAACCACTTCTCTTAACCTTAAATGATGTCTTAAAACATAAAGTCGAAACCTTTAATACTTTGCATGGCTAAAGAGGGAAAAATCTCCAAAATCTTTCCTTTCACAACACTACCACTTAACTCTTGCATGGTGCTAAGGAAAGGATCAAGCAAGCATTTTTATGGCTCAATACAGTTCAAGACCTCAAAAGGATAGTTAATATGCTTTGGAGTACTCCATACTCACAAAGATCCAAACTTTGGGAGAAAAAGCTTTTGAAACTATGCCATAACACGATCTATGAATAGAGTCATCAAGTTTGAAGCTTTATACCTTGAAAAGGTAGATCAAGATGCACTGAGCATGGATCCACAAGCTCCAACCAATCCCACACTTCTCCAAAAAGCTCATTCTTCTTCTATGAGCACTAAAATGCATGAAATACCACCAAAAACTCTAGAACCACACCAATGGAGGCTAGGGTTTCATTTTTAGGGTTTAATGGGATGGAGACTGGAGATAATAGGGTTTGGTGGTGAGTTAAGGACCTTAGATAGGGTCCGAGACCTTAAATTAGGGTTTGGGTCTGACTGGAATACGTCCTACGTACTTTCTGGTACGCCCTGCGTACTCCCTTATGCATCTGCGACCAATTTTCCTAGTATACCCAGCGTACGTCCATGTACGCCCAACATACTAGGCTCAAGACTAGTACGCCCCATGTACTAGGTCTAACCCTTAAACCACCAAACTTCCAAAGGTCATAACTTCTTCGTTCTAAGTCCGTTTTCGACGATCCTTATATCCCCGAAAAGTTAATGAGAAGCTCTACACTTCTATCAACTCATACTTTCCTTAAAACCTTCCGAACAAAAAATCCAAAACTCATAAAAAACCCGACAGCTACTTTACGGTTATACCATTAGGCTCCAAATCACAAATCGAATTCCAAAAAAAATCCAAAACTCATAAAAAGCCTGACTGCTACTTTACGGTTATACCCTTGGGCTCCAAATCACAAATCGAATTCGCAGATTATCTATCCTACCTTATCCACACTCAAATGGGTCTAAAAATCTCTTTCTCAAAGGCCCTAAATCTTATGATAACCGGTCTTTGGTTCACGGCCCTGCATTTAGAAATGATTCGGAACAGGGTGTTACATTTCTTGTACTTGTTGGTTATTGATTGTTATTGTATATGTCGACATGTTATGGTTTGTTGGGTTGAGGCGCTCCTGATTTGTGTGTGGATAGGTTATAGTCCCTGTAAGGCGGTCCAGTCAGGCTGAAGGCCCGAAGAGTGGTCCAAATAAGCTATAGGCCCTGTGAGGCAGTCCAGTCAGGCTGAAGGCTCATATATGCATGTTGTTATTTATGTGGTTGTAAGTGATACTTTGGGGGAACTCACTAAGCTTTGGGTTTCAGTTTGAATTTTTGATTTTAGGTACTTCATAGGACAAGGGCAAGGTGAAGGCTTGATCGTGCAGATCACCTTGGATTTTTATGAGATTATGATTTTCTGATACTATGATTCATGTTTATGACTTTTGGAAACTATATTTTGTAAACATTTATGGTTTTGGACTAGTTTCAAAAAAAAAAATTACCTTGATTTTTTGGATGTTACAGAAAGAAGATTGACTCAAAGGAAGAAGTGAAGGATAAAAGCCAAAGTGGTGGTTAGTTTCCATTCATCAACAAGGTAAGTTTTGTAAAGCTTTTAAATAGGAATACATGGCTTAATGAATTAAGAATTATGTTTTAAGTTCTCTTTACAAGAGTAAGTATTGTGATTTTCAAATGATAAAAGTATGATATGTTATATGTTATATGAATTGAACTATGATATAGATATCGATGTTATGAACTCTTTTTAAAATAAATAAATTAGTGATTAGACGATAAATGTATTGAAATGAGTTAAAAGGATAAAAATATGATACAACATTTATGATTTGTGTTGAAAATGAATATGTTTGATATGAAAATGTTTTATACAATGTAATTTATTATGATTTATTTGTAAAGCATGACATTGTGTGTGATAGAGTACTGAAAAGAAAAGTGTGATCATGCATCATTGAGCGAATGCATAATAATGAAAAATAATGTAAAAGTAGGTTATCCTAGGGGTCCGCAATGGGACTAATGAGACTATGTTAGGAGGGTATCTCATGTTGCAAAATAGGAATCTTTCGAGCAATAAGGCTACAAGTTAGTAAGTGAGATCATGTAATGTGATTGGGTCCACATTGGATTATGAAAACAAATGATATGAAAAGGGGGAGCATCCCATAATTAGATGAAAACTAAAATTGAAACGGTATGAAACCCGTAAGTTTGCATTATGTGAAGACATGTATTGCATAGTCAGTCAGGTGTTTTAAAGTTTATGAAGGCTTATGAAAAATGAAAGTTTTATAAATTGTTTGAAAGCTCATGAAAGTGAATTTTTTATGAAGTCTCTTAAGTTTATGATAGTTATGTAAGTGAAAGTTTTCCCATATGTTTGAAAACTTATAACGGTTTATGAAAGTGAAAGTTTAATTATCAAATGTTGTAAATGTTTTGGGTCTAAACCCATATAACTCATGAGACATTATTGTCTTACGTACGTTTTGTTTTAAATCTCATATATTCGAGGTTTAGACACAAAATGTTAGAAGACTGTGATTGTCTCGATAACAATGAACCTATGAAGGATAAACACCAGACATAGTCTCTATAAAGTATGTATATTCGTTGCTTTACTATGGTTTTGTTTGTATTGTTTGTAACTCCCAATTTGTGTATTTTGTAACCTAATAGAAGTCGTTTCGTAACAAACATTTTGGGACCATGTTTTGATAAATGAAGCTTAATGCCAGAAAACATTTTAAACCCATATTATTTTGTTTTATAAAAATTTGGGTGTTACATACCCTCGCCTTACCCCTAAATCTACCCAACCCAACCTAAAAACCCACATCCCTCCCGACCCACCCATCCACCCCCACCCTATATTACACCCACACAACCAACCCTAACCATCACACACACCTACAAGTGTGTGTGTGTGTGTGTGTATATATATATATATATATATATATATATATATATATATATATATGTGTGTGTGTGTGTGTGTGTGTGTGTAAACAATCACTCACTCCACCCCACCCTTATACCATCATTCGAACACCCTACACCCGAAGGCACTCACCCAATCCTACTCCTACACCAACAAGCCTGCATAGGTTTGAGCGAGAATAATTTAATTAACGAACGTTTTATCATTTTTATTAAAAATAATAATAAGTTATAAAAAATCAATAAAATAGTAATTTGTTCATATTACATAATTTACTTTCCATTTTTTTTGACAAATCTATAAACCAAACTGAAAAAAGATTTTATTTTATGTCAACCAATCGAATAATAGACTCCAATTCCCTTTAAATTCCAATTCCATTTATATATTTTATTTATTCCAATAACATTTTGCGATCCTCTAAAGAAATCAATCTAGTAACCAAAAAATGTTAATTAACTTGTATAAACAATCTTTACCACAATGACATGAAATTCATAAGAATGATGTAAAGAATATAAGATATATTTTGTCTTTATCCAGATGTATTAAAATGCTATAATGGTTGGCCATTTTATCCGTTTTGATTTGATTATTTCCTTCTTCCGTTCATTGTTTCTCTCCACTGTTACAATCAAGTGTGTTCATTAAGTTTTGTTTTTGAAATTGTTAATGTCTCGTGTCTCTAGTTTTGCAAGAACTTTGAATGATTTTTCTTTTTTCGATTTTAAAAACACACCAAAGTAGAAAACTACGACATTTCATTTCATTGTGTTGTTTAAAACTAAAACCGCACCACTGGAGAAAACCGTAAAACGGCAACATTTAAAAAAGCGACATCATATTTTAAGATTACAAAAGCCAATGCATAAGATTGACGGTTCGATTTTGACATACAACCATACCATAGTTACCCTCTGGGTATAAAAATTAGGTTTATAGAGATACTAAGGTTGGGTTGGAGAGTCATCTTAGTTGGCCTATTGGTGTTCATTTATTGACTGATGACATGTCTAGCGATTGGACTTTGACAATTGATTGATATAGTCGGCTTATTTGTTTTCATTTATTGACATGTCTAAGAGTTTGGCAACTCATCATGGATTATCTTTATGATGGCGTGTAGAGCTCAGGTGTGTTGATGATAATTTGTTTAAACTAGATGCATACGAAAACATGGATTAATTATATGTTGTTTTTCAAATATGACATTTCTATGTTTGTCATATCTTACATGTGATGGCATTTTATTTGTTTTAACTAATGTATCAAAGGTTTTGTGAATTACTCTCTTATGAAAATAATTCCTAATACACATAGCTAAATGCTCATTATTTAGATAATGGTAAAATTGCAATTAATCCCGTTTTTTTTTTTTGGTAGAAAAGTAAAATAACTTAGCAAAGAATAATATTAAGCATATCTTGTGATAGGCATTACCTAAATTAAAATTTTATGTAACAAGCATTTATGGTTATATTATAGCGACCCGACAATATCATGTTATAATTCCAGATGTTGGCATTGTTTTATCTCCATTCAAAAGATGTTTATATGTTGGCCTACACCTTAAACCTAACCCCCCTTACATTGTTTTCCCGATTAAGACCTCTACCAAGAAGAAACATCTATCAACCTTAGATAGCTCCTTCAACAAACTTGTTTGTTTCTAGATCGATCTCATATGTTTCGCTAATTAGATAATACTAAATAAATTTAAATCACCAAAAGTAACCCCTTAAAATCACTTCGTTGCATCTTATTGTAATTTTACATGAAGACTGATACCCAATAAGCTGAAAAACGCTGGGACACGGACTTTTTTTCAATGTCTTCAGTATAAAAGACACGAATGTACTTATTATTTTTTATCATAAATAATAATCATAGAATTTGTTAAACCTCACATTTTAAGGATAATTAGGAAGTTTCCTCACATGAGCCTTAGTGCATCAGTGCATCACCATGACAATTATATGACTAAACTTAAAGACTAAAGTTGTGACAAAAAGTATGTTTTCATCATCATAAACCTTATCATCAAAGTTATGAAAGAGAAATGTAAAATCAAACAATAGTTGGCATCAATCGTAATCCTCATTAGGTTACAACAAGTCTGGAAATATATGCTCAACTGATTAATATATATTTCACTTTATTTCACCAAAAGAAAAATCGAGTAAAGTTGAAACATGAAAGTGATGGAACTTGACAAGATCTAATTTAACCTTTTTTTTACAATGCCAAACAAAAAGACGAAAAAAAGATGATAAGATAAGAAAAAGAAGGAAAAACTGAAAAACAATGTGCTACTTCTGGTTCTGGATTCTCTAATCTCACAAAGCCCTAGAGAAAAAGTGGAGTCCCCACCCTGCAACTATCTTTAGCTACAGAACAAGTTACAAAGTTCAAAGATCAAACAACCCGTACATACACCGTCGATCACCCTGATTTCCGCGTCACAATCATCAAGTAGGTTAATTTATCGATGAATTAAGCATCAGCGGCGGATGATATATTTCTCCGTTTTTTTTTTCATTCCAAATTTGAAACTGTCATGCTAAATCTTCACTTGAACTACTAGAGCTATGACTATGCTTTCCACCTTTATCTTCCGCCTCCAATGGAGTTTTTCCGGTGGAAAACGGTGGCAATTCACCGCAGGTTATGCACCTCGTGGCAACAAGATTCTGCCTACACGACGGACACGAGGAGTGAGAATTCAGCCACGTGTCAATGCATCCAGCGTGAAATCCGTGTCCGCAGTGCGGCAGCACACGGATCTCATCGCCGTCGACGTACTCCGCCAGACAGATCGCACAGTCACTCGAAGACAACTTTCCACATCCCCCGCAGCCTTTATCTTCCTTGTCAGAATCATATGTAAACTTTGGAATCGTTTGAATCGTCTTCTTCTTTAATCCTCTATTTGCAGCGCGCTGGCGGGGAATCCGGTTGCCGGTATCGACGGATCCGCGACGGAGCCATGCGCAGCGAGCTACTGCGATGAGACCTGCAACACAGATCAAAGCACAGAGGAGAGCGGCGAGGATGACAACGAAATCTGACTCGACGGCTACTGCCTCAGGTGGATCGGCAACCGTCATCGGCTTGTCGGCGGTCTTCAGGAATCTGTACGGACGAGTCATTGTTCATTCAACTTTTGAATTAGACAATTAGTGTCTGTGTGAGAGAGAGAGAAATTTCGAAAGGGTTTAGAGAGAGAAAGAGAGCAGTAGATAAATTTTGATGCGTTGCTTGGGAAGACGGAAAGTGAATATATATATAACGTGTGTGGGGACCACAGCTGCAACTGTATATGCACATGTGGCATGGTAACAGACATGGATTTCAGTCCATAGTCCGCATGCTACGAATTAGCCACGTAATCTCAATTTCTTAACTTTAACTATAAAGTATAAACTACAATATCGAGTAGACTCATCCGTAGTACGGATCCGAGTTAGGGTGCGTCTAATATAATTACGCATGAAGTGTAATTTTTGTATTGTAAACGAGGTTTGTTTGTGGGGAAGAAAAACAGCAGAAAAATATTACTCTTCAAAGCTGACTTTAATAAGGCATTTGACTCGGTAAACTGGAAATTCCTTGACTTGATGATGCAACAAATGAATTTTGGTATAAAATGGAGAGTATGGATACAGGGATGTCTAGAATCCGCTAGGGCATCGGTTCTAGTGAATGGATGTCCTACGAATGAATTTCATCTGGAGAGAGGCGTAAGGCAAGGAGATCCCCTTTCACCGTTTCTCTTTATTTTAGCTATGGAGGGATTGAATATTGCATTAAAAGAAGCTGGGTCAAAAGGAGTTTTTCAGGGACTCTCTATACCTAATTCCAATATCCAGCTCTCCCACCTATTCTACGCAGACGACGCCTTGTTCATTGGTGAATGGTCAAAGCAAAACATAAAAAACCTGGCTAGGATACTCAAGTGTTTTCAAGTATCCTCAGGGTTAAGCGTCAACTTCAACAAATCGAAAGTCTATGGCATTAATGTGGATATACATAAGGTCGAGAGGTGGTCTTCACCGTTGGGTTACGAGGCGTGCGCATTACCATTCACGTATCTCGGAGTTCCTGTGGGAGCAAATATGAACCGTAAAAGTTCTTGGATGCCAGTGATTGAAAAAATCAACAATAAACTCTCTGGATGGAAATCAAAGACATTGAGTTTCGGTGGGAGGGTAACATTAGCTAAGTCTGTTTTGGGGAGTCTTCCCACTTACTATTTATCAATTTTTGCAGCCCCTATGGGAGTGATTGAAAACTTGGAGAGAATCCGGAGGAATTTTATTTGGGGAGGGCCTAACAATTCTTTTAAAATCTGGTGGGTAGCATGGGAGAAAATAATTGCCCCTAAAGAGGTGGGTGGCTTAGGCCTGGGACCCATTAAAGCATTAAACTTTGCGCTTCTATCAAAATGGAGATAGAAACTCTAACATGAGGGGAGTGCTTTATGGGCGAGAATAATAAAAGGAATTCATAATCTGGATGAGAGACTTACACATCAGATGGCGTCCAGATACCTAAGTGGTGTTTGGAAAAATATTGATAAATGTAAAATTACTCTTGATAAGCTAAATATTGCAGGTTCTGATGTTATCTGGAGGAATCAAGCGGGAATTGGATGGGACTTGGACTTTAAAGTTGATGCTCAGTTATGTGTTGTAGCACTAAGGGAGAGGATTGATCGTGCAGGCCATTTGATTCCGGATGGTGTATTTCAATGGAGCAAATGGATTCCATTCAAAGTCAGCTGTTTTGTATGGCGTGCAAGATTGGATCGAATTCCATCGGCGGATGCTCTTGATCAGAGGGGGGTACAGGTCCATTCTACACAATGTAGTGCGTGTGTCTCCGGAAGGGAAACATCGGATCACTTGTTACTTAACTGCCCGTTTGCAGTCGATCTTTGGAACCGGATATGGGATTGGTGTGGTGTTCCACCAATGATGTTCTCTAGTATAAAGGAGATGTTAAATTATTCAGCCAAGTATGGGCATTGCCCAAAACGTAGGTTGACATTACTCTCAATCATTTCAGGTGCAATATGGGGTATATGGCGTGCAAGGAATGATAGAATCTTTAACTCAAAATTCATATCCCCGAAATTGGTGTTTGACGGAGTTAGATCAATGGTCCATGTTTGGATCAAGCATAGATATAGGAAAGGAAACTTTGTTTGGGGTGAATGGATTAAATCTCCTTTTTATTTTATGTAATATTTTATATTTTATGTTTTGTAACTGCGGCTCCCTCTAGCTCCTTGTTAGGGGGGTGCCTTTTAATAAAATTGCGGGTTCCAAAAAAAAGTTATATATATATATATATATATATATATATATATATATATATATGTCGTTGGAAAATGCTAGAGCTAGGTTTAAATATGGATTGACATCGATTCTGTGAACGTGTGGAAAATGCTATTCTGTGAGAATTACAAATAAAATATGTCGTTTGATAATATGATTACGTTCAATCTTACATAACTATTGTCATGATCACATATTTTTACAAATTAAATTGTTTATAATGTTATCATAAACTTTTTTTAATTATTCTCATTTTGTCAAAATGTTGTCAGAATGTTTATTGAGTCGTATTCTGTAAGAATGAAAATGAGTGAAAAACGATGCGTGAGAAAATAAATAAATAATAATCAGTGAGAATGCATGAAAATGATGATAGTTGTATGAGGTTGGACGTATTCACATTACTAAACAACCTATTCTCTTAGTAATTCTTATAGAATAGCAATGTCCACACATCTGCACAATAGTTGTCCATCCACATTATAACCTAGCCCTCTAATCACATATCACTTAATTTATGAACAATACCTAAGTCGGGTACTGTTCATGACCCATGTACTGTTCATCGAACTTAGGGTTACTTTAATCCGATCCACTGTCTCTCCTATCCCACCGCTTCCAACTTCTGGAACCTTTCTCTTCAATGCTCTCTTCTACATTCATTGGCGAACCCTCGTTTTTCCATCAAAGACATAGTCAAAATTGAATCTCTCATTTTCTTCAGCTCTTTTTCTCGGTCGCTCTAGACTCACACCGCCACTACCACAATGACCGTCGCCACCGCTGTGGAATCTACCTGAAGAATTGTTGGGCTATTGTTAGTATACTTTTTGGTATCGACTGTTTCAGGTATAGAGCAAAGGGATTACGCCGGCGATACCCATGGCCAATTTCGTTTGCTACCCTAGACTGTTTTGTCTCTTTCATGATTCCCTTCGCTGCTTCAATGCCTTATGGCCTCCTCGTTGCTAGACGCTTAATCCTTCCCGTTTGCCTTTTCAAATAGCTTAATTTCAAGGAAAGGGTGCCCTCAAAATCAAGCTTTATCTTCGACTTTCTATTTTTGTCCTTCTAATTAATGCTACATCTTTTCGTTTATCAAACTAACCTGCTGTTTGGGTCAAGTTTACTCATCTTAGGTTTAATAGAAGAAAGATTTTATAAAGTACAAGTTTTAGTAAATTTGGATGAAGTTATGGCCGCTACCCACCATGTATTCGATGAAATGATTAGGTTCCTCTCACTCTTTTTCTACCATTTAGGATCAAAATCCGATTGGTGCTTTCCAAATAATTTAAAAAGAGTGAGAGGGATCAAAATCCGGTTGGTGTTCTAAGTATTATGTATGATGAAAAGCTCATAAAACTAATAATGCCTAAAGCTGATTGCCCTTTGCACTTTCAAGATTTTTTGGTGTTTGGAAAGAATTATGTTTCTTAAGTTGGTTTATGAAGAAATGTTCATCTTTTGACTTTTGATTTTCAAACTTTTTATATTGTTGCCGGTTAATTTCCATCGATTCAATATCAAGCTTGTCTCCTTTATTGTTGTTCTTTTTTGACTTGATGAACCATGCTTTTTCCATTTTTTTCTATTATATACTATCAGGATAAATTCTGTTTAAAAAATATTTGAAAAAGTTCTTGAATACACGGGGTAATGGAAAGAAAACGTATACATAGGCAAATTTGTAAAAAATGTATGACTAAGAGAGGAATTCATTCCCTTCTCCCAACTTTTTACAAATTACCTTCATTCGATGGAATGGTGGCAATATGAAATGAAATGTTAACAAAAATTTTGCATTTTTTTAGTTTAATTCATTTTTATCATGAGAAAATTTGTGTTTTTTTTTTGTAACGCCTGTGTTTCTGGGCTTGCCATTTTTAATAATGTAATAGTCTAGGTTAACCTTTGTAACTAAATTTGAAATAATAAAAATGTATTATTTGTGAATTGTGTGAATTATGTGATTTATGTGTTTATTTTCTTGATTTTTATAATTTAATGAATTAAGAATAAAATAAGCGTCAAAATTAAAGTGTGAGATAAGCCCGATATCTTTGCATAAAGTTGTAGTGGTCGAAACAAGAATTCCGGAGATATAAGGAATGCCAAAATCCGAGTTATAACGAAGAAGTTATGACCTGTCAAAGTTTCGCAACAGAACCGGCACGACGCCGAGTGACGTAAAATATGAATTTAAGATATAGCGATATTTAGCCTTAGCGATCTAAACGAAAGTTGTAGATTTCGTTAAACCGAGAGCGTGCATAAAAGGAACGCCCAAATCTGACTTCGTATGAGGAAGTTATGATTTTTTTAAGTTTCGACTTAGCAGTATGCAGCCCGAATACTCGATTTGAGATCGGGCGGTTTTTAGCCGAAACAATCTAAATGAGAATCGAAGATCTCTTTGTTAGTAGCGAAACGATGAAAAGATAGGCGAGAACGGACGTCGGACGAAGAAGTTATGATTTTATAACGAAGTTTTCCTGTCCGGGCCTTCTAAAAATAAATAATAAAAAATAAAGTCAAATTACGCCCAGCGTAGTCTCACCTATGCGTGGATATAAAGAACGTCGAAAACGGAGCTCGTATGCGAAAGTTACGGAATTTAGAAGTTTGACGAGTCAAATTACGCCCAGCGTAATTTGAGTACGCCCCGCGTACTCAGGCGGATACAAGTTGCCTGACCAATACTCGAGTGCCATAGATCGACGTATGCAGTGACGTCAAAGTACGCCCCGCGTAACCAAGTTACGCCCCGCGTACTGAGTACACCCTGCGTAATTTGAGATTACGCCCCGCGTAATCCCAGACCCTCAGCCTATAAATAGAACTCGAAATCAGCCATTTTCTCTTGTTCAAACTCTTCCCTCTCTCTAAGTTTTGCCTCGATTTGCGTGCCAATCATATCCCGAAGCCCCGATATCATTCCCGAGCCCCGAAGCAAGATCCGAAGCCCCGAGGATCCCGAAGAGCGTTATTCCCGAGCCGAAGCTCTGCCCGCGAGGAGTTCGATTTTGGTGAAGATCTTCCAGATCTATCGAAGTATACTACTTCTATAATCCGTTGTGCTGTCGGATCATCTTCTGATCAAGTGAGTGTGTAGTTACCTTCTTCCAACACATTATTATAAAGTATTTTATATAAAATACGTGCTATGTGTATATATTTTGTTGTTATATGTGTGAATGTATATTCACTCTCTTCTATCTCATAGATCTGAGTTATTCTCTATGAAATACGTGTTATGTGTGTGTGCCTCATCTGTTATGTGGAATATGTATTGATTAAAGCATGCTATACATGTTTTAAACTATGTATAAAAATGTATATTTTTATCTACTAATATGTTGGGTAGAACATGGGTAGATAGTTGGTGTGTAATAAACAGATGAGAGGCCTCGATGTTGTTTTGATTTAGTCATCTAGCGGAGTTTAGATGACGACCACAGACTTTTCTAGACAGTCTTGTGGAACACTAGCAGGCTCGCCACCTGTAGGTGTTAATGAACTTGCGTGTTCATTCGCTGTACTCCATCCCCCCCACGGTTGCCTTATTTGACATATATTGCCGGGAAACCCCCGAATGCATGTGTTATCGCCCCGATGAAATATTCTTAGACTAGGTCCCTTGTGTTAGTTATTTTAGGGACATAAAGTGAGAATAACGGGAATGGGTAATTGGGTTATCGTTGGTTGATGAAAAAAATTAATTTAATTATTTATTGTGGGTTGAAAACCCTATATGCTCACCAGGCTCCCAAGCCTGACCCACTCAGTTTCTTTGTATTACAGGAAGTGGCGCGAGGGCATAAGATGGATAATCATCAAGTTGTTTTTGTTTACAAGTCTGTATATGTATATATTTGTTGAATGACTTGTAATGTTTATCGTTTATGCTTTATGGTCTGTATCGGAACATGACATCCCGAGTTTTGGTTATATAATGAAAATACATTTCTTTATGAAATGATTTGGTAAATATTATTTTATCATACTTTGTTTTTGGGAACAAATTCCGCATCTCTTTTAAAATCAAAAAGATTTACTCTAAAATTATTTTAAAAAGCATAAATGAAACCGGTCTTTTCTGGCCGTGATTTTGGGGATGTCACAGTTGGTATCAGAGCATTAGTTTAAGCGAACTAGGAATTTGTAGGATTTCTAGACTTAAACTTAGATTGCTAAGTGAAATTTTGAGATGTGTGTCTGTGATATTTTAGACACGAGCACTAGTTTATTTTAGGAGAGTTGCCTAAAATGCTTTTATGTGCTAAATGTTATATGTTGCCATACATGATATTAATTGTTCAGATCTACGGTTTGTTGCCAACCGGATCTGAAGGTTTATGTGTTTAGGATTCTAAGCGTACGTCTACGATATTAGAACTAGCATGTAAACGTTTCGGAGTGATAAGGATGATTTGAATATCTATCGTGAATGAGGATCTAATTTCACCTTATTCTGTGTGTAGATCAAAAATGGTGAGAACAAGAAGTGGAGTTGGAAATGCTGATGAAAACAGGAATCAACCACCCGTGATTGAACAAATACCTGTCGTAGCAGCAACACCTGAGCCGATAACAATGGCTGGTGTACAAATGATGATTCAAACAATGTTGGATCGTCAAATGGAGGAAACAAGACGCTTGCTTCAACAGAATCGTGAAGAACTGTCAATTCGTGTGGAAGAGCCTGAATTAAATGAAGGGCACTCGGAAGGTGGAAACTTCAGTGGGTCTATTGGTCAAGCCAACCCACCGATAGTTAGGCAAGACAACCATGGTGAAAGGAATGATGGAATGGGATGCAAGTACAAAGACTTTCTAACTTGCAAACCATCGACCTTCAATGGAAAGGAGGATCCGATCGGAGTTATGGATTGGATCTCAGAAATGGAGTTAGCCTTCATGACTTGTGGCTGCAGAGGCAAGTTGCAAACTATCTATGCAGTGCGTCAGTTCCGAGGTGGAGCCGTTCGTTGGTGGAACACTCTAGGGAAGACGTTAAGCCCTAATGAGCCACTGCAATTGACATGGGCAGAGTTCTTGGTGCAGTTCAAGCGCAAGTTCTGCTCGGCTCAAAATCTGTTGGAACTAGAGAATAAGTTTTTGGCATTGACGAAAGGCAGCATGTCAGTCGATGAATACACCAATAACTTCACCGATAAGATGGAGTTTGCTTTGCGCATCGTTCCAGATGAGTTGAAAAAGGTGGACCGGTATGCGAAGGGACTCCCATGGGAGTACGAGGTGCCAGTACGTCAGGCACATACTCTAGAGGCAGCTATCTGGGCTGCCAAGTCTGTTGAGAACAAGATTAAGGGGAGAACCACCGACAAGGTTGAGGTTGGTGAGAAGAGAAAGTTTGAGGGAACATCTGGTTCCGGTAAGAAAAGCAAATTTTCGAAATCTGATTCGAAAAAGTTTGGAGGAAAAGGAGGCGAAGCGAAGTGGTGTGATAAGTGTAAGAAAAAGCACTTTAGGAAATGTAGCGAGGATGTAACCTGCTACAAGTGTGGAAAGGTTGGACATTTTGCCAATGAGTGTCCGAACAACAAAAGGATGTGTTTTGGTTGCAATGAAGAGGGGCACATTTTGAAAGACTGATCAAAGAAGAAGGAGGAAGCGAGGCCCAACATTCCACCAAAGCCGAAGGCGAGAGCCTTCCAGATGACACTTGAGGCTGCGAAAGATGAAGCTGATGTCGCTTCAGGTACCTTTCTTGTTAACGAACTACCTGCTCAAATTTTGTTTGATTCTGGAGCCAACTACTCCTTTATTTCGCATGAGTTTGGTAGGAAACTAGCTTTGCCTGTTGATAGACTAGATAATGCTTTATTAGTCGAAGTTGCTAGTGGCAAGTTTGTACCTGTTAGCCATTGTATGAAAAACATCTTAATCGACCTTAATGGGAATAAGTTTCTCGAGGAATTATTGCCTATTGAACTTAATGGTTTCGACATCGTTTTGGGAATGGATTGGCTTAGCGCCAACGATGCTGAGATTTTGTGCAGGAAGAAGACAGTAAAAGTAAACCTGCCAGGGAAGGAATCGTTTATGGTGTACGGGGACAAACGGCGAGTAAATTTTGGAATCATTTCCCTAATGAAGGTCAGAAAGTGTTTGACCAAGGGGTGTACATCATATTTAGCATTTGTGATCGATGCTAAGAAGGAAAAGAAGGTGATGCAGAGTATACCAGTGGTGTGTGATTATCTGGAAGTATTTCCCGAAGATCTTCCTGGATTACCGCCTGATCGACAAGTGGAATTCCGTATTGACTTGTTACCAGGAACCACGCCAATAGCAAAAGCACCTTACCGATTAGCACCGACGGAGATGAATGAGATGATGATGCAACTTCAGGAATTATTGGACAAAGGTTTCATTAGACCTAGTTCATCACCCTGGGGAGCTCCGGTGTTATTCGTGAAGAAGAAAGATGGAAGTATGAGAATGTGCATTGATTACAGAGAGCTGAACAAGGCAACAATAAAGAATAGATACCTGTTGCCGAGGATTGATGACCTGTTTGATCAATTGCAAGGTTCGAGCTATTTCTCGAAAATCGATCTAAGGTCGGGATATCATCAGCTAAAAGTAAGAGAGCAAGATATCGAGAAGACTGCATTCAGAACACGATATGGACACTACGAGTTTTTGGTTATGTCATTTGGACTAACCAATGCTCCAGCAATGTTCATGGATTTGATGAATAGGGTTTGTAATCCGTTTCTAGATAAATCTGTGATAGTGTTCATAGACGACATTCTGATTTACTCGAAAAGCCAAAAGGAGCATGGCAGACACTTGCGAGAAGTGTTAGAAGTCTTGAAGAAGGAGAAGCTGTATGCAAAGTTCTCTAAGTGTGATTTTTGGATTCGAGAAGTCCAATTCTTGGGTCACGCGGTCAACCAAGAAGGGATAATGGTTGATCCAGCGAAGATCGAAGCTGTGATGAAGTGGGAACAACCAAAAATTCCCACGGAGATCCGAAGCTTTTTAGGATTAGCCGGATATTACCGAAGGTTTATCCAAGGCTTTTCTTCGATTGCTACTCCATTAACAGCTTTGACCCACAAAGGAGCTACTTATGCTTGGAGTGATAAGCATAAAGAAGCATTCGAGAAGCTAAAGAAGAAGCTATGCGAGGCACCGATACTTTCTTTACCCGATGGAGTTGAAGACTTTGCTATTTATAGCGATGCGTTTGGGGTTGGATTGGGTTGTGTTTTGACCCAAAGAGAAAAGGTGATAGCATATGCGTCTCGACAGCTGAAGGAACATGAAAAGAATTACCCGACTCATGATTTGGAGTTGGCAGCGGTAGTTTTCGCTCTGAAAATATGGAGGCATTACCTCTATGGCACGAAGTGCAAACTTTTTACTGATCATAAGAGTCTCCAATATCTCTTTAATCAGAAGGAATTGAATATGAGGCAACGACGCTGGCTAGAATTACTTAAAGACTACGACTGCGAGATACTTTACCATCCTGGTAAAGCTAATGTTGTTGCTGATGCTCTCAGTCGGAAAGTCAATCTTGAAAGTAAAAGGCCAAGAGCGTTGAGAATTGAAGTTGTCTCGACTATTGTGGAGAGTATAAAGAAAGCTCAAGAGGAAGCTTCTGAAAAGAATGACCGAAAGGGGGAACGTTTGGGCAAAACGTTGGTGTTCGGTGTAAACAGTCATGGACTGAAGGTATTCCAAGATCGTATTTGGATACCTAAGACAGGAGGAATCAGAGATCTTCTGATGGAAGAAGCTCACAAGACCATGTACTCGATTCATCCTGGTAGCACTAAAATGTATAGGGACCTGAAACCCTACTACTGGTGGCCGACGATGAAGCTTGATGTTACAAGGTATGTGGCTGAGTGTGTGACTTGTGCGAGAGTAAAGACACAACATCAGAAACCGTACGGGAGTTTAGAACCATTGCCTGTGCCTATGGGTATGTGGGAAGACATTGCTATGGATTTTGTCACTAAACTGCCCCGAACAAAGAATGGTCACGACATGATTTGGGTGGTCGTTGATCGATTCACTAAGAGTGCGCATTTCATAGCAGCCAAGGAGAAATGGTCTATAGAGAAGCTTGCAAATTCTTACGTGAGGGAAATTGTGAGGCTTCACGGTGTTTCGTTAACGATTGTGTCGGATCGTGATAGCCGTTTCACCTCGAGATTTTGGAAAAGTCTACAAGAGGAATTAGGTACCAAGTTGTGTTTAAATACAGCTTACCATCCGCAGACTGATGGCCAGAGTGAAAGAACAATACAAACACTTGAAGATATGCTGAGAGCATGTACCCTGGAATTCCTATGTAACTGGGATGAACATTTACCTTTGGTAGAATTTTCCTACAATAATAGTTTCCACTCGAGCATAAAGATGGCACCTTATCAAGCTTTGTACAGACAGAAGTGTCGTACGCCGTCTTGTTGGCTTGAGGCTGGGGAAAAGCAGTTTATGGGTCCCGAGATGGTCCATCAAACCGCCGAAAAGTTGAAAATAATTAGAGAAAGAATGTTAGCAACTCAAGATCGTCAAAAAAGCTATGCTGACAAGAAGCGAAGGCC
Organism: Lactuca serriola; assembly: GCF_051521515.1. NCBI lineage: Eukaryota > Viridiplantae > Streptophyta > Magnoliopsida > Asterales > Asteraceae > Lactuca > Lactuca serriola. The sequence goes on from NC_136409.1 coordinate 162,949,965, forward strand.
AATGACCTTCGAAGTTGGAGATTCGGTTTTGCTTAAAGTCTCACCGTGGAAGGGACTTATAAGATTTGGTAAAAGGGGAAAGTTGAGTCCAAGGTTTATTGGACCGTTTAAAGTTTTTCAGAGAGTTGGGAACCAAGCTTACAAGCTCGAACTACCAGAAGAACTGACTGGAATTCATAACACTTTCCATGTGAGTTATTTGAGGAAGTTCGTGGGAGAAGTTCCCGATATGATTCCAATTTCTGAATTGAGAATTGATGAAAACAAGAGGTTAATTGAAGAACCAGAGGCAATCGTTGACTGGAAGACTAAGAAATTGCGACGTAAGATGGTTGAGTTAGTGCTTGTCCGATGGAAACACACGAATGGGTCGAATCTCACCTGGGAGACGGAGAGCGACATGATGAGTCGCTATCCGCATTTGTTTGCTGTTGTGTGATTCTGGGGACGGAATCATTCCAAGGTGGAGAGAATTGTAACGCCTGCGTTTCTGGGCTTGCCATTTTTAGCAATGTAATAGTCTAGGTTAACCTTTGTAACTAAATTTGAAATAATAAAAATGTATTATTTGTGAATTATGTGATTTATGTGTTTATTTTCTTGATTTTTATAATTTAATGAATTAAGAATAAAATAAGCGTCAAAATTAAAGTGTGAGATAAGCTCGATATCTTTGCATAAAGTTGTAGTGGTCGAAACAAGGATTCCGGAGATATAAGGAATGCCAAAATCCGAGTTATAACGAAGAAGTTATGACCTGTAAAAATTTCACGACAGAACCGGCACGACGCCGAGTGACGTAAAATATGAATTTAAGATATAGCGATATTTAGCCTTAGCGATCTAAACGAAAGTCATAGATTTCGTTAAACCGAGAGCGTGCATAAAAGGAACGCCCAAATCTGACTTCGTATGAGGATGTTATGATTTTTCTAAGTTTCGACTTAGCATTATGCAGCCCGAATACTCGATTTGAGATCGAGCGGTTTTTAGCCGAAACAATCTAAATGAGAATCGAAGATCTCTTTGTTAGTAGCGAAACGATGAAAAGATAGGCGAGAACGGACGTCGAACGAAGAAGTTATGATTTTATAACGAAGTTTTCCTGTCCGGGCCTTCTAAAAATAAATAATAAAAAATAAAGTCAAATTTAGCCGACGGAGTCTAAACGAAAGTTGTAGAGCGTATTCTCACCTACGCGTGGATATAAAGAACGTCGAAAACGGAGCTCGTATGCAAAAGTTACGGAATTTAGAAGTTTGACGAGTCAAATTACGCCCATCGTAATTTGAGTACGCCCCGCGTACTCAGGCGGATGCAAGTTGCCTGACCAATACTCGAGTGCCACAGATCGACGCATGCAGTGACGTCAAAGTACGCCCCGCGTAACCAAGTTACGCCCCGCGTACTGAGTACGCCCTGCGTAATTTGAGATTACGCATGCACACTATGTTTTTCTATGATGTTTACTTTGTGAAATATATCGATTGAACATAATTCCAATGATTTTCTTTTCACAATCCAAAATTCATAAAAAGTCCGACTACTACTTTACGGTTATACCCTTTGGCTCCAAATCACAAATCGAATTCCCAGATTATCTATCCTACCATATCTACACTCAAATGGGTCTAAATATCTCTTTCTCAAAGGCCCTAAATCTTATGATAACCGGTCTTTGGTTCACGTCCCTGCATTTGGAAATGATTTGGAACAGGGTGTTACATTTCATGTACTTTTTGGTTATTGATTGTTATTGTATATGTCGACATGTTATGGTTTGATAAACATAACATTTTTAATTTTTTTTTTTGTATTTTGTTTCTTTTCATATGAACTATGACTTACTAAATTTGAATTTTACCATCCAGAAATAGATAAAATTATGAAATGGTCTGTACTTTACATTTTCCAAACGATACAGAAAATTTGTAATTTTCTTTATTCCAATTTTTTCCCTTAATTTTCAACTAACTAGTTAGGTTGTATGCAAGAAATATAAAAATATGCTTACCGTTATATATATTTATTTTGTTTATACAAATAAAAAAATTTCAACATGGTAATTGTTTTGTGAAAGACTACTGATATATTTTCATGTTGCACGGAGCAAAGGCTATTACTGAGTTGGTAAACAATAAGTCAAACTTGGGGACTTGATTTGATATGTGAAAACAACTCAGGATCTTGGAAAGTTCATATGTATGTTGCTGCTGCTGGTATCAATCTACAAAATATATGAGGACCACTGAACAAATTGATCTGGATAAAAATGATTGTTATTTGTGTCCTGCTGCAGATTGACAACAATTACCTGTTGCTGTAAATAGTTGGTTTTTTCCGAGCACAATGCCCTAATAAAATATCAGATAATACAATGTTATACTTATTAGAGTACAATGCTACCATAAATTTATTCTGGAAAGTATATTGTTATTCTTTGCATTTAGCCCCAAAGGAAAGCGCATTGTGGAACAACATCTGTTAAACTTGAATGCACCTTGGAACATTGTTGATGTTTCTAACCCGCGCAATGCGCGTGATACATTTTCTAGTTTTTATTAAATCTTAATATATCATTTTGGAGTTAATCACATATTTGTTAACAGAAAGACTCGAAACTGAAACCAAAAATGAAAAAAAATACTGAAACCAAACAAAAAAAAATTTGAACCCGAACTGAAAAGGGTGCACAAAAAGACCGCGAGACCGGACCGAAAACAATCGGTCATATTAAGAAGTAAAGAGGAAAACAAGAAAAACCAAAAACACATAAGACACAGTATTTATTTGGTTCGGTCAAGGTGACCTATGTCGACGGTCTTTATTCATGAGCTCTCAAAGAGAGGTTACAAATACAAATTCACCAGAGATTTGGCTATCACTCTAGAATACAAGACACTTCAATGACAAAGTAGACATCACTATTTATAGTGAGGGGATCAAACTTTAAACTCTAATGGGCCAAGCACATTAGCTCATAGTTCCATGAATGATGTCAACCAATCACAATATGTCATGAAATAGTTTCTGAAGCATTCATCCATAACATATATCACATGAGTATCAGCAACGCACATGATGGAGTACAATGAGTCATGGTGGAGCATCGTGATGCACACGTGGCCCAACATCCATTATGGTGTCCCAACATCCATTATGTTGGCACAACATGGTGTATGTCACACCCCAAAACCGAGATCGGCGGAAACGTTCTGGGGCGGAGGACGTCTTGTAATGTATCACAACAATGTAAAGTAGTAAACAAGCAACAACATCATCCATTGCATTAATAGAATAATTTTAATTACAAGTGTGTTGTTTTACAATATAAGACAACATAATGAATCATCAAAATAAAAGACGAGTCTGAACTGCTCCGTCTTCACAAAACCTGGTTGTCGTACCTGTCTATTTATGACCTGAGAATACAAGTTATTTTGAAAGCGAGTATCAGCCAAAAAGCTGGTGAATTCATAAGTATTAATGTGTCTTTGATTTGTAAAACTTGCAATGAAAGTCTTGACATTGTTTTGAAAGAAAGTTCGTATAAGTATGTAAATGTTTGTAAGAAATGGAAAGCGTTTGAATAACCCTAGAAATCCCTATGATCCCTATAAAAGAAGTCTTCTACCAAGACCCTACTGTTTTGAAAGTAAGCATCTCTGTAAATGTGATGGTTTTTCCCTGGTTAACTATAGTATACCTCATCGTTTATGTGTATGAGTCACAATATAAAGGTAATAAGGAAAATAATTATCTATATCAAATATATCCTACCTCGTCGATCATGTGAATGTGTCACAAAGTAAAGGAAGAAATATTATAATGACCTAAGTATTATCCTTTTGTACTAGGATAACTAACAGTGTTAACTTAAGACATCCGTAGATGTACATTTACCTCTGTAGCTAACAGCTGGGTGTAGGAATAGTTAGTCCCTTAAAGTATACCTATAATGGTATCAACCGAAGACATCCGTAAATGTGCATTTACCTTTGTAGCTAACAGTGGTGATAGGAATGGTTAGTCCCGCAAAGTATCCTTTAGAACGAGGATATAAAGTCCAATCTATCTCGTCGATTATGTGTTTGTATCACAAAGTAAAGATAAGAAGGAGAATTATATATAATAGTATCTACACATATAATATGTAATAGTAACTCGCCATATAACATCTACGTAAAAGTATTCAAGTAAAATTATTCATGTAAAAGTATTCATGTAAACGTACTCATGTAAACGTACTCATGTAAGCGTATCTATGTAAACGTACTCATGTAAGCGTATCTATGTAAACGTACTCATGTATCATGTAATGTACTCATGTATCATGTAATGTACTCCTGTATCATGTAATGTACTAGTATAGACTCATGAATGAACTGACTCTTGTGTGATTCCCTGTACTTGGAATAGTAAGTGGTATCTCCTAACTATACCTATAATAATTACTAACCATGTACGTGTATAACCTGAAGTATGCCTTTGCTACCCAAAGGTATTGAACTGACTGAGGAAAACTTTTATGTCTCTATATGTATACATGATATATAACTGATAGTTAAACGACCTTCGGACGGATACCCGATACCCTACCAGACCACATCCCAACGGGGAAAAGGAAATAAAGCGGGTTACCCTTCCTAAGTCTTTTAAACATTATTTATATAGATATACATATACATGCATGCAATTGACAATATAAAAGCATATAAGGAGTTTTATAAAACCTCTAAAAAAGATTAATACCTAAGAAAAGATCGACTTGATGTCAGTTTATAAAACGGTTTGGAAGTATTTGTTTGACGAAAACAGTTTAAGTATAAAGGAACCTTTGTTTGAAACCCAATGTAACAGAGTTTTAAATGAACATACAGTGTTTAATAAACAGTTTAATAAAGTGTTTTAAACACCTAAAAACGTTTAAGATGAACATTTGAAGAAATTTGATTGGTAAAACAGTTACGTAAAGTAAAGCCATTTGCATGTTAGTTATTAATCACATGTGATTGATATAATAACTAAACATGATTCAACTTGTATCCCGGCCCCCCTATAAAGCATTTATAAACATTTAACAAAATTTAAAAGGTTAATTCAAGGGGTATGAACTCACTTGATAGATTGAAGAAAGCGAGACGGAAACCGAGCAGAACTTCTACTCGAGAAAGCGGATTTCTCGGGAATCTTGGGAGCGTAAAACTTCCTTCCAAACTTGGATATGACAACCGGAACTTCTGGATGTCTCCGAGGGTTTAAACGCAGATCTTCGGCGCAAGAAAGAGAAGAATTGAGCAAAAATGGTCGGCATCCTCGCATCCCGTTTATAGGGGCTGAAAGCCTCGCGTACGCAGGGCGTACTAGCAAGGGTACGCTATGCATACACAACGTCATCTCTTACCGCATCCTTGGACGAAGCATCAAAGCGACGTGGGCGAACCGGAGCCTAGCATCCGAGTACGCTGGGCGTAACTTGGATTGGTTCGATGACTCCTCCTTCGGATAATACCGGATTTTGAATTAAAATTATATTTTAATTATTTAGTAAACTTCAAAAATTCATATCTTCCTCATACGAACTCCATTTTCGACGTTCTTTATATCCACGCGTAGGTGAGACTACGATCTACAACTTTCATTTAGACTCCGTCGGTTAATTTTGACTTTATTTTTAATATTATATTTTTAATAGGTCGGGGTAGGAAAAGTCCGTTAAAATTCCATAACTCCTTCATCCGATGTCTGTTTTCGCCAAACTTTTTACCGTTGTAATACCATTGATGATATCTTCGATTCTCGTTTAGGTCATGTTGGCAAAAAAAACCGTTCGATCTCGATTTTGAGTCTTTAGCTGTCTACTGCTATGTCTGAAACTTCGAAAAATCATAACTTCCTCATATGAAGTCAGATTTAAGCATTCTTTTTATGTAAGTTTACGGTTTAATGATATCTAAAAATTTCATTTAGATACCTAAGGCTAAAAATTATTGTATCGAAACTTCGCGTTTTACGTCTATCAGTGTTGCCGGTTTTGCCGAGAATATTCGGTTGGTCATAACTTCTTCGTTATAACTCGGATTTTAGGGTTCTTTATATGTACGAAAACCTTGATACAATTCCTACTACTTTATTTAAACCAAATAAGATTTTAGGAAAGTTGAATTTTGACCTAAATTTGACTTGTGTTCCATCATATTGTCTCGAAATATCGGGTTGTCATAGTGTATTCCTTGAGCATCACCAACTTCTGAGCATCCTTGAACAATCCTAAGCATCCTAGAGGACTCCATAGCATATGTGTGCATCTTGTGCATGGACGGCACAACATCCTTAAAGCTTGACACAACTTCCTCCTAAGTGACACAACTTCCTTTCAAGGTGGTACAACTTTTTCCACTTTAGCGCAACATCTACCAGCGTAGCACAACATGGTCCAAAGTGGCGCAAAATGTTTGCCAAAAGCTCAAGATGCTTGCCACTTGGACCAACACTTAATCAAATGGCACAGTTATGCATCAAGATGTGTTATTCCACTCCTAAGTGCTCCAAACCTCTTCCAGATGCTCCATACCCCCCTTTAGACGATCCATTCCTTTGGCACTTGATCCTTTCCTTTGTTAGATGATTCATTCCCTTCTTAGATGATCCATTCCTTTGTTACATGATCCATGACCCCGAAGTGATCTATTAAGTTCTAAGTGATCCATTGAACTTAAATGCTCCTTGAGAATGCTCCAAATCCTCAAGTCATATTTAACAATCTCCACCTTGACTTGAGCATCCTCTATACTCCACCTTAAACAAGAACTTCCTCTCCCTTCCTACCGTCAAGCCTCGAAGGGGAATACCACCTATGAACATCAACCAAGTCCAATAAAAGCTTGAAATTTTCTCTAGGTAACATCCTTGTCACCATGTCTTTTGGATTCTCCTTGGCACCAGACTTTTAAATGCATAACCTATCATAGAACATGATAGGTTTCTCTACCTTCAAAAGAAGACTCTGAACGAGTCATACCGCCAATGATCTTCTTATCTCCATATCACTTTCATGGTCTAAGTCTATCAATCCAGCGAAGAACCATACACCAAAAAAACATCAAGCGTTCCCTTTAAGTGTTGAAAGATCCACTTGACTACTTCCTAATGAGCTTTTCCCCGATCGTCTCAAACCGCGAAAGAAGTACCAATAATTTGGGACTGAACACAATAGAATGACCGCAAGACTTTCTCAACACAGTGAGAAATATATAACAACCCTAGTCCTTTATCACTTTGAATTTCCATCCTTGCTATCTTTTTTCAGCTCCTAAATAGCTCATCACAAGCTCATTCTCTAGAAGCTTCTTCAAGTTGTTTTTTCCCGATGTCAGCATCACCAGACACTTTTGTTGGGTTTTGAGCGTTCTAACACTCCTAAGTGTACATGCAACCCTAAATACCTTGGATCTATGTTTTCTCTAATATACATGCAAATATGAATATTCCAAGGTATTACCCTATCTAGCATACAATCTTTGATACTTGGGTAATAAAATAGATATAATACATACCTTTTTTATGTAATTTGTCTTCATGAAGCTTGAGTGCCTAGTGCCCCAAGTGTGACACCTCAAATGGTTCACACAACACCATGAACACTTGGAATAACCTTGAGAATAAGGATACTTTGGTTCTCACTAGTGAAAATCGCCTTGCCCTTTTGTGTACACACACTAGTGCCATTTCACCAACCAATGACATCTTTATATAGTGTGGTGATTAGGGTTAAACCCATGACCCTTCATTTCATATGATCCATGGGTTAAACACTCCATGGACTATCCAAGAAAGCTTAGCCGAACCTAAATGAACTTGGCCCATCACACACATATATCTAAGAGCCCATATTTAATTAGTTCCTTTTGATCACTTAATTAATTAAAAATTAATTATTGATCAATACTAATTAAATAATATGATTATATATTAATATATTAGAACTTATAATATATTAATATAAATCACTAGTATCCTTTTTCCTCATCTTGTCAATCCAATTGTCCCGATGCCATGCAACGTAAATGGACCATGCCGGGTCGGGTTAAGTCTTACCAATTATAGTTATGGACTTAGACATTAATTTAACAGTCTCCCACTTGGATATGTCTAAAACTATTATTGCAAGTATGACTTCATAACTCAACTAGCAATCGTAGCTCTCAAAAGCTTCTGTCGAACTCTGACCTTGTCGATGAACTCTGACCTTTGTCAATGACTTGTCCATTAGATAACGGATCGTATATTCCTCCATTCTAGATATCATATGTGTAACACCGTAAATTTTCAAAATAATTGTTCTTTTTCAAAATCACATAATGTATCACATCACAAATCAAAATCCATAATCAATACTGTTTTCAAAAACAAATCCCAAGATCTCTACACATAATAAACTCCATCGGTGTGTGTGTACGTGTCAAGCCGTCACCTTCCCACGATCCTCGCTGGTACCTGAGACATCAAAATACAATAGCTGTAAGCATAAATGCTTAGTGAGTTCCCCAAAATACCACATACCACGAATACGCCACTCAAGGCTAAATCCGACCCTCTGGTCTAGATGTCTTGGCGGGACCCTCCAGTCCCGCAGCTCGTCGGACCCTTCGGTCCAGTCACAGCTCATTGGGCCCTTTGGCCCGGTCAGAATCGTTGGGCCCTCCGGCCCGGTCAAAATCGTTGGGCCCTCCGGCCTGGTCAAAATAACCATACAACATACAAATAACACATAGCACAAAATCTCTAAGACAACACATAATCTCATAGCACATAAGACCCTCTGGTCAACTCGAAATACCACTCAAGGTAATGTATAGTGAGAAGACTCACCTCGCGTGTCTCGGTAACTCGTAAATCTCTTAACCACTAGTGCTCGATCTCCTGAGCTATCGTCCTCCTACAACACAAGCGTATTTCTACTTAATACTACTTGACTCTGGCTGACTAATACCACGAAGTCAAACCAGTCAACACTGGTCAACGGTCAACGGTCAACGGTCAACCCGACTCGCCGAGTCTGGCGTGGACTCGCCGAGTTCCTACAGGAACCCGATCCCTCTGAATCTCTTCCGACTCACCGAGTCACTCACCCAACTCGGTTACTCAACCCCTAGTTTGTAATCATTGAACAACCCGCACCAACTCGCCGAGTCTGGGGAATGGACTCGGCGAGTGCATTCCATGCACAACCCCCCAAACGACCTTCTGAGGTCAGATCCGCTTCACTAACTCATAGATCCAGTCTCCTTAAGCTTATTGACAACGTAAAGTCCAAGTCTTGATGCTCATCAAGCATTGAATAGCTCATGAATGGTGTTTTAGCCTCAAATACATTGATCCCAAGCCAAAACCTCCATGGATGCATATAAAGCTTTGGTAATGAGGTGCTCTGGACCTCTATGGGTCCAGATCCAGGACCTTAACTCGCTAAGGGACCATGCGGACACTAGATCTAGCCACAAATAGGTTCAAAAGCCCTAAATCTACATGAACATCACAATAATAGAGAATGATTCGAGATTGTACCTCAGTTATGATGTTCTGGAACTCAAATCTTCAAGAATCCACCCCTCTCTTGCTTCCTCTTGGCTAGATCTCCTCTTTCCTTGCTAGACAACAACTCCAAGATCAATAATGGCTCCTTCCCTCACTTGAATCACTCAATTGCTCTAGGGTTTCACTCTGGGGACTGATGAGTGTAAATGACGGCCATAAGGCCCTTTAAATATGCCTCAAACCCGAGAAATTAGGGTTTCATTAAACAGCGTGGAATCGCCGAGTCCACTCTTGGACTCGCCGAGTCCGGACGTGAACCCGCGTCCAAATCCACGATTATACTCGGCAAGTCTAGGCTCCAACTCGCCGAGTCTCCTCACAAATTACCAAAATAAATAAATGAATAATACCTGGGAATCCGGGCTGTTACAATTCTCCCCCACTAGAACTAGACTTCGCCCTCGAAGTCTCACTCTGCAAATAACTCCGGATGCTGCTCACGCATCTCACGCTCCGGTTCCTAAGTCATCTCGGACCCCCTCCGATGTTGCCACTGAACCAAAACCAAGGGCACCTCCTTGTTCCGCAGAACCTTGATCTTTCGATCCACAATCGCAACTGGTCTCTTCGCGTAGTTCAGGCTCGCATCCACCTGAATGTCTTCTAACGGCACTACCTCCGACTCGTCGGCTATACACTTCCTCAACTGAGACACATGGAAGGTATTATGAATCCACTCCAATTCCACGGGTAGCTCCAAGCGATATGCTACCCTGCCCACCCTCGCGATCACCCGAAACGGCCCAATATACCGGGGCCCTAGCTTGCCCCTCTTCCTGAATCGGATCACTCCTTTCCAAGGAGATACCTTCAGGAGAACATAATCATCGACTTGGAACTCGAGCTCGGTTCGACGTCTATCTGCATAACTCTTATGGCGACTCTGAGCGGTCAACAACCTCTGTCTGACCTGTTGGATCTGCTCTGTCGTCTGAAGCACTATCTCCGTACTACCCATCATGTGTTGCCCTACCTCACCCCAGCAAATAGGGGTACGACATCTCCTCCCATACAACAGCTCAAAGGGTGGCATACCGATGCTCGAATGATGGTTGTTGTTGTAGGAAAACTCCGCCAAGGGCAAATACGCGTCCCAGCTCCCGCCGAAGTCCAACACACATGCTCGAAGCATGTCCTCGAGCGTCTGAATCGTCCGCTCACTCTGCCCATCGGTCTGTGGGTGGTATGCGGTCCTAAAATGCAACCTCATACCCAACTCCTCATGAAATTTCTTCCAGAATCTGGAAGTGAAACGCACATCTCGGTCTGACACAATCGAGATGGGTACGCCATGCCGCGATACCACCTCCCTCACGTACAGCTCTGCCAACCTCTCCGCAGAAGAACTCTCACTAATAGCGAGAAAGTGAGTGCTCTTCGTTAATCGGTCCACTATCACCCAAATCGCATCGACACCCCTTGACGTTCTCGGCAATTTGGTGATGAAATCCATGGATATCTGCTCCCACTTCCACTCCGGAATCTCAAGTGGTTGCAACTTACCATGCGGTTTCTAGTGCTCGGCCTTAACCCTACGACAGGTTAGGCATCTCTCAACGAACCACGCCACATCTCTCTTCATGCAGGGCCACCAATACTCCCTCTTCAGATCCAGATACATCTTAGTGGCCCCAGGATGGATCGAAAACTTCGATCTGTGCGCCTCTTCCATCAAGATAGTACGAGTCCCGCCCAAAAACGGTACCCAAATCCGTCCCTAGAAGGTCATAAGCCAACGACTATCGGTAACAAACTCTGACACCTGCCCAATAACTCGCTCTCTCTTACGGTTCTCCGGTCTCACCGCCTTGGCCTAGGACCTTCTGATGGTATCCAATACCGGAGTCATCACCGTCAACCTCATACAGATATCTCGCATCGGCGCACCCTCTGCCCTACGACTCAGGGCGTCAGCTACCACATTAGCCTTGCCCGGGTGGTACAGGATCTCGCAATCATAATCCTTTACCACATCCAGCCATCTCCTTTGTCGCATGTTCAGGTTGGGCTGATCCATCAAGTACTTCAAACTCTTGTGGTCCGTGTATATCGTACACCAAACCCCATACAGATAGTGACGCCAGATCTTGAGGGCGAACACCACAGCCCCCAACTCCAGATCGTGGGTGGGATATCTCATCTCATGAGGCTTTAACTGCCTTGATGCATACGCAATCACATGCCCTCTCTGCATCAACACCGCTCCCAACCCCGATATCGATGCGTCACAGTACACCACGAAATCCTCCATCCCTTCCGGTAGTGCGAGTACAGGAGCTTCGCACAATCTCTGGCGAAGGGTCTCAAACGAGGTTTGCTGCTCTGGATCCCATGAGAAAGTAACACCCTTCCGGGTCAACTTGGTAAGTGGCACGGCGATCTTTCAGAAATATCTGATAAATCTCCGATAGTAGCCTGCCAGCCCTAAGAAGCTCCTGATCTCCGTAGGTGACCTCGGCACCTCCCAACTCATCACAGCCTCAATCTTGGCCGGGTCAACCAAAATCCCATTCTGGTTAACGAGATGCCCTAAGAACTGGACCTCCCATAACCAAAAATCGCACTTGGAGAATTTGGCGAAAAGCCTCTCCGCTCTCAGAACTCCGAGGAACTCCCTCAAATGTTCCTCATGCTGCACTCTGGTCCTTGAATACACCAGGATGTCATCAATGAATACAATGACTGAACGATCCAACATCGGCCTACACACCCTGTTCATGAGATCCATGAATGCCACTGGTGCATTGGTGAGCCCGAATGGCATCACCACGAACTCGTAATGCCCGTAACGAGTCCTAAACGCTGTCTTCGGGATATCCTCATCTCAAACTCTCATCTGATGATACTCCGACCTCAGGTCTATCTTGGAGAACCAAGATGCCCCCTGCAACTGATCGAATAGATCGTCGATCCTCGGTAATGGGTAACGGTTCTTGACCGTCAACTTGTTCAACTCCCGGTAATCAATGCACATCCGGTGTGAACCATCCTTTTTCTTGACAAAAAGGATCGACGCTCCCTAGGGAGAGCTACTGGGACGGATGAACCCTTTCCCCAACAGCTCTTGCAGCTGTGAGGATAACTACTGCATCTCTGGCGGCACTAGGCGATATGGCGCCTTAGCGATAGGTGCAGCCCCGGGAATCAAATCGATACGAAACTCCACCTGCCTCTCGGGAGGCACACCCGGCAACTCCTCGGGGAACACGTCCGGGAACTCACGCACTATCGGCACATCATCCACTGAACTTGGCCTCCCAACGGCCTCTCGCATATCCGTTACATAGGCTACGAACCCCTTGCAGCCCTGCTGCAAACTCCGCCTCGCTCTGGCAGCCGAACAGAATACTGAACCACCACGAGTCCCCTCGCCATAAACTGTCAGCACTCCCTCACTAGGATCTCGGATCGTCACCAATTGACGCTCGCAATCTATGACAGCCCCGGAACGGCTCAACCAATCCATGCCTACTATAACACAAACATCCCTCATGGCAATCGGTACCAAATTAATCGGGAACTCCACCCCGAAGATCTCCAGTACGCACCCACGTATCACCTCGGTAGCACACACCTCACGCTCATCGGCTATGGAAACCTGCAGAGGCCGAATCAACGCCTCCCTCGGAATACTAATGTGCTGACTAAAAGTCGCAGATACGAACGACCAACTCGCACCCGAGTCGAACAACACTAATGCAGGTACAGAACTCACAAGAAAAGTACCTACGCATATCATATAGCAATTACCATAGCATAAACTCAAGATAAAATAGATAAAGAATACATACCCGCCACGACGTCAGGCGCTGCGCGGACCTCCTCCGCAGTCAACTGGAAGGCTCTTCCCCTAGCCTTCGGTGCTTCGGCCTTCGCTGGTCGGGTCTCGGTAGCTCGAATCGCAGGTGCAGATCCCTGCGCTGACCTCTGAAGTTGGCGGCACTCGGCCTTCCGATGGCCGGTCTGGTTGCAATGAAAGCAAACCGAGAACCCCTTAGGACAATCCCTCGCGAAATGTCCTTCCTTCCCACACTTGTAACATACCCCAGTCTTGCATGACCCATCATGGCTCTTGCCGCACTTCCCACAAGTACGGCCCCTCGAACTACTCGTCCTCGAATCAGCGGGCTTTGCCCGCTTGGCGGCCGGCTGCGACTGCGCCGGTCGCCGATCACCCCTCTGAGACTTGGTCTCCTCCCTCGCCTATGTCTCAAGCTCAATCTCCCTCTTCCGAGAATTTGCCTGGAGCTCGGCAAATGTCTGGTAAGTCGAGTTCGCCACGAACTCATGGATGTCCCTCCTCAGTATACTCAGATAACGGCTCATGCGAGCCTGCTCAGTGGTCACCAGTTCCGGGAAAAACAACGCCCGCTCATGAAACATCCTCGTAATCACTGTCACTGACTCAGTCCCCTGCTTGAGGGTCAGAAACTCCTGGGCTAAACGTTCCCTCTCCACCTGGGGAACATACTCATCACAAAACATCGCAGTAAACCTCTCCCAGGTCACTGCAGTCAGCTCAGCTGTCGAATAGCTCGCGGTTGCAAACTTCCACCAGTCCTTCGCCCCCAAGCGAAGCTGGTTGAGTGCAAACCACACCCTCAAGTGCTCCGGAAACGAGCACGTATAGAAACACCCCTCTATGTCAGAGATCCACCTCATAGCGGCAATCGGATCCTGTGTACCATCGAACTCTGGTGGTTTCGTGTTGCTGAACTCTCGGTACAGCAACGAATCACCACCCTGGGGTCTCGCAGCAGCGACAACTGCGGTGGCTGCAGCAACAACAACATCAGTCAAAGCAGCGTAACGCTCGTCAAACGTCTCGATCAGTGTGGTCTTAATAGACCCAAACATCTCCGGTATCTCAGCTCTGATGGCAGCAGCCACCTCCTCATGGATGATCCGACGGATCTCCTCATCACTCACCCCACTGCTCCCGGTGGTCTGGCGTTTCCCGACCATGATCAACCTCTGAAATACAACATGAGGAATATCAGGGAAACTCTCGAGTATACTCACACTCGATAACTCAATCATCCTCAACTTCTGGTACCCCCAAGGATTCTTACTTGGACTGCGCACCAATCCGGTGTCTTCAATAGTACGGGCCCAATACTATTGTCCACACCGAATCGATATACAACCCAAGTCCTCCTCCTAGGATCCCAAATCACAAATACTCTACTCTCGCTATGCACTGGCTACCCTCAATAGCCCTCTACTGAGCTCCTCACTGCTACTTACTCACTCTCAAAGTATCTCATAGCAGCAGCGATCTCCTAAGCTAAGGCATCACAAATCAGGCCCACTCTAGTCCTAATAGGAATACCTAGCCTCTCTAACATGCACAACATAATATCTCATAACTCATAACATATAATGTAAGGGTATTTTGGGGATTCACCGTTCGGGCGTTGGCTGACCGTACACACATTCCACTCTGCTTGTTTCCAAAACCTCTTTTTCTTTTTAGAAAATTTTAGTTTTATTCGAAAATTTCTCAAATCCTCAGTTTGAGTTCAAATACGCCCGAAGGTGCATCCGAATCCCTCAAACCAAGGCTCTGATACCAACTTGTAACACCGTAAAATTTCAAAATAATTTTTCTTTTTCAAAATCACATAATGTATCACATCACAAATCAAAATCCATAATCAATACTGTTTTCAAAAACAAATCCCAAGATCTCTACACATAATAAACTCCATCGGTGTGTGTGTACGTGTCAAGGCGTCGCCTTCCCACGGTCCTCACTGGTACCTGAGACATCAAAACACAACAACTGTAAGCATAAATGCTTAGTGAGTTCCCCAAAATACCACATACCACGAATACGCCACTCAAGGCTAAATCCGACCCTCTGGTCTAGATGTCTCGGCGGGACTCTCCAGTCCCGCAGCTTGTCGGACCCTCCGGTCCAGTCACAGCTCATTGGGCCCTCTGGCCCGGTTAGAATCGTTGGGCCCTCCGGCCCGGTCAAAATCGTTGGGCCCTCCGGCCTGGTCAAAATAACCATACAGCATACAAATAACACTTAGCACAAAATCTCTAAGACAACACATAATCTCATAGCACATAAGACCCTCTGGTCAACTCGAAATACCACTCAAGGTAATGTATAGTGAGAAGACTCACCTCGCGTGTCTCGGTAACTCGTAAATCTCTTAACCACTAGTTCTCGATCTCCCGAGCTATCGTCCTCCTACAACACAAGCGTATTTCTACTTAATACTACTTGACTCTGGCTGACTAATACCATGAAGTCAAACCAGTCAACACTGGTCAACGGTCAACGGTCAACAGTCAACGGTCAACCCGACTCGCCGAGTCTGGCGTGGACTCGCCGAGTTCCTACGGGAACCCGATCCCTCTGAATCTCTTCCGACTCACCGAGTCACTCACCCGACTCGGTTACTCAACCCCGGGTTCGTAATCGTTGAACAACCCGCACCAACTCGCCGAGTCTGGGGAATGGACTCGGCGAGTGTATTCCATGCACAACCCCCAAACGACCTTCTGAGGTCAGATCCGCTTCACTAACTCATAGATCCACTCTCCTTAAGCTTATTGACCACGTAAAGTCCAAGTCTTGATGCTCATCAAGCATTGAATAGCTCATGAATGGTGTTTTAGCCTCAAATACATTGATCCCAAGCCAAAACCTCCATGGATGCATATAAATCTTTGGTAATGAGGTGCTCTGGACCTCTATGGGTCTAGATCTAGGACCTTAACTCGCTAAGGGACCATGAGGACACTAGATCTAGCCACAAATAGGTTCAAAAGCCCTAAATCGACATGAACATCACAATAATAGAGAATGATTCGAGATTGTACCTCAGTTGTGATGTTCTGGACCTCAAATCTTCAAGAATCCACCCTCCTCTTGCTTCTTATTGGCTAGATCTCCTCTTTCCTTGCTAGACAACAACTCCAAGATCAATAATGGCTCCTTCCCTCACTTGAATCACTCAATTGCTCTAGGGTTTCACTCTGGGGACTGATGAGTGCAAATGACGGCCATAAGGCCCTTTAAATATGCCTCAAACCCGAGAAATTAGGGTTTCATTAAACAACGTGGACTCGCCGAGTCCGGACGCAAACCCGCGTCCAAATCCGCGATTATACTCGGCGAGTCTAGGCTCCAACTCGCCGAGTCTCCTCACAAATTACCAAAATAAATAAATGAATAGTACCTGGGAATCCGGGTTGTTACAATACGGACTAGGGAATAGATTATAAATCATTCTCTCTGTCCATCTGTTGTTTCCCAATTTCCGATTTATGATGACTGACTGATTGAACAAATCAAATCAGTCCTGGCTTGGCCAAGCACTCACATGTGTCATCGCTAAATCATCGAGGGCCCCACATATATCACTTTTATCCCGAAGGTAAAAGGAATGGATAAACTTTGACTCATATGGCTTGTTCTACTACTTGTTGAATCATACACAAAGCCACATTTTATAACATCAAGTTACCCATGCGGTTTTGTGCAATCAATGTATAACCAACTCATAGTAACAACTCATATCTCTAGGTTTGAAGAATATAAGATATTATCGTCTCATGATCACTCGTGATAAAATCCGTGGAGTGATTCCAATGAGCGTGGGTTGAATCCAATACTCAGAACTTATGAGTACTCATGAGTGTTATAGCACCACTTTGTCCAACAACTTGGACCTCTACAAGCCAACCCATGACAGTCTTGATTCATATCTACTTCCAACATATGACCGACTGTGGATAGTTTGAGTAACTTAGTCATTTAGGAAGAACGACCTAGTTATTTTGGAAGTCAAAACATGCAAAGTGAAACATAAGAATAACCGAATCCAATATGGTCTCAGAGCTTATGAATATAAATAAAACACCCTTTATTTATCACCATATTGATTACCCTGTTGGATTAGTGTCTAATTCCATAACTATTTTGGTATGTACTTGACCCGATGGTGCATGGTCCTTTTGAGTTGCCTTCACCAAAGCAACTTGATAAGATGAATTATGGAGAGAAAGGATTAAATATGATTTATTAATATATTATGAGAATAATATATTAAAGGAGAAATCATATTGTTTTATTAATATTAGTCAAGAATTAATAAGAATTAAGTTTGTGGCTAAAAGACATTAATTAAACTTAAGGGACTAAAACTGTCAATTGTATGATAGTTGAATATTGAGCTAATGGACTCCATATTAAAGGGGGTGGACGAATTCTATGGGGAAACCCATTAGAAATCGTCCTAGGCCTTTAAGGAAGGAGCCCATGGGTTGCTTAGGGCTTAAGCATCCAAATTAGGGTTTCCTTGTTTGATAACCCTAATAGCCTCACTATTTAAAGAACCCTTATGCCCCAAAAACGTGGTGAACTTGTTGGTTAGGGTTTCCACACGTTTTGGGCAGCCTCTTTCTCTTCTCTTCTTCATCCTCTTGCTCTTGGTGTTTGTGAACCATTAGAGGATTGACATTTGTGACTCTAAGCTTTCTAAAGTCGTTACAAAGGAGGATTTGAGATTGTTATTGCTAAATAACAATCAAGGTATGATCTAAACCCTAATTTATATGTTATATTGATTATCATATGCTAGATCTAGGGTTTATAGTCTTGGATAACTTGCATGTACAATAAAGAAACCTAGATCCGAGCATTAGGGTTTGTATGAGCACATAGGATGTTCTTATAGCTAAAACCCATCATACCCATCATTCATTGCATACTGTTTCAAACTATCAACTTTATACTTGAATTAAAACAATAGTTGTCCCATGCTCCAAGCATGTACACTATGTTTTCTAAACACTAGTCAAGCCATACACCAAGTATGCACACTATGTTTTTCTATGATGTTTACTTTGTGAAATATATCGATTGAACATAATTCCAATGATTTTCTTTTCACAATCCAAAATTCATAAAAAGTCCGACTACTACTTTACGGTTATACCCTTTGGCTCCAAATCACAAATCGAATTCCCAGATTATCTATCCTACCATATCTACACTCAAATGGGTCTAAATATCTCTTTCTCAGAGGCCCTAAATCTTATGATAACCGGTCTTTGGTTCACGTCCATGCATTTGGAAATGATTTGGAACAGGGTGTTACATTTCATGTACTTTTTGGTTATTGATTGTTATTGTATATGTCGACATGTTATGGTTTGATAAACATAACATTTTTAATTTTTTTTTTGTATTTTGTTTCTTTTCATATGAACTATGACTTACTAAATTTGAATTTTACCATCCAGAAATAGATAAAATTATGAAATAGTTTGTACTTTACATTTTCCAAACGATACAGAAAATTTGTAATTTTCTTTATTCCAACTTTTTCTCTTAATTTTCAACTAACTAATTAGGTTGTATACAAGAAATATAAAAATATGCTTAGCATTATATTTATTTTGTTTATACAAATAAAAAAATTTCAACATGGTAATTGTTTTGTGAAAGACTACTGATATATTTTCATGTTGCACAGAGCAAAGGCTATTGCTGAGTTGGTAAAGAATAAGTCAAACTTGGGGAATTGATTTGATATGCGAAAACAACTCAGGATCTTGGAAAATTCATATGTATGTTATTGTTGCTGGTATCAATCTACAAAATATATGAGGACCACTGAACGAATTGAGCTGGATAAAAATGATTGTTATTTGTGTCCTGTTGCAGATCGACAACAATTACCTGTTGCTGTAAATAGGTGGTTTTTTCCGAGCACAATGCCCTAATAAAATATCAGATAATACAATGTTATACTTAGAAGAAACTAGAGTACAATGCTACCATAAATTTATTCTGGAAAGTATATTGTTATTCTTTGCATTTAGCCCCAAAGGAAAGCGCATTGTGGAACAAGATTTGTTAAACTTGAATGCACCTTGGAACATTGTTGATGTTTCTAACCCGCGCAACGCGCGTAATACATTTTCTAGTTTCTTTATTAAATCTTAATATATCATTTTGGAGTTAATCACATATTTGTTAACAGAAAGACTCGAAACTGAAACCAAAAATGAAAAAAAAAAATACTGAAACCAAACAAAAAAAAATTGAAACCGAACTAAAAAAGGCGCACAAAAAGACCGCGAGACCGGACCGAAAACAATCGGTCATATTAGGAAGTAAAGAGGAAAACAAGAAAAACCAAAAACACATAAGACACAGTATTTATGTGGTTCGGTCAAGGTGACCTATGTCGACGGTCTTTATTCATGAGCTCTCAAAGAGAGGTTACAAATACAAATTCACCAAAGATTTGGCTATCACTCTAGATTACAAGACACTTCAATGACTAAGTAGACATCACTACTTATAATGAAGGGATCGGACTTTAAACTCTAATGGGCCAAGCCCATTAGTTCATAGGCCCATGAATGATGTCAACCAATTACAATATGTCATGAAATAGTTTCTGAAACATTCATCACATGAGTATCAGCAACGCACATGATGGAGTACCATGAGCCATGGTGGAGCATCATGATGCACATGTGGCCCAACATCCATTATGGTGGCCCAACATCCATTATGTTGGCACAATATGGTGTATTCCTTGAGAATCACCAACTTCTGAGCATCCTTGAACAATCCTAAGCATCATAGAGGACTCCATAGCATATGTGTCCATCTTGTACATGGATGGCACAACATCCTTGAAGCTTGACACAACTTCCTTCTAAGTGACACAACTTCCTTTCAAGGTGGTACAACTTTTTCCACTTTAGCGCAACATCTACCAGTATAGCACAACATGGTCCAAAGTGGTGCAAAATGTATGCCAATAGCTCAACATGCTTGCCACTTGGACCAACACTTAATCAAATGGCACAGTTATGCATCAAGATGTGTTATTCCACTCCTATGTGCTCCAAACCTCTTCCAGATGCTCCATACCCCCCTTTAGACGATCCATTCCTTTGGCACTTGATCCTTTCCTTTGTCAGATGATTCATTCCCTTATTAGATGATCCATTCCTTTGTTACATGATCCATGACCCCGAAGTGATCTATTAAGTTCTAAGTGATCCATTGAACTTAAATGCTCCAAATCCTCAAGTCATATTTAACAATCTCCACCTTGACTTGAGTATCCTCTATACTCCACCTTAAACAAGAACTTCCTCTCCTTTCCCACCATCAAGCCTCGAAGGGGCATACCACCTATGAACATCAACCAAGTCCAATAAAAGCTTGAAATTTTCTCTAGGCAACGTCCTTGTCACCATGTCTTCTGGATTCTCCTTGGCACCAAACTTTTGAATGCATAACCTATCATAGAACATGATAGGTTTCTCCACCTTCAAAAGAAGACTCTGAACGAGTCAAACCGCCAATGATCTTCTTATCTCCATATCACTTTCATTATCTAAGTCTATCAATACAATGAAGAACCATACACCAAAAAAACATCAAGCGTTCCCTTTAAGTGTTGAAAGATCCACTTGACTACTTCCTAATGAGCTTTTCCCCGATCGTCTCAAACCGCGAAAGAAGTACCAATAATTTGGGACTGAACACAATAGAATGACCGCAAGACTTTCTCAACACAGTGAGAAATATATAACAACCCTAGTCCTTTATCACTTTGAATTTCCATCCTTGCTATCTTTTTTCAGCTCCTAAATAACTCATCACAAGCTCATTCTCTAGAAGCTTCTTCAAGTGTTTTTTCCCGATGTCAGCATCACCAGACACTTCTTCCCTGGGTTGTTCAAGGGATTCCTCATGTCTATTTTGTTCTGTGTCACCCTGTTGTCCCTCATTTATCACAAAAACGTGTGGGGTTTCTGTTTCAAATTCCACATTTTAGCTAGCATCCTGATCATTCCCCGCAACACATGTACCACCTCCTCTCTGGTTATACATATCAGACTCAGATGTCACATCTCTTCTAATAACATATTTTAGAGTATTTCCTTCTTCTCTATACTACAAATGATGACCTTTCCTTACAAATGCATATCCTAGAAATATGCACTTCATTCCCCTCGGCTCCAATTTACCATCATTCATACGAGCGTAAGCAAGATATCCAAACATTCGTAAACCATAATTCCTAAATGGTTTCCCAGACCACACCTCGTGAGGATTCTTACAATAAATTGTAGTTGATGGAGATCTATTCACCAGATAGTAAGACGTGTTGACTACTTCTACCCATAATTTCTCTGATAAATCATCAGATAATCGACATGTAGTGAGCATTCTCCAACAATGTTTGGTTCATCAGTTCTTCCACTCCTCTTTGTTGTGGTGTTAGCCGTACAGTACGATGCCCCACTTTACCTTCTATTTTTCATAAGCTGTCAAATGAAGTGTTGCAGGAACCCAACCCATTTATGTTCTAAGTGACCTGACATGGTTCCCGGTCTATTTCTCAACCATGGTCGTCCACTCTTTGAATTGCCAAAACACTTCATCTTTGTCATTTTTCTTTAGAAAGTACACCTAGGTCTTCCTTGAGGAGTCATCGATAAAAGTCACAAAGTGTTGATATCCACCATGAGACTTCATAGGATAGGGACCCCATAGATATGAGTGAACACACTCAATGGTCTCCTTGCTTGATAGTTTAACCGAACTGAACTTCACCATGCTTTATATCTCTTGAGCACAAGCTTCACCGGTTTAGCATTTCCAGTTGCATCTCCACCAAACAACCCCTTCTTGCTCACATTTCCAGACTTATGATGCCACAAATTTCTTTCATCATCATATTAATCTAAGTATTGGTAAATAATCATTATTCCTCTAACAATAGAGCCTTCCAAGATATAAATCCCATGAGGATTCATCTTTCCCTTCGTAACTACAAGGGCACGCTTGGAGACTTTTACCCGGTCACCCTCTCCAGAATACTTTAATACATCCTTCGCCAAAGTTCCAAGATAAATCAGATTCTTTCGAAGCTCCGGGATGAACCAATAATCTAATTTCCTGACCATACAATCATGCATCTTGATTTGCACTGTGCCACTACCCTTGATACTACTCACCCAATCATCACCTATCTTAACTGTGACATTCCACTCTTTGAAGGAGTCATATAATAGGATGCTCCAAATTCCAAGACCCAAGCATCAATAGTATACATACATTCAAAACATCACCAGCATCCCCATCATAAAAAATTCCTTAAACCACAATAACATTGTTGTTTCTTGATCCAAAACCATTATTCCCTTTCTTCATCAATATAAAATCTATTCTAAAGTGCCCATTTTCCTTGCAGTTATAAAATTTGATGTTGTCTTAAGATTCAAAATTTGACTTCCCTTTGTTACCTCCACCTCTATATGATATTCTTCCTCTGCCAGCAAACAAATTGGAAACTTCTACTCCAACTAAAACTTTTCTTTTCAGTTCTTTGGACATCAAAGAATCATTCATATCATTCATAAAGATCATTGTTCTACCATAAAACATGGTATTAACAAAATTCTCATAAGAATTCAGCAGTGAACATAAGAAGATAAGTGCCTTATCTCTATCTTCAATCTTTAAATTCACACATTGTAAATCCAAGATGATCCTGTTGTAGTTATCCAGATGATCCTTCACTTGGGTGCTTTCCGACACTCTAAAAGTATACAAATGCTGCTTCTGATACAACATATTTGTCAGAGAATTTGTAACATCCCAATTTCCATGTATGAGATTTATCCTTTAAAAAGCAAGTTTCCCTTAGAACTCGGCGAGTTGATGGTCTCAAATCAACGTGTTGAAAGGATTTTGGGTTGCGCATCTTTTTGAACCAACTCGTCGATTTGGTGAGGAGAACTTGACGTGTTGGTGGTTGGCTGAGAAACCCTAAATTTTAGGGTTTTACACCCTATATAATCTCTTTAAGTCCTTAAGGTTGATCTTTTATCTGTTGGATAAGGTGTCTAAGTCCATAACTTATTTGGTATATACTTAACCCGACCCGGCATGGTCCATTTGGGTTGCACTTCACCCAAACTATTTATGGATAATTTTATGAGAGTTATACACATATGTTTATTAATATATTATAAGTTATAATATATTAATATGAAGTCATGTTATTTAATTAGTCTTAGTCTTAAATTAATTATGAATTAATTTAGAGATTAAAAGGAAGACTAATTAGATTATGGGCTATTGGTTTTATATGGTGTGGGCTAACACTCATTTGTTAATGGGCTAGGCTTGTATGGAAGTCCATGGATGATCCATGGAGCTTTTAACCCATGGATCCTTGGAAAGGAAAAGACATGGGTTATTACGGTTTCACCCTAATCATGTACACTATATAAGCATGCTTATGTTGCATGAAATAGCCACTAGTGTCACTAGTGTGTGTGTTTTTTGTGTGTGGCCGAAAGTTACAAGTGTGTGTACACTCTCTAAAGGTTTCCAAGTGTTTGTGGTGATTTGTGATTTCCATTTGAGGCATTCACACTATTGGTGCTTGGCTCTCAAACTTCAAGGAATTAATCTCATCAAAAGGTATGTAATCTCATCTAACTCTTTTATGATTAAAAGTTCCCCATGCCATGTTAGATAGGTTATGAACCTTGGAAAATTATTATTTTTCATGTATTTAGACAAACATAGATCCAAGGTTTATTAGGGTTGCATGCACACTTAGGAAGTGTTAGATTGCTCAAAACCCAACAGTGGTATCAGAGCCTAGGCTTGCTTGTTTGATACTTGATGCAAAATAGTGAAAAAGGTTGAAATTGTTGCTGTCTGGATGATGGACTCGCCGAGTCCATGGGGGGACTCGCCGAGTTCAAGGCAAAATTCATCCTACTCAGCAAGTAGGTTTGTGCACTCGACGAGTGGAATGATCAGAATGCAAAATTTCGACTTTTGCTGCTGGAAATGGACTAGAAACATTACCCTAAACTGTTTTGGTGTTTTAAAACTTGTTTTAGTTGGTGTAATGGTTGTTCTAATCCATTTACAATAGCATATATCAAAATTCCATGTTTTTTATGTGTTCATATAATTCTTGAAATTTTGATGATCATGTTCATGTTCTTATGAATTTAGAAGATGGTAGGAATTATTTGCTGAATTGTTTAGAATTAATTCTTGATCATTTATGTGTTTTAATGGAGTCCATAATTTGTACTCAAGTTATTGATATCCAAAGGTCATTTTTCTTTAACACACATTTAAACACATAAGTTACATGAAAATGAAGAGTCTTCATTTTTATGAACCTTTAATTCATAAGTTATGAAATGAAAAGTTTTGGATAGTTACAAAACTTGCCCTCAAGTTTTGGAATTTGTAAAGTTTCACACACTTTAATAAACTTTAATTCCAACCCTTAGAGTTTTAATAGTTAAAATTCAACCCTTATACTACTTATAACATTAATGGTTAATTATTATATATATGTATAAGAACAAGTCGTTTTACCGTTAGTAGGCCTCATTCACGAAGCCGGTCTATAAGGTGGGTATAAGGTTGTTGCCTATAAAATGGCAACTTAATGGGTGTCCACTCTCACCCACCGCTTGCTTGATCGGTGGAGGGTCGTTAGCCGAACGGGTAGGACAATGACTTTAAATTCTCATTAAAAGTATAATGATTATTATAAAGTAACTAAATATTTTTTTATTTAATTCCCAATCTTAGTTACTTTAGGAAAAATGTGAATTTGGTGCTAGCCCATGGAATTCACACTTTGTACCTTACCAAGTCGTTGGTGGAGCGTGTGTGGTTAACCGGCACACTAACTTGGACTAGTAAGGATCACGAAGGGCGACTTAATGTTTGTCATAGATCAATGGAGCGTGTGTGGTTAACCGACACATTGATTGGGTGATAATATTAAGGGTACCAAGTGAATTGGTATGGTTATTCACACCTTGTTTTGTGATCCTCGGCATCCCAGTCACAAAATTTGAGAGGGCACACTCGAGATTGAAACATGCCATTGAAAAGTTCAATGAATCTCAAAAGATCTAGGAATTTCAAATCCAATTAAAACCTAATAAATTATTTCGTTTTTCATGGTGGAAATTGGTGAATCGTCATTCGCCTACCTTCAAATATTTTATAGCTTGGATTACGGCATCCCTCTTCCAAATTATAAAATATTGTGTTGGGTCCTAGCCTTAATATTTCATATTGGGTGTTATATTAAGGACTTTGAATCAACTAACTTGATTTTCTCCCATTATAGATGTCTGGTTCAGACAACTATGATCTTCCCAAATCTCTTGAAGATGGTGTACCTCAACATCATGCTTCACTTCCTCCACCTCCTCCAATTATTCTCCCTCACCCACAAGTTCTTGAAAAGTTTAAAGTCACTCAATCCCTATTGGCAAGCATAGTCTATGTGTGCTCATATCTTGGAGATAAAGTCACATATTGACAAGCCGGGAGAGTTGGGTGTCAAAGTCCCGTGAAAGTTGGATGTTCAATCACTTTCTTAGTAACATAGTGAGTCTCTTTGGGACTACTATGAGACGGACTATGACATGACCCTTAATGATGTTATCTATTTGCTTGGTGTTGTGGAATCAGCAATGATTCAGAACACCAGTAAAGCAAATTTGATTAAAAGAACAACTCCCAAGTCTTAAATGGACATTGACAATGGTAGCATTGGATATCTAGAAAAAGATTTCTCTTCCCAATGGAAAGGGATCGGCTATAGTCAACTCGGTTGACCAAATAGTAAAGAGAAAGGCAAATTCTGAGATAGTCTCATGTGCCATTACCAAAGGGTCCATGTGTTTTGTTGCCAAAGGAAGGGGCATTGGTTGCGAAGCTGCCCTATTCACCTGAAAGGTCATAAGGTTGATCAAGTCAAGAGGTTTGACTCTACTTCGGGTAAAGTCCATTGTCTAACTCTATTAAGTTCCTATTTGAAGATTCTTATTACATAATGTGAATGGGTCACATGCTGATGTTTTTAAGAATCAAAGAAAAGATAGGAAGCTTAAAGTAAGTATATGTTGATTCTGATTGCAAATGTGGGTTTCGATCGCATGGTTCGGCAATTAGAATTTTGAGCTGTTGCTTAAGAGTTATAATATATTGCTTATATGTTTCCAGTAATAGCAATATTGGAAAGTGGATTTGATTCTTTCATTTGTGGTAGTGTCTGAATTTACCAAACGAAGAAAGTTTTTCATCACCCAAGTTTCAATTGGACAGAAACTTGGAATCATACAAGTTGTATTGTATGATGAATGAGAATTTTCATCTTTGAAAATTAAGACTAATTCTTTGATCACATGTATATGTGAGTCAATTAAAGGACTAAGGAATTAGGTACACTGGGTGTGCGCTGGTCAAGGTCCACCACAAAGATTGATTTGTCATGATTTACTAGAGATTAGTATATATGATTATACTTATAAGGTTAAGTATAATTCTGTAACATTGGAAAGGTTACAATGTATGAAAAAACAAATGAGAAGAATCAAATTAGGCAGAAAGATAAAATTTTCTCAAATCTGAAAGGATGGCAGAGTACTTTAGTATCGTATTTCATGATCATCTTAATGATTATGAAACCATATCACAAATTCATACTCTAAGGACGTCTTAGTGCATTGTTATGGCTAAGAAGAGAGGTCATGAATTGTTGGATTGGTTAAGATCGAGAAGATGAGTCATACTTCGTTCCAAAACAATTCTTAGAGTCATACTCCAAGATTGTAACCTTGAGTGACATAAAGGAAGATTTATTAACACTAGTCAAATGTAAGAGTAAAATGTTTTCTACTCTTGTACATTTGAGATTGGTAAGTTGTGATGTCTTGGATGAGACAAAGACCAACTAAGACCAATTGTGTGAAGTGTTAGTCTTGATAAGAATCTGCACTATCCCTTGAATATTTCTTTTGTCATGGAATGGTTCTTGATTGGGGAAACTTATATGTCAAGGGGATAGTGGGAGCCTTAAAGATACTAAAAGAGTTTCAAGAGTTAATAAAGAGTAAAACCTGTAATTTATCACTAGCACACAACTTAAGGTTTGCAACCTATCGTGTTGACATAATTCTTGTTTCTGTACCTACTTCAAATAAGTTGAATTTGCATGTGAGTTATCAGAGTTCAAATTGGAAGCATTGGTGGGCCTTGTGCTACCAAGGTGACAAGAAACTAAGACTGAACAAGTTTAATCCATGTAAGGCTGAATTTGTCACTAACCTTATCTTGTGATTATGGTTTTGACAAATTCACATGGATAGGAACTCATACACTATAAAATCTAAGTGTCATAAGGTTTCTCTCCGATTCATGAAAATGATGGTGAGGAAACGCTTTCACTAAGTAGATTTTACGTAGATATCAATTGTGTTATTTGCATTTTCAAAAGTCGTTAGTGGAGCGTGTGTGGTTAACCGGCACACTAACATGGACTTGTGAGAAATGGAAAATGCTCAAGCAATTGAGACTATGATTACGGCATCCCTTTTCATAGTCCCTGAATATTGTTTAGACACACATGTGAGCTATCTAAGAAAGGGTGTATGAATCTAAATTTCAGAAGTCCAGCAAATTTCTGGAAATATGTCAGAGCTAGTGGGAGCATAAGTGTTATGCTGATAATCATCATGTTAGTGGGAGCATGATTATTACGTTTAGTGTTGCAAGTCAGCAATGTTAATTATAGAAAACAAAGTTTCAATTCGTGAAGTTGCAGGGGTTGAAAAGTTGTTTTGCTATAATTAAGGGAGAGGAAATTATACTTCGTTTCAATTCTAAAGCTTAGATTGAGATTTTAATCATCTTTAGTCAAGAATATATATATATATATATATATATATATATATATATATATATATATATATATATATGAATTTTATGTTGGAATGGTTCAACTTGAAGAAATTCTCTCTCTCTCTCTCTCTATATATATATATATATATATATATATATATATATATATATATATATATATATATATGAATTTTATGTTGGAATGGTTCAACTTGAAGAAATTCTATATATATTGCGTTTTCAAAATTCGATTATGATTACGGCATCCCTCTTGATAGTTAAATTTTGAAAACATGGCAAATAAAAAATATTGTAGCAAAAGACTGGTCTAGTATCATGTCTTTATGTCAAACATCATGAATCGTGTCCCATATGCTTCGGATATAGGATCAATTGCATGTGCTATAATATTCATCTTTTCTAAATTTTCCAAATGTTTAAGGCATTGAGAAGGGAAAAGTCTAGAACTGGATATGACTAAAGTGATTAAGCAATTGTCGAGGACAAATCTGAGGTTCGCCAAAGATTGGTTGCTCAGGGACAGTTGGAAGTATGATGTAAGTTGTCGGAAAGGACCATATTGACATATTCTGAAAAGAAGTAACTCTTGTTCGAAAGTGATAGTCAAAATGGGACTATGGAAATGTCTCCATAGGTGGAAGTTATTCAATCTATGTAAGATTAGAAAACCTTAATGCAAGAAGGATGTTCAAAGCAATGTACTTTGAATATGAGACTTCCGTTCCATAGAAGTTGACCTTCTTTGGAATACTCTGTAATGACTGGTGACAAGGTTTTGGTGACTTTGTGCATAATCATTACAAGAGGAACATTGCATAAAAGTTTAAAATCTAACAATTTTTTTTGGTAAATGATAGGAATCGGGGATTCTCACATTTACAATAAGGATTTGGGATTGTGAAATGAGTATCATTGGAATAATGTTCAATTGATCTACATCACAATGTAAGGATCATAGACAAACATAGTGTGCATACTTGGAGTATGGCATAACTATTGTTTAGAAAAACAAAGTGTACATGCTAGGAGCATGGGACGACTGTTGTTTTTTATTCAAGTCTTAAGTTGATTGTTTGAAACATTATACAATGAATAATGTGTAATCAATATGGTGATAAATAAAAGGTGGTTCTATTTATATTCAAAAGGGTTCTGAGACCATATTGGATTCGATTATTATTGTGTTTCACTTTGCATGTTTTGACTTCCAAAATAGCTAGGTTATTCTTTCCGAATGACTAAGTTATTTAAACACTCCACAGTCGTTCATATGTTGGAAGTAGGTATGAATCAAGACTGTCATGAATCGAGTTTGTAGATGGCTAAACGGGTTTAGT
This sequence comes from Lactuca serriola, assembly GCF_051521515.1. Lineage (NCBI taxonomy): Eukaryota > Viridiplantae > Streptophyta > Magnoliopsida > Asterales > Asteraceae > Lactuca > Lactuca serriola. The sequence goes on from NC_136409.1 coordinate 162,979,662, forward strand.
CATAGAAATGGTTGCTACAACATTCATGAGTGCTCATAAGTTATGGTTGCTACAACATTCATGTGTGTGTTTTTTGTGTGTGGCCAAAAGTTACAAGTGTGTGTACACTCTCTAAAGGTTTCCAAGTGTTTGTGGTGCTTGGCTCTCAAACTCCAAGGAATTAATCTCATCAAAAGGTATGTAATCTCATCTAACTCTTTTATGATTAAAAGTTCCCCATGCCATGTTAGATAGGTTATGAACCTTGGAAAATTATTATTTTGCATGTATTTAGACAAACATAGATCCAAGGTTTATTAGGGTTGCATGCACACTTAGGAAGTGTTAGATTGCTCAAAACCCAACATTATCAACCTCTAAACTCTCGTATCAGCCTTTGTGAACCCTAACAATAATTCCCTCTCACATTGTGAGCTAGTGTGGCATTTTGGACAAAAAAAGGAGAAGTTTGGGAGAAGGAAGAAAGGATCTAGCAAGCGAAGCTCTTATCTTCGGTTTGAATCTCTTTGGGACCTTTCTAAGTGTTCAAGATCCAATTTTTATCTATCTATGTAGCTAGATATTGAGTTTTCTCCCTTGTTCTCCTTATTCTTGGATGTTGGACTTCATAAAGTTTGCAACTTTATGAATCTCAAGGTCAAGGTGACCTTATAGTGGGTTAGATCTGGTCTTTAGCCAAGCTTTGATGTCATGTATGGAGTTTAGGTCTTATTTTCCCTTTTAGACCCATTTTGGGTTCAAGACATGCATTGGACATGTATGTCTATAAAGCACCAACCTTTGGGATATTTTTGAGGCTAGAATCTCTTCTGGAAAAGTTGGGTTTCAAATCTCAACGATTTTGTGCTTAATGGCTAAGCCCTTGAGTTTTCAAGCCTTGTGGATGGGTTTTTGAGCATTTGGAGTAGCCCCAAAGGACTTTACGTGAGTTTTCAAGCCTTGTTTGGCATTTTCAAGCCCTAAATGCCCATGCAAGTGGACAAAGTTTAGGAATTTATGTGATATTTTGGTTCTTATGGTCTAGATCTATGACCTCCTAGTCTACCTTTTAGTTTTAGTGGTTTTGGATTTAGACTTTGGCTCTTTTTGGGTTACGGCTTGAGCTTATTCTCTTTAGGAAGGGATTAATGGGCAAAGTTGGAAACTTTACCCTTCTAAAAGTTATTTCCAGTCTACATTTAGAGTATTGGGTCCAGATCTGAAGAACAATGGCTTAATGCATTAAAAAGGGGATTCAGACTGAAGAACTCGACGACTTCATGGAGAAAATCGACGAGTTAATTTGAAGTGTCCCGATTCTATTGAATTGGAAGAACTCGACGAGTTTAGGGAAAACTTGACGAGTTGATGCGAGATATCGCGATTTAGGGGGTTATGGAAACTCGACGAGTTGAGTCAACTCGGAGCGTTGACTTTGAGCACAACTTGGATGTTGACAGTGACCTTGACTTGACCTTGACCAAGGTTGACCCCTGGAGGGTTATGAAGTACATAATGGGTTCTAAAGGGTAGTTCCATGTAAAGGTTTGGGCCCAATTTGGAAGATTGGGCAATTGATGGGCTTTCATGGATTTTATAGTTTGGGCCTTGATGGGTCGGGGTTTGAAATGGTCCTTTCACCCCAAGTGAGAATTATGGGTCATGGTTGAGACACAATTACTAATTAGGTGACATGTTGGTAATGAGAACTCAGGGAGTTGTCAGGGCAGCAGTTAAGGATTTTCTAGTGAGCTTCAGCATTCGAGGTGAGTCACCTCACTGACTGAATGGGTCGAAGGCACCAATGACAGTCCATTTGGTTTATATATTGTAGGAAGACTCGGGGGTTAGCCCTAGGCATTATGTATGAAAGACCAGGAGGTGGCTCCTGGCACATTGTATGATAATTAGCTAAGTAGAACAATATGTATGCTAGTTGTCTTTATGATGCTTGCATGGAAGACCAAGAGGTGGCTCTTGGTACTTTTTTGTAAGACCCAAGGAGTGGCCCCTGACCTGGCAAGAAAGACCACCAGACGGCCCGTGGCATAATGGCAAGACTATGTGCCGCACATAGCACCTTTGTTGATTATGATATATGAATGATATGTATGGCTCACGGTTATGTATGACAGTATGCGATTTATGTGCTTATATGCTTGGATATTATATGGTAGTGGTAGGGTTGAAATAGACCCGGTATCAGGTTGAAAGAGACTACAGGGATAGGCCAACACCCAAATATGCTAGGCAATATCCGGTTGAAAGAGACCGATGGGGTAGGCCAACACCCAGATATGCTAGGCAATATGTTTGTTGTATGTTATGTGGTATTTGGGGAACTCACTAAGCTTCGTGCTCATGATTTTCAATTTTGGTTTCAGGTACCTCCAGTTTTCAAATTAGGGAGCTCGGGACGATTGCAGCGCATACACCCGTGTTTTCCGAAATATGTGATTTCTGCAAATGAACTCTGATAAATGTTTTATTTGAAATGCTTTTCAATGTGTGAAAAAAGTTATAAATGTGTTTTAGTTATATTAAAAATGAAATTTTTGGTCCTGAATTTTGGAATGTTACAAGTTGGTATCAGAGCCTTGGTTTGGGGGATTCGGGCATACTCTCGGGCGTGTCTGAACTCAAACTGAGGAGTTGGTATGAAAACCTTCAAAAGAAAATCATTTTTATAAAAAGGATTTCTATGCAAATAAAGGGGTGCGATGCGTGCAATCGACCGAGCTCAAGTAAGTGGTTTCCAAAATACCAATACATGTTTGTTATGTGATATGATATGATTATGTGATACGCATGCTAGATTAGAGCGAAGGATCTAGGAGTGATGCCTTTCTATGCTTATATGAGCTTGTAGATTTGAATGCTAGAACTGATTAGTCAGTGGTAGGATGGCCTGTTTAGGTTATGCCTAATTATATGAGACTTCAAATTGCATGCTAGTGCGGATTCCTGATTAGAGGATAGAATGGTTTGATTGGAGTATGTTGGTTAGTTTTTCCATTTTATGAATGCTGCTTGCTTTGTGCTTTGTGGGACTCTTAGTTATGTGAGTTAGATACTAAGTGAATATGACAAGTAACATGGGGCACATGCCAAATAATCTCAGAGTGATAGACTTGACAACTTGACCCTATTGCGCAACTCTCGTTTGAGTCCAACCATTATAGGGATGAGTGTTTTACTTGAAGGATTATCTGATCTCTGTTTCATGTGGCTATATTCATGTGGTAGCTAGTTGACATTAATGGGAATCCTTCAGTAGCTGAGGATTGGGTGGGTTCGGGAACCTACCATATGCTGCAGTGGGTTAGTAGTATGGTTCAGTGGATACTGGCATAATGGTTTGAAGAAGTGACTTAGAGATATTCAAGAGGATTGATGAGGAAAGTATGGATAGGTGTGGAAGGTAGTATTGGGCATGTACTACTGATAGCACAGGATCCATACTCGAATCGGTGAGAGTCTTGGAGAATCTAAGAAGCTTATGAGAGGTAGATTCTTGGGCGAGTCCTGATTGTTGGCTTGATTGTATTTTAGATTGGAGATGATCTCTCAAGTAGATGGTTCAGGTTCGGGTTCCGGATCAGGTGCAGGTTTTGAGTCAATTAGCTAGCAGTTGCGGGAGTTCATTTCATCGGAGATCTCTCACTGTGTTTTGGAGATAATGGACGGTCTCTTGGGCGCGTTCCGTGCAGAGATCATGGCTATCATTGGACCTCGCACACCGACTTTCCGAGAGTTCCATGCTTGTGGAGTTCCTGCATTCCATGGGGAGAGGGACCCCATTGTCAGTAGGAGGTGGTTCGCAGATATGGCTAACGTGTTCAGGACGAGTTTCTTCCCCGAGGAGGAAAAGTTCAAATATTCTTACTATATGTTGAAGGATCGGGCATGTGATTTGTGGGAGGAGATCAGTAGTGAGTTGGGTGATGATTCGGTCGATGCTACGTCATGGGATGACTTCTCGACCAAGTTCCGAACTGAGTTTGCACCAGCGATTAAGGTATAGCAGTTGGCATGAGAGTTCCTGGATCTTCGCCAGACTATTGAGACGGTGGCAGAGATCACTGTCAAGTTCTGGGAGAGGGCTTTATTGGTACCGCAGTATGTAGCATACGATGAGATGAAGAAAGTGAGGTATCATGATATACTACGGGATGACATCAGGAGATTCATGAGTATTTCAGGGTGCAAGACCTTGAATGGTATGATCTCTAGAGCCTGAGAGCGGGAGATTGATTTGGATCACATTGAGAAGAGGAGGTCAGATCAGGTGCACATTTTGGAGGGTCCCGGGAAGAGACCCAAGACTTCCGATCAGCTCTTGAGAGGCCAGCAGGGCTGAAGCCATTGTAGCACGTACGAGAAACTGCATGATGAAGTTTATCATTCCAAGGGTCTGGGCTACTATAAGTGTGACCGGGTTCGCTACATTAACAAGGATTGTCCTCAAGGAGCAAGTCCGTTATGCTTTCACTACGATCGGGTGGGCCACAAGAAAGTCGTTTGTCCGACGTTGAGGGGAGGAGCAGTGAGCACGCCTGCTCCGGCTTCTTTGAGGATCACCAATGGATGAGAAGTTAGGGCATGATCCCCTGCAGAGAGGAGTTGAGTTCTGCAGGTATGTATCTTTTGCCTTCTTTCAGGTTATTTATATATGTGTATATGGTTGTTGGAATCTTGCATCAGTTTTGATAAGCATGTACCTGATTCATTTCTTTCCCCATATATGAGTTATATCTTCAAATATTGTTATATGCCATTTGCATACCGTGAAGTACTAAGTGGTTAGTGAAAGTTCATTTTTCTTTTAGCTGGTTGGGAGTGGTCAGTGTTATCTTGGGTTAGGGCCGAGATCGGTGCAGGGGCATTATGCGAAGGTCTGTGGTCAGGGCCCGTAGGATGGTTATTTAGCATCTTCTAAATTCGGTGGTTTTAGTAACCGCTATTGATTAGCCGATGGAAGCACCAAAGGAAGTGGCTCATTGCTAAGGTATTGGTTAGAGCATCAATCTTTTAATTTCGGTTAGTAATGGATCGCTTACATTAGTAAGCGCCAGTTATCAGCAGATCGATCATTGGAAGGTAGGAAGGATCGAAAATCCTTCCATTTCTCGTATGCCATGGAGACTTAGTCGAATCAAAGTGGGGGAGAACCGTTTTGGTACCCAGGACAGAAGCAAGTGTGAAATTGGGATGAGCTCATATCCCCGTCAGGAAAGGAAGGGTGGCCAGTAGCTGCCTGAATGGAGGATAATGTGAATTGGAAGTTCAAAAAACTTCCCGACTTTGGGACCACATCTGATGGATGTGTAACAGACTATGGGAAACCAGGTTGAGGATCCCAGTCAGGACATGAGTTAAGTGTGGGATGTTAGACCGTGTGTGTGCTCGACTTTGGGTGTGTTCGGATTGGTAATCAGCGGTAAGACCATGGTCAATAGTTGAGTTAGCGTGGGAGAGTCTATGAGGATGGATTGGTGGCAGTTCGGTGTGAGGGGTCTGAAAGGGAGTCAGACCATTGAGACTTAGGTTTTGGATTCCAGATAAGTGGAGTTGGTTTCTATTCGAGATTTTGGGGATTCGTTCTTCATCGGATTCAGGGAAACAATTCTGAGGATGGTTTCAGAAGATCTGGATAGATCATTTACGGAAGTGTTACGATTGGTCTGCAACTTGTTGAGAAAGTGGCATCAACACAGGCGAACTGTCGGGAAGTCGGGTTATTATAGATTTTAGGTGTCAGAAGGTAGAAGTGGCTTGCAAGGGTTGAAGATTTCGGTATTATTTCCAAGATAAAAGTCTTAGTTTCCTTGGGAAGGCCATTGATTGCGCGGGGTGAAGGTAGTACCCTCAGGATGGTGGGTGTCAGTACTCGTGGAAACATCAGTTGGTTCATGGAAGTTAGTGGTGGCCGCGGGCATGACACGAGAGTTGTAGTCGGGGTAGGTGACTGCAGTAGACTTCAAGGACGAAGTCTAGTTTAAGTGGAGGAGAGTTGTAAAACCCAAAATCCAGAGGGCTAACTAAGGAAAGAAAATCTTCAATTAAGAGGCCAACTCGTCGAGTTCAAGGGTGAGAACTCGATGTGTTGGAATAATTGGACACGTGGGAATTTAAAGACCAACTCGACAAGTTGGACAGGGTTTGGGAAACCCTAAAATCGGGACATTACACCATGTTTAAAAAACTTAAGCCCTAGGGTTTAGCCTCATTTACAGCCTCCAATTTCGAAACCCTAAAGCTATTTTAAGAGTTTGTGAGTCATTTTGAGTGTTTTTGGTGGGTGTTGAAGTTATTGAAAGAAGGAAGAATTTGGAGACACAAGAATGAGCATATAGTGTTGGGTTTTTAGCATTCTAACACTCCTATGGTGTACATGAAATCCTATAAACATTGGATCTATGTTTTCTCTATTATACATTCAAATATTAAATATTCCAAGGTTTCATCCTAACTAGCATATTATGAAGCACCTATACTACAAAGTTCTAGTTAGATGACATACCTTTTTATGTAGCTTGATGTCTTCAAGCTTTAATAGCTTAGCCCCAATAGTGTGGAAGCCTCAAGTGGAATCACAAATCACCAAAACACCTTGGAATAACGTTGAGAATAAGGATACTTTGGTTCTCTCTAGTGAAATCGGCTAGCCCTCTTAGTGTACCCACACTAATGCCAATTTCACCAACCAAGGACATCTTTATATAGTGTGGAGACTAGGGTTAAACCCATGACCTTTCATTTCATATGATCCATGGGTTAAACACTCCATGGACTATCCATGAAAGCTTAGCCCAACCTAAATGAACTTGGCCCATTCCATGTATATAAGAGTCCATATTTAATTAGTTCGTTTTGATCACTTAATTAATTCTAAATTAAGTCTTAATCAATACTAATTAAATAATATGATTCCATATTAATATATTAGAACTTATAATATATTAATATAAATCATAAATATACTATTCTCAAAAGACTATCCATATAAATTGTGTCGGTGAAGTGCAACCCAAATGGACCATGCCGGGTCGAGTCTACCAAATATAGTTATGGACTTAGACATTAATCCAATAGTGTCCCACTTGGATAAGTCTAAAACTATTATTGAGTATGACTTCAAAACCTAACTGGCTATCGTAGCTCTTAAAGCCGTTGTCGAACTCTGACCTTTGTCAATCACTTTTCCATTAGATAAGGGATCATATATTCCTCCATTCTAGATATCATATGGACTGATACATGGATTATAATCATTCTCTCTATCCATTTGTTATTTCCCGATTTCCGATTCATGACGACTGACTGATTGAACAAATCAAATCAGTCCTGTATTGGCCAAGCACTCACATGTGTCATCACTAAATCATCGAGGGGCCCACAGATATCACTTTTATCCTGAAGGTAAAAAGAATGGATAAACTTTGACTCATATGGCTTGTTCTACTACTTGTTGAATCATACACAAAGGCACGTTTTATAACATCGAGTTACCAATGCGTTTTCGTGCAATCAATGTATAACCAACTCATAGTAACTACTCATATCTCTAGGTTTGAAGAATATAAGATATTATTGTCTCATGATCACTCGTGATAAAATCCATGAAGAGATTCAAATGAGCGCGGGTTGAATCCAATACTTAGGACTTATGAGCACTCATGAGTGTTGTAGCATAACTTTGTCCACCAACTTCGACCCCTACAAGCCAACCCATGACAGTCTTGATTCATATCTACTTCCAACATATGACCGAATGTGGATGGTTTGAATAACTTAGTTATTCCGAAAGAATAACCTAGTTATTATGGAAGTCAAAACATGCAAAGTGAAACACAAGAATAAATGAGTCTAATACGGTATCAAAACCTATGAATATAAATAAAACACTTTCTATTTATCACCATACTGATTACTCGTTATTCATTGTTTCGGTTTTATCAACTTTATACTTGAATTAAAAAACACTAGGTGTCCCATGCTCCAAGCATGTACACTATGTTTTCTAAACAATAGCTTTGTCATACACCAAGTATGAACTCTATGTTTGTCTATGATCTTTTTCTTTGTGAACTAGATCAATTGAACATAATTTCAATGATTCTCTTTTCACACTCCCAAATCCTTGTCTTAAATGTAAGAATTCCAAATTCCTGTCATTTATCGAAATCTGTTTAGATTTTAAACTTATATGCACTGTTCCTCTTGTAATGATTATACACAAAGCCACAAAGACTTGGCAACAATCATTACAGAGTATTCCAATGGAGAGCAATTCCATGGAAACGATGTCTCAAATTCAAAGCACATTGCTTTAAACATGGTTCTTGCATTAAGTTTCTTTAACCTTACACAGATTGCTTCCACCTATGGAGACAACTCTATATTCCCATTTTGACTACCACTTCTGAACAAGAGTTGCCTTTTTTCAGACTATGTCAATATGGTCCTTCCAGTATTAACAATATACTTCCAATTATCCTCAAGCAACCAATCTTTGGTAAACCTTAGATTGTCCTCGACAATTGCTAAATCAATTTAGTCATATCCAATTCTAGACTTTTCCCTCTTAATGCTCCGAGCATTTTTGAAAAATTTAGAAAGGATGAATATTATAGCACATGATTTTCCAAGTTCTCATAATTCAGATTATGAAAAGGGATGCCGTAATCATAATCGAATTTTAGAACGCAAATAATAGACCCATATATAGAATTTCCTTATGTTGAGCCATTCCAACATGAAATTCATATATATATATATATATATATATATATATATATATATATATATATATATCCTTGACTAAATACGATTAAAACCTTAATCTAAGCTTTTAGATTTGAGATGCAGTATAATTTCCTCTCCCTTAATTATAGCAAAACAACTTTTTCAACCCCTGCAACCTCATGAATTGAAACTTTCGTTTTCTATAATTAACATTGCTAACTTGCAATTCTTATTATAATTATCATTTTCCCACTAACAACATAACACTTATGCTCCCACTAGCTTTGACATGTATCCAGAAAACATATGGACCTTTAGAAGTCAATACTTTATTGGCATTCTTACCAAAGTTCAGATTTTTAATACTAGATTGCTTTGATAAGGCTTTATCAAAATTATATACCGTATCTTAGATAGCTCACAGGTGTGTCTAAACAATTTCATAACTATGAAAAGGGATGCCGTAATCATAGTCTAAATTGTTTAGATCTTTTTCCATTTCTCATAAGTCAATGTTAGTGTGCCGGTTAACCATGCATGCTCCACTAACGACTTTGAGAATTGCAAAAGTCACAATTGCTATCTACTTAAAATCTACTTAGTGAAAGAGTTTCCTTACCATCATTTTCATGAATCGAAGAGAAACCTTATGACACTTAGATTTTATGGTGTATGTGTTCTTATCCATGTGAATTTGTCAAACCATAATCACAAGACTAGGTTAGTGACAAATCCCAACTCATATGGATTGAACTTGTGCAATCTTAACTTCTTGCCACCCGACAGCTCAAGGGCCTTCCATTGCTTCCAAGTAGTTATGCAAGCAATTGAGAACATGTAGACCTCAAATGTATAGCCAACTTAACTGGAATGGGGACAGAAATGTCAACACGATAGGTTATAAACCTCTAGCTGTGTGCTAGTGATGAAATACATGTTTTTATTCTTGATTACTTCTTGAAACCCTTTTAGGATCTTTTAGACTCCCACTGTCTCCTTGACCTATAAGACTTTCTTGCCAAATATTCAAGAGATAGTGTGGATTCTAATCAAGATAAACGCTTCACACAATTGGCCTAAGTTGGTCTTTGTTTTATCCAAAATATCACAACTTACCAATTTCAAATGTACAAGAGTAGAAAACTTTTACTCTTACATTTGACAAGTGTTTTAAACCTCTTTTAAGACATGTCACTCAAGTTACAATCTTAGAGTATAACTTTAAGAATATTTTTTTTGGAACGATTTATTAATCATCTTCTTGATTTTGCCACTTCAACAATTCATAACTCCTCTTCTTAACTATCATAATGCACTTAAAGGATGAATTGTGATAAGGTTTCAAAATCATTAAGATGATCTTAAAACATGATACTAAAGTACTCTCCCATCTTTTCAGATTTGAGAAACTTTTATTCTTCAGCCTAATTTGATTCTTCTTATTCGTTCTGTCATACATTGAAATTTTCCAATGTTTTAGAATTATACTTAAGCTTGTAAGTATAATCATATTTACTAAACCTTAGTAAATCATGATGAATAGTCTTATCCATATTTTGTGGTGGACTTTGACAAGTGCACAAGAAAGTGTACTTGATCCCTTAGTCCTTCTCTTCAGTCACATATACATGTGAACACGGAACTAGTCTTAATTTTCCAAAGTTGAAAATTCTCACACATCACACTCAACACCTTGCATGATTCCAAGTTTTGGTCCAATTGAAACTTGGGTGATGAGAATATTTCCTTATTTGGTAAATTTACTCACTATCACAAATGAAAGAATCAAATTCATATTTCCAATATTGCTATAAACATACAAACATCAAGTTTACATGAATGTCATTGTAAGGAGATAAAAATAAAGAAAAACAAACTTTTATTTATTTTAAAATGCGGAAATTTTTTTTCCTTACAATGTAACTTGAAATGAAAACTATGCTATTACATGTTTCCTAGCAATCTATCATAACTCCTAAGAAGTAGCTTAAGAATCTGATCTTCAACCAAGCGATAGAAATCCATCTTGGCGGTCAGATTCAGCATAATCTTTCTTTAAGTTTCCTTCACTTTTCCTTTGATTCTTAAAACATCAACATGTGACCCAGTCACATCATGTAATAAGAGTCTCAGAAAAGAAACTTAATGCAGTTAGATAGTGGACTTTACCTGAAGTAAAGTCAAACTTATTGACTTTACCAGCCTTATGATATTTCAGGTAAATTTGGCAGCTTCGCAACCAATGCCCTTTCCTTTTGGCAATATAACATATGGAAGCTTTGGTAACGGTACATTGGATTATCACAGACTTAGCCTTTCTCTTTACCATTTGGTCAACCGAGTTGACTATGGCGGATCCCTTTCCATTGGGAAGAGAATTCTTTTTTTTTTGGATTTCCAGTGTCACCATTGTCAATATCCATAAAGTTTTGGGAAGTCGATCTTCTAATCAAATTTGATTTACTAGCCTTCCAAATCATTGATGATTCAGCAGCACCAAGCAAATAGATAAGATCATTAAGGGTCTTGTCATAGTCTGTTTCATAGGAGTCCCAAAGGAACTCACTATGTGACTTAGAAAGTGATTGAACCACCAACTTTCTCAAGAATTTGACACCCAACTCTCCCTGCTTGTCAATATGTGACTTCATCTCCAAGATGTGATCACACATAGAGCTTGCTTGTCAATAGTGCTTGAGTGACCTTGAACTTGTGGGTTAAGGAGAATAATTGGAGTAGGTGGAGGAAGTGAAGTTCTAAGAGATTTGGGAAGATCATAGATGTCTGATCTAGACTTATTCAATGGGAGAAATTCAAGTAAAGTTGATTTAAGTCCTTAATATAACACCCAATATGAAATATTAAGCCTAGGACCCAACAAACTATTTTATAACTTGGAAGGGGGATGTTGTAATCCAAGCTATAAAATATTTGAAGGTAAGCGAATGACGATTCACCAATTTCCACCCTGAAAAACAAAACAAATTATTAGGTTTTTTTTAATTGGATTTGAAACTCCTAGATCTTTTGAGATTCATTGAACTTTTCAATGGCATGTTTCAATATCGAGTGTGCCCTTCAGGTTTTGTGACTGGGATGCCGAGGATCACAAAACAAGGTGTGAAGTAACCATGCAAATTACTCAGTACCCTTAAGTGTTTACCCCTCAACCGATGTGACGGTTAACCACACACGCTCCATCGATACTATGACAAACATTATGTTACCCTTTTCCTACCTTGTGAAATACGAGTTAGTGTGTCGGTTAACCACACACGCTCCACTAACCGACTTAAACAAAGTGCAAAGTGTAATTTCATGGATTAGCACCTTATTCACATTTTTCTAAGTAACTAAGTTTGGGTATTTATAAAAGGTTTAGTTACTTAGTATTTATCATTAATACTTTTAATGAAGGGAGAATTTATAGTCTTTGTCCTACCTGTTCGGCTAACGACCCTCCACCAGTCAAGGAAGCGGTGGGTGAGAGTGGACACCCATTAAACTGCCATTTTATAGGCAGTAACCTTATACCCCCCTTATAGACCAGCTTCTTGAATGAAGCCTACTAACGGGAAGACTTACTTGCTCTTATACATATATATTATTAACTTATAATATTATAAGGTATAAGGGTTGAATTTTAACTTTTAAAATCCTAAGGGCTTAACTTGGAATTAAAGTATTCATGAGGGTAACTTTACAAATTCCAAAACTTGAGGGCAAGTTTTGAAACTATTCAAAACTAATTAATTCCGTAACTTATGTGTTTAAAGTAGTTTTAATTAAAAGACTCTTCAAGTTCCATAACTTGAGGACAAGTTATGGAAGACTTAAAACTAATTAAGAAAGTGACTCTTCATAATTCATAACTTATGGAAGCTTTATGAGTTAACTAAGGTTACGCATATTTTATTTAATGAAGAGACTCTTGAACCTCCACAACTTGAGAACAAGTTATGGAGTCATAAAACCATTTAATGAGAACAAGACTCTTCATTTTGTAACATATGACAATTTTTATGAGTTTTAAGAAACTTAAATGTGACTTTTCATGTAACTTGAGGACAAGTTACACAAACACATTTTAGAATCAACTTTTAAATTAAAATGGATTGAAAACAACTATTCAATTAACTTTTCTATTAATCTAAGCAACTCATATGAACAAAGATAATTCACATCAAACTTTTCCATGTAATTAGCAATACTCTGAAACTAATACAAAACATGAATCTGTTGACAATTATCTTTGAAATTGGATTAGCATGAACAACTTAGGGTAATGTTCCTAGTCCATTTCTAGCCAAAACAGTCGAATATATGCTGTCTGGGGGTCCAACTCGTCGAGTGCATGAAACAACTCGGCGAGTTGGATCGTTTTAAACATTTTTAAGGCATGGACTCGTCAAGTCCCCTGATGGACTCGCCGAGTCCGTTGTCCAGACAACAAGAAACTTTGATTTTTAAGCAGTTTTTGCAAGTGTAACAAGAAAACAAGCCTAGGCTCTGATACCACTGTTAGGTTTTAAGCATTCTAACACTCCTATGGTGTACATGCAACCCTATAAACCTTGGATCTATGTTTTCTCTATTATACATGCAAATATTAAATATTCCAAGGTTTCATCCTAACTAGCATATTATGAAGCACATATACTACAAAGTTTTAGTTAGATGACATACCTTTTGATGTAGCTTGATGTCTTCAAGCTTTAAGAGCTTAGCCCCAATAGTGTGGAAGCCTCAAGTGGAATCACAAATCACCAAAACACCTTGGAATAACCTTGAGAATAAGGATACTTTGGTTCTCTCTAGTGAAATCGGCTAGCCCTCTTAGTGTACCCACACTAGTGCCAATTTCACCAACTAATGACATCTTTATATAGTGTGGAGACTAGGGTTAAACCCATGACCTTTCATTTCATATGATCCATGGGTTAAACACTCCATGGACTATCCATGAAAGCTTAGCCCAACCTAAATGAACTTGGCCCATTCCATGTATATAAGAGTCCATATTTAATTAGTTCGTTTTGATCACTTAATTAATTCTAAATTAAGTCTTAATCAATACTAATTAAATAATATGATTCCATATTAATATATTAGAACTTATAATATATTAATATAAATCATAAATATACTATTCTCAAAAGACTATCCATATAAATTGTGTCGGTGAAGTGCAACCCAAATGGACCATGTTGGGTCGGGTCAAGTACATACCAAATATAGTTATGGACTTAGACATTAATCCAACATATAGATCCAGAATCCTTGCCTTATCCATTACACTTTTCTGGTATAAAGCTTAAACCTTGTCTAGTGGTCATCTAGATCTCCATTTTAGGGTTATTTGGCTTGTTTTGTCCAAATGAGATGGTTATTGATGGGTTGGACATCCCTTATGGAAAACACTTCAGATTTGGGACATTGAGAGGCTCTCATGGCATAAAGGTTCCAACTTTGTGGCCCTAAAAGCCCCATGCAACCTCTAAGCTCTTGTTTTGGCATTTTCAAGCCCTAAATGGCCATGCAGGTGGACAAGGTTTAGGACTTTACATGATATTTTGGTTCTTATGGTTTAGATCTATGACCTCCTGGTCTACCGTTTAGTTTTAGTGGTTTTGGATTTAGACTTTGGCCCTTTTTGGGTTACGGCTTGAGCTTATTCTCTTTAGGAAGGGATTAATGGGCAAAGTTGGAAACTTTACCCTTCTAAAAGTTATTTCCAGTCTACATTTAGAGTATTGGGTCCAGATCTGAAGAACAATGGCTTAATGCATTAAGAAGGGGATTCAGATTGAAGAACTCGGCGACTTCGTGGAGAAAATCGACAAGTTAATCTGAAGTGTCCCGATTCTATTGAATTGGAAGAACTCGACGAGTTTAGGGAAAACTTGACGAGTTGATGCGAGATATCACGATTTAGGGGGTTATGGAAACTCGACGAGTTGAATGAATAAATCGACGAGTTGAGTCAACTCGGAGCATTGACTTTGACCACAACTTGGATGTTGACTTTGACCTTGACTTCACCTTGACCAAGGTTGACCCCTGGAGGGTTATGAAGTACGTAATGGGTTCTAAAGGGTAGTTCCATGTAAAGGTTTGGGCCTAATTTGGAAGATTGGGCAATTGATGGGCTTTCATGGATTTTATAGTTTGGGCTTTGATGGGTCGGGGTTTGAAATGGTTATTTCACCCTAAGTGAGAATTATGGGTCATGGTTGAGACACAATTACTAATTAGGTGACATGTTGGTATTGATAACTCAGGGAGTTGTCAGGGCAGCAGTTAAGGATTTTGCAGTGAGCTTCAGCATTCGAGGTGAGTCACCTCACTGACTGAATGGGTCGAAGGCACCAATGCCGGTCCATTTGGTTTATATATTTTAGGAAGACCCGAGAGTTAGTCCTAGGCATTATGTATGAAAGACCAGGAGGTGGCTCCTGGCACACTGTATGCTGATTAGCTAAGTAGAACAGTATGTATGCTAGTTGTCTTTATGATGCTTGCATGGAAGACCATGAGGTGGCTCTTGGTACTTGTCTGTAAGACCCAGGGAGCGGCCCCCGACTTGGCAAGCAAGACCACCAGGCGTCCCGTGGCATAATGGCAAGACTATGTGCGACACATAGCACCTTTATTGATTATGGTATATGAATGATATGTATGGCTCACGGTTATGTATGACAGTATGCGATTTATGTGCTTATATTCTTGGATATTATGTGGTAATGGTAGGGGTGAAATAGATCCTGTATCTGGTTGAAACAGACCAAAGGGGTAGGCTAGCACCTTGATATGCTTGGCAGTATCCAATTGAAAGAGATCGAAGGGATAGGCCAGCATGCGGATATGCTAGAAAATATGTTTATTGTATGGTATGTGGTATTTGGGTAACTCACTTAGCTTCATGCTTACGATTTTCAGTTTTGGTTTCAGGTATCTCCAATTTTCAAATAAGGGAGCTCGGGACGACCGCAGCGCATACACCCGTGTTTTCCGCAGTATGTGATTTCTATAAATGAACTCTGATAAATGTTTTATTTGAAATGCTTTTCAATGTGTTAAAAAAGTTATAAATGTGTTTTAGTTATATTAAAAATGAAATTTTTGGTCCTGAATTTTGGGATGTTACATAGAGTCCCTAGAATCGAAGAGTCAGCTGAATGTGTTAAGCTGGGCTCGACTAGCTGTCCAGTCAACTCGGCGAGTTGGATAGGGTTTTCTCGACTTTTTGAGTACTATAGAAACTTAACGAGTTCGTTGGTGCACTCGACGAGTTGGGTCAACATGTACCGTTGACCTTGACCGTTGACTTTGACTTTGACCATGGTTGACCAAGTTGGACTTTTGAGGGCATTTTGGGTATTTCGGGATTTTGATGGGATTGGTCATGATGGTTGTAGGCATTGAGTCGGGTGCTGAGATTCGAAGTCAGACCTTATTAGTTCTACACGACTTGTGAGGTGATTTTTCCTCATTGTAATTACGGGTCGAAAGCACCAAGGCTGGCTCTTTGGATTGTTATCCTGATTATTGTATGATTAAGTACCATAGTGATCTGTTGGATATGAATCCTGGTAGATGGGATGATGCTATGCTTATTGATCTATATGATCTATGCTTGTCTGTTGATGGATTATATGTTTATGAGTTATGTATATGTTGACATGTGTGTGGTTGGGTTGAGGCGGTCCTGCTTTGTGCTGAAGGCCAATAGACCCAGGGCGGCCCGGATAGACTAAAGGCCTGTGAGGCGGACTAGTCAGGCCGAAGGCTCGGAGAACGGTCCAGACATGCTGAAGGCCCGATGTGGCAGTCCAGACATGCTGATGGTTCTGTATGCGTGTTGTTGTTATGATATTTATGATAATGCGTTATGGTGGTATTTTGGGGGAAACTTACTAAGCTTTAGTCTTATAGTTTTGGATTATGTTTCAGGAACTTCTGAGGATCGTGGCAAGGCGAAGGCGTGATTTTGCACCTCCCCATGTTCTTGTTTTAAGATTTTGAGATTTCTCTGATGTGAAACTTATTTAGAAAACAAATTGTAATCAATGATGATTTTGTGGTTGTTTAAAATGTTTAAAATTTTTCAAGAATTTTATGAATCTTATAGAATTGTTCTGATACTTGTCACACAATTTCTCCCAAAACCTAGATTCACTCACTTGATCTATGACCGATCTCAATATTTGATGAACAGAAAACCTAATGGTGGTAACATTGAAATATGATAAGTATGATGTGTATGCAGTGTATGGGTGCTGCAGACACATGGTACTTACTTTAGTTCAATGAATCCATTAAGTTTCCTAAGGATCAAGTGGGTTGACAAAGATGTGATAGCATGTTGATTGATACGAATTTACCATGAAATAGATCGAATACTTGTGAACCAGAGAATGGAATGGTGATACTGAGTCCAGATAAGTATGGCGTGAATGTAGTGTGAGGGCATTGCAGACACATTGCACTTATGGTGATTTAAAGGACCTATTAAGCTACTTGAGGATAGAGTGGTGAGACAAAACAGATAAACATCGTACTTATGAGAAATTTCTATGTATAGATTGAGACTTGAAGTCTCGAAAGTGATAGAGAAAAAGATGTGAAAGTTAGTGCACGAGCACTAATAGATTACTGAAAAAATGGTGGTAGCTAGATGCAATACTTTAGAATGAAAGTGAAGTAATTAGATGTAATAATTCACAAAGAGTTAGAAAAGAGTTTGAAAAGTGGTGGGTAATCACATATGTAGAGTGAGAACGGTGTAGTTGGAAATGCATGGGTAATGGTAACTTAGATAAGAGTAGATGGTTAAGAAATATGTTGGTACACTTATGAGAAAAAGAATGAAACAGTTAAGTTTATGCTTATGGTTATGAAAAGTGGGACAAAAATATGAGAAATGATGCTAAGTATGCAATAGGATTGCATAAGAGTAGATATGGTAGTAGATGTCCCTTAACAACCACTTTAAGTGAAGAAATGAAGAAAGTTTGGCCATTGCATTGATAATGAAAAAGAAACGGCAAGTAGATTGCTATTTTGGGTTAATAGGCCAATGTAGAAGATAACGTTAGAAATGAGCCAAAGAGAGAGGAAATGGCTAAGGAAAGTGAGAAGAAATTTTGAGGACGGAATCTCTTTAAAGAGGGTAGATTATAAGATCCCAAAATTTAAAGAGATTTTACTTTTAGTCAAATATTGACCAAAATGGCAAAATATTCATTAATGAGAATTTGATAAGATTATAAAGTTGCAACTCATGAAAATGGCCAAGATGAGTTTAAGTAAATTAGAAGAGGTTATATGAGTAAGTTCAAAAGAATGAATGCATGAGAAGACCTATTTTGGCCAAAAGGGTAAAATGGGTATTTTTATTCTTTTTAGGACAGCTTTGTAACTTAATAAATTACTACACATATTAAGTTGGTGAGAAATGACTTAACAAATTTGTAGAGTATGTTCCCACCTTCGTGTGGAGATAAAGATCTTAGAAAATGGGTTAGAAATGAAGAAGATATGTAGGTTTAAAGATTGGAAGAAAATTGTTCCAAAACTGGAATGAAATCAGCTAAGGGGTTGCTATCAAGTAGTTACTGCGATGCAGTGAATAGATCACCATGGCACGGTGATAGATGGTCATGATTTTTGTCGTAAGTGGTAGACAATGTACTTTTCTCTGCGACATGTTATATGGGTGCCACGATGCGGTGGCCAAACTAGGATGTCATGCCAAAAAAGGAACTGCTACTCGCTAAGAGGATGACCATGTCTAAAGTGCTCACAATGTGGCGTAGTAAATAGATAACCTATTAGAGATTTATTTCCTAATCAAAACACTCCAAATCGATTGATAGCTAAAGGCTGGCGATTTGGAGTTGGAATAAAGGCAAGAGAAGCTAGAGATGGATCTTGATAAATATTTTCATCCTCTCTCCTATAAGGGATGGATTAATAGACCTAAAGCTTTATTATGATGTTAATGATAGTGTTTAGAAGCTTTAATCGAGCTTGGGAAGTGATTTCCATGGTGAAATCAACACAATGAGAGTTAGGTTATAAACCTTAACTAGTAAAATTATGATTGATGTATTAGAGAGTAGCTTATAATGAATTAGGTAGTATGGGATGATTAATTCATTGGTAGGATTAGATTATGATTTAGAAAATGAGAAGTTAGAATATTGATCCATTAAGTGGTCATTTGGACCATCAAAGTCATTAAGCTCTTAATAGGCTAAGGCAAGTATTAAGAAACTTGTATATGTGTATGAATAGGCCTAAGAGCAATGAAAATGAATCAAGATGCATCAGTTGAAGAAGGAAGCCAAGGTGAGTTATATCACTCTCTCTTTTTAGATTATGTATATATATATATATATATATATATATATATATATATATATATATATGTATATATATGTATACATATATATATATATATATATATATATATATATATATATATATATATATATATATATATATATTACGGTTGCAAAAATCGGCCTAGGTGCTTGGTGGAGGTAAACTGTATATGACTTTCGTTAGGTGTTGCAATTAATCGGAATTGGTCAACGACAGTCAAAGGCAGGCAATGACGGTATAGGTGGTCTAGGCGGTCAACATAAGTCAACTGAAGTCGTCTGAAAAAATAAAAATTGGAACCTTTTTTCTTAACCTAATCTGCTAAAGACGTAAAACGCCTTCATTCTTCATTTTTTTTGTGCCTACCTTCGTCCCGTTCTCTTCTCCTCCGACGATCGACTCTCTTAGATTCATCATCGCTGCAGCTTCTTCCGACCACACCTACACTAATGTCGTCTGACTATGACGAAGAGCATTATTCGAGTCCAAACATTCCATTCCTTCGATTCCAGCTACAACTTTCTCCAACTCCGGCTATAGCTTCCTCATCGGTAAGTTATTTCTTTCACACAACTATCTCTCAATCGATCATCAAACTCGGTAGATGGTATTTTACATTCCTAATCCTAACTACATTTTTTTCAACATTCCTTTGCACACATTGTATAGCTAAAACATAATTGGACATTAGCTGAAACATTCCTGATTCCATTCCTATATATATATATATATATATATATATATATATATATATATATATATATATATATATATATATAGATTTTATTGTTGGAATTTGGACAATAGTTACTGATAATTTGTTTATATAGATAATGAGTATGTGGAAGCTTGCATTCAAGAAGTTAGTCTCGAATATGTTGTTCAAATAGTAACCAATAATGCCATGAATAACATGGGAGCCGCAAAGTTGCTAAAAGAGAAAAGGACAAAGATTTTCTAGACATCATGTGCGACGCATACCATTAACATTATGCTTGAAGGTATTTATAATTTTATTTATTCTGTTTTATACTTCTATTTGTGTTTTTAATCGTGATTATTTGAAGGTATTGGTGGGCTTCCAAGGTTCAAGAAAGTCTTAGATCTAGCAAAGAAACTAACCATCTTCATTTATGCCCCCCACAAAACATTGGCTATAATGAAAAAATTCACCAACAAAAGGGATATTCTCCGACCGGGTGTCAGGAGATTTGCTTCAGCCAATCTAACATTAAAAAGTTTGTCTGGAAAAAAAGAGCAACTAGAGCATACGTTCTCTAGCAATGAATGGGAGGAATGTAAAATTTCACATACAGTTAAAGGGAAATCTAATCATACATTGGTGATAGGTTCCACATTTTGGGCGGGTGTGACACTTTGCTTAAAGGTGTTTTCCCCTTTGGTGAAAGTCCTTCACATGGTTGATGCGGATTGGAAGCCCTCGATGGGTTTTGTTTATGGTGAGATTAAAAAAGCAAAAGAAAAAAAGAAATCATTGATGCTTTGGGCGGTAACAAAAAACAATATGAGCCTATCATAAATATCATATCAAAGAAAATGAAAGGTAGACTAGATTCAAAATTGCATTTGACGGCTTATCTTCTAAATCCTTATTATCATTATAAGGATCCGCAACTCCAACATGATCCCGAAGTAATGGATGTGGTTCTTGAGTTATTTGATACATTATTTGTCGGAGATTTAGAGATGCAAAAGTAAGTCGTGACTATTGAGTTGCCAAAGTACAAGAAAAAAATGGATAGATTTGGTCGGGAACTTGCAGTTAAAGCATGTGAAGTGAATGATGTTGACTATGATCCGCATAAATCGTTTTACTTTTATTTAATTATTTTATGAAATTTCAAATTTATCATTTTATGAATCTAATAGTGTGATTTATGTTTAAAAATCATAGAAAATTGACGAGGAACAATTGGTGGAGCACTCCTCATTTGACAAAGATTGCAATAATGATTCTTTCTTTAACTAGTAGTTCATCTTGATATGAAAGGAATTGGAGCACCTTTGAAGGGGTTAGTAAATCAAACTTTAAATTTTAGTAATTTATTTAAATTATAATTATATATCATAATATTTTATATTTTTAACCATTTATTGTTTTTAACTGTGTAGATTCACACAAGGAAAACAAATAGGTTGGATGCAAGTAAACTGAACAATCTTGTTTTTGTCGAGTTTAATGCTAATTTGATGGAAAAAACAAAAAGAGAAAAGATAGGAATACGAAAGTGCTATTAGCCTAAGATAATCACACAGCTCAAGAATGGATTGTTGATTGCGATGATTGTGATGAAGACGGAATTGGCATAGTTGGTGATGTTCTAGGAACCAATGAACTCGGACAAAGATCAAGAAAAAAAGAACTTTTAGATGAAGATTTTGCGTCAGGGAGTGAGGAGGAAGTATTTGAAGAAGTTGAATATGAATCGGATGGAGTTCATATCATGGAAGAATGCGGAGATAAAGAGTAGAAGCCTATGAACAGTCAAAAATTTGATCTTATAAAACTTATTTTGGACTTTATATGATGTTTCATGACCTGAATATGTAAACATTTATGAATATTTACATATTGGGCTTGTATGATGTTTGATGACTTGAATATGTAAAAGTTTATGGATATTTATTTATTTTGTTAGTATTTTGTTTGGATATAGGTAATATTTAAGAATTTAATTTTTTTTTACAATTAAGGGTCCCCGCCTAGGCGCCGATTAATCTCCGCCTAGACCGATTAGTCTCTTAACCCTAGTAGACTGCCTGACTACCACCTAACGACTTTTACAACATATATATATATATATATATATATATATATATATATATATATATATATATATATATATATATATATATATATATATATATATATATATAGAATTAGGTTCAAATGAGAACAATTATATAACTGAGAATGTGAGAACAAATCTGGACCACATATTTTTTTCGCTGCAAAACCATCCTGTGTATCGGCACGACGGAGGAACTTAATAGTCATACGTGAATATAAACCACCACCTCCGCAACTAATCTAACCACCACCTACGCAACTAATGTAACCACCACCTAGAGTATACATGGATTGATGAAAATGGTATTTGCTAAATACCTAAGAGATGGAAAAAAGATTTAGAATATGATTATTTGTAGTATAATCATATGAGTAAGTATGTATGTCTAGACATTAATGGTATGGTGTAGAATACCTATTTGCTAATATACCTAAATAGCGAGTACGTATATAATAAGTTAAGTACTAGTTTTATAGTATAAGATCTCAAGATGAGATAGAGAGTCAGAATGTCCATGGGATATTTATAATGTGATAAGTCACATAATAGAGATATAGATGCTTAGAAGATGGTTCCTTTAGGAATGAGGTAAAGGTTACTTCGAGAATAAGGAGTATGATTCCAATAGGAATAAGGGTACGATTATTTCAAGAATGAAATTATATACTTGCGGGGAAAGAGATGATGATCCCTTTTAGGGGTGTAGACAGATGATGGTCCCTTTAGGGATGTAGATAGATGATTCCTACAGGAATAAAGATTGTGTATGTTTAGAGAAGATAGAGAAAAATGTTCCATGAGTGGAACGAGGTAAGAGAATTCTTTTAAGAACTTATATGTAATCCGTTAAGGATTATTAGTAAGGAATTTGTGAGCAATTCAAGAGAAGAAGATTAGTTAAGGATCCATGATGGATCATAAAAAAGGGGAGTAAATCCGGATGTGCATACTCGATAATGTGGTGGGATGTTGTTTCCCTTAGATGATATAGAAGATTGTAGTATGAGATGACACTGTTAGGTCCAGATAAGAACAACATGCTAAAAATACTCTGATTCCACACTTATAAAGAATACTCTGATTTAAAAAATAAGCATAAAAATAATCATTACATGCATTACATTACCTTATTGTACTAATGGCCTAAACTAACTGAATCTATTAGTGTATTGTACCTTCGTACCACTACCTATGATACAAAGAAACTGAATGGATCAGGCTTGGAAGCCTGGTGAGCACATAGGGTTTTCAACCCACAATAACATTATTATTTTTCTCAACAAACAATTAACCCGATTACTCGTTCCCTTTATTTTCACTCTCTGATCTAAATTGCTAATCTCAAGAGACCTAACCTAAAGGATCTTTGTAAGTAGATAATAGTACTTTAGGGAATCCATAGCAATATGTGTCAATAAGGCAACCCTAAGGGGGAATAGAGCACCCGAATGAACATCTTTTCTTTTCCCTAAAAAGTATGACCATTAACACCACATGTTATTGTTACACCGGACTATCTAGAACAATCAGTGGTCATCATCTATACTCTGTTAGATGGTTGGTCTCAATAATACAATGTGTGGCCTCTCACCATATATTAAGAGCATAGATAGTAAGCATACATAGGAATTAATAGATACTGCATATGTATGAGTAAGCTGAAAGTAACTATGCACTTATTTGTTAAAAATGGATGTCTTAAAATTTGGGCAACGTTTCTCCTAGCACCTTGACGTTTCCTTTGATGTGACCTATGTATGATTATTACTAAGCATATTTCTTATGACTAATGATAGTAAAGATTCCTCTACAATCACAATGTCTACATCAAGACCTATCAAGTAAGGAATAACCAGGTAGGATCATATCAGAGGTAGGATCTGTTTGGTATACCAAGTATACTGTTTGAAAATCTCACTTTAAACACCTTACTAAATCCAACCTAGACATCATTCTCGTATGTAGATCAATCAGTATAATGACTTGGAATCACTGATAAATCTTATGTATTTGTTCATAATATCGACTATGAACATAAATATAAATTACACTTGAAATAAAATAAGTGCAATTTAGTCAAAGGTACATAGTGTGTTCTTAAAATTTCGATTATGATTACGGCATTCCTCTTCACAATTCGAATTTTGAGAACATAGCAAATAAAACATTATGCGTCGTGTCCCATACGCTTCGGGTATAGGATCGATTGCAAATATTTTAATGTTTGACAATTCTAAAATTTTCCAAATGTCTAGCGCATTTAGAGGGAAAAAGGACTAGAATTGGTTTTGACTAAAAGAATTAAACAACTATCAAAGGACAATCCAAAGTTCGACGAGGATTGGTCGCTTGTGAGTAGTTGGAAGTATAGTATTGGAAAATATGGAAATGTTTCCATATTGGATAGACAATATCGACATTATTATGAATAGATAAGATTCTATTAAGAATGAGTTGTCATATGGAAAATATGGAAGCGTGTCCATATTGGGAATTGAATATTGAAAATCTATGTCTAGATTAGAAACTTTTATGCAAAAGGATGTTCAAAGGAATGTACTTTGAGTGAGAGACATCATATCTAAGGAATTGTCTTGTAACAATGTCCGATAGAGGACTTTGTAATATCATTGGCAATAGTCTTTGTGACTTTGGTGCAGTGACATTACGAAAGGATCATTGCATAGAATGTTAGAATCTAGCATATTTTATAAGTAACAAGAATTTTATATTCTCACACTTATGAAAAAGGATTTGGAGTTGTGAAATGAGAAAGATTGGAAATGTGTTCAATTTGATCTATTTCACAAAAGTAAGAACCATAGGTAAACATTGTGTGCATGCTAAGAGCATGGGACAAGTGTAATAATTCAAGTAAGAAGTTGATTAACCGAAACGACAAATAATGAGTAATCGATATGGTGATAAATAAAAGGAGTTTTATTTATACTCAAAGGTTTGAGGCCATATGGGATTAGTATTATTCTTGTGTTTCACTTTGCATGTTTTGACTTCCAGAATAATTGAGTTTATTAAGAATAATCGAATTATTCAAACGGACCACAGTCGTTCATATGTTGGAAGTAGATATGAATGAAGACTGTCGTGAATTGGTGTGTGGATTGTCTAAAAAAGTATTAGACATAAGCAAATGTTTGCTGCAATGTTCATGAGTGCTTATGAATATGACTTGAGCATTGGATTAAACCCACGCTCACTTGGATCACTCCATGGATTGTATCACTAGTGATTGGTGAGACGATAACATCTTATATTCTTGAAACCGAGATGTGTGAGTTGTTTCTTGCGAATCGTTTGCACATTGATAATATGTAAACACACTATTAACTTGGTGTTATAAAACATATTGTTGTGTGTGATTCGGTGAGTGAGTACAAGCAAGCATTGTATCAAAGTTTATCCGTTCCTTTTATCCAAAGTAGGATAAAAGCGATATCTTTGGGCCCCTCGATGGTTTAGTGATGACAAACGTAAATGCTCGGCCAGACTAGGGCTAATTTGATTTGTTCAATTAGTCATTCGTCATAAATCGTAAATCGAGATATAGTATAAAGAGAATGATTTGAAATCATGTCTCATATGATATCTAGAATGGAGGAATATATGATCCCTTATCTAAGGACACGCGTATCTGATAGGATCAGAGTTGATAGCGGCTTTGGAAAGCTATGATTGCAGATCAGGATCTGAAGTCATCGGCATAATAGTTATTAGACTTATCCAAGTGGGAGACTGTTGGATTAGTGTCTAAGTCCATAACTATTTTGGTATGTACTTGACCCGATGGTGCATGGTCCTTTTGGGTTGCCTTCACCAAAGCAACTTGATTGGAGAAATAAATTAAGAGAGAGGTTATTATGATTTATTAATATGTTATAAGAATAATATATTAAAGGAGAAATCATATTTGTTTAATTAATATTGGTCAATAATTGATTAAGAATTATTTTGTGATCAAGTGTAATTAATTAAACTAGAGGGGCTGAATTGTAATTATGTGATAGTTACAAAATAAGGTAAGGATTATCTTATTAATAGGTTGGACGAATTTAAGGTGATAAGGCCTTAGAATTCGACTAGGATAAGGGTTTCAAGACTTATCTTATGGTTACTTGGTGGGCAAGCAACTAGATAAGGATAAGGACTAAAACCCTAATCTCTACACCTATATAAAGACCCCCCAAGGCTCATGAATTCGTCCATGCCTTCCCAAGAGGTCCTAGAAACGAATTCAATACCTCCCCTCTCTCCTTATACCTTCTCCATTTGCTCTTGGTGTTTGTAAGCCATTAGAGGAGTGACACTTGTGACTCTAAGTTTTCCAAGGTCAATTCAAGGAGGAATTGGGATTGTTATTGCTACATAACAATCAAGGTAATATCATAAACCTAATTATATGTTGATATCGATTTCCATATGCTAGAATTAGGGTTTATAGTCTTGGATTCAAAACATGTACAATAGAGAAACCTAGATCCAAGCATTAGGGTTTGTATGAGCACATATGATGTCTTATGACCAAAACCCATCACTTTATATGTACGAACCCTTGTCACATATACTATAACTTTGGTTAAGATTATTTATCCTAAATAATCTCTATTAAAATTTTGT
Source organism: Lactuca serriola (assembly GCF_051521515.1). NCBI lineage: Eukaryota > Viridiplantae > Streptophyta > Magnoliopsida > Asterales > Asteraceae > Lactuca > Lactuca serriola. The sequence goes on from NC_136409.1 coordinate 163,006,226, forward strand.
TTTATTGCTTGTGATATCTTAATTGTCTAACCCAAATTTACGGACGTTACAATATGTTACGAGAAAAAGATATTAGAGTACAGAGAAAGAGAAAGAGAAAACATTAAAAAATAGAAAGGGTTTTAATTTTAGTATATATGTTTCATGTTTTGCAGGTTCATGTAGCAGTCGTGTATTTGAGAAGACAAGAGGACAAAGACCTAGAATAGAATTCATTTCCTTGTTTAATTTTGTATTTAAGTTTTTTTATTCTAAACCATTGATTAAACCTTGCATTTAAAGTGTTTTAATTATAATAGAATTATATATTATAGATAAAACTCTGATATTTCCCTTAGATAATTAACGATAGAAAATTGAAGTCCTTACAATGGGCCATATAAGCCTCTCCCCATTATCTCCCATTCATATTCTATATAGCCTTACTTCAATACTCACTCCACAAAACCTAATTTATTTCCCTTTTACTTGCAATATGCATTCTTCTAATTTATTCAAATTCAGTCCAACAATTTTACACAATACATAACAATTTATACTACAAAGTTATATAATGTTATATAGACATCAGTTATTGTATATGGAGATTTTTTTTTTTATGTAATAATCAGCTTGCTAAATATTTTTTTTTTCTTATTTAGAAACATATAATCACACTTTTAAATCCAGCCATTATTGGTATAAATGTGGTGGGAATGTGGGATTGAATAAGGGGCAAATTGATGTTGTTTTATTGGGAAAAAATAAATAAATAAGTGACTTTTTTTAATATTAAAACCAATGCTAGAAAACGATTACACATTACCAAGAAAGAAGAGGAGCACCAAAATGACTAATCTAAACTAGATAATTTGATCCTATGTTTGACGCAAACAAAACTAGATGCTATTATCTTTTCAAAGACCAATGATGGATCTGTCGCTCATTTACAAGACACCAATGCATTCATATTCCTAGCTTTCCAAATAAACCAAATACTGGTGTATAACATTGCGTCACCATAAGATTCAAGCTGCACCAGGTGTATACAAGGAACTAAACATTCGATAGGTAGCCAATTATTCTACGTATACGCATTTTCATCCAAAGTACAATTTTTTTTTATCAATGAATTTCCTAAAAACACAGTTGCCAACCCAGAAAATACCTATGAGTTTTATGTAATTTATCCTTTTTTACTGTTATAGTAATTTAGAATTTCCTTTGATTTATAATTTGTGTGTATATATACATGTATTTGATTTTTCCAATAAATGAATATGCTTAGCATTTCCTGAATTTTAAAGCTAAAAGGTTATAGTAAATAAATTTATTTGCATAATTTTATGAGGTTTTTAAGGTTTTAAAAATAATCAAATTGGACTAAACTAGATAAAGCCCGACCATTTTAATCCATCGTTCTTAATTATCAGACTTTCGAACACTCAGACCCAACCAAAATAGGCTGGCACTTTTTTTACCACTTTGTATTTTTCGGCGTGGTCTAGGAAAGATTCGTCTGTGTACTTGTTATATTCTCTGGTTGTTTTTGTAAAGTAAGGCGAAGAGCTTAGAAAAAAACAAAGTATCCTTATTGCCAAAAAAAAAACCATGTGTACACTAAAACCATTAGATTTTCTGGTTTTGATTAAATTAATACGGATAAAGCAAGAAAACTGGTTGCATAGTCTATGTGGAACCAAAATAATTACACGACTTTGCTAATTTCTAGAAACTATAATTGTTATTCTAAAATGGTATTACGTTTTTGCTAGAACCTATAATTACTATATCTCATAAGATTTATAATCTAAATCAATGTTCTCTCGTACTTATTTTAGTCCTACATAGGTATGCAACCAGTTTTCTTGTATTATCCGGCTACAAATCATTAATTTAGTAAAACATCAGAAAATTTAATGCTTTTAATAAACACAAAAATAATATCGAGATCGTTTTAAGAATTAAGGATAACGCATCAGGTTTTTCTAAGCTTTTCCTTAAAGAAAAAGATCAAAAAAGGTAATAACAAAAATAACAGTAACTACAATGTAAGGAGCAGTCATCTCGAATCTCAAATCAGTCAATAATCCCTTTTTGATTACATGTTTTAGAACGAGTTTATGGCAATGACTTGTATGCAAATTGACCCTGAGTTGTTGATAATGGAAATAACAGTTTAATGGGCTGATGTGGGCTTGCTTTAAAAATGTATTGGGCTACATAAATATTAGTTTTAGACTTAAAGTTTGCTTAGCTATTGAGCTGAAAGCTTGAAACCAAGTCCAACACCAATACTCATGGTTGTCACTTTTAAGCCTTTTTCTATTTTAGCCCATACATCTTAAATGTTTAATTAATTATGGTTTTACCCATTTGAATATCATAAAGGTTTTAAATGATTATTAATAAAAATTAACAACTTTAATTCAATGCCATTTTTAGAAATATTGTTAAATTTTCTAATGAGTTTGATAAACTTAAGTGGATTTTCTATGTAGCAAGATTAGGAGTTTGGTATTGGTTTTATAATTTAATCTTGAAGATTTTGCTAGTCGGAAAGTCCTGCTAGAAGTGGCGGATGTAGTTGTGGTTAGGGGTGAGCAACGGAACATGGTACCCGTTTTCGGAACCGGAACCGTAGTAGAACCGTTGGTTCTGGTGTTCTGGTTCCTTAAGTTTTGGAACCGCCATAAGCGATTTCGGTTCCGGTTCTTATTTTCTTGGAACCGCTACTCGTTGGATACCCGCAGGAACCGGTTTATATATATATATATATATATATATATATATATATATATATATATATATATATATATATATATATATATATATATATATTTGTTCAATACATACATAATATGATTATCTAAATTCTAAAATATCGTTGTTATTTTAAATTAAAAAGAAACTTAAAACTGCTTTAGTAAAAAACACAACTCGATAGTTACAGTGGACAATATTTAGAGTTTATACTATTAAAAATAGTTACAGTGGACAATCATTATAGTTTATACTATTAAAATGACAATGAAAGTTGACATCCATATAGGAGAATATTGGTTAATCAACTAACAGAGGTCGACAATGTTTACAATGTTGATATAACTAGAAGGACCTAAGCATCCCATATCCCATATTGTCGGAGGTATAAGTGAATTTGAATGAATAGAAGCTATAAAATACAAATGACTATCAAGTTGTAGATAACTTTGCATCCTATCTCACATCTTATTTGTGATCATGGATATGCTCGTTATAAATCGTCGTGTCTCTATTTATAAGATAATTGTTAAAGAATTCCATGATCTTTGACTTAAAATGGTTTAAAAGTTTTTAGCAATCGAGCATCCTAGAATCTTGTACCAAAAATTAAGACTTCGCCACACTCCTTGAATCCTTGAAACAACTACAAGAGATTGAACGTTTGATATCCAGAGAAGATGATGAATCTTTTAAAGATGACGATGATATAAGGTTCTTAACAAAATTTCAAATCAATTAAGGACTTTTGATGCAAAACCAACAAAAAAAACAACTTTTGTCAATGCCAATGGTGCAAAGCATCAAAAACAAAAGTGAAACCAACAGTGATGTAGTCAAAATTTTATTTTAGGGTAGGTCAAATAATATATACAAAATATGAAAGAGTGACAAAACTTTTCAAAGGATAATAAAATGTAACTGTATATGCATTCTTAACAAAATTATTTATTTTAAGTTGCACACGATGTTGTCTTACATCATTAAAATAATCTAAAATGAAATCTAATCGACATAGACAACAATGTATTATCTTCTAGTAATTTCAAGTTTTAAATGGAATAAGTCATATCACAACTCTATAATATATATATATATATATATATATATATATATATATTTCTTAATTTGAGAACAAAAAAGAACAAATCTGGACCATTAATTTTTATACTTGAAAATTAAAACAAAAAATGTTTATGTATTCGTTATTCAAATAAAAATTACCACCTAACCCACCCCACCATATTATCTCATTCTCTCTCTCCTCTCATAATGAACTAAACAGATAGTCACCAAGAACCACCGGACCACCACCGGAAACCGTCAGGAACCACCAGACTACCACCGAGAAACAACGGACCACCGCCAAACCATCGACTCCAGCTTTGCAAGTTCACGACCTCCCTAGCGTCTAATCCTCCCACAGTCGAATGCTTTCATGACCTCCCCAACCTCTAATCCTCCCACAGTCGGAAGCTACCTCCTCAACCTTCTTCTCCGGTGAAATGTTGTGGCGACCTCCTGAACAACTTCCTCATATTTACGTTTCCTCTTCCCGGACCTTCTCTTTCCTCCATTCTTCCGTCCCAAACTGCAGCCATGAACCGTTGCTTGAACCACGATCTGGTTTGTCAGAGAAGCTGAAGTGGATCTAGTTTCACTGGATTTGAAGCAAATATATCTTAGCAGCCACCAAAAGTGTCATTGTCAACCATTAGATCTAGAGAAACATGCCACCAGACAACCGCTACCGTGGTAAAACCACCTTAACGCCATCAAAACCACCGTAATGTAGCCAGAACCTCTGTAACGTCGTCGGAATCACCAGATGACCACATCTTCTTTTCTTCCGGACCTACTTGTTCACCGCCTCCCATCGTCTAAGACCACCACCATCGTCTCTCCCTTCATAAACTGTCACAACGAGCTCGGTCACAGACCACAAGATCTGGTTCCACCGGATCTACATCTGAATTTCACCAGATTTGCTTTGACGATCTGGTTCCATAGTCCTCGACTCATGGCTTTTCACATTGTAAAATTGTGTGTGGGCGATGTAATTGGTCGCTCTACTACCGTTCTGACATTCTCAGCCCTGCTCCGATATCATCAACAAGGGTAAAGACTTTTTCAAATCATCTCCTCTCCGATCTCAGAGTGTTCCACCAATTCAATGAAAATGGGTGAGAATTTCATGGTCTCAAGCGATGCCCTAAATCACAGCTATTCTTCTGTCTTCTACAATGTGGCACAAGAAAATAGAAAAAGAGAGATGTTCAAAGAAAAAGGGTGCTAATGTTTAAGGAAGAGTGAGATATTGACTTTTCTTCTTCGTTATCTGTATCTTCTCGGTAACAGGTAAGAAAAAGCAAATTTTATACATCACCCTCCATACGTCTAGATTTCTATTGATTATTATTATTTTATTAAGTATATAATATTTAATTCATTTATAGATTATAATATTAGGTTAAAACCCGTGGAACCAACAGGTATTAATTTTAAATAAAATTTAAAATTTAATTATGTAATAAAATAATATTTCATTAATTTAGAAAACTTATGAGTTGTAATATTACATATTTTAATAACTTTGTCATTTGTACGTGTTTAATTATACAGTAAATACTAAGTATTTAATTATAAATGGAGTTATTTAAAACCCTGATTTTTGGTGTGAAAGCACATGTAAAACGACATAAAATTAAAGTTGTAGAAAATCTTATTGTTAGAAAACATATAAAACGAAGTAAAAAATGATTTTGTAATCTAATTCCAAAGGAGGGGCTGAAATGGTTTAATAGAATCAATGTTTGAGATTTGAGCTTATTTTGCCAAGAATTTCCATAGGAGACTGTTTTGGTCAAATTAATAAAGTGGAGGGGCTTAATTGGTCGATTAGACCAAGAATTGAAATTGGGGGAAAAGGGTCATGTCTCCGTTTTCTTCAATTTGAGAAAAAGAAACAACTGATCGAAGAAAGGGCTCCGATGGCGTTCGATCGGGAAAAGAAGCAGGGAGAGGATCTCTGGGGTTTTGTTGGACCGAAGGAAGAAGAAGAACAAAGCAGCCAGCTGCTGTCGATTATTGGTGGGTGAAGTTGTGAGAGGGTGAGCACCTCCGATGTTCGAATGGTCCGCAAAAAAAGGAAGAAGCAGCGAGAGAGGAGAAAAGGTCTTCGGTCCTCAGTTGGTCCGAGAAGAAGAAATATGACTGAAGGTAGGAAGTGGCTCGGTGGTGGTAATCTATCGCAAATAGGGAACAATCCATCTACCGCGACCTCCGTGTTAGGGATGAGCATCGGAACTGGGTATCCGCTTTCGGAACCGGAACTGCCTCGGAACCATCAGTTCTGAAATTGGAACCTCCTTAAGTGGTTCCAGTTCCGGTTTTCAATTTTACGGAACCGCTACCCGCTGGGTACCTGCCGAAAGCGGTATATATATATATATATATATATATATATATATATATATATATATATATATATATATATATATCACAATAATATACATTATACAATATCCTCATGAATAACATGATTTAAAATTCTAGAATTTTAAATAATTTGTTTTGAACTTTGAAATAAAACTATCCATTTTTAAAATAAATTATAGATAATAGACATAAGTTACTATTATTTTAATGTTAAGTTCTAAAGGGTTGTTTGTTTACCTCTTAATTGAAAAATTAAGAGGTAACCTCTTAAAAATTCAGATATGCTATGTTTGGTAGCCTCTTAAATAATGTCTCTTAATTTGATAAATGCCTCTTAAAAAATTAGACATACAGCCACATCTGAAAAAGAAAAAAAGACTTATGTGCCCTAATAAAACACGCCCCCCCTTTTCTTCCATACACACGCCTCATTTTCTTCTTGAAGCGATCTTCTTTCTCCCCGACAAACATCATCGATGCTGCTTCTTCCTCCTTTCCAACCGTCGGTCCGTCGCCTCCTTCTTCCCCTTGCACTCTAACCGCCACCGCCTGCTCCTTCCCCATCGTCGTCGTCGGTCAAGGCAACTAAGGTACATCGAACCCCACCTCTGGCCACTTCGATGCCTTCCTCTACCACTCCAGTGCTTTCCTCCGCCAGCATTGTCACTCCAACGCCATCCTCCATCCACGCCGCCGGTAAGCTTTTCTTCTCCGAATTTGAAATCGATTTCCATGGAGTCTTAAAACTGAATTCCAAACAGCCTTTATAATGTTTTAATGTTGAGATCGTTATCATCTTTATGGTTTTGTTAATTTGATATTTGTATGAAATCGTTTCTATGTTTATTTTACTTGCATATGAACCATTCGATGAAATGCCTCAATGAAATTGTTTCAATTTCTAATTTATTTAAATTGCTTTGTCTTTAATCTTTTTGCAGGAAAGAAACATTTGATGATAAAAATTGTTTTTTTTTATCATTTGTTTGGTTGATATAGGCTATTGATAATGACCAATGATTCCATATGGATGCAATCAAGAAGGGTAATAATGGATGAGTTTTTACTGTGATAAAAACTTTTTATTAATTTCTTTATTATAGCATCATATAGATCTGATTACACCATTGTATTTTGAAAAAACTATTTAGTTATAGCAATTTCATCCAAAAACAATGCAATTTTGATTGATATAGTTGGGTAGATTTGTCAAATATTTATGTTTGATTTGTTTTTTTGTTTAGTTTTTGAGTTATGTTTAATTTTGGATTTTGTATGGTGTTTTTATAATTCTGCAAAAAATAATACAGAAGCGTAAAATGGTTATTTTTATAATCCATCACAACAATTCAGAGACTCCAACCAAACAGTATGTTAAAAATTCATATCTTAAAAGTCCAGACCCTCTTAGAAATTCAGACATCTTAAAAATTCAGAACTTAAAAATTCAGATCCTGCCAAACAACCCCTAACTCATAGAAATATTTGTTTAACTATGGACTTCAATTCTTTGAATGCTAACTCATAGGTATAGTTTTAAATGTTTTAAAAATTCAAAAAATTTAACGAACTGGGTACCCGCTAGTGGAACCGCTACCCGCCAGTTCCGGTTCTGGTTCCAATATTTTAAGAACCGTCGGTTCTGATTCCAGTTCCAGATAATTAAGGCGGGTACCCGCCTACGCTCATCCCTACTCCGTGTGGTTGCTCTCTTCGTCATTAGTAGTAAACCGAAGGGGTAAGGACGAAGCAGCGAGGCTGCTCTTCTTCTACTCCTTTCAATGAGGTGCGAAGGAGAAGAAATGTTGCATCGTGGTTTCGCCGGAAATCTCCACCTTCGGTGGAGGTTATATCGACTGCAACTGACGGAGAAAGAGGGTGTGCCTCTATTGTTCACCGGGAACAGCCATCTACGATGATGTTTGGCTTGCTTCGATTAACAGCAAAGGGGTTGTTGCCTCCTCAATTTACAGGAAAAAAATAACAACTTGTGGGGTTGGCAGTTCACGAAGCAGAAAAACAAAAGAGGCAAGAGAGATAGTTTGGCTGTTTGTTTTGGTTGAATACAGGTGAAGGATTTCTCCTAATATGGCTGATTATTTGTGTTTCTAATATGTGTGTACTTTTGATTGATAATTGAAGCAATAACTTAACAAGATCTTATGCCGATTTTTAAGTGTGAGGGAAGCTTTTGAGTGTAAAATTGTATATTATATGATCTTCTCCCCTTTGAGTAGATTATAAATGATTTGATTGTATTCCTTTATGCAGTTTTGTTTTGACAGGGCTTGTAGAGGCTGCAGCTCTTCCATATCTTGGTCTTCAAATTGGAGAAGGAAGTCTTGATGAGAAGGCATAAATACTCTTTTTTGATCAGGCGTATGACTTCTTAATTTTATTTTACTATTAGATTGTTGAATTAACTTCCTATTAATAGATTAAGTTGTCTTGTTTCTTTATGTTTTTCAGCTTCACAACAACTGTTTTACTTGCAACACTTTATAGTGTCACCAAAAGAAGTGGACAAAAAGACTTGTATAGCTATGGTAATTAATTAATTATCATTTTATCAGTCATAACTCATAACTCATAACTCAAAAAATACTGTTTCTTTTTGTTACAAACTTATGGACATTTTATCAAATTAATTTTCCAGATTGGAGGAATCCTTTTGATTTTAAAAAAGGATGGATTTTGTGGGTTGGAATAGGTCTTATTGGAGCCTTGATTACTATCTCACTTATTGGAGTTGTCATGACCTTTTTCAGTGGTGAGCCACCTCAAAGAGAGGTCAGTCAATCTATATATTAATGAATTAAAAAACTCATTTATAAATTTAAAATTTTAAATATTTTTTAAAATAGGGCGTCTACAAATAGACAATTTCTGTATATGCTGATGCTTTCATTATTATTCAAAATGCAAATATTTTTAGTTTATTAATATGAAAGTCTATAGTTTTTGATTTTCTTAATTGTTTCTATCTATAAGATATGACATGTGATTTATTTTTAAAGTACATTACTATAACCGACAGGAAGGAGGGGGAACATGCAAATTTACGAATTTTCCCTCATTCTGATAAGTTTATTAATAGGTGTGTAGAAAACAATTAATGTCAAAATACTTTCCATACCTTGAATCTGGGTTAAAAATATAATACAATACAATCACCTAATGTATATAAATAAAGACACAAACTGGAAATTAAAATATAATGCAATAGTATAAATTTCCCAAAATAAAGATACAAATATGTTAAAAATTAAAAAATCAAAATAATCTTATAAAAATTAAAATTGCAACATTAATTATATGAAAATGAAATTAGTCTATCATCGATAAAACATATGATTTATTTTTAAAGAACATTGCTATGAAGGTTTCAAAATACTTTCCAGATTAAAGAAATTTGAATAGACATATACGAAAAGTTATGAATTGTAAAGTACATTGGTATAAACGTTTCAAAATACTTTCGAGACTAACAACCTCTTTTGAATCAAAACATACAACCAATTTGCATATTTATTGAATCCCATATGTTAAAAAATTGTAAAATTAAAAAACTAATGCTCTATCATCTGCAACTAAACCATTTATAAATTCAAACATATTCATTTTCAATCAGAACTAGATTTTACTGTCTTAATAATCCTATGGAACTTTGATAAAGTTAAGAGTTAGAAATGATAATAATCGGACCTTACAGATAAAGCTCCGTATCGCCGCTAATAACTTTGCCGGTAATGACCTTATTTCTTGTAGTGAAAGGTAATCTGTGTGTAATCTTGTAAACTTTAGTGACGTATAAAGTATGGACAATATCTCAATTATCTCTCGCCAAACTGTAGCTAGTTAGCTAGGAATCTACAACTAATGTTAGTTGAAGATCTGTAGCAGTAGATACGGATATATTTCGTCGCTTATGTGGAATTCTCTTTTTGGTAGTGTAAGCATGTTACTACATCCGGTAAACATTCTACTATTAATCATCTTTCATAATCGATCTTCAATCATATGTTCACTAAAGAGTAAATAAATATTGTACATGTGCAATCTAATTAGTCATCGACCTGAGTTAAAGCATTCAGTTTGAAGAAGTGGTCCTAAAGTAATGCGCCATGTGTAATTATATGAAGAGAAAATGACAAAAATAGCCATTTATACTAATTACATTACAAAAATAGCCAAAAAAAAATCGAAGTTACAAAAATAACCTACAATTTCGCAGATGGAAATGCCCCATCTGCGAAATGACCATTCCATCTGCATATGTACAAGCACCTAAAGCACAGCTGTGCTTTAGGTGCTTGTACATTCGCAGGTGCTTTTAATTTTTTTTTTTTTAATTTTTTTCTCTATATATAGGGGTAAAATTGCAGATGGAATCGGTCCATCTGCGATTTACTCTCATTCTATCTGCGAATTTGTGGTTTTTTTTTAGTTTGACTATGAAATGAATTGGTTTGACTACGAAATCATGTTGCTATATAAAAAGTTTTGTAGAAAATTATCATTTTGGTTGTTATTTGTTTAGGAACTTTCTCTAAAATTTGCTCAAAAAATGATTGAATATTTGGTTTGTCTTGTAACCGGTGGGAGATGGCAAGTTAATGGAACTAATCTGGAATACATATGTCCACAGGGAGGTATTTCTGAACTTGCTTTGATATTTTCTGAGTATATTAGTTATACTGATTTTGTATCTTTGGTAAGAAGCAAAATTGGTTTGTTAGACAAATATAGAATTAGTCTTCGTTTCCACCATCCTGAATTAAATTATTATATAGTTATAGTTGAAGACATGGATATTAGAATGTTGATAAACGTAATCAAATGTAGTGGAGGAAGGGTTGTGAAAGTGTTTGTGGTGGTTGATGAAGTTGAGGAGGTTAATGGGGGTGCTGAAATTGGAAACCAGCTTGTTGGTAATTTATGCAGTTATAAAGGGAGCAACGATTCGATAGGTACTTTCAATACTCCTAGTGTACCTCAGTTTCACAGTGTTGCTGAAAATGTTAATGTTAGTTATTCACCTATTCACTATGTGGATCCTGAGAATTACAAGTCTGTTGGTGATGATGATGTTGGTACATATCTTAATCATGTGGGTGGTCGTTGTGATGATGTTGCCGAACAAGAAGTTAAAGTTATGAATAGGCGTGTGGTAGATAAAACTAAAAAGAAAAAAAATTCAAGTCAAAAAAATGAAAAAAATCATGTTTACGGGCATTATGTTGATGTTGGTGATGTATGTTTAGATATAACCGAGCTACAAAGCAAGTCCGATAGTGATGAGTTGGCTGATGAAGTTAAAGCTAAGTTTCCCGATAACCTTTTTCACGGTATGCCCCCTGTACCAGCATGCCCAGTTGATATTAATGAAGATATCCCAACACAGATGGTAGACATGAATCTTCAAAAGATTCAATGTGAGAGTATATTTAAGAACAAATAACTTTTAAAGCGGTGTATTGGTAAAAAAAATGTCTTCGAGAAGGTTTCCAGACGAGGACAAGTAGATCCACCAAATCAAGGTATGAAGCTGTGTGTGTTTCGAAAAATTGTTCTTGGTTACTAAGAGCAAAAGCAATTAAAAATTCTGATGGACTTTTCCAAGTGAATAAATTTGTTGATGTACACACATGTTCTTCAACATTGTTGCAACCTAATCATCGACAAGCAAATAAATATGTTTTGGGTGAATATGTTGCTGATGTTTTGGCTGAAGACTATAGTAGAGTTTATCGGGGAAAAGAAATTGTTAATGATATGAATGCTCAATTGAATATCAATATCTCATACCATCAAGCATGGCGTGCGAAGCAATATGCATTGTTGTCGTTAAGGGGTACGGAAGAGGATTCTTTTACCAAACTTCCGGCGTATTGTCACAACTTGGCCAAACATAATCCGGGTACTGTCACACATATTAAAACAGATGCTGATGATTGCTTTGAGTTTTTGTACGTCGCACTCGGTTGCTCGGTTAGTATTATCATATTATATTAATTTTTTAATATTTATTTTGGTGTATTTGAATAGATATACAATGTATTGTAGGTACGCGCTTTTGTCAATTTTTGTAAACCGACCCTAGTAGTAGATGGAGCTCACCTAAAGGGCGAGTTCAAAGGTACCATGTTACTTGCAGTTACTAAGGACGGACAAAACCAAATATTACCGGTTGCATATGGTATATGCAAAAATGAGTGTACCGATTCTTGGACATGGTTTTTTCAAAAACTACGTGATTGCATAGGAAATATGCAGGAGCTTACAATTATATCTGATAGGTCTCCATCTATAGCAACATCCGTTGCCAACATTTTTCCTCACGCTCATCATGGAATATGTGGTGTCCATTTGTATTTCAACATAGTATCTAGATTCGGCAAGAGTAAGACGGTTAAAGGAATTTTTTGGGAGGCGTGTAGGGCGTACACAGTTGATGCTTTTGATGTTGCCATGGATGTTATGAAAAAGACAAAAGAACCAGTATGGGAGTACTTAAAAAGTATAAATCCAGAAACTTGGTCAATGACACATTTTAAAGGGAACCGATACAATCTTATGTCGTCCAACAGTGCGGAGTCTATAAATGCATTATCTAGACACGCACGTAAGGTGCCAATACTTATGTTGATCGATTTTTTTCGTGCTACAATGCAACAATGGTGGTTTCAAAGACGTAACTTTGCAGGTATTAAGTAAATTTGTAATATTAATGTTTTATTAATTTTGATGTTATTGATCTTAACTTCTTCATTTTGGCTGTTTTTTTAGCGGAAGCAACAACAATACTTACCCCTTGGGCGGATGAAGTTGTAAAAGAAAACAAGAAAACTTTTACCAAATGGGATGTTCGCATGATCTCAAATACGAAATGCGAGGTCAAAAAGGGGGCACAAAATGTGATTGTTGATTTTCAACATATGACATGTACATGTAGGCATTGGCAACTTGATGGGATACCTTGTGGTCATGTCATAAGATGTTTAACAGTGAACAATTACCAAGACTGCTCGAGGTTTGCATTAAATGCTTACTTTACCGAAACACTAAGGAAAACATATGAGGAGTCAATAAACCCTCTGCCAAATCCATCCGAATGGGAGATCCCCGATGATTTGATGATTGTTAAGCCACCTATAATGGATAAACGTCAGCCAGGAAGGCCAAGAAACACAGACCGCATTCCATCCCAAGGCGAGGGTCCAATTATAAAAGAATGCTCTACATGTGGTCAACTAGGACACACGAGAAATAATTGTACTGGAAGGGCGTCCGGTAGCGGAGCACGTCACATAATTTCTACTGCAGAAATGGCATTTAATATTGGTGGTTCAGCGGGTTGTTCACAAACCTATAACGCTGATTTTGATATAAAACAACCTTGAAATCAAGAGTAATGATGACTTGTTTACTTATTATGTATTGTAATATTTTTATTAACTCTTACAAGACATTGCTATGCTTTCATATTTTAGTTAAGTTTGTTGATTATAACAATTAATGAAGCCTTTATATTATAAAATATAGTTTGCATATTTTTTTAAAAGTTACAACATGTTATTTAAAAAAAACAACAAACGATTTTTTTGCAACCTAATCTGTTTCATGATAATATTACAACAACTTTGTAACTAATTTTTAAACTCAGGGAACTGCAATGGGTACTTCTCTTTCTCCATTGTTATATAGTCATCCCTAATTCTCATTTTGTCTTCCAAACGATCTTTTTTTTACCATAATGTGTATCAACTGCTCATCCTTCTCAGCAAACCGTTTTTCAGTTGTTTTGATTGCCTTCTTACTCTTTTTTATCCAATCTTTATGCTCTTTGATTTTTTTTATTGAGGTCAATCCATTCTTGAGCTTATTTGCATTCCGATTCAATATCATTAGCAAGTTGAGTGAGAAGTCAGGATGACTCTTTGTCCTCTTCTTGTTGTTCTTCAGCCTTCTTTAATTCTTCAAAATTTTCATGTGACATATATGGCCCGGCTGAAGAGGGTGTAAAAAAAAGGGTCTACCGAATCACAGTAGTAACAATCTACTTCGTTGCATGAGCAAACTTCGAATTTGTGTGAGGAACTCATAATAAAGTCGACATTGTAATAAACTGGAGCTATAAGTGGTATTTATACATACTAGACAGTAATGACGAGTCCAACTTTGAAATGACTAGACAGTAATGACAAGTCACTGTAGTAACCTGCAAATCGTAGTGGGACCCTTAAGTGACAAGAGATAAATGACAGTTTGACATGATAAATCACTGCATAAAGCTGAAAATCGTAGTCCAAATGTAACCATTTCGTAGTCAAAGTATTAATTCATAGTCTATTTATTTATATAAATAGATGTTTAAGATCTAAAAACCAAACACCCAAATCACCTAAACGAAACGAACTCCCATTATTAGAAATGTCGTCGAATGCAGCAAGTTCTTTGAATGAAGTACCTGGTTCCAATTCTGAAAGGCCATGGACGACAAACGAGGTGTTAGTTCTAACACGATGTTGGCTAAGTGTTAAGGATGGTGTATCGTTACTTGCTCCCCCGCATTGCCTAATTGGTGATGAATGGACTCACATAACATCTTTGTTTAACCATGAGATGGGAGAAGGACAAAAAAGAGAAAAATCAGATGTGGTTACTAAGTGGATGGATGTAAAGGAAGAAGTGACATGGTTCAATCGAGCATGTAATTATGCGAAAAGTAACAATGTTCGTTATCGGGATGAAGAAGAGTTCTTGGAAGTTGTTACAGATTTTTACATCTGTGAGCATGAAGGCAGAGACTTCGAATATGAGGAAGTTTGGAAGGTTGTTAAAAATAAACAGTATTTCATGTAGACCGCTCTAATTTCTGTTAAGAATAACCCATGGAGTTGTGTTTTACGTTAATGCTTTGTTCGTATTATGACGTTGTTTTTCATGTAATTGTTGTAATGTTTGTAATGGTTCATGGAATCCTTGTTAGTAATGTATTCTAATGTATTGTGAAAACTAATGCAATGAGCATTTATTAATTCAAATTAATCATACGAGTTGCTCACATAATAAACTAAAATAGATTTTAAACAAACGAAATACATACGAAATACATGAAAATAACCTATCACATGAAAATAACCTAGTACTCACATAATAAACTAAAATAGATTTTAAACAAACGGGATATATTTCAAAATATTCCAAGGGGCTTCAAACTGGAATTCCAACCTGTTACTTAATGACTTGTATTCCTCCTTAGCAGCTTCCAAGATGACCTCCTCAGTAGCATTTAAACGGGTGTCGTCAATTTTGGTATAAAGATCGTTGAATAATAGAACTTCGGTTTTCATTTCGTACCATCTTGCTAAGATGTCTAGTTCGTCACGATCGTTACTTGTAGCCATTCAGTTTTCAGCATTGAAAATATTGGTTAAACGGCTCCAAAACATTGGATCGTTAAACTTGCTTGTCTCGTACACATGAATATAAGCATGTGTAAGAACCAAGAACTCTTCATTGCTCCATGATATAGAACTCATTTTGATTGAAACAAAGAGAGTAGAATCTAAAAAATGATATTTAAACAGTTGTATTGGTTTATTTAGTAAACTATTTGTTTAACTTAACGTCAATTTATAGTAGTTTTTACACAAAACCGCAGTCCAATCTTCTAATATGTCTGCAATTCATAGTCAAAATTAACTGACGAATGCAGTGTACTATACTTATAACACAACAGATCACTGTTCGAATTATAAGACTTGTATCCCCATACAAACGTCTTGCATTCCAATTATAAGACTTGTTGAGACATTTTTGAACCTTACTCTCAACGTAAGGGGTCAACCCACCAGACAACCTCCCTGTAAAATTTGATATTTTAATAAATATAATAGCACAATAAAAAAACTAAATATAACAATCTCCCTTACCCTCCACTTCGGTCCGTTCACCATACTTTGATTGTATCGATGTAGTGATTAACTCAATTATCGTTGTTATAGGAAACTCACGTGTGGATATAATTTGCAAAATTTCAGGGACGTCAATCGATTTAACATTGTAACGTATTTTTGGGAAAAATGCTTGTGTCCATTTTGAAATCGGTATATCGTCAAGCCAGTAAATTGGACTCCTAAGCAAGGTGCAGAAAGGTGGTTTCCTACATGTACTTTGCAACCTTTCCAAACACAAGTAAAAATCATCAACGCTATATGCATTGCATGACTTCCAAAACAACGATTCGACTTTTGTATTGTTATGTCCGACAGACTCACGTGTTTTTCGAGCTATATCTTTAGGACAATATCCATGATAGGAATCCGAGTAGGCACTCTGAACACCAAAGTCTATTTTATCACACAGGTTGCTTATGAAGCCAACCTCTATGTCCTCACATAAACAATCTTTTAACCTCATCATGAACCATCTCCATGATTCTTCACACTCTAAGGTTCCCAAACCAATTGCTAAGAGTAGTGGTTCATGATTTCCATCTAAAGCCACTGCGAAGTACATTGTTGTCAGATAGCTCCCAAGAAGGGGTAAATAACCCACATATATCAACGGTATCATGCACCTAAGGAAGGTACGAATCTACATAAAAACGAACACATATTAGTGATAAGTAAAAACTAATCGAGATACATTACCATGAAATATTATATAACTCAATAAAAGAAGTATGTTATACCACGCAACCTAAAGCCACAAAACAGAATTGAAAGCGGTTGGTATCGGTTTTCTTAATGGCTGTGAAGGTATTAGGATTTGTTCTTTGAAGGTTATGCAAGAAAATTGGTAGTTGAGAAAAGCTTCTTTCGCTGTAAGTACTCATTTTCAAAACCGATGAAAGTGCTCTACAATCATCACACAAATGCAATTATAAATAGAAAATATTGTATCTCTACTGTTCAAAATTCATAGTTTAACATTTTAAATTCATAGTCAAACCAGTTCATTTCATAGTTAAATTTCACTGACCGACATGACAATACTACAGAATGTACTTGTCTGGATTTCGTAGTTCAACTTTTTGAATTCATAGTCAAACCAGTTCATTTCATAGTCAAATTTCACTGACCGACATGACAATACTACAGAATGTACTTGTCTGGATTTCGTAGTTCAACTTTTTGAATTCATAGTCAAACCAGTTCATTTCATAGTCAAATTTCACTGAACGACATGACAATACTACAGAATGTACTTGTTTGGATTTTGTAATTCAACTTTTTGAATTCATAGTCAAACCAGTTCATTTCATAGTCAAATTTCACTGACCGACATGACAATACTACAGAATGTACTTGTCTGGATTTCGTAGTTCAACCTTTTGAATTCATAGTCAAACCAGTTCATTTCATAGTCAAAAAGAATTGTCTGTAATATGATTTCTTCTATAAATGGGTGTCACTCACTATGAAAGTTTTACCTGAGAAAGTAACTCCGCTTTAAAAGAAAAGGAAGGCTAATGGCATACTGCAATTGCGGAGGAGAACGTATCGTTAGGATTTCAGGTACATCTAAAAACCCAGGAAGATTGTTTTACGCTTGCCCATATTTGGTATCATGTTGTTAACGTCATTCAAATTTAAACCCTCGTGTTTACATGACAAAAATTTATTTTCTTACTGTCAAGGTTAAATTTAACAGGGACCAAAATGCGGGTTTATCAGTTGGGTTGATGAAGAGAAGGACCAATCATCTATGGTAATAGCTAAAGTAGCTAACTCTAATAAGCTTTTTCAATCAGAAAATAAGAAGTTAAAGATAGCGTTGGTTTGTAGTTGGGTGTTGTTCTTGGCAGTTCTTGTTTACAAGTTGTAAGCTTTTTAATATTGTTTTTATGGTTTTGAAGTTGTTAGGTCAATAAATTGTTGTATTTGTACTTATGTTTAGAACAGTGTACTTGTAACGTTAAAACAAATGTTGTAGTCGTTCTTATGTTGTATGTATTGATAAGTTATTAGTAGGTCATTAATTTGTTGTAATTGTCGTAACGTTAAATTTTTTGCCATCCGTTGACGAAACTGTAAAAATAAACTAATAATCAAATCCAACATTAACTTAGATATACAATTATATAATCCAACTACATAGGACCAAGACTAGACCCCCAATAAATTTTTGTCATCCGTTGACGGAACTCTAAAGCTGCGTTCTTTGGGTCAATAAGAACACGTATTGGTTGACCTGAAACAAATTGCTCCATAAACATACAAACAAAAACACCGCAATCTCCCAAATGACTACTTTGTTGGGGAACATTTTCTTCATACATGAATTGCATATTCAATGGAATCCTTGGGATGTTCCTCCGGGCCCAATACTTAATCTTGTCCAAATAATTTGCCACCCGACGTTCAAATTTGGAAAAGATTCCTTCAGATTTAAATTTTTCATAAGCCCCTCTACCAAGACTGTCATAAATATGCACTTCCATTAACGCTAATTGTAGTTCCCCAAATAGCCAATGATTAGGGGATGAATGAATCGGCAATAGGCCCTGTATAAGGATCAGAAAATAAAATTATGTTTCTTTACATCACAATACAAAAATATAACAAAAATAACGATATTATTTTCAATATAAACAATTAAGTTTACCGTATCAACATCCCACCAAGCAACCATGAAGTTGGGGTACGTAGTAATACCAGCCGTAAACGCCCTCCAGTCCTGCCCTTCTTCCAAAGCATGAGAAACAAAAAAATTTGTAGACATTATTGTACGCCGATCGCCCTCAAACCGTCTCTCCATCAATAGTCGGTACCAAATGGTTATATGCTGCACACATGATACTTTTGTTATTCACTAAAAAACAATTAACTTTTAAAATAATAAATTAACAATTAATTTACCGATGACTCCAACCATCCGTCGTGTGTATGCCCAAACAATGAGCTCCAAAAATCTCTATCTAACACGAAATTAAACAAACGATGCTGGACATCATATGAATGAAATAAATAATTTTGGATGACAACCTCACCGCCTGCTACGTAAGGTTGCAGGCGCAACATGGAGAAGTCGTGAGCAACACCAAAAACTGGAGGAGGAACGGGGCTTGTTGATTTGATATCAACCTTCTTTTTTGCTCTTCTTTTTTGCTTCGGTGTCGTGTGCAACTAAAAACAATATTCAAATGTTTAAATCTCTATCTTTCAGATAATTCACATAAACATAAAATTATGAGTTTATAAATAAAACGAATACCTCGATGTAAGGAGGGCACAAATATTGTGATGGTGTTCGAGTCCTCGGTTTATCGGGTGTAACTTCTTTGCCATCATATTCATCAAAATAATCTACAATTCCCGTAATTATTATTTCATCTTCGTCCGACACCTAATTTAATAAGCAATATAATCTAATTAAAAAAATGTTTCAATATACTAAAAACAAAATATAAATTAATGTAAGTATAAGAACCTCTTTAGCTTCATTATAATCATTTAGGTCAAACACATCATCATCAAATTTGTTCCCCGTATTGTCATTCCTCTCCTCCGACTCCTACATTAAAAATAAAACTTTATACTTAATAACGAAAGACACATAATTTAATAAGCAATAATATCTAATTAAATAAATGATTCAATCTACTAAAAACAAAATATAAATTAATGTAAGTATAAGAACCTCTTTAACTTCACTATAATCATTTACATCAAACACATCATCATCAAATTTGTTCCCCGCATAGTCATTCCTCTCCTCCAACACCTACATTAAAAATAAAACTTTTTACTTAATAACGAAAGACACATTAAAAAGTAATTATTAAGATCGTAAAGGTAATATCTATAACAACCTTGTCGTCTTGAATATCACCAAAAACATTTTCAGTTGTATTGTTTTTATTCATCACTTCATCTTGCACAACCTATATTTTCAAATATAAAATATGAACACAGGTATTCATATATGTTAATAAAATTTAAAAAATAATGTAGAGTGTAACTAACCTGTTCATCATATTTTCTTTGTGACACTATCGGATCATCAAAAGTAATGTCGTTCCAAAATTGTTCAGTATTCACTTCTTCAACAAAAACCTCTGTAGGTTGTCAGTTCATAAACACATGCTGCTCCAGTGCATGTAGCCGTTTCAACACCTCGTCTAGGTTGTGTTTCCTACTGCCCCTACCTCTACCATGAGAGCGACCACTGGACGACATACTAGACGAAGATTCGTCTTGTCTCCGAAAATGGTCCCGTACTGGGGATGGAACTGCTTTCCCTTCACCATATACATACTCTTGAAATGACATATAATAACAAGATGTCATCTCACCATCACTCGGTAACATGTTTTGTCTTGGTGGTTGCCCCTCCTAAAAAATCAAACATATTAAAAATGCACATAAAAGTATAATAATCAAGTTTATTAATAATAAACGAAAAATTTATAAACCCGTAGCTTTGAAAAAATCTTGTTCACGTCAACCCATTTCAATTTTTTTGTTCCACTCCATCGTTTCATCCGAGGCATGTCTTTATTTTTTCTCAATACTAATCCACATACACGAATAGCCGGAACCATCTCATATATCCATATCTACAATTTTTTACAATTACAGTAATAAAAGTTAAAATTAAAATGAAAAACATAACAATAAAACAATTTAAATATAAGAAAATTTTTATACCCTTATTGGAGCCGTAAATCCTGAGACGGAGTACTTTAAAGTTTGACGACGCTCAGAAAGTGATAAATAATTATCTATTTTGTTTCATGTATCCTCAAGGTCAACATAAGTAAAATCCCAAAGATAGCCACCCCAAACGAAACTAACAAAACAAAAAAAACAAAATTGGTTTTTATATAAATTATAATTTTAATAAAATAAAACTTTTAACGTAAACAAAATATACCTGTTCCAGATATCCAAATTCTCAGCCAAAAAAAACCAATCTTGTGGCACCCGATCATTAATTTCTTTTCCCAAAAGACCTTCACACAAAATGTATATCAAACATACTCTAACTGCATCAACGTCGTGAAGTTCTAGGAATGTTCAATTTAAAATTAAACGTTTCAGATCGCCGATTTTCACCGAACTATTGGTATGGTCCGGAAATAGCCGCTCACGCAATAAACATCTTTTTACTAGTTAATAATTTTTCCGACCCTTTTTTCCCAATGTTTTTTAGATACTCCCCAAAATTGAAGCCGGTTATCAAACAAAACTCTTCCGGCCCATAAACCATTTTCGTATTGCCTACTCGAAAATATAATCGTTTTATTCCATCTGGAGATAAAACAGGGTCCGACCGGATCTGATGAAGGAACATTTTATGGAACAACAATGCATCCCCTTGTAAACGAGGGACATCAATAAAATAACCAAATACAGTATCTCTGAAAATGACACGCCTGACATCATCTAAAACTTCAAATACTTCCCATATGTTACCGCCCGAGCCTTTTAAGTTCACAATTGCTTTCATATTGATAAAACTAAAATCATGCTGCAAAAAAACACAAAAACAAATTAGAGAACTAAAAAATATTTTGTTTTTAAAATATATGATTATGAACTGCAATAAGTAGATAAACAATTAGTAATGCAAATACAAATTCTTAATTAATAATTTATATATTTACGATAAAAAACAATAACATACACACATATAAACAATTTTCCAAGTTATACAACAAATATATTTACGATAAAAAACAATATCATACATAATTATATAAACATTTTATTAAACATATTTTCAACTTAAACGACAAATATATAAACAACTTTTATCTTTCTAATTATATAAACTAACATTTTATAACCATATAAACAAACAAGTTTTCAAATAAAACGACAACCAAATTAACAATTTTGCAAGTTATACGATAATTGTATACAAATTTTCAACTTATACGACAAACACAAACAATTTCTAACAATATATATACGACAAATTTTCAACTTATACAAATGTTATACTTATACGACAAATATATATATATATATATATACAAACGACTATTTTGCACATACCGTAATTTAACTATTTTTCACTTTATATAAACAATTATACGATAAGAATATACAAGTTTTCAGGTTATACAACAACTAAACAAACAAAAAAAATAACAAATTGTAAACATTATCTACGCAGTCTCTACTTGTACATTCAAACAACCACTAACAAAATAGCATTTAAACTTCAAGTATACTAAACAGATATTAAAACTATCAAACCCAACAAAATTACCCTTTCAAAAACTTTATAATTACTATTTTTTAACACTAAATAATACAATAAATGATAAAATAAAAAAAAAAGTTTAAACATTAAAAGAGTTAAAATCTAACCATATTTGCGGGATTATTGATATAATCTTCTATTTTCTTAAAAAACTAGCCAAAATCTCGAGAGAAGCCCAAAGATAGAGAGAGTTTTTGTGTAGAAAATGGTGAAAAATGGAGAAAAAAAAAACGTTTATACAGTGAAACAAAGGGGATTTCGCAGATGAGATTCTAATTTCGCAGATGGAAGGGTGGTTTCGTAGATGGGGCATTTCCATCTGTGAAATTGTGGGCTATTTTTGTAATTTCGATTTTTTTTTTACTATTTTGGTAATGTAATTAGTATAAATAGCTATTTTTGTTATTTTCTCTTATATGAATATGAATGTATATCAATCAACCTACAAGCATTAATCACTGCAATAATTCTCCAAATTTGTTTCATTTTATGTACAAAGTCCAAATTTAGGACAATAATGCCATGGTAGGGACTTCATCATCATGAAAGGTGGTGAACTTACTTCCTCCTCGGTTCCGGCAACCACGTCACCACCACATGCATCCATCGTCATCTTCTTATATGCCACATATTTAACAATAATTGTAGACCAAATATGACATATAAAGAAAAAAAATCTAGTAAGTCGTTTTCGAATTCATCTTGGTCTACTATTCTACTCAATTATGTCCCTTGTATCTGTACATATATGAATTATCGCTCTTTGTCATGTGCAATAATTTATCTACATTCGTCCTATTGTGGTGGCGGTTGATATCCGAAATCCACACATACAAACTCCACATACATCACTACTAACACCTCATCCACCTACTTAACTGCCATCATCGCCTTCATAACATGCACATCGATCTGTGAGTTTGTGTCTATGGAGTATTCACACTGCTCTAGCTAGCACATAACGTTCACATCCAGGTTCTCTCTCTCTCTCTCTCTCTCTCACACACACACACACACATGTAGGATAATATGAACAAAAGGGAATGGAGATATAACATGAGGAAAATGTTTTTAAGGCATTTCTTTTTGCTATATGTATGCTGCATGCGTTGGAATTTTGTATTCGGTAAAAGTAATGATCACAAAGTTCGAAGAACGGAAGAATCGTTTTTGTTTCTTCTGAAAGCAACTGCAAAAAAACATACTTATAACACGTACATTGATACACACTCTGCAACGAAACGGAGCTAGGGCCCCTTCGTTTTTCACTTAGGTTTGTTTGATGTTATTCATTTGGTTTTATAAACGCTGTAAACGAATATTTTAAATGATTTTTAAATCTTATATTTCTAATATTCTAACTCTGTTTATAGAATTTGAAGTTTTGAATCCTGTTTTATCCTTATTTTTTTATGAATTTATTATGTGTTTGTTTTATTTACCTATCATTATATATAAGGTCAATTTGGTTAAGCGTCTATATATGTTAACTGAGCAATTGAAATCAGTTTGATTTGGTTTGACAGCCGATTAGATGAACAGATTAATGGTTCCAGCCAAAACAGAGTTAAGTTGAAATAACAATCAATAAGACCATATCTTTATAGTAATTATATTTTTTAAAAGGTTATAAACTATTTCGAGAATAACGTTTGGTATTTGTTATATTTGAAGTAGCGTTTATGGTCTTTGACTTGATTTTAATATATTTTAGTGTTATATGTTTTAAAACCTATGATATATATTTTATAAAATAACTTTAGTATATCATTATCAATATTCATCAAACAAATATTTCACAGTGGATCATTTACACTCGTCTATATGACCATAACTAAAAGACCAACAATATCAAAATAAAAAATCAACTAATTGAGAATCAACACAACGCAAATTTAAGCCAATCCATCCACTTTTATTTTTATTTTATATATTAAGAAAATGCTTGCCAAAATCCATATTGGTCGTGCAAGACGCCAACTTTATTTATATTACAGAAAACAAATACAATAAATGATATCCAAAATAAAGTCATAATCCCCACCATCCGTATTATTGCCTCTTGTGGGTCCTTAACCAGACATAGATTCCGAGTTGCCTCAACGACTCAATCGATGTGGCCGGTGGCCCTTTGATGGGTCCTCAACAAGGCGAGTATAACTCGACCAATGTAGACCAGATTTTTCTCTAACTTTTTCTTTTACGTCAGAGAATATCTTCATATTTTTTTTCTACTATCTTGCTGTTTATTTTAGATGAAATGTCATAAAATTTAATCTAAATTTGATTGGAATATTAAATTTGTACACTTTATAGAAAGAAAAATATGAAAAAAACTAGGAGAATATTTAATTTCTCTTTGAGTTATTCTCGTACTAACATAAAGAATGAAATCGTATGGCTAAGATCCGATATTCTCGTGGATTATCTTACATAGTGAGGACCCATTTAAACTGTTTTAAACAGAATTTTGCATAATAATGGACTCTAATTTTGTAAATTTAGTCGATCAAATATAATATACTAGGATTAGAAAAAAGCATGACATGATAGTTGCAAACATGCAACAACACTAACAAAAATCTCATTATGTATGCAAATCATACTTCCATTCAAGGCTTATCAATGTTTTAAAAACCGGGTTTTAGTTGAACCGGTACGGTGATCGGTTTCCGGTTCAACCGGTTCGACCGCCGGGTGAACCGGTTTCTATATTTTTCATGTTTTTTTTCAATTTTTCTATACATACATACATATAAAAATTAGAAATTTTATGTTTACAAGTTCAAACATTAAAAATACACATAAAAATAACTTGTAGATGAATCTAAATACATTAAAATAACACATAACCATAAATTTTAGTGTTTTACATCAATCCATATACATTAAAAAGAAAATAAAGTATAATACCGAAACGAAATATAGTTTTTGATCAATACAATAACATCAAAAGAATTTATAACTTTTACCATATGTTTTTATTTAGAGAAAATAAATAGATTTGAAAAAAATCACCAAAGTTTATTATGTAAATAGTTCTTTTTCATGTGTTTTTATTCGGTTTAACCGGTTCAACCAGTTTATTTTGACCGGTTCAACCAGTTTTTTCTAAAAACCGGCCGGTTCAATTCGGTATAGAAATCAATATAAAACTGGTGATAGTTGAATCGTTCCCTCTCCCGGTTCCTGGTCCAACCAGTTCGACCGACCGGTTTAAACCGGTTTTTAAAACATTGAGGCTTATGAATGGACAGAATGATGCAACATAAGGGAAGGAGGAGGTTGTGCTGATCCAAACGTATATGAGGTCCGGGGCAGAAGAGAAAAAAAAGGCCCACAAATATAATAAAGATTCAAAAAAAAATATCATTTATTTTTCACTATAAACATATTCAATTAGCAATAACAAGCAAGCAAAATTGTTTATTTTTTAAGTTAGTTTGAGTTTGAATCAACTTGAGGCCCTAAAAATCATTCTGGTAATAATTGGTTTATATATATACACTACATAACCTATAAATTTTGGGCCCCCTGGAGTCGTAGGCCCTAGGCGGTCGCCAGGGTTGCCCACCGTCTGAACCGGCCCTGATAACCGTATAAAAACAATAATATGCATATAATAACGTCATTCTATATGTAATTAGAACATTTTTAAACCAATCATTTTATAAAAATAAATTAATAATTCTGTATTTTAATTAAATTATAACATATTAAAATTAATTAAGAATTTCCTAAAATCTACAATAATGATTGTAGTTAGCTAAAAAAGGAATTAATTAATTTTTTACAGATATAAAAATATTTTTTTTATCAATTTTTCTCTGAAAATAAAAATAAACGTAATTTATGATTAATTATTTCATATGAATAAATTTTTTTTTGTAATAATGAATTTATATGGTTGTAATTTTAAATGAATGCAACATAATTTATAAATTTTTTTTATAAAATTATTAACATAAATTAATAAAACACATTCCTTAAGTAACTTTTCCATTCATAAAAGAATAACATAAAATATAAAATATGATAATCATAAATGAATACAGTAAGAAAAAAACAATTATAATTCAATAATTAATTATTACACTTCCATATCATGTTATCAAAAACTTAATATCATGAAAATAGCTAGGAATTAAAAACGATTTGCCAATGCTCCCCACATAATTTATCTATTATGCTTAAATCAACATATCAATGAATTAACAATAACCAAATATGTACATTTAAACTATAAACTATATATATATATATATATATATATATATATATATATATATATATATATATATATATATATATATATATATAACCTTACTAGTTTATAACCTGTGGGAACCACGGTTATAAAATTAATTAAACTTTTATAGTAAAAACTCAAAATTATTAATCAATTATTTTAAATAAATTATTAATTAAAAAATGTTTTTATTAGTTATATGAAATTATAATCGTTGATTCAAATAAATATGTAAAATTAATTTTTAATATATATTAGACAGTTTTTATTTGTGAATTAATGAAAACATTAATATAAAGTTTTAAATTTAAAATTTAAAATAGAGAATAAATACATTGACAAATAGCATCACATTAATGATGATGTCTAATAAATTTAAAATAGAGAACTAATAGATTGACATGTGGCAACACATTAATTAAGAGGTCTAATATGATGACACATGGCAAAAGAACTACTCTTTTATTAGTATAGAGATTCTAAGAGGATGTTTGGCTTAGCTTTTGTGGGGCAAAAGTCCTTTTTGTAAAAGGACTTTTTGGAAAAGAACTTTTTATAAAAGTTATTTTTTAAAATGTGTTTGGATTAACTTTTGAAGGGAAAAGTCAAAAGTTAAAGTGTTTGGTTTAACTTTTACATGTAAAATGACAAAAAAGGACATGTTTTCATATCACAAAATTAATATCACAGATTGTTAATTCACAGCATATCATTAGCTTCATATTAATTTCACAGCAGTGATTTCATTAGCTTCATATCACAAAATTAATATCATCACCTTCATATTAATTTCACAGCATATCACAAAATTAAATGATTTCATTAATTTATCAAAATTCTAATCAAAACAAAAAAAAAAAAATAGAATATCATAGCATATCATCAAGTTCAAAGAACTGTTAATTCATATTTCATCATGTTCACAGATTGTTAATTCACAGCATATCATCTTCATATTAATTATATCATCTTCATATTAATTTCACAGCATATCACAAAACTGTTTTTTTTTCACAGCAGATTAATTTAGAAATCGGGAGGAACATCACTATTAGAGATGCTAGAAAATCACAAATAGACAGGAATATCAATTCAATCTGGAAATATTTCATCAATTTCACAGCACATCAATTTTACAGCATATCAATTTCATAAAATCGGGGTTCATATTTCATCAATTTCAGAAAATCGGGAAATATTTCATCAATTTCACAGCATATCATTGCTACTGAAAATCGGAAACAGACAGGAGGTTTGAAATCGACTGAAAAAAAAACTGATCGGAGATGGAGAAGGCCGGCGTTGCAGATCGTCGGTGTCTCCGGTGCTGCTGCAGGTCGCCGGTGTCGTCGGTGCTGCAAGTCGCCGATGTCGTCGGTTGATGTTGCAGATCTGGAGATGCGATGCGAGAGAGAAGAGGGTGAGCAGAGTGAACGAGAATGAGGGAATAGATAAATAATGGTAGATGGGGGTAAAATGGTAATTCAATATTTTTAGTTGGTGAAAAGTTAGGAAAAGTCACGGAAGCTTGACTTTTTAAAAAGACTTAAATTACACTAAAGGAAAAGTCATTTTCAAAAGTCTTTTTTCCTTTCCCAAACATCTTTTTGACTTTTTGCAAAAGAAAAAGTCAAGAGTCATTTTAAAAAGTTACCCAAACACCCTCTAATAAATTCTCTTAATAACAAGTGTCACAATATTAGAAATCCTTATTAATATTATGTGTCACCCACATGTCAACCTATTAATTCTTCATTTTAAAATTTAAAATTTAAATTTCTCACTATAATTACATCAAATTAATAATTGATTCTTCATTTCAAATTTCAAATTTAAATTTCACACTCTAATTATATTAAATTAATATTTATAAGGTGATATAATTTCATGTATTTGTTTAAATCAATGATTATAATTTTATATAGCTAAAAAAATATGTCTTAATTAATAATAGAATTAAAATAATTTATTTGAAATAATTGATTAATAATTTTAAGTTTTTACTATAAAAGTTTAATTAATTTTATAACCGTGGTTCTCACGGGTTATAAACTAGTATATATATATATATATATATATATATATATATATATATATATATATATATATATATATATATATATATATATATATATATATATATATAGGGGAAGGGTTATATGGAAAATGAATGATTAGGGCAACACATATTTGGACCAATGAAAACATGACAACACATTAGTTTAGGGCAACTACTTAAATAACTTCCACAATACATTACTTGTGAATAAAGAAATGGACACGTGTCATTTGATTATTGGTTCCAACATATATTACCTAGTTATTTGTTTTCAATGAAACTTATTTCTCTCGCTCTCTCTCTCTCTCTCTATATATATATATATATATATATATATATATATGTATATATATATATATATATATATATATATATATATATAGAGAGAGAGAGAGAGAGAGAGAGAGAGAGAGAAATAAGTTTTATTGAAAACAAATAACTAGGTAATATATGTTGGAACCAATATATATATATATATATATATATATATATATATATATATATATATATATATATATATATATATATATATATATGAAAAAGAAAAGAAAATGAGAGAGAAAAAATTATTTTTAGAAAACAATACAATGATTAGCTAATAAATGATTAACTATAATGTATTTGTTGCCTATCTAAAGTGGTGTGTATTTCTTGAAAAACTAGACTGTGTCTGAAAAAATACCCTTAGGCTAGAGGGTGTGGTAACACTCTTAGCAATTCATTTTTTTTTCTTTTTCAAATTTAATTAATTATATTTTTTTAATACACAAACATTTAATATTACAAAAATTCTATTTTCCTAAATACAAACACTTAATATTTAAATAAAAAATATTACACTAATTTAAAACATAATACTAAATAAGAAGGATTCTAATTCTGAACAAAAAATACCAAATTGTTTAAACTTTGGGATAAAAAAATAGTGAACTACCAAAACTTTGGGGACCATATATGTAAATTCTTTATCTTCTTCCCCAATACCGGGTTTAAACGCAGCAAGTTTTAGCAACAAAAATTGAAGCTTCGACACCTCTCATTTGCCTAGAATGGAGGGATTTTTTTTTTTTTTTTTTTTTTTTTTTTTTTTTTTTTATTTTTATGAATTTGCCAAAATTTGAAATTGGATCACCAATCATTGCAAGCCAAATTCTCTCTCTCCTCTCGCTATAGTGCTAGCGACTCACCGGTAGTGAGCTCCATATATAGCGTGCGTTAGGGGCCGGTGTGTAACGTGCTTAGCGAGCTTTTGGCGAGCATTCTTAGTGGCCGACTCCTTTTAGCTTAATTTAATAATATTAAATAGAAGCTGATTCGTATACAACAAATTTTTTCCATACATAACAATTTATGCTTTATAGTACTGTATTGTACAACTCCATAAAACATCAATTCTTATGTATGGATAAAAATTGTTGTGTACCATATTAAATAGTCATATATTAGATATTATGATTACAAAAAAGTAAGACACAATAGTTGCAAACAATAATACCTAAAACTCATAATAAATGGCGTAATGAGGATGTAGAGGTGTTCCATTTAAAGGTAGAAACATTGATTAATATTTTGGAGATCGATTAATATTTTGGAGATCGATGTAATGAATTTATGATTTTTGTATTCGGTATCATATCCAATAATGTTATACCATATGTTTACTGCAACATCCTGGTTGTTTAAAGATTTTTATGGACACGAGTATGATTAAGGGGTATGTGTTAATCGCTCTAAAAAAATAAATAATATTCATAAGAAAAATTTAAATGCTACACAGAATCAAATGTGTGTTTCTTTAACCAAGAATAAGAAGTATATATAAACTAGCTTCAAAAATTGCATCCTTGTTTAATCTCTTGTCAAGAAAATTATAAGACCACGGACAATGATATCGATTATCGTTTAAATAATCATGCTATAGAACCTAGAAGCAGAATTCACATGTTCCACTTCAGTTTGGAGAGTTCATGTCAACCTTCGTTGAGGAATGGAGGGAGAGAAATGGTGTTTTGGTCCTTGATTAAGTGCTTCTTGTATCATTTTGTCCATTTCAAGTCACTCTCTTATTATTTTGTTTGAAATCTTCATGAATTTAACCTCACTTTGGCTTCATGGTCCAACGTTTTCCAGGATCTTTCTTTGATTTGCAACACCCTTGTATAATAAAAAAAGAAGAAAAAGGTAGACACAAAGAAAGGAGAAATTAAAAAAAGTTGCATCAGAAACCTTTTTAGAACCATCATTTTTAGAGGGAGAGAAATGGGGTTTTGGTCGTTGTTTGAGGTGGCATCAATGCCGATTTTGGAGGTATTGCTAGTGAGTGTAATTGGAGCAATCATGGCTACCGATTACTTCAATGTTCTCTCTGGTGATGCCCGCAAGTCACTAAATAAGGTGAGTGCCCGAAAACTTTGACATTTTAAAACTACTACTTCCTACTGATCAAATAAACAATCTGAGTCTGTATTACTTTACTTGTTATTTGTTGTTTTAAAGTTTCAACCAATCATTTTAATAGAATGTAACGTTTTTGCAGATTGTTTTCGTGGCATTTACTCCCTCACTTATCTTTGCTAGTCTTGCAAAAACCGTCAACCTTGAAGACATTATCTCCTGGTAAGAACTTATTTGGTTGTGCATGTGTGTGTGCGCATACACACACATAAAGATGATTTGATGCCATTAATATTCATTTTACACGACAAATATACTAATTAATACCTGTTATCGTGATAACATAATATCTCAAATTAATTATGTAGGTGGTTTATGCCAGTAAATATTGGAATGACATTTATTGTTGGAGGGACATTGGGGTGGATAGCAGCGAAACTAATTAAACCAAAACCACACTTGGAGGGCCTACTGATTGCTATGTGCTCTACGGGTACTTATATTTGTCATTTGTTTATCTATATATCTGAAGGAAGATTTTAAGAACACATTTTTTCTTGAGATCTTCTAATATGTATCCTAAAAAATACATATAAGAACTATGATATTTTCTAATGTGTTTTAAGGACACAAAAAAACATTAATTGAACTATTAATTATAATAAACATTATCATAATTAAGTGTGATAAACATTAATTATGTATAATATTACCATACTTAAATGTAAATCAATTAACTATAAATAATATTATTTGTAATTAATATTTAATCTAGTATAATTATTGTAGTATTACTCATAATTAAGACTTCAACTAATGCTTCTTATATCTTTAGTTAGGCACATATTTTGTACCAAAGGAGAGTGGATGTCCTCCTCTTTCTTTGATTTGTGATTTGGGTAAATGACACAAAAAATACTCTTTTAATACAGAAATTCGATTTTGATACCGTGTTTTTTTTTGTGTCAATTTTGACATTGTGTTTTCCAGTTTGTAACAATTCTGACCACTTGACCGGTTAACCAGGTTGTATGCTGACGTGACATCATGACGTGTCAGTTTTGATGACGTGACATGCTGACATGATATGCTGACGTATCAAAATTGAATTTTTTTTCTCACAAAAAACACTAAGTTTTCATTTTTGACACTAAGTTTAATTTTTTCTTTCAACTTTGACACTATGTTTTTTTGTTCCAAATCGAACATCATTTTTTCCAATTTTGTTCAATATTGACAATTTTTTATTTGAAACCGTATAAATATTTTTTAATACATTTAAACCGTATAAATATTTTTTTTTTCATTTAAAAAACCATAGTTTTGTATAAATATATTTTTTTTACACTCAAACCATATTTTTATGTATAAATATGTATTAGTTATATAAAA
Source organism: Lactuca serriola (assembly GCF_051521515.1). Taxonomy (NCBI): domain Eukaryota; kingdom Viridiplantae; phylum Streptophyta; class Magnoliopsida; order Asterales; family Asteraceae; genus Lactuca; species Lactuca serriola. Next base: position 163,038,724 of record NC_136409.1, read on the forward strand.
ATTGTATTTTCTATTAAATATGTAACTTTAAAAAGTGGTTTTTAAACGAAAAAAATATGTTTATACAGTTTAAAATGTAATAAAAAAATATATTTATACGGTTTCAAATGGAAAATAGACAAAATTGAACAAAATTTGATAAATGATGTTCGATTGGAACAAAAAAACATAGTGTCAAAATTGAAATAAAAAATTAAATTTATTGTCAAAATCGAAAAAAAGTGAAAACTTAGTGTTTTTTGTGGAAAAAAAATCAATTTTGACACGTCAGCATATCATCTCAGCATGCCACATCATCAAAACTAACACGTCATCATGCACGTCAGCATGTAACCTGGTTAACCGTCAAGTGGTTAGAATTGTAACAAATTGGAAAACGCAGTGTCAAAATTGACAAAAAAAAAACACGGTCTCAAATTCGAATTTCTGTGTAATAAAAGTGTTTTTTGTACCATTTACCCTTGTGATTTCAAAACTCTACTCTGTACTATTTCTTTCTTTCGGGCTCTAGTCTAGTTACTTGTTAGACGGATCTTCCGCTTTTTATTATATATTTGTTGCTTCTAAAAAAACAAAGAAAAATCTTTTTGCTTTTATCAATTTTGTTAAAAGTTATTACCTATTTTTTAATTTTGTATAAAAAACAATTTTTGAGAAAAGTCATTACCTTTGTCTGCAATATGTTCTCTTTATTATCATCCATAATTCCATATATCCTTTATGAAATTACCTACCATTTTTGTTGATGACTTATCCATGACGAGAGAGACTTACTTACATTTACGTTGCCCATGAGTGTCTATACATGTCCATCGTAAGAAACTTGTGTTTCGTACCTTGTGTTAAGAGGACTCGCGTAATAAGCAATCAACTTGTGTAACTCATCGGCGAACATCACTTCAAAGGATTATTAGTAACAACAATAACAAAATATTAATTAAACATCAATGTCAACAATTATCTACATAACAACATTCGATCCGGGACATTCGAAAGACAAAATATTTTAATTAGTCTAAAGTTGGAAGCCACCAAGCTAACCAACCCACTAAAGTTCATATCATAGGTTAAATTCACACCATAACATGTATAATCTATGCCACATAATGTATAATGTCGTTGATTCGTTCTCATTGTCCTCCACTACAAATAATGTCTCAAAAAAACTGATTATATGAACTCATATCGAATAACAAAATGGTATATTGAGATAAGATAAATAGTAAGACCCTAAACCTACATATATATATATATATATATATATATATATATATATATATATATATATATAAAATTCATGTCTGACATATGAATATGAAATTAAGGACTTCCCGAAATGTACCTTATGCCGATCCAAAATTCCATATTTAAATCACTTTATGTCCCGTCTCACTGATTTCTAGATAGTTGACAATGTGGTGTTTCAGAATAAATAATCATTTTTTCAATTCTATATAAAGTTAGTCATTTCGGAATATTCCTTCATTTCTAACGTTCATCTTTGTGAATATCCCTTCTTTTAATATTTCCATATAACATATCAATGATATGAAAATTCTCTTTAATGTTTCCAAATTTACTACCAAGTGAACTTTTACTAAACATTTTTGCAATGAGACTTTGGGCGATAGACACACACGTCATAAATCACATGGAAACGAACATGGAACATCTAAGGATATACAAGGAGACAATGTCATTTAGTGATGGATTGTTTATCACTAAAGGCAAAGATTCTGTAGAGTTATCAAAATTCAAACATGCTTTTAAATCACAATGGAAGTAACCTTGAAATTTTTGTTTCCTCGTTTCTTCAGAAGTATAAGGGTTTTTTATATTGTTTTTTTACACGTTAGGAAACCTGGGAAATATTCTACTGATAATTGTCCCTGCAATCTGCACGGAGGCTGGAAGCCCATTTGGGGAACATAGTATCTGCAAGTCAAAGGGATTTGCGTATTCATCATTCTCCCTTGCGGTGAGTTGGCTTTTAATTTGCTCATATAATTTAACAATTATATTGTTTTCATATTGTGATGATGTTTATTTTTTCACCATTATTGGATCCTAATTCAAAAATTATGATACAGTTGGGCAGTTTCTACATTTGGACATACACTTTCCAATTGATAAAAAACTCAAGTTTAAGGTATTTGAAAGATGTCGAAGACCAATCACAACAGGAACCCAACAAAGACATGAATGAAAGTGAAAAAACATGTCTACTAAGTGTAGAAAGCCAAGAATATATCGATTTAGTTGTTCCATTATCATACCCGACTAGTGATAAAAAACAAATCCAACTTGTAAGCCTGTACAATTCATGTAACTTATACATTGATAGTTATATTATATTATACAGTTAATCTCATTTTCCATAGATATGTCCAGGCTATACACGAAGGATCTCTAAGCAATGATAATAAAAAAGAAGAATCCTCATGTAAACTAGTAGAAATACTCCACAAATTCTTGGAGGAACTGTTGTCTCCTCCAAACATTGGTTCTGTAAGTGTTATGAATTAAGCATCCACTTACTATGCACTAATATTCTTGACACATATAATAATCTAATAATTATATATATGTCCTCAGATTTTAGGAATGATTTTTGGGGCGACCCCATGGCTGAAAAAGCTTGTGATGGGGGTTGATTCTCCTTTACGAGTTATCCAAGATTCTGTCACACTACTTGGGTATGTTTATCCGATTATAGTTTTTTTAAGAAGCAATGTTTTGGATTTGAATCTATCTTAACAACATTTTCGTACTTTGTTATATAGGGATGGAACCTTACCTTGTATCACTCTTATACTAGGAGGCAACCTAATACAAGGTAAAACCTAAACAACCATAGAAACTCTTGGTCACTTATAATTATTTTATATTCTTGACAAAACTGATTACAGGTTTAAAGAGAGCAAGCATCAGACCTAATATCATCATCACAATCATCTGTATACGATATGTTATTTCTCCCATTGTTGGAATCCTTGTGATCAAAGCAGCTGATAGTCTAGAACTACTTCCTGCAGACCCTCTCTTTAGTTTCCTACTATTGATTCAGTACACCCTGCCACCTGCCATGAACATCAGTAAGTAATTCTTGTCTTATTTTAAATTAAAATGAATGAATGAACTGGGATAGAGAATTAAGATTATAAATGATTTGGATGCAGGTACAATGACACAATTGTTCAATGTGGGGCAAGAGGAATGTTCAGTGCTTATGATGTGGACTTACTTAGTAGCCACATTCGCACTTACCGGATGGGCGACTGTGTTCATGTGGATCTTGACATCATGATGTTTTGTTTGTGTTTGCATATATTATGTGCTATTGTTGTGTATATCTTTATATAAGTTTGTATGTATAGTGTTTCCAAAAACACATTTGTATATCCTTGTATAAGTTTGTATTTGTAAATGTGAAGTTTTGCTAATAGTGAAGTTAAGAGTTTTATTGAGGTTACTTGAGTTAGCAGTCAAGTGGGGATACTATGTGCTTGTTCTTAAAAAAAATATCAAGCATTAGGTCACATTTCCTTTTACAATCTTATTAACATACACATAAAAGTAACCCACAAGACTGAATAAATACACACATCAACATATGTTGATAACCCAAGTAGCAAACACATATACCGAGGAAGATGTAGAAGAATCAAGCGATCCAATAAGATTGTAAGGTGGCGTATAGGCTGGAGTTTGCTACTTGGAGTCGTTCAGCCCTGGAGTTTTAGGTAGGAGATATGGTTCTCCTAAAAGTGTCACCTTGGAAAGGTGTCATCCGGTTCAGGAAGCGGGGCAAGTTGGGCCCCAGGTACATTGGTCCTTTCAGGGTTATAGCCCAGGTGGGTAAGGTGGCGTAGAGGCTGGATCTGTCAGCCGAGCTTAGTCAGATCCACAACACCTTTCATGTCTCCCAGCTGCGGAGGTGCTTGGTAGATAACTCTGCGGTGGTGCCTCTAGAGGATATTCAGGTGGATGACAGCCTGAACTACATTGAGCGACTGATAGCCATCCTCGACAAGAAGAAAAAGGATCTAAGGATAAAGATGGTCGAGTTAGTGAATATGTAATGGCAGCACCGCAAGGGCTCAGAATGGACTTAGAAGTCGAAGGACGAAATGAGGGAGCACTACCCAAAGCTATTCCCATACGCAGCAGACTTCGAGGACGAAGTCTAAAATAAGTAGGGAGATTTGTAACGCCCGGATCCTGGTATGCATTTTAAAACAAATTATTCATTTTTGTAAAGGGACTCGACAAGTTGGAGGCCCCAAACTCGTCGAGTAGCAATGGAATTTGGACGCGGAATTTGAAGTCTAGTCGACGAATCGAGAGCCTCAACTCGACGAGTAGGGCTGCCAGAGTGAAACCCTAATATTTAGGGTTTGCACCCTATTTAAACACCTTAACCTCCAAAGGGTGGCCTCATTTGTAGCCTCCATCACTTCAAACCCTAGCCATGAAACCCTAATCCACCTTTGAGTGTTCTTTTTGTGTGTTCTTGGTGATTTTTAAGCTTGAGAAGGAAGGAGAAGCTTGAGGATTCAAGAGGAAGCCACTAAATCCGGAAGTTGAGCTGCATTTCTGACTCGTTTAAGGTATAAAGTTGATGCATTGCCTTTCCATTGCTTAGATCTTCATTTAGGGTTGTATTTTGTTACTTTTGGGCCATATCGAAGTCGTTTTTGGGATTTGAGTGTATCATGAAGTTGTGACTTCAGATCTAGGCACTCATGAGCTTATGAGGCTTAAAGTTGCTAGCTTTATGAAGCCTTGGCCCTTCCCCATTCCCTAGATCCTTTCTATAGCTTAGTTTTGGTGTTTCTAGCTTCATGACACCATGCATGTATGTAAAGTTGGCAACTTTATGTGGTAACTTAGTCCTAGGGGATTAGATCTATGGTTTGGAAGCATTTGACTCGACAGGAAATGACTGAATGGGTTTAGGCTATGGGGAACTCGATGAGTTGTTCATGCAACTCGGCGAGTTGGGCCGTGGTCCCCCAACCTTTTCTGTTACCGAGCAAACTCGTCGAGTCTCGGAGATGACTCAGCGATTTGGACATAGTTTTTGGGTTTTGAGGATTGAAGAACTCGACGAGTTCAAGGAGGAACTCGGTGAGTTCTGAGCGAAATGTCTCGACTTTGTATGAAGAGGAACTCGACGAGTTCATGAAAGAACTCAACGAGTTGGATCGACATTTCCAGGGTTTTATGGATCATGGAACTCAACGAGTTGATGAGCCAACTCGGCGAGTTGAGTCAACCAGGATGTTGACTTTGACCCAGATGTTGACTTTGACTTTGACCACTGACCAGAGTTGACCCTTACAGGGGTTATGAGTATGAAAGGGTAATCAAAGGAGATTTTATGTGTAGGAGTTTGAGAGGAGTTGATCCCAGAGCCAAAGACAGTTCAACTACTACACGACATTTGAGGTGAGTTACCTTCCAGTAGAAGTGGGTCGAAGATACCAATGCCGACCCACTAGTAAGAGTATAGTAGAGATGATTGTCTTTGTGATAATTATCTGGTATGCCACTATATGTTATGCTTTATGTGCTAGTATGCTATGATATTATGTGATAGTGGTAGGAGGGGTAGGATAGGCCCCAGTACCAGCCGAATGGTCCGAAGGGGTATGCCAGCACCATGATAAGCTAGGCAGTATATGACTTATGTGTTTATGTATTAGGATGTTATGTGGTAGAAGTAGGGAGTGAAATAGTCCCCGGTACCGGTCGAAATGACCAAATGGGTAGGCCAACACCTTGATATGCTAGGCGTGGTACCGATCGAAAGGACCGTACCGGTCTCAAGAAACCGAAGGGGTAGGCCGGCACCCTGATACGCTAGGCAGTTACCAGTCGAAATAGACCGAAGAGGTAGTCCAGTACCTGACCATGTTAGATAGTATGATTATTGTATGGTATGTGGTATGATGGGGGAACTCGCTAAACTTTGTGCTTACTGTTTTCAATTTTTGTTTCAGGTCCTTCTTCTTCGAAGGGAAAGGAGCCGGCATGATAGTAGCCCATCACACCACGATTTTCCGCACTATGATGTTCTTGGGATTTGTACCCTAACACTATTATATTATGACATGTTTTGAGACATATGACTTATGGGCTTTTTATGATATGAGATAACTTCCCGATGTTTTCAATAATCTGTTTTATGAATGATTAAATTAAAAATAAAATTTTTGGTATTGAAATTTGGGATGTTACATATTTGTTTTAAATTTTAAAAGTTCAGAGTTAAGATTCAAATACAAGTTCTAAGTTTACGATAGCGAGGATGTAACAATTAAAATATCATAATATAGTTTAATAACCACACATGGTGTGGCTTTATGAAAGTTCTTGCTACTCCAAGTCTCGTCTCTGAAGTCTTCAATCTAAACACAAGTTAAATTAATTAGGCAATGGAATTGCGAAGACAGAAAACTCGAGGGTGACTCATTTTGAATAAAAAGATAACAATCTACTTACTCAAATCAAACCTCAAAAAATCATAAATGAATTTAGGGTTGTAACAACCCAAAACTAATAAAAATGGTAATATATAACACATATATCCAAATATTATCAACGCTGAACATTGGTTAGCTTACATCAACAAGTCGCCTCGAAACTCCAAATAAGATAAGAATTTCATATACAACAATATGTAATGCATGCATCTATTTCTAACCCTTGTCCATCTCATAATGTACAACTCACCAAAAAAGATGGTTAATCATCGAGTTAATGAGATAATTTCATCCAATCAAGTTAATGAGATAATTTCCTCCATTTTGCTAGATTATAGACTAGACACTAGTAAACCATCACACTAAGCCACATCGACTTAACGACACCTAATTTGTCAAACCCTTATGGCTTATCTTGAATAGTGACACCAGATAGTCCCCCATCCTAATGTTTGCACTAATGGATGCTTGAAAAAAAATTCAAAATGCAAATTTTACTTCTCTTTCTTCAAATATAATGGTTAGAAGATCGTTAGAAGAAATTTCCAACAATATAAACAATAACGCATTTTCAAATTACTATTAGTTTATATTTTAACTAAAAGTCAATGCTTACAATCTCATTCATTAAATTTGAAAAATAAACTAACTATTTTACATCTTCAAACATGAACACAGCTATAGAGAGGCAAAAATGTACAATACTCGTCTACCACAAATATTGAAAAAACACGATGGCCATTTATGATTGTAATGTTGAGTTATATCATATTTTTATTATAACGTATTAAGAACTAGGTTAAAAACATGTGTACTACAACTTAGAAAATCAAACTACCTTGCTAAAGTATGAAAAAAAAATATAAAAATACAATATATACTAAAATATGACGAAATATAGAAAATATAAAAGTACATTGGTGAAAAGGTATGAAATATGACTTTCATAATCTTCATTTGTTTGTATTACAAATTTGTACTTTTAAAGTAGAATGATATGTACAGTATTTATTTAAAATTATTGTACATAAGAATAATAATAAAAATGAAAGTACCATATGTTAAGAAATATTTAGAAACTACATTATTGTAAATTTGAAATATTTATTAATAACGTATTGTACTTTATTAAATTTGCATATAAAAACCACACAAATATAGAGAAATAGTAAGAGATTAAAAGTACAATGCTAAAATAGTTAATGTTTGAAAGTAGAATATTGAAATAAGATTTTTTTTTTCTTTGTAAGTAGAATGGTGTATTACAAACATTAAATAAAAAAAGTATTCAGAAGACTAAGGAATGATAATCAAATATTTTCATATAAATATATGATTGACATTACAAATATATAACTGCATTAACAAGTTAAAACAATAATATTCAAAATAGAAACAAAATAATTAAAATTTCATAAATATGAAAATATTTATTTGTATACAAAATTTGATATTTAATTGGTAAATTTGTCTTCTTTATTTAAAATTAATAGTTTAAGTCATTCTCTACTTTAGATAGTGCAACATATAACTCCCATTTGTATAATAGAGGTTGACTCAAAACAAACAAATCTTCTGTAGATAGTGTCTCTGACTCTTTATTTATTGTCAACGTAAAATATACAACTAGTAGAAATTGTCTTCTTTGAAATGTGAAATACGTTTTTTGTCTGAACATGTCAAACTCTTCGACTCATTCTTGCGATAAAAGTGTGAGTTCCAATATTACTACCATATATGATTTTCGCTTTTATAACACGGTTACCCTATGATATTACTTGTAGTCTAATACTATTACATAAGCCATTTTTCTAATCAATGTTTCGGAATAACATATGATTGAAACACTGAATTTTAGGATTAGCTTGTGGTTTGGAAAACCTGATAGTTTCAGCCCATTTGGCAAACATGATATTGTTTGAAATATATTTTGTAAAAAATATGTTTGAAATATATTTTTTTTAAAAATGTTACCTAGTAAATGTTGAAGTTTTTATCTAGTTAAGAAATTATTGTATTATCATTAGACAAGTTTGATATGACATAACCTTTAACATTTTTTTTCAAATTAAATTCTGAAACTTAAATTTTGAAGACAAACTTCTTATTTAAGATGTGTTCAAATCAATGGAAAACTTTTCATATTATCCTCTTATAAAAATAAATAAAAATCAAGTTACTAAATGTAGATTTTTAAAACAAAACAATTAATATAAGTTTAAACTTAGTATAAGATAATCTTCGTTAAACTTGTCATGCAAATCTTGTATATTTTTTTACACAAATCTTGTCATGCAAATCTAGTGTATTTTTGTGCACAAACTTATTCACATCCTAATCAAATAAGGTTAGTCTTGAACTCTTATTTTAATTTTGAAAATAAATATTATGCAATTACGCTATTAAAAATAAGTAATAGTGTGAATAAAATAAGGACTAAAATGCAAAAATGGTCATGTGGTTAGCTGAAAATTGACACTTTAGTTCAAAAAAGATTTGGACTCACACCACCGATCCAAACTATTTAATTTGTCGTGAGTTTGGTCCAGTTTGTTATGAATTTTTTAAAATGATGGTTTTACCTTTATTAATTTCTTTTCCTATTTATTTTATAATTTTGTTACCTTTTTTATTTAAATTTAAACAAAAAAAATAACATCCTCATCCCTAATAACCCTACTTGACCTAGCCGTTCACCCGCGCTAAGCGACATGTTCTAGTAATTTCTTTCAAAAATTAGTTTTTAAAGACGATTAGTTTCACGCAAATAATTTACTACATATAAACGATTATCAATAAGAATAAGGTTAGCATAAATGAAATCAATTAGAATAAAAAATGAAAAGTTGAGATTCTTTACAAATTTACTTGAACACATGATGGGTTGTGTATTATTAAGAGAGGGAGAGAAGGTAGAAGCAGAGGTGGTAGACGGCAGTCTCACTGTGAGTGGTTTTGGTTGTTTGAGGGTAGAAAGGAGAAAAAGTATATGAGATAAAATTCGATGTTTTATAAGGTGGAAAATATGTCATTTGAAATTCTAAGAGTAGTCATATACGTGTGATAAGAATTAGTCTTCACATTATTTGTTTGAACCTTATCTGTGATGTTGAATTAGTCAACTGTTAGCTTAAAATATTTCCACTTTAAGTTTTATTAATTGTAAACATTTAAAATTCCGTAAGTAGTCATATACTCATTGTCTTAATTTCTAGTAACATGTCTGATAGATAGTAATATTTATGAATTGTTGACTTGTATTTTAATTTTTATTTGCAAAAAAATCATGCCTTTATTTTAGGAAGGAGAAGATCTCCTCAGTTATAATCACGGTTACAATTTGAGAAATTAAATTAAAATGTATGGTCCTTTTCCCTAATTTTAAGAAGGAAACGTCTTTCTTTTTTAATTACAAGGAAACCATTATTTCTAAAAATCATGCCTTTAATTTCCAAAACAGATCAATGACTTTATTTTAATTTTCAATCTTAATTTTGCTTAAAAATGTATTTTGTTTGTTTTATTTTTTGTGAAAGAAACATAGTTCAAGAATTAAATATTATTCCTTTTAATGGTCGATTTCTTTTAAACGAAAACCCCATTCTTAAAAGAATTCAAATTCTTATTCTTGCGAGCATGAAAACATAATACTTTGAGAATATAAAACTCTAAATTACTGAAATTCATATTCTTAGACAAATTAAAAGTCCCATTCTTTGATGATTCTTTAGAATCATTAAATATTATCAATTATAGAAACCCCATTTATAAATTATCTGCAATGAAAATGAAGTTGGGTATTCCTAATATATTGGACTTGCCTGCTTACATAAAATAGAGATTTCCTTTTCTACCCTTATCTATCGTATTAGTTCATTTTTTGTTGCTTTATTTAAAAAAAATTCATTACTAATTACAACCTATGATTCTCTCTCAATCCAAATCCTCATAATTTGTTATACATTGACACAATACTTACAATCCACATTTGGGTTTAGAAGCAATATCAGAATACCAGGTTGAAATTTACCACTTCAAGGACAACTCAAAAGTAGGGGCAAGGGCAGTTCTGTCAAAAACCAACATACTCTTCAGCATCAAGGGTGTGAACAACTTGACCAAAAGCATACTCTCTAACATCAATGTGACATCCCCATTTTTACATCTAGAAAAGACCGATTTTGTTTATGCTTTATAAAAATCAGAGTATCTCTTTTAATAAAAATGTTGCGGAATTTGTTACCAGAAAAACATGATAATTGCGTTATCAAAGCATTTCTAAAGAAATATATTTTTATTCACTTTTAAAACATTTGGGATGTCATCGTCAATACAGAAACATAAGCATAAACAAAACTTACATTCATTTACACTAGTGATCTACATCTCTTTTAAATCTCTCAGTGTAATGTGACTTCATATCAACACCTGTGATATAAATAAACTGAGTGGGTCAGGTTAGGAAACCTGGTGAGTACATAGGGATTTCAATCCCACAATGTTATATCCTATATATAATTTAGAACTCACAAAATATAAAATTTCACTTTATATGTATAAGCAACTCTTATCCCACCCCGTCGATCCTCACAACGAGACTATCCATACTCTCAAACCTAAGATTAACCGTTTTACCTAATCCATACTCCCGGATCGGAAATGAACGACTTTACCTAATCCATACTCTCAGATTAATGACGAATGGTTATGCCTAATCCATACTCTCAGACTAGGGACGAATGACTAATCCATACTCTCGGATTAATGACGAATGATTATGCCTAATCCATACTCTCGGACTAGGGACGGATGACTATGTCTTAATCCATACTCCCGGACTAAGGACAACTGACTATGTCTTAATCCATACCCCTGAGTTAATGACAGTTGACTATGTCCAATCCATACTCTCGGACTAGGGACAATGACTGTGTCTAATCCATGCTCCCGGATAAATGACATATGCTAAAGTTCTATTCACTGAGTATAACTCACTTGTACCCGTAAGAAAATACTACCCAATATTCCTCATAATTAATTTAGGTCTACTCCTTATCCTAAATTATCATATATAATCAGGTATGTTCTTTAACACGTATTTCAGGCAACATCAATTAACTCTCACATAAACATATAATTAATACTTCAATCAATACTTGTATTAAAATCATGTTCATGAAAGGGACTATGCACTCATACATAAACTCTTTAACAAATATTTAATACTATAATTAATACTTTTATTAAAATCATGTTCATGAAAAGGACTATGCACTCACTTGAAAGGTGGTGACTCAGCACTCGGACAGCGCTTCTATACTCTCAAAACAATTTTCCTTCGATAAAACCTAGTATCAATACCACTAGGGTTTAGTCTAACGATAACCGCGACAAATTAATAGTCTGACTATTATTACTATTATATAAGCGTTAAACGATACTTATATAACTCATAATAATAGCCCAAATAATTATTTTAAGGACCTAATAACATTACTATAATTGTTTGAAAGCTATATTAAAAATTGCATAGGCGTAGCTCACTTACAACAGGTTTTAAAGAAAACCGGGCTTCGCTTGGAGCAGCGTTTCGAAACCGAAAGACCCTTTTTCTCGGGACTCCGGGAGCCTCGGGGATTCCTTAGGGTGCTAGGGGATCACCTAGGCTTAGGGGAGGGTTAAAACCCTTAGTGAGAGAAAGTAAATTAGAGAGAGAAAGAGAATGGTGTGGAAAACTCGGAAAACCTCGCATGTATTTATAGGGGCCAGCAGCCTCGGTTACGCTGGGCGTCCAGCAGTCTACGCGAGGCGTAGGCTTTAGATAAGGGTGCCAGCTTCGCACCAGCTGGCTCGCACATCGGACTCAGATGGATAAGGGCGAGGGTACGCAGGGCGTACCGAATTTGGACGCGGGGCGTAATGCGAGGGGTGATGTGTCACAATCCGGAGCGAGCTCATTGAACAGCTGGGACTTAGGCCACGTCATCAATCCATGCATCAGCTTCGCAAATTGCCCCCTTAACTTCTAAAATTCGTATCTTCCTCGTACGAGCTCCATTTTCGACGTTCTTTATATCCACGCAAAGGTGGGAACGTACTCTAAAACTTTCGTTTAGAATCCATCGGCTAATTTTGACTTTATTTAAAAAGTTATATTGTTTAACAGACCGGGACACGATTGGTCCGTTAAAAATTCATAACTTCTTCATCTGACGTCCGTTTTCGTCTGTCTTTTTATCGTTACGCTACTATTAATGAGATCTTCGATTCTCGTTTAGGTTGTGTCGGCTAAAAACCGCTCGATCTAATATTCGATTTTCGGGTTGTACACTGTGTCACACCCCAAAACCGAGAAAGGCGGAAACGTTCTGGGGCGGAGGACGTCATGTAATGTATCACAACAATGTAAAGTAGTAAATAAGCAACAACATCATCCATTGCATTAATTGTATAATTTTAATTACAAGTGTGTTCTTTCATAGTATAAGACAACATAATAAATAATCAAAATAAAAGAGGAGTCTTGATTTCTCCGTCTTCACAAAACCTGGTCGTCGTACCTGTCTATTTGTGACCTGAGAATACAAGTTATTTTGAAGGCGAGTATCAGCAATAAAGCTGGTGAATTCATAAGTATTAAGGTGTTCTTGATTTGTAAAAACTGTAAAGTAAAGACTTGTAAACATTTGGAGAAAAGTTGGAAAATGTTTGTAAGTAATTGTAAACGTTTGAAAACCCTAGGAAATCCTATATTTCCTACTAGTATAAAAGTAGTCTTCTACGAAGACTCGACTGTTTTGAAAGTAGTCTTGTACCAAGACCCGACTGTTTTGTAAGTAAGCATCACTATAGATGTGAGGGTTTTTCCCTTGTTTAACTATTATTATAAAAGTTATAGTCTACCTCGTCGTTTATGTGTGTGAGTCACAATATAAAGGTAATAAGGAAAATAGTTTATCTATATCAAATATGTCCTACCTCGTCGTTCATGTGAATGTGTCACAAAGTAAAGGAAGGAAAATAATACAATAACTAAAAATGTATCCTTTTGCACTAGGATATTCACGGCGTGGAAACTCGCCGAACAGTACAACCGTGGACACCCGTCGACGCTCCTTTTCCCTACTGTAGCTAACAACTTTGGGTGTGGAATGGTAAGTCCCGAAACATTTGTAATAGATCCTATGTAATAGTATCTATTAAATGTATTAATGTAGTCGTGTTCATGTAAGCGTATCTCTATAAACGTATCAATGTAAACGTATCTCTGTAAGCGTATCTATGTAAATGTACTCATGTGAGCATATCTATGTACACGTATTCATGTAAGCGTATATATGTAAACGTATTCATGTAACATGTAATGTATTGGTATAGACTCATGAATGAACTGACTCTTGTGTGATTCCTTGTACTTGGAATTGTAAGTAGTATCTCCTAACTATACCTATTATAGTTACTAGTAATGTACGCGTATAACCGAAAGTATACCTTTGTTACCCAAAGGTGCTAAACTGACTAATGGAACCTTTATACCTATATATGTATACATGATATATAAATAATAGTTAGACGACATTCGGACGAGCAACCGATGCTCTGAGGCCACATCCCAACAATGAAAATGAAATAAAGCGAGCTAACCGTCCTAAGTCCTTTAAACATTATTTATATAACTATACATATGTAGGCATGCATTTGACAATATAAAAGCGTAAAAGAAGTTTTGTAAAACCTTTGAAAAGTTTAATACTAAGAAACGATGACCTGATGTCAGTTTATAAAACGATTGAAAGTAGTTTGTTTGATAAGACAGTTTAAGTATAAGGAGAACCTTTGTTTGAAAACACGTTTGTAACAGAATTTGAAAGGAACTTACAGTGTGTAAGACAGTTTGATAAAGAGTTTTAAACATGTAAAAACGTTTAGGAAAGTCATTTGAAGAAATCTGTTTGCTAAAACAGTTAATGTATAGTAATTCCATTTGCATGCTAGTTATTAATCACATGTGATTGATATAATAACTAAACCTGATTCAACTTGTATTTCCCCCCATAAAGCATTTATAAACATTTAAAAACATTTAAATGGTTAATTAAGGGGTATGAACTCACTTGATTGATTGAAGAAGTGAGACGAAAATCGAGCAGAACTTCGACTTGGAAAAGTTGATTTTCTCGGGATTCTCGGGAATCTCGGGAATGCGAAACCTTCCTTCGGGACTTGAATGTGAAAACCGGGGCTTCAGGAGGGCTTCGGGGGCTTAAACGCAGAGTTTCAACGCGAGAAAGAAGGGAACTGAGCAATGAAACTCGGAGCCCTTGAAATCTATTTATAGGGCCATATTATGGGTGCCACGTCGTGGCAAAGGGTGTGTCACGTCGTGGTGAGTCAACCTTATCCTCTTCCATTGATTGGACGCTCTCAGTCACTTGCCGGGCCGCGACCAACTGTGCCATGTCGTGGCAAGCCTGACAGCCTCGGATTTCGGGTCTCGAACTTGTAAAATTCGTAACTTTCGCGTACGAGCTCCGTTTTTGACGTTCTTTATATGCACGCTAAGGTGAGAATATACTCTACAATTCTCGTTTAGACTTCGTCGGCTAATAAAACTTTAAATTAAATATAAAAAAACATAAAAAAATATTATAAGCGAAATTTAGTCTTTTTAATTTTTTGAGGGACCAAATACACAACGAAACTAGCTTAAAATGACCACTAATCCGAATAAGTTGTAGTTTGGACTAAATCCCGGAAAAAATGCATACCACATGGACCATTTTTGTTGTTTTGTGTGCGTGTGTTTATATATATACATATATATATATATATATATATATATATATATATATATATATATATATATATATATATATATATATCTTCATTGCTGTTGGACCACACCGCTTGTCGGCCCACCCTAATCACCGGAGACTCTTTTTTTTTTCGCTAGACCAACCAAACGGCCGTCCAGATCAGTCGAAAACCCTAAACTTTTGTCATTGTGTCGCTCTGAACCACTTCGTCGCCGTCGTCGAAATATTTTTGTAGCAATGTTGGCTGGTGTTTGTGGGGGAGCTGGAGCTTTAGAGAAGGTGGCACTAGGGTTACAAAAGGTGATGTGAAGATGGTGTTCGTGGTGGATTTAAAAATAAACGGAGAAGGAAGAGAAACGAAGGCGGTGGCAAGTTAGGGTTTGCTGAGGAAGATGGCAATGAGCTAGATTTGAACTCTGATAAAGGTTTCCACATTGACCTTTTTCTTCTTGTCACTGCTATTCATCTTTTACAAACATAGGAGGCTAAAAGGAGAAGGAAAGAAACGTCACCACCTCTCTAAACTCGTTTTCCAGGTCGTGGTAGTGGTGGCGTTCTGATTCTTTGGCGGTGGGCGTTGGAGAAAGAGACATCCTAGCAGTTGGTGGTGGGGGTTTCAGGCTGTGGCACCGGTGGTTTTCAATGAACAATATATATATATATATATATATATATATATATATATATATATATATATATATATATATATATATATATATATATATATATAGAGAGAGAGAGAGAGAGAGAGAGAAAGAAAATATTGAAGGGATGCAATGGGAGTAAGGGTATTATTTTAGATTTATATTTTCTTTTTGTTTTATTTTTAATTATAAAAATTGTAAAATGAATAAAGAAATTAGAAATGGGATTATGAAGTAATTAATAAGGGCAAATCTATTATTTAAAAAAACATTCAAAATAAATTGGACCAAACTCGTAACAAGATCATAGTATTAGACCGGTGGTGCTAGTCTAAAATGTTTTGGACTAAAGTGTCAATTTTTGACATACCACATGGACCATTTTTGCAGTTTTGGCTAAATTTAAAAAAAAAAAATACTTTTTTGATAACACCCCAATTGCAACAGCTATGACATCTATATTCTGCCAACGTTTTTAACTTCAATTTTATTCACACTATTACTTATATTTAATATTGTAATTTTATAATGTTAATTTTACTTTTTTTTTTAATTATTTTAGATTCAAAACAACAATAAGAGTTAAAGATTGCATTCGGGTCATTTCTCTCACATCACGTGATTTATCTATTATAATTGCAAATAACTCACTTTCTATATCTTTTACAATAACCTTAATAGTTTTCTCTCACATCACGTGATTCATCTACTGAACTTGCAAAGAACTCACTTCCGACAATAACCTTAGTAGTTTTCTTTGTTGCAGCATGTACGATATCCTTTTGAATTGAACTACTTGTCATTTGTGAATTCTTTGAAGCATTCTTTAATACAACAAGACGTACTTTATCATTTCGATTAACATAGAACTGAAGAAGTTCAAAAAATTTACCTTTATTAATCGAGTCTTCACTTTCATCATGACCTCGAAAAGGTAATCTTGGATCTAACGCAATCAGTAGAAGCATTTAATTTGATATGTTGGTTGGTCCTAACAAGGTCACTTTGCTTATCAAAAGTAGTAGCTATGGATTGTCTTTGGTTCATCAGATTTTGACACTTCAGGATTGCCATATTATGTGGAGCTCTAACATTATGATGTTCTAGACTCAATTTTTTATTCAAAGTATGAAATCCATTTTTTACAAAATGATCCTAAACGCCTTGGTTTTTTTATCTCATGTTTAAATAGATAACAACATAAACAAAATGCGCCTTCCAATTTTGTACTATAATCTAGCCAATATTTGTAATCATCAAACCAAGAAGGATTAAATCTACGAAGTCTACCTCCAATATCTCTTTGTTGGAAAGAATGAATTCAAGGTTGAAATGGTCATTTTTGCAAGTAGGCTTTTCTGATTTCACCTCATTGATTGACATGGTAAACTTCCATACTTGGTCTTTCTCGTGGATCCGCGGGAAGTGTATTTAAGTTAACTCTCATATACTTCGAGGGAGGTCTTTCTTGTTCATTGTTTCCTTGCGTTTTTTCATTATCATTAGATAAAGAGCCTGTATTATTTTTTTAATAAAACCTTAACATTGTACCTAAAATAAAAATAATTATCGCAAACGCATAATCATCAATCTATATAGATGTACTAATTGAAAAACTATGAATAAATAACACCAAATACAACATAAACTCTATAAATTAACAAAACATATTTAACTGTTTAACAATATATATATATATATATATATATATATATATATATATATATATATATATATATATATATATATATATATATAGTTATATTTTATAGACTTTGACATATCATATCCAAATTTAAGAGAATTTCTATACATACCTCCACCCTCCATGTGAGTGTAATCATGTTTTATGTGAGTGATGGGGGTACATATAATAGCACCCCACAATAAATTTCTTTTAAATTTCTATAGTATTAAAGTAAGAGAGAGAATCAAAGAAAACTTACCTCAGACCTCATGTCTCAAATCTCTCTCTGGAATTAAAACACAAATGCATCTGAGAGTTTTTAGGAGGATGAACTTGGCCACCAGAAAAAATAAAAACCAACAAAAATTGCTAACAAATAGAAAGGTAGGCTACCACAACATTGAAGGTGGAATGCTGGCTATGGAATTAGATGCTATAGGCATTCACCACGGCGCGGTGGAGTGTTGTCCACGATGCAGTGGTTTGCTTATCATGTGTCTGTTTTTTCATCTAGTGACCACGAATCGGTAAATGGGGTTAGCCGCGACGTGGTGGTTGATAGATGGTTGATTGTTAACTTGACTGTTGACCGTTAACTTATTGGGTAGTTTGGCCTTTGGTCAAACTTTGGTAGAATTGAGTAATTGACTAAGGACTAGTCTCTGTTTGGCATTAGGAAGCTCAGGTGAGCTGTTTTGTTGTTGTTGATGTAACAGCCCGGATTCTCAGGTATTAATTATTATTGTATTTTGGTATTTTGTGAGGAGACTCGGCGAGTTGGAGCTCAAACTCGCCGAGTAGGATCGCGGTTTGGACGCGGGTTCGCGTCTGGACTCGGCGAGTCCAAGGAGTGGACTCGGCGAGTCCACGTTGTTTAATGAAACCCTAATTTCCAGGGTATGAGACCTATTTAAGGGGGCTTATGGCCGTCATTTGCGGCCACCAACCCCAGAGAGAACCCTAAAGAGTCTTTGAGCGTTTTGTGAGAGAGAAGAGGAAGATCCTTGACTATTTGTGGGTGTTTTTGCACATAAAAGAGGATCAAGGCAAGAGGAGACCAAAGAAGGTGCTAATCTAGTGATTTCTGAGCTCAGAGACTTCATTTGAGGTAACCATTCGTTCCTTTCTCAGTCCTTGATGTGAATCTTAGAGTTAGGGTTTCTTTGTGGAATGATCCATGGGAGTAATTGGCCTCTTCTTGTGTTGATGCTTTAGATCTGGACCCAAAGAGGTCCAGAGACCCTTTTCCCTCAAGCTTTATGAGTGTTAATGGAGGCCATGAGCTTAGAATAGCATTCTAGAGACCATATCATCAAATAAGGCCTTTGGACCTTTGCATAAGCACCAAGATTGTAACTTTACGTGATGAATGTGTTTGGGAAGGCCAGATCTAGGGTTTGGGAAAGCAGATCTGACCTCAGAAGGTCAATAGAGTTTGTGCATGACATGAACTCGCCGAGTTGTTCTTGGGACTCGGCGAGTAGGGTTGGGGTTTCACGTAAAGTGTTCAACGGGTGGACTCGTCGGGTTAGGGGATGACCCAGCGAGTCAGGGAGAGTCTTTATGGGGTTGAGTCAAACCGGAACTCGCCGAGTTGTTCTTGAGACTCGGCGAGTTGAGTCATGGTTGCCCCGCGATTCATGTCAGATGGAACTCGTCGAGCTAGGGAGGTACTCGAGGTGCCAAGAGAGGATCCGAGGGAGTCAGTGAATGCGTGCAGACTCGCCGAGTCGCTTTGGTGCACTCGCCGAGTCCGGTCAAAGTTGACCGTTGACCGTTGACCAGAGTTGACCTGTGTTGACTTAGTAGGGTTAGTCAACCTTAGTCTTGGAAGTGTTAATTAGAGATATGTGTTGTATATAGGAGGATTATAGCTCGAGGGATCGAGCACGAGTGATTCAGGGATTTGCAATTATCGAGATACACGAGGTGAGTCTTCTCACTATACGATTATCGAGATACACGAGGGATTTGCTATCTATGTTATGTGTTGTATTGCATTATTTCTATGTGATTTATGTTGTGCATGTTTATAGAGTTAGAACCTGAGGGTTCACAGAGTTTGGATGCACGAACCCACAGAGTTATAGCCTCGAGTGGCTAATATGTGTTCACTAAGCTTTGTGCTTACAATGTTTGGTGTTATTTGTTTCAGGTGCTAGTGACGACCGTGGGAAGGCACCGGCTTGATCAATACACACGCACGGGATTTTATGATTATGAGATCTTGGGATTTTGTATGACTTGGGTTGAATTTCAAACATGTGTGTTTTTATGAATATTAAGTGAATTATGTTTTTATAAAAAATTTTAAAATTTGTTTTGAAATTTACGGTGTTACAAGTTGGTATCAGAGCCTTGGTTTGAGGGATTCGGGTACACCTTCGGGGGTATTTGAACTCAAACTGAGGATTTGGAAAATATTTTCAAAAGAGAACCAGATTTTATAAAAGAAGTAAAAGATTTTTTAGAGAAACTCAGAGCAGAAACGTGTGTACGATCAGTCAGCGCCCGAACGGTGATTTACCAAAATGCCCTTATATTATATGTTTATGAGATTGATATGATGTATTCTCTTGCTAGAGCAGGCTAGGTACTCCTATTAGGACTAGAGTGTCCTGATTTGTGATGCCTTAGCCTAGGGGAAAGTGAGCTGCTATGAGATGCTTGAGAGTGAATAGGTAGCAGCGAGGAGCTTATGAGAGATCTGTTAAAGAGTGATAGAGTACTTGGAACTTGGAATCCGAAGAGGAGGATTTGGGGTGTATACTGAAACGGTGCGGACAGTAGTATTGGGCCCGTACTACTGAAGGCATCGGAGCGGTGTACAGTTCAAATAAGAACCTTCGGAATGCCAAGGATCAAGGAGGAAAGAGTTGTCGAGTGTGAGTATGCTCGAATGGATTCTAATTTATCGTATGTTGTATTTCAGAGGTTGATCATGGTGAGGACACGTCATATGCCAGAGGGCAGTGGGGCTAGTGATGAGGAGATCCGTTAGATCATCCACGAGGAGGTGGTTGCGGCCATCAGGGCAGAGATACCAGAGATGTTCGGGTCTATTAAGACCACGCTGATTGAGACTTTCGACGAGCGTTATGTTGTTCTTTCTGAGGCTGCTGTTGCGGCGGCCACTGCAACTGTTGTTGCTGCGAGGCCGCAGGGTGGTGATGCGTTGCTGTTCCGGGAGTTCAGCAACACAAAACCACCAGAGTTTGATGGGACCTAGGACCCGGTGGCGGCTATGAGATGGATTTCAGACATAGAGGGGTGTTTCTTTACTTGCTCATCTCCTGAGCATTTGAGAGTTCGGTTCGTGATGAACCAGCTTCGCTTGGGAGTGAAGAACTGGTGGAAGTTTGTGACAACACACTTTTCGCCTGCTGAGCTTGCGGTAGTGACCTGGGAGAGGTTCACTGCCATGTTCCGAGATGAGTACGTTCCCCAGGTGGAGAGGGAGCGTTTGGCCCAGGAGTTTCTAACCCTCAAGCAGGGTACTGAGTCTGTTACGGTGATTACCAGGATGTTCCACGAGAGGGCGATGTTCTGCCCTGAGCACGTGTCCACTGAGCAGGCACGCATGAGCCGATATTTGAGTATCTTGAGGCGAGACATTCGGGAGTTCGTGGCGAACTCCTCGTACCGGACATTTGCCGAGCTTCAGGAAAATGCCCGGAAGAGGGAGATTAAGCTAGAGACTCAGGCCAGGGAGGAGGCGAAGTCTCAGGGGAGGGATCGACGACCGGCACAGTCCCAGCAGGCAGCCAAGCGGGTCAAGCCCGTTGATCCCAAATCTGGGAGCCAGAGGGGCCGCACTTGTGGAAAGTGCGGCAAGGGTCATGATGGAGTATGTAGAGCTGGATCTTGCTACAAATGTGGCAAGGAGGGGCATATGGCCAAGGAATGCCCCAAGGGATTTGCAGTGTGTTTTCACTGCAACTAGACCGGACATTGGAAGGCGGAGTGTCCGCAGTTGCGAGGATCAGCTCAGGGAGCACCTCAGGGATCTGCCCCTGCCGCCATCAGAGCTACCGAGAGTCGGCCAGTGAAGGCCGAGGCGCCGAGGGCACGAGGGAGAGCCTTTCAGTTGACCGCGGAGGAGGTCCGCGCAGCGCCCGATGTCGTGGCTGCTACGTATTCTTTCATGTATTTATTTTGATGATGAGATATTATGCTTATATTATGTTATGCGTAGGTACTTTTCTTGTGAATTCTGTACCTGCCTTGGTGTTATTTGACTCGGGTGCGAGTCGGTCTTTTGTATCTTTGGCTTTTAGTCAGCATATCAGTGTTAGTTGCGAGGCGCTGAGCCGACCTCTGAGAGTTTCCATAGCTGACGAGAGGGTGATATATGCCACGGAGGTGATCCGCGGATGCGTATTCGAGATTTTCGGTGTTGAGTTCCCGATTGACTTGGTTCCTATTGCGATGGGTGATGTCTGTGTCATTGTGGGCATGGACTGGTTGAGCAGGTTCGGTGCGGTTATCGACTGCGAGCGACAGCTGGTGACCATACGAAACCCTAGTGGGAGAGTTCTTACAATGTACGACGAGGGTACACGTTTTGGATCAACATTTTGTTCGGCCGCTAGGGTGAAGCAGTGTCTACAGCAGGGCTGTAAGGGTTTTGTGGCATACGTGTTGGATATGCGGGTTGATTCTGAGAGGCCGAGGTCAGTGGAGGAGGTTCCGATAGTGCATGAGTTCCCGGATGTCTTTCCAGAGGAGTTGCCGGGTGTGCCTCCCGTGAGGCAAGTAGAGTTCAGTATCGATTTGGTTCCGGGGGCCGCGCCTATCGCCAAGGTGCCTTATCGTCTTGCACCTCCAGAGATGCAAGAGTTATCCTTGCAGCTTCAGGAGCTGCTGGGGAAGGGGTTTATTCGGCCGAGCAGCTCGTCGTGGGGATTGCCTATCCTGTTTGTCAAGAAAAAGGATGGTTCACACTGGATGTGCATTGATTACCGAGAGTTGAACAAGCTGACGGTCAAGAACCGTTACCCGTTGCCGAGGATCGACGATTTGTTCGATCAGTTGCAGGGAGCATCTTGGTTCTCCAAGATCGATTTGAGGTCTGGATATCATCAAGTGAGGGTGTGAGATGAGGACATCCAGAAGACAACGTTCAGGACGCGTTATGGGCATTATGAGTTTGTGGTGATGCCCTTCGGGCTCACCAATGCCCCCGCAGTGTTCATGAATCTCATGAACCGGGTGTGCTGGCCGATGTTGGATCGGTCAGTGATTGTATTCATCGACGACATCTTGGTATATTCGAGATCTAGAGAGCAGCATGAGGAGCATTTGAGGGAGATCCTCAGAGTTTTGAGATCGGAGAGGCTTTATGCCAAATTCTCCAAGTGTGATTTCTGGTTGCGAGAGGTTCAGTTCCTGGGACATCTCGTTAACCAGGAAGGGATATTGGTCGACCCGGCCAAAGTTGAGGCGGTGATGAGTTGGGAGGTGCCGAGGTCACCCTCCGAGATCAAGAGTTTTCTAGGGTTGGCCGGTTATTATCGGAGATTTATCAGGGATTTCTCTAAGATCGCAGTGCCACTCACCAGGTTGACCCGGAAGGGTGTCGCTTTTTCATGGGGCCCCGAGCAGCAGGCCTCCTTTGAGACGCTTCGCCAAAGGTTATGCGAGGCCCCGGTGTTAGCCCTCCCCGAGGGAATGGAGGACTTTGTGGTATACTGTGATGCATCGATCTTGGGGTTGGGAGCGGTACTGATGCAGAGAGGGCATGTGATAGCATATGCATCGAGGCAACTGAAGCCACATGAGTCGAGGTATCCCACCCACGATCTAGAGTTGGGGGCAGTGGTGTTCGCCCTCAAGATTTGGCGTCACTATCTGTATGGGGTTCGGTGTACGATATACACGGACCATAAGAGCTTGAAGTATTTGATGGATCAGCCCAACCTAAATATGCGGCAGAGGAGGTGGTTAGATGTGGTTAAGGATTATGATTGTGAGATCCTTTACCATCCGGGCAAGGCTAATGTGGTAGCCGACGCCCTGAGTCGTAGGGCAGAGAGCGCCCCGTTGCGAGGTGTATGTTTGCGTTTGACCGTGATGGCTCCGGTGTTGGACACCATTCGTGGAGCACAGGCTGAGGCCGTGAAATCAGAGAACCAGAAAAGGGAGCGAGTGGTAGGGTTGGTATTGGAGTTCGTTACCGATGGTCGGGGGCTTATGACATTTCAGGGGCGGATTTGGGTACCGTTTGTGGGAGGGACGCGTACCATTCTGATGGAGGAGGCTCATCGGTCGAAATTCTCGATCCATCCTGGGGCCACTAAGATGTATTTGGATCTGAGGAGGGAGTATTGGTGGCCCTGTATGAAGAGGGATGTTGCGTGGTTTGTGGAGAGGTGCTTAACCTGCCGTAGGGTTAAGGCCGAGCACCAGAGGCCGCATGGTAAGTTGCAACCGTTGGAGGTTCCCGAATGGAAGTGGGAACATATTACCATGGATTTTATCACCAAATTGCCAAGGACTGCTAGGGGAGTCGATGCAATTTGGGTGATTGTAGACAGGTTGACGAAGAGCGCTCACTTTCTTGCTATTAGTGAGAGCTCCTCCGCGGAGAAGTTAGCAGAGATGTACGTGAGAGAAGTAGTATCTCGGCATGGGGTGCCGATCTCGATTGTCTCAGATCGGGATGTACGTTTCACTTCCAGATTCTGGAAGAAGTTTCATGAGGAGCTGGGTACTAGGCTGCATTTCAGTACCGCATATCACCCCCAGACGGACGGACAGAGTGAGCGGACGATTCAGACGCTCGAGGACATGCTCCGGGCATGTGTGTTGGATTCCGGGGGGGGGGGGGGGGTTGGGATACGTACTTGCCCTTGGCAGAGTTTTCTTATAACAACAGCCATCATTCGAGCATTGGTATGCCACCCTTTGAGCTGTTGTATGGGAGGAGGTGTCGAACCCCCATTTGCTGGGGAGAGGTCGGACAGCGTGTTATGGGCAGTACCGAGATCGTACTTCAGACGACCGAGCAGATCCAGCAGTTCAGACAGAGGTTGTTGACCGCTCAGAGTCGACAGAAGAGTTATGCGGACAGACGCCGGTCCGAGCTTGAGTTTCAGGTCGGCGACTTTGTGCTCCTGAAGGTCTCTCCTTGGAAAGGAGTGATTCGATTCCGGAAGAGGGGCAAGTTGGGGGACCGAGATATTGGTCCATTTAGGTGGTCGCGAGGGTAGGCAGGGTAGCCTATCGTTTGGATTTGCCAGCAGAGTTGGGGCAGATTCACGACACTTTCCATGTGTCGCAATTGCGGAAGTGTATAGCCGATGAGTCGGCAGTGGTTCCATTAGAGGATATTCAGGTGGATGCGAGCCTGAATTATGCTAAGAGACCAGTGGCAATCAGAGATCGGAAAATCAAGGTTCTGAGGAATAAGGAGGTACCCTTGGTTTTGGTTCAGTGGCATAAAAAAAAAAACCAACAAAAATTGCCAACAAATAGAAAGGTAGGCTACCACAACATCGAAGGTGGAATGGTGGCTATGGAATAAGATGCTATAGGCATTCACCACGGCGCGGTGGAGTGTTGTCCACGATGCAGTGGTTTGCTTATCATGTGTCTGTTTTTTCATCTAGTGACCACGAATCGGTAAATGGGGTTAACCGCGACGTGGTGGTTGATAGATGGTTGATTGTTAACTTGACTATTGACCGTTAACTTTTTGGGTAGTTTGGCCTTTGGTCAAACTTTGGTAGAATTGAGTAATTGACTAAGGACTAGTCTCTGTTTGGCATTAGGAAGCTCAGGTGAGCTGTTTTGTTGTTGTTGATGTAACAGCCCGGATTCTCAGGTATTAATTATTATTGTATTTTGGTATTTTGTGAGGAGACTCGGCGAGTTGGAGCTCAAACTCGCCGAGTAGGATCGCGGTTTGGACGCGGGTTCGCGTCTGGACTCAGCGAGTCCAAGGAGTGGACTCGGCGAGTCCACATTGTTTAATGAAACCCTAATTTCCAGGGTATGAGACCTATTTAAGGGGGCTTATGGCCGTCATTTGCGGCCACCAACCCCAGAGAGAACCCTAAAGAGTCTTTGAGCGTTTTGTGAGAGAGAAGAGGAAGATCCTTGACTATTTGTGGGTGTTTTTGCACATAAAAGAGGATCAAGGCAAGAGGAGACCAAAGAAGGTGCTAATCTAGTGATTTCTGAGCTCAGAGACTTCATTTGAGGTAACCATTCGTTCCTTTCTCAGTCCTTGATGTGAATCTTAGAGTTAGGGTTTCTTTGTGGAATGATCCATGGGAGTAATTGGCCTCTTCTTGTGTTGATGCTTTAGATCTGGACCCAAAGAGGTCCAGAGACCCTTTTCCCTCAAGCTTTATGAGTGTTAATGGAGGCCATGAGCTTAGAATAGCATTCTAGAGACCATATCATCAAATAAGGCCTTTGGACCTTTGCATAAGCACCAAGATTGTAACTTTACGTGATGAATGTGTTTGGGAAGGCCAGATCTAGGGTTTGGGAAAGCAGATCTGACCTCAGAAGGTCAATAGAGTTTGTGCATGGCATGAACTCGCCGAGTTGTTCTTGGGACTCGGCGAGTAGGTTTGGGCTTTCACGTAAAGTGTTCAACGGGTGGACTCATCGGGTTGGGGGATGACCCAGTGAGTCAGGGAGAGTCTTTATGGGGTTGAGTCAAACTGGAACTCGCCGAGTTGTTCTTGAGACTCGGCGAGTTGAGTCGTGGTTGCCCCGCGATTCATGTCAGATGGAACTTGTCGAGCTAGGGAGGTACTCGACGTGCCAAGAGAGGATCCGAGGGAGTCAGTGAATACGTGCAGACTCGCCGAGTCGCTTTGGTGCACTCGCCGAGTCCGGTCAAAGTTGACCGTTGACCGTTGACCAGAGTTGACCTGTGTTGACTTAGTAGGGTTAGTCAACCTTAGTCTTGGAAGTGTTAATTAGAGATATGTGTTGTATATAGGAGGATTATAGCTCGAGGGATCGAGCACGAGTGATTCAGGGATTTGCGATTATCGAGATACACGAGGTGAGTCTTCTCACTATACTTTACCTTGAGTAGGTAATCAGAGTTATGTGACAGAGTATTTGTATGCTATGTATGTTATGTGTTGTACTGCATTATTTCTATGTGATTTATGTTGTGCATGTTTATAGAGTTAGAACCTGAGGGTTCACAGAGTTTGGGTGCACGGACCCACAGAGTTATAGCCTCGAGTGGCTAATATGTGTTATATGTGGTATTTTGGGGAACTCACTAAGCTTTGTTCTTACAGTGTTTGGTGTTATTTGTTTCAGGTACTAGTGACGACTGTGGGAAGGCGCCGGCTTGATCAGTACACACGCACGGGATTTTATGATTATGAGATCTTGGGATTTTGTATGACTTGGGTTGAATTTCAAACACGGGTGTTTTTATGAATATTAAGTGAATTATGTTTTTATAAAAATTTTCAAAATTTGTTTTGAAATTTACGGTGTTACAGTTGAGCTTTTTCTTTTTTAGTTCAAGTGAGTCTTCTCACTAT
Source organism: Lactuca serriola (assembly GCF_051521515.1). Classification (NCBI taxonomy): domain Eukaryota; kingdom Viridiplantae; phylum Streptophyta; class Magnoliopsida; order Asterales; family Asteraceae; genus Lactuca; species Lactuca serriola. The sequence goes on from NC_136409.1 coordinate 163,065,883, forward strand.
ACTATGTAGGATGCTAGATTGTCATTATGACTTTTTTATGTATGTTATGTATGTTGGGCGAGGCTCAATCTATGAGACCTCTTTTTCATGTTGGGTGAGGCCCGCTGGGTGAGACCCGTTATATTATTGGTAAAGGCCTGTGGGCGAGGCTCGTTATGTATGTCAGGTGATGCCCACATTGGTATGTGGTATCTTGGGGAACTCACTAAGTTTCGTGCCTATGGTTTTAAGTTTAAATGTTTCAGGTCTCTTTAGCAATACGGGAAGAGAATGGCGTGATTGCATCACATTTGTTGTTACATTTTCAAGATGTTTCACATTATAATATTAATACTTTGATTTATTTTTTCAAAACAATTGAATATTTACTTTTATGAATGAGTGGCATGGTTTCCTTTGATTTTAAATAAAAAATCTGGTTTGAAATTTGTGACACTATAGAAGGAGATCTTGATGGTAATTCAATACGATGTATTAATGCTTTTCGTATGAATGCTAGTTTATTTACACTACTATGCGAAGAATTGAAAAAAAAATTATGGGTTAAAGGGAAGTGATAGAATATCGGTGAAAGAAAAGGTTGGAATCTTCTTATATACACTTGGACTATGTCTTTCTATCAGAGATGTTGTTAAGAGGTTTCAATGTTTTGGAGAGGTAATTAGTCGAGATTTTCATGATGTATTGGAATCCATTTGTAGATGGAGTAAAGGTTTCATGGGTCTTGTACGTGAGTATATTAGACGTAAAGATGCAATATTTAAAAGCATACCGTGTCATATTGAAAATGAAAGTCGATGTATGTCTTATTTCAAGGTAACTGATTGTGGTATTTCATTTTCATAGGTTTTTGTATTGTAATTTAAACATTTTCTTATTAAGATTCCATTGGATGCATTAATGGTACTCATATAGATGCATCTATCCCATTGGTTGACTAAATGAGATATAGGGGAAGAAAAGGAGTCCCTACATTCAATGCAATGGATTTATATGACTTTGGCATGTGTTTTACATTTATATCTATTGGGTGAGAAGGATCGGCACATGTCGAGTGTTTCTTCATGCATTGAGACACCTTATATGAATTTTCCTAAGCCCAGAAGGTACAATAGTTTGATATTGTTTATAATTTTTGCGCTAAAAATCATTTGAATTTTTTTTCATATAGGAAAATATTATGTAGTAGATATAGTATACCCTGATCGAAAAGGATATCGGACACCATATTAGCATCTTAGATATAATCAATCGCAGTTTGAACATGTGCTTCCAACCAATGCTCGAGAAGATTTTAAGCATGTACATTGTAACACCCATAAAATTCAAGCCAATTTAAAACTTTTTAAACCATTCAAAACCCATTAGTTATTACAAAATGTTTTCAAAATAGTTTCATATCAGAGTATCCCAGAAAACCATAAGTCCAAAATGCGAGGATGTGTACGGTCACGCCTTCGCATTGCCAAGTCATCTGGAGCACCTAAAACAATAAACTGAAACCGTAAACACAAAGCTTAGTGAGTTACCCCCAAAATACGAATACACATACAATCCACACAACCACGTCAGAAATATCATAACATAACAACCTGAACAGCATGTAATGGGTCCACAACTTTACAGACTGGATTACCCTTGGGCCCATAGTGTGAGTCTGGATTGCCTACCGGGTCGACAACTCACATCTGGATTGCCACCGAGCCCACAATACGAGTATGGATTGCCTACCGGGCCCACAGCTCGTATCTGGAATGCTACCGAGCCCACAATATGAGTCTGGATTGCCTACCGGGCCCATAGCTCGTATCTGGAATGCTCCTATGGTTTGTTGGCTATCGCACGGAGCAATACAACCTCAACCCATCCCACATAGCATGTCAACATATAACAACACTAATGCGCATACAGATAATCCCATAATAACAAAGGTAGTCCTACAGATATACCTAACTGGCATAGCAACTAGCACACAACACTAACTCATATTCAACATATCAACAACTACCCGAATATTAATCCGGAGGGACCGACCTAATGTCGTAGACCTTGTCGGTATAGTGAGGAGAACTCACCTGACACTGCTGAAGTCCCGCGGATAAACCTAGCTACTGGTTGACAAATTCCCGAACTGTCAACATCAAACACACCTAATTAATAATTGGGTTCCAAGCCCAAGGTCCAACTCACACCGCAACAACCCAATAGTCAAGTAATGAGCCAAAGCCTAACGCATGGCCCAATTTTCCAAATTGGGCCTAACCCTTCACATGGGCCTTACCCTTACGCCTAATCATCTCTTCTGGTCCAAACACTTGGCATTCTAGTGGCCTAATCTCTCATAATCATAAAGGCCCAATTATGGCCCATCTATGGCCTAATTTTCTAAATTGGGCCCAAGTACTCACATGGGCCTTATCCTAAAGCCCATCTAATTATTTTGGTCCATTAACTTGTTCTTGGATAGCCCATCAATAGTCCAATCGCTAAAGCCCAATAGGAAGGCCCAACTCAAGTCCCATGTGAAATTAGGGTTTTCACATGAAATGACTATTAGGGTTAAGTGTTCCTACTTAACCCATTAAGGACTTAATCCACTAAGGACTTAATCCATTAAGTCCAATATTGCTCCAGTTAATTTTGCAGTTGATCATTAAGTAATATTTTAAGTTTATTAAATAATTCTCGTGTATGTGTCCCGATTGATTCCCACAAATTAGGATTTTATGCCATTAGGGTTTTCCAAACGCTAATTAGGGTTTTCCAACCCAATACTAGCCTATTAGTCCATTGGTTGGGCTTTTAGGTCTTATTGGGCCTATTAGGGTTTTATTGGGCCCACTAGGGTCTCTTTGGGCCCACTAGGGTTTCATTGAGCCCAATTCCGTCTAAGCATTCCAAACAAGTCCAAAACACAAACAGAGCACACCGTCACTGAACACGGTGGCAGGTGGCGGCAGCCACCACCTTTCGGTGGTGGTTTAGACTTTTCTTTTCATTATTCCAATAGGGATTACAATACAATTTATGATAATATCCAATAACACACACACTCATTAAATAATACACACACAACCACCCTTGTGGTGGCCGGTGGTGGTTCATGGTGGCAGCCATCACCTCACGGTGGTGGTGGTGGCTTTTCTAGCTAATCCCGGTTACACAATATAGCAACAATGCACATACATACAAAGTAACACGCACACCCACACAACCACCACCCTACGGTGGTTTGTGGTGGCAGAAATGATTTCAAGGCATCAAACACCATGGTCGGAGGCCATGGTGGGTTTTTCCTCAATCTCCGGCGAAGCAAACACACCCACTCATGTTTTCTAGTTCGTAGATGAGTCCAGCCACCCACCTGGTGACGTTCAACGGACGGCAGCAGCCTCCACGCAAGCATCTGGCAGTAAGCGGTGATCAGAATGGTATAGGCAACAGTCGAGCGTGGCTGTGAGCGGTAGCAAAAAAGAGAAGAAGAAAGAAGGAGGATACGGCAGTCCACCGCTTGATGGCAACGGAGCAGCAGCGGCATAAGGTAGTGGTAGCAGTGGTGATCACAACAACGGTTCTCCAATCTCTAATCGGTGCAGCTACCATCAACAGCCCTCAGTGGTCTCTCCCCGGTTACGCACAATATCCGGCGACGTAGTGATGGTGGTGTCCGATGGCAAAACGGCAGGCGATAAGGTGGCGACTGAGAAGGAGGATGGAGATGGCGGCTGGTGTTTAGAGGCTTAGGGTTAGGGTTACCGGGTGGTAACGAGTTTATATCTCGCCTCCATCAAACTTCTATCCATAATAACGCTTCTGGCCCCTCCTTATCCCTATTCTTTAAATTTAAGACCAACAGTTACAAAACAACCCTCTCCTCTACAAATTATTCTTAAATGAAGTCCGTAAATTACCCTTTATACCCAAGTTCCCATAAATCCTTACAGAATGAGTCCAAAAGTTACCCATTACACTATGCCTTCTAAAATCCTTACAAAATAAGTCCCGAACTTACACTTTAACCCTCGAAAATCAAAAGTATAACATTTGGCACCCTAAAACCAACACCCACTAATTATTATTTGATTTTGGACAATAATAATGTAAAATAATAATAAATTACTTCTCGAGGTTCCAGGTGTTGGATTAAGTCTAAGTCCATAACTATAATTGGTAAGACTTGACCCGACCCGGCATGGTCCATTTGGGTTGCATGGCATCATGCATTTGGATAGACTATAATGAGAGAAATAACACTTAAGGTTTGTTAATATATTATAAGTTCTAATATATTAATAACATTATTTAATTAGTATTGATCAAGAATTAATCTAGGATTAATTAAGTGATCAAAAGAAGACTAATTAAATATATGGGTTGATTGTGTAAATCATCCATACTTGTATAGTGGGTTAATGCTTCATGGATTGTCAAGATGGGCTAAAACCCATAAGATGCTCCATGGTGTATTTGAACCCATGGATCCAAGGAAATGGAAAGCCATGACAATTAGGGTTTACCCTAATTGTCAATAACTATATAAGCATCTTATTGTTGACAAAATCGGCCACTATTGGTAATAGAAAGGGCTAGCCGATTTTATGAAGTGTTCCAATTTCTCTCAAGTCATTCCATGTGTATTTGGTGTTGTGTGAACCATTTGAGGTGTCACACTTGAGGCACTAGGCACTCAAGCTTCATGAAGACATTCTACATCAAAGAGGTATGTATTCTATCGTGTTATATTCATTATTTTGTATGCTAGATTAGGATAATACCTTGGATGTTCATAATTGCATATATAATAGAGAAAACATAGATCCAAGGTATTTAGGGTTGCATGTACACTTAGGAGTGTTAGAATGCTCAAAACCCAACATCGGGTTTACCATTAATTATCCGATTTTAAACAGGATGTAGATGAAAAAGAATTAGGGCTTGCTTTCTCAATTCACATCTATGAGCGATGATTCCTCTATCCGTTTTAAGCCAACTAATCGGCCAAGAGCGACATACATTCATATCTTCGAAGTTGTATTGAACATTCGTTTGGAGTGCTGAAGAAGAAGTAAAAAATATTGAACAAAATGTCAAAATTTAGTGAGAAGACTAAAATAGATATGATAACGGTGACATCCTCATAACTATAATTGAAGAAATGACTCGACATATATGATTTTCAACATTGTTCATCAACATAGATATGATAACGGTGACATCTTCATAACTATAATTGAAAAAATGACTCGACATATATGATTTTCAACATTGTTCATCAACATAATTACATACCTACAAAAGTACAGAATCATCATTAAGATTAATTCATAATAATATTCGATAATCACGCCAATAGATGCGAGAAAATCGTGATGATATTGCAAATACGACATTGGATTTACATAATTTTACTTAAATACAAATAATCGGAGAAATGTTTTTTTTAGTATTTACATCAATTTAATTTTATGTATTACATATCTGTCTTATAATATTGAATCATTTCGTACATGTGCTTTTATGTCATTTTACATTTTCTAAAGAGCTTATTAGCTAGTTTTACAAAACGTCATATTTTATCAACTATCAGTTAGCTTTTCAGCTATCAACTATATTTTTCAGCTAGTCTACTAAACATTGCCTAAATAGTAGAAAAATTGGGTTTGAAATCCATCGCGTATCATAGGTACTATGCATCATGTTAAGAAAACTAGGTTAAAATATTTACCCTTCATATTTCTTTCTCTATTCAAATTCCACCTTTTACTTCCATCTTTAATATGTTGCCCCCTTAACTATTTTACTAATTTCACTTTAACCCCTCTTCTATGAAGGTATAGACGGTGGGGTCTATACGTGTAATGTCCCAATTTTCATAATAAAACTTTGATTTTTTAAATAAGATAAATACCCATTTCATAATACCATATTCAAAATAAAATCAATTTGTTCATAAGTCACATTCCAAAATCAAATATTAGAGTAATAAAGGAAATCATCGTGGAATCTCAAAACATAAAACTACTAATGTATGTGTTGTTGTCAAGCCTTCGCCTTCCCATAATCCAAAGAAGTACCTGAAAACATTTAAATTTACAATTGTAAGCACAAAGCTTAGTGAATTCCCCAAAATATCACATACATCACATAATAACTATTCATAACAATAATAAGTCTGTTTCAACCCAACATGTCTATTTCACTATCAGGTATGTTTCAACTAACATGTCTGCTTCAACCAAACATGTATGTTTCAACCCAACATGTTTATTTCAACCCAACATGTATGTTTCAACTGAACTAGTACGTTTCAACCAACATCACTGTTTCAACCAACGAATCATGTAAACATCCAAGAAATAGGCAAGACCCTACTAGTCTAGCTAAACATACAATAATGTCATAACAATTATGTGATAAATAATACAGTGAGAAAACTCACCTCGCAGATTCTCGAAAATCACAATTGCACGTGAATAAGTCTAAATTCTAGTCTCACGAACTCTCTAGACACTAGGGATGAAAGTGGGTCCAAACCTGGACCGGATGGACCCGGACCCGGAAAAAACGGAACCGGTTAACAGGATTTTCTAGAACCGGAAATCGGACCGGTATATAGGAACCTGTTCTAGGTACGGTACCGGGTAAAGTGGGTCTAGACCCGGAAAACCCGAAAATATCAAAGTGGGTAAGGTGGAACCGGGTAAATGGGTCTAGAACCGGAAAACCCGGATTTTTTTTTTGTAATTAACTAAATCGCATAATCTTTCAACCGTTATAAAACAATAATAAACAAAAACTTATATTAAAATTACATAAATTACGACAATGATTTTTTTAAAGAGTTAATCTAATATGAAAGTTGGTATAATATCACTATGGATTGTGAAATACATAATGAGAATTGAGAATTGGTATAATTTTGTAGTACTGTACGTCCATACTTCATAATTCATATCCACCATTATTTTTTTTTATAAAAAATAATATACTAGACTATTGGACAATTATTTTAAACACCTTCTTCAATTTAATTTATTTTGGGTTGTGTGTTTTCATTTAAGATATGTGGAGATTCATTTTTTTGTTTAATTTATTTAACTTAAAAAGAATCATTCAAAATGCATTTTTTGTTTATTATTTTATCTTACCCTTCTTATATCTATCATACATATTTAAACAGTCCAAGTCATGTGATTTGATCATTTTTTAAATTGACCATGAAAAGAGATCCAACCTATTAGCCTAATTAAATTGCTTTGATGTTTGAAGTGTCAATTTGATCATTTTCGACAAAACCAAACATTGGACATTCATTACAGCTAAGAAATATATAATACAATATACCAAAATGAAAAAGGAATATATGGATAATTAGCAAATGCGGTTCTTTTACCTGTTTAAACCCACAAACCCAATACAAAACATATAAATCAAACAATTAAATAATAAACTTATAAACCCTCAAATCTCAATCATAAAATGAACCAACCATGTCCCAAACCGGTTCTTGTCGTATTCCGGTTCCTTGACCTTATCGTTCCTTGGACAATAAACCTAAACCGGTTCCTTGGCCCACTAAACCCGGACCCGGTCCATTAAACTCGGTTCCGGTTTTTTAAACAAAGCCGGTTCAAAAACCCGGATTAACCAGACCCGTTGGACCCATACCCGAAATACCCGGAACCCGGATAAGAGTAATTTTGAGACCCAATACCGGGACCGTTTAAGTATTTTCCAGTTATACTGGTTCCGGTTCCGGTCCGATTCCGGTTCCGTTCTGGTTTTCCGGGTTTATAACTCATCCCTACTAGACACTAGGTAAATGTCAAACCATTGTCTATGACCCAAAACTCTAAAGTTTGACCCAAGTTTAAACTTAATAAAAAAGCCAACTCCTGGTCAAAAGCTACCCCACGCCTACTTTTGGGCGCCTAATACCCACTACAAGACAAAATAGTTAGATTCTAGGCCAAAATAGACACGTCTCAAAAAACTTCTAAAGCCTTTTGGTTCCCTAAAAAATGTGTTGTCTCCAGTTTTTTCAAAAGGCTTTTTGACTTATTCCATAGGCTCCAACTTTTTAGATCAGATTCTTAACTGATTTTTAATGGATAAAGCTTCAAACTTTATCCATTAGGATGGTCTAAATTACCAAGATCTAAACTTTAAGACTATTAAGTGACTAAATGGACCACACCTCTTACATGAATTAATGGGAATGCACAATATCTTATTTTTCCATGTCCATCAAGTCCTTGGAGTAATTCAAGGTGCTCAAAAGGTGTTGGATTTCTCTCAAGTCCAAGAACACAAGCAAAAGGACCAAAAAGTGCTAAAAACAACATATCACAATATCTAAACAACTAAAGAGCAAGGTGTGAACTTTATGCTCATAAACGTGTAGAAATTGAGTGACTTTGTTGGATCTAAACTTAGAACCACCTTTTTTTCAACAAGGGAAATCTTCTTGATCTTCAAGCTTCACAAAAATAGAGGAAATAAGCTCTTAAATCACCAAAATGCTCAAAAACAAAGGATAAGAGGTTAGGTTTTCACTCAAGGGTGCTTTAGAGGCTGTATAGGTTGATAATGATGTCTCCTAAGGTTTTGTGCCCTTTAAATAGGCAAATTTCTAAAATAAGACCATCAGCCCACAGGTCGAACATGTCCCGTCCTCTTAAGGGCCCTCCACGTCCTTTAGTAATTCCAATATTTCAGATTTCAACAAACTAGGCAGTTAATCTTCAATCTTTGGTTCATACTTCTACCCTTCCTTGGATTATGAAACCACCACTCAAATAATTGAAAAACACAATCAGAACCTAGGTGTTATAATACAGTACCAAATAGTGGTGGTGTAGAAGATGTCGATGTAAATACCAGTGTGAATAAAAGGACCGTCGATGGGGTTACTACTATACCTAATTATAAGTGGTACGGATACCCATACATTAGTAGAGGGGCGGCATAGAGAGGAGACGAGATAAAGCTTTAAGAGAAGGGCGTCGATGTCGCGGATGGGAGACATGGAGAGGAGACGAGTATCATCTATATTGTAGTGTGGATAAATCTAATTTTCTAACTTAGGAGGGATTATAATATGATAATCCAAATAGAATAGCTAACAACCATTTTATAATTTGTAGTGTGGATAAAACATCATTTTGATAGCCATATTATATGTGTTGAGAAAAAAATTATAAATAAAACAATAATAAATTGAATTGCATTATTTAGCCACTTTGGGAATCAAAGTAATAAACGAATAATTACATCTAGAATGAATGTGACTCGTCTGAAAAAAGTGTAATACATAAGCAATAATATCTTGCTTAACCACTCCCTAAAATTTTATTGATAAAAGAAAACATATAAATCATCCCAGCTCAGAGCCTTTCAATCCCGCAAGCGTAAAAAGCATCTTGAATTTCCTCCATGAAGGCTTCCCATCAAAAACTTGATTCTAATATGAGTGAAGACTCTGAAATCATGGACTACAATTCAAAATGTGGTTACCATGAAAAGTGTTAAACTTCTCGATATAAAACTACAAAAATTCAGATTTAACTCTCTTTGGTTGGGTAATCCAAGTGTCTTCAAACAAATACCTTTTATGGGCTTTTGTCTTCCTTTTTTTCTTCAAAATATCGTGATAAAATTGTGTTTTCATCACCGTCAATGAACCATTTTATTTTAATTTTTTGGCCATCTCATTAATCTCCAAATTTTCCATGTCTTGAATTCGGACCAAAAGCATTTGTCTCTCCACTGTTGTTTTAAAAACCGGTTCGAACCAGCCAGTTGAACTAGTCGAATTGGGAACTAGGGACGAGAGAAATTCAACAACAACCGGTTTTATGCCAATGTCTGAACTGGATCGAACCATTCAATTTTTTCAAAAACCGGGTTGAACATGTATGATAAAACCAATAAAAACTATTTGAACCGATTTATTGGATTTGGATATTTAAGTTTCACTCAGCCCATTAAAAAACAGCCCAATTCCAAAGAAAATTGAACAAATCGATCGATCAGGTTATCCTGAGTGTACATAATTTGAAAGACCAACACACACCACTACTACATGTAAATCGGCGCTTGAACCTACGATCGAATTGGAAATCAGTCATTAGACCAGTTCATCTGAAATACTAGTTTTTAAAACATTTCTCTCCATGATAAGGTCTTGAAAATCAAGCCTATATCAAATACTTTGCCAAGCCCCACTAGTCTAGCTTTAGTGACCCTTCTCTTAGCTTTAGTAGATTAGTTAATTATAAGATAAATTCCACTCCTTGATTTTGACTTTTAGACGCTTTAAGTTAACTTTAAAATAGATAAATGGTTTAAGGGACAAATCCTTATTAAAACTTTCCCAAGTGTCACGAATAACTTCATCAAAGCCGACTTAAACCAAGAGTAAAAAAAAATTAAATGGAGAAGGCCTAATCATAAATATCATTTTTTAGAATGGTCGATCAATGATTAGAAAGTGTTCTATCTAAAGCAATAACGATGAATTCATGAAAAAGTTGTAACACCTTTTCTACACCAAGAATATGTATAAATTACTCATCTTGTGCCCACTTCCATTGCTCTGAGTAAACTTAAACCATCCTATAGGAATATCAAACAATTCATTTTCTATAATATAATTATTATTGTGATCTGTTTTAATGTCCCATAAATACAAGGAAAAATTTCATTTTTCAAACAATCCAAAACATTCATTCATTCATTTTAAAAGTATTCAGAGTGTAAATTTATCCTCAAAACATCAGAGTAAAGTCATAAATAGTTAGTGCGGAAAACTCCAGTGGATGAAATGTGATCAAGCTGGACCATTCCCTTTGGGACCAGAAGTACCTGAAACAATAACCTTAAAACTGTAAGAACAAAGCTTAGTGAGTTCCTCAAAATACCACATGTCATACATAATATAACAGGTCTTTTTCAACCCCAAGTGAATGTTATAGGCCAAATAATAGTCTTAGAATCACTTCCTACCATGGGCCAAATCATGGTCTTTTCATGCAATACCAAAGGCCAAATCATGGTCTTACATACAAGTATTAGGGGCCAAATCCTGGTATTTCATTCATTTTCTAGGGGCAGATCCTGGTCTTTTATATAATTGTCAGGGGCGAGATCATGGTCTTCCATGTAAAAGTCACAAAGACAAATAGCATCCTACATAATATAGTAAGAAAACTCACCTAAACTACTCAACAGAAGCTCAACAACTACCTCAAAAAATTGGTCGAAAAAGTAAACTGTCAAAGTCAACTCAGCAGGTCAAAAAACCATAGCTAACTGTTGACCACGCCATGGCTTCCAAACGACAAAAAAATCAAGATGAGTCTTGCCACTATGTCGTGGGCCTTCCTTGCCCATGTCGTGGGCTTGTAACATTTAAATATGGTTCCTAATAGCTTCATAATGGATAAAGTTTCCAACTTCATCTATTAAGTCCAAGTTTCCAATCTTGATATCTGAATCAACATGATGTTTAGATGGATAAAGTTTCTAACTTTATCCATAATAATGCCACAAAATTTCAAGATATAAACTTTAACACACCAAAATGACCTTAAGTACCAAGATAACTTGCATAGCTTAAAGGGAATGCAAAATATCATAACTTTCGTAGTACATGAGGTCCAAGAAGCATCTAAACAGATCAAAAGATGTTGGAGTCCACTCAACTCAAACATCACCCCATAAAATGGACCAAAAGTGCCAAAAAATACAAACAAAAAGATCTAAATAACTAAAGAGCAAGATATGAGCTTTATACTCACAATAGTACATAAAATGGAGTGACTTTGATGGATCTAAAATTGAAATAAGATTCCTTGCAACCAAAAGAACTTTCTTGATATTCAAGCTTCATCAAATCACCACAAAAGCACCTAAAAGTGGTTCAATGAGAAAGGAGTAGCTCAAATCATGAAGAGGGAGGCTAGGGATGCTTCAATGATCTCTATGTGTGATGGAGCTTTAGAAAATGCCCTAAAACGTGGAACCTTATCTCTAAATATGTTGACAACCCTAGATAATCATGGGATTGGGCTGCATAGTGACCACATAAGGGTGACCAGATCACCACCTCGTGGTGACCTGCTCAACACTTCGTAGTGATAAGTTTTCACCCATTTTGTTCCAACTTAAAAACATCATAACTTCTTCGTTCAAAGTCCATTTTCGGTGATCTTTATATGCATGCGAAGGTATTGAAAATCCATACACTTCTATCTAATTACATTTGACTTAAACATACCAAAATAAATTCATTGATTCATGCAAGAAGTCTCGAAACATCATTTTTTCCCATTTTACCCTTTTTGGCTCCAAAACACAAATCAAGGGCTTTGATCACTTAACCCACATTATCAACATTGAATAAGGTCTAAAATTTATTCCCTTAGAGCCCAAGGCCTTTACATGATCAAATTACGGTCCACGATCTCGAAATAAGAAACATCCCAAAAACTGGATGTTACATCCATTGACAAAAAAGTGACACCCTTATTTCTTCACTACATTTCGTTGCATTAAATCACCAAAAACTAAATAATTTCTCGGGTTCTAATTCATAAAACCACGAATACACGACCACAGAACATGTTTAGCCTAAATACTTTGTGGAGCATATATGTTGACCGCGTACACCTGAAAATCATAATTATGCCATACCTTTCAGTGATAAATTATATGTGCAAACCACTCTCTTCTTTTCAAAGACTGTAAGATCCCAAATACACAATAAACTTCTAGAATGTCCACGGGTAAAGCTAAAAAGTTAACTAAAAATTCTAGTTTTAATTTATCTATTTTACATTATAGTATAGCCTTGTAAGTTTCTTGCACTATCTCACGTTTACTTGCACAAACATCTCCATATTAGATATGTTTATACATTTCATGCATCACCTTCTAATGGTTTCATCCCATATTCCAATGCAGACACTAAATTGGGTGGGTGTCTTTCCCGATGTTCCACTTCAAGATATTGCATCTTCCTCAGTGATAACCCCATATCATGGTCATCCAAATTCCAAGGCATCATATATCGGTCCATCATGGAAGCCGAAGCGGAGTACCGAGGGGTGGCAGATGTGGTTGCCAAAACCTACATTGCTTGACTACTAAGGCCACGATTGTATATTGTGACAACATCAATGTCATTTACATATTATCTAATCTCGTTCAACAACAATGCACCAAGCACATGGAGATCGATATCCACTTTATTTGAGATCAAGTTTTTGGGTCATGTTTGCATCTTTCATATGCCTTCCATCTATCGGTACATGGACATCATCATAAATGGTCTCTACCTCGTTGTTTAACGACTACGAATCAAGCTTAAGCATTCAGAAGTATCCTCCCGATAAATTTAGGATAAAATTGTAGGGGATGTTATGTATTTACATTTGTTGTGTGATTCAATGGCGAAGCTAGTGGGGTGGCTTGCTGGTGCTTGGCCTCCTCAACACTTTCAAAATACTAACCCACGTATAATTAACATAAGAGGAATAAAGCTCAATAGCTATAGCTATATCTCCTGCCATCCAATTTATCTGCATCCGTAATTCCAAACATTCTTTGTTTTACCCGCTTACACCCGAAATTCCAATTAGACATTATTTTACTACAAAGCAATTTTTAGTTATATATATATATATATATATATATATATATATATATATATATATATATATATATATATATATATATATAGTAATTTAAAATTAATAATATTATTAAAATTGTTAATTTGGTTTTGAATAATCATACGGCAAATCATAAGATCAAAAACAATTGATTCTTCTTTTAAAAGAAAAGAAAGACATTCATGACTTATATTTGTATTCATTTGTGGTATGTTAATAATACACGCCAACAATATAAAAGGAATAGTAATATCGAAGAGTCATCAATATTGAATCACAAAGATTTTTTAAGTGTGGACTTAAGGGAGGTAAAATTAGATTATTTGATTCATTACTCTCGAGAACGACATTCAATTTTAAGTAGTGGCGTTATTCGAAATTAAATATTATTTAATATTTTATTCGATATAGGCCTCTTTTATTCTAAAATTCTAGTTCGGCCCCTAATGTGATTCTAGTTTAGCCTCTTTATAGGTCTCGGCCCGTGGTCTTAATTACGTTTTGATGTATACATGGTTATTAAAATATACCGATTATGACGCTGTACCATCTATATAATGAAGAACTTTGTATCCACGAGCATGGAGTTCGAACAACTTGACTTTGGGTTGGATGTTTGTGAGGGTATAAACGGGGTGAAAGCTTTGGGAATATGATCATCACCTGCCTGCTAAGAGATGTAGGAGAAGAACTCTGTAGCAAATGAGAGGATGAGATAAAAGAAAAGATTATAGCTCCAATGCCATACGGAAAAATTAATCCCTTGTTTGATTATCATTGAGGATACAACCGTACATACAGTACGTATACAATCCCATAAATTAGTCTTGTTCAGTGTTGTAAAACTTGACGAGTTAGCGGATTACTCGGCCGAGTACTCTCTATTCGGCTTCTTATCGAGACGAGTTAATATATTTTAAATTTTTATTAATTATTCACGAAGTGGAACCATAATGTGTTTTTCACTTTTTGTATATTCATATGTATCTAATTTGTTATATATTTCTTTGAACTTATGATTTTAACATATATAATTTTCGTAAAAATATTTTACATGAATTATCGAATCCGAGTACTACCGAATAATCGATATTCGCGAATCGACCAGGTACAGAGTAGCGAATTCTAAAACCTTGGTCTTGTCTTTACTAATTTAATTAAATAGATAAGAATCACTATTCATATCTTGAATTAAGCGTTGTTACATTTTGTAAAATAACAAAGCAATAAATCAGCATCCGTAAAGAAATTCTGTTACTATAATTCCCAAATCCCAGCCAGCATTATTAATTATTAAATTCATTATGCATGTGCTTTATATATGAAGCCCCGACTTCGTGGAGGGCAGAAGGGTAAAATCAGTTCATAATAGGCGGCGTGCATAGAAGACTCTTCGATCTATCTGTTTTCTGATGTTTTAACTTTTTAAAGGTTGGAATCCAAAAGCAACTTGCTAATGTTATTCTGTCGTTTCCTTATCATATTGTCCTCCATTCAATGTTTCCTCAAAATTTCAAGATACTCTTTTATTAAGTCGTTTAAAAATCTTTTGAATTCAAATCCAAATTGGCTTTTGGTCCAACAACATCTGCCAGGATCTTTCATTGATTAGCAACACCCTTCGCGCCCTTGTATGATATAAAAGTGAATAAAAAGTAGACGCAAACATAAGAACGAAGCTCAGAATTAAGTGTTAACAATTCACAGGAAATGGGATTTTTATCGTTGTTTGAGGTGGCATCGATGCCAATACTAGAGGTCTTGTTGCTGACTGCAATAGGAGCAATTATGGCTACCGATTACTTCAATATTCTCTCTAGCCACACTCGAAAGTCACTAAATAAGGTATGTACTTGACTACTTGTTATAATATAAAACATATATGAGTCTTTTATAGATTACTTTGTTTGTGATAGTTAAACACGAAGTCTAAAAAAAAGGAAACTTTAAATTGTGCAGATTGTTTTCGTGGTGTTTACTCCCTCGCTTATTTTTGCTAGTCTTGCAAAAACAGTCACCCTCGAAGACATTATCTCATGGTACGTAATTAAGAGCTTATTTCATTTTGCATGTTGAGAATGATGATTATGTATATATATCATGGCGTTTTAAATTATCTTGTAGGTGGTTTATGCCAATAAATATTGGAATAACATTTCTTTGTGGAGGAATATTGGGGTGGATTGCAGCAAAACTAATTAAACCAAAACCACATTTAGAGGGCCTACTCATAGCTATGTGTTCCACAGGTACTTATAACTTATATATTTCTCATTTTGTTTATATATGTATATATAACTTCATGAAACCAAACTCTTTACTAACTGTGTATATTTTTATTGATATTTTTATAAACACATGGGGACAAGAAAAATCTCTTTAACTTTGTTATTTTCGCTACCAATTGAAGTGAACAATTTGCATTCATATTGTCATTTTTCCTGATTTTTATTTTTTATTGTTATCTTCCATGGTAGGAAATCTTGGAAACATGTTATTGATAATTGTCCCTGCAATATGCACGGAGGGTGGCAGCCCTTTTGGAGAACATAGTATCTGTAAATCCAAGGGACTCTCATATTCATCATTCTCAATGGCGGTGAGCCGACTTTTTTTTTCATTAAATTTTACCAAAATTGTGACATCATTAATTAGTGGCATCTAATTCAAGATTATGGTGCATGCAGTTGGCTAGTTTATACATTTGGACATACACTTTCCAGTTAATAAAAAGCTCATGTTCAAAGTACATGAAAGAAGTCGAGGAATT
This sequence comes from Lactuca serriola, assembly GCF_051521515.1. Lineage (NCBI taxonomy): Eukaryota > Viridiplantae > Streptophyta > Magnoliopsida > Asterales > Asteraceae > Lactuca > Lactuca serriola. The sequence goes on from NC_136409.1 coordinate 163,082,329, forward strand.
ACTACAAGAACCCAACAAAGACTTGAATGCAAATGAAAAAACTTCCCTTCTAAATGGAACAAGCCAAGAATATATTGATGTAGTTGTGCCATTATCATACGCGACTAGTGAAGACACACAAATACAACCCGTGAGCCTTTTGTGTTAAACTGACAATATATTGATAATTATGTTGTATGAAATGTTAATTTTAGCGTCCATGGATTTTGTGCAGAGTGTAAAAAAGGATGAGAAGAAAGACGAATCTTTCTCAGGTAAACTAGTGGATATACTCAATGTATTATTGGAAAAACTCATGGCTCCTCCAACTCTTGGTTCTGTAAGTTTCAGAGAATCTGTTTATGAAACATATGTCTACTAGAAACTTGTAATAATCTAATTATATCAATCCTCAGATTGTAGGACTGATATTCGGGGCAACCCCATGGCTGAAAAAGCTTGTGATTGGTGATGATGCTCCATTACGAGTGATCCAAGATTCTGTCACTCTACTTGGGTAATCTTGTTTGTCTTTGGTTGAATTTAGTATCCGTTTAATTAAGAACCTTTTGTTTTGGCGTTTTTAATGTATCTAACATTTTTAATTTTTTTTTTTATAAATCCAGCGATGCAACGATACCTTGTATCACTCTTATACTAGGAGGAAACCTAATACAAGGTAAACAACCATGAAATTGAAGTTGGTAGCTTCTTAAGCAATTGTATTGTGGTGATGAAAAATCACTTTTTAAAAATTTAAGTAATTTGATTTGATAATGATTACAGGTATGAGGAGGACAAGCATTAGGCCTATTATCATCATCACAATCATTTGTGTACGATTTGTGATTCTTCCCATAGTTGGAATCTTTGTGATCAAGACAGCTTCTGGTTTGGGATTACTTCCTGATGATCCGCTTTTCAGTTTTGTGCTATTGATTCAGTACACAGTGCCACCGGCCATGAATATCAGTAAGCAATTCTTATATGATCTTATTATATATTATATGACACATGATCAAAATATTATTAAAATAAATGACTAAATTTGAATAGGAAATTGAGATTATAAATGATTTGTATGCAAGGTACAATGACACAATTGTTCAATGTGGGACAAGAGGAATGTTCAGTTCTGACAATGTGGAGTTACTTAGCTGCAGCATTTGCACTTACTGCATGGTCGACAGTGTTCATGTGGATCTTGACATCATCATCTTGATTGTTACACATCATTTTTATAGAAAAAAAAAACATAGTTAATGTTTACATATTTTTTATTTTTTTATTAAATTTATGTATTATTCAGGCCAAATAGCGCCAAGGAATCGTACCATGTGTATTATGTGGACATTCTTTATAATTTAATACAAAGTTTATTTACTCATGAAATTACAAGATGGATACTCAAAAAAGATCTTTTCATATTAAAAACTAATAAACAATCTTTCTCAAAAGCAATTGACAAGTACAAAACTACGTGTATTCACCATTCCTAGCTAATACAAGATAAAAATATGTATAAAACAAAGAGAGTTTAAATTCTTACACTTCTTAAATAAGATTGAGTTGAAGTTTAGGCCGATTGGGTTGTGGTTCAACAACATCTATGTGGATTTGTATCTGAAGAACACCATAAGCAACTGACCCTTCAATACTATACCTACATACGAAAATCAAATCCATGAAACCTCAAAAGTCAAATCATGTAAAAATAAGTAAGAATTTTGAAATAGTCATTTTAAATAAGACATGGACCAAGCGCGCAACAAAAACAAACTGTAGGGACCTTCTGAGTTAAAAGAATAAGTTAGGGACCAAACATGCAAATTACCCCAAACCATCGGGATCATTCGTGTAATTTACTCTAAATTTTGGGACGTTACAAGTTGGTATCAGAGCTTTGCTTTGAGAGATTCAGGCATACTCTCGGGTATGTCTGAACTCAAACCAAGGATTTGGTAGATTTTTCATAAAATAATGTTTTATAAAAAGAATTTTCCAATGAAAGAAAGAGGTGTGGTGCATGCAATCAACTGAGCTCAAGTAAGTTATCCCAAAATACCCATACATGTTTTATGTTATGCTTTGAATTGTGAATCTGTGAAACGCATGCTAGATTTGGGCTAAGGATCTGCTCAGGATTGCATGATAGAATACTAGAAGAGATGTCTTTGTATTCCTGTTGTATGGGCTTATAGACTTACATTCTAGTACTAATCAATCAGTGATAGGATGGCTTTATTAGGTTATGCTTGTTTTTTATTACTCGATGTCTGAATGTTACTTGCTCTGTGCTTTTAGGAGTTCCAATTAACTTCAGCTAACTGGTAAACGAATATGTTCAGTTACATGTTATTAAGACTAGAAAATTTTAGAGGGTTAGATTTTAACTCTATTACGCAGCACTTGTCTGAGTCCAACCGTTGTAGTGTGAGACCTTTTAGTCGAAGAATTATCTGGTGTCAGTTACGTGTAATAGTATTTATGAGCTAGTTAGAGGGTGTTAGGGGATTTCCTTTTACAGCTGATGGCGGAGAGTGGTGTGGTGATTGCCCTAGGAAAACTAGGAAGAGATTTGGTGTTGGGAGCATTGGTTTCTTATGGATTGTATTAATTGATAAGGGAAGTAACTTGGAGGATTCGGGTCAAACCTTGAGGAAAGTACGGATAGATGTGGAATGTAGTATGGGCCCGTACTACTGAAAGCATAGGATCCGTACTTGATTCAAGGGAAGTCACGATGATACCGGGAAGCTTGTAGGTTTTGGGACTCCTCGTTATGTATATATGTATGTTTTGATGATTTTTATGGTCTATTTTTAGTATGGTGGCCACACGAGGAGGTTCTGACAGTGGTTCTGGTTTGGGCTCTAGGACCGGACCGTTGGATGGGCCGATGTGGGAGTTCATTTTATCCGAGATCACCCTTAGCATACTTGAGTAGACTCTTGTGATCTTTGGAACGACCGAGGAGGGTATTATGGAGGTTCTGGAGGAGCGCTTGGGCACCTTTCGTTCTGAGATGGCGGCATTTATGGGTGCTCGCACGTTGAGTTTCCGTGAGTTTTGGGCATGTGGGGATCTGGAGTTCTTCGAGGAGAAGGACTCAATCGCGAGTAGGCGTTGGTTAGGGGATGTCGCTAATGCCTTCCGCACTAGTAGTTGTCCTGATGGGGAAAAGGTTAGACTTGCTTCCTGTCTTCTGAAAGACAGAGCTCGAGATTGGTGGGAGGAGGTTGGACGCACTGTAGGGACGAGGTGGTTGATTCCATGACATGGGATAAATTTGTGACGAGATTTCGAGCTGAGTTTGCATCGGTGATTGAGGTGTAGTAGTTGGCGGGGGAGTTTTAGGACCTTTGCCAGACTATTGAGACGGTGGCTAAGATCAACGCTATGTTCTGTGAGAGCGCGTTGTTGGATCTGCAGTATGTGGCAGATGAGGAGATGAAGAAGGCGAGATACCATGAGATGTTGAGGAGTGATATTCGGAAATTTGTGACCCGATCCAGTTGCAGGACACTAGAGGATATGATTGTGAGAGCTAGAGATAGATAGATAGATAGATAGAGAGAGAGAGAGAGAGAGAGAGAGAGAGAGAGAGATTGACTTGGAGATAAAGAGGAAGAGGAAGCCCTATCATGTTCAGGGTTCAGGGAGTTCAGAAAAAAGGCCTAAGGTTTTCGATTAATTCGAGATCGAGAGGCTATCAGGGTCGGGGCCGTTGTGACAAGTATGGCAAGACACACGATGGGGAGTGCAGGGTGGGTGGTTTTGGATGCTTCAAGTGTGGCAATACTTGTGACTTCAGCAAGGATTGCACTGCCATAACCACTACCACCCAGAGGGGCTATAAGAAGGCCAATTGCTCGATTTTGGCAGTAACGGGACCAGTGGTAGCACCCGCTCCAACAACTTTACGGATTACCGATGGCCGGTAGGGCAAGGCAGATGTGCCTGTTGTGAGGAGTAGGGCTTTTCAGCTGACAGCCGAGGAGGCTCGTGCAGCACCTGATGTGGTGACGGGTATGTATCTTCTCCTTACCTCTTTATTTATGTTGATTTTATGCTTATATTTGTGTGTTTTGTTTTAGGATTGTTCCTTGTGAACGGTATCTTTGCCTTGGTATGGTTTGATTCGAGGGCTATCCGATCTTTTGTATCTCTTGCGCTTAGCAAGAGGTTTCTTGATGCTCTGGAGGAGCTGGATTGTCCATTAGAGGTCTAGATTGTTGATGATCGTCCGATACAAGTATCAAGGGTTCATCGGGGTTGTGTCCTGGAGTTGTTCAGCGAGCGGTATCCAATTAATTTGGTTCCTATTCCCCTACGTGGGAGCAAGGTTAGTGTGGGGATGAATTGGCTGAGCCCTAATTGGGCAATGATTGATTGTGAGCAACATTTGGTGTGTATTCGAACCCTAAAAGGGAGAGAGTTGGTGATTCAGGGAGAGGGTGTTCAGCATGGACCAGTTTTATGTTCAGCAGGGTTGTTTTGGATTTGTCGCCTATGTTATGGATATTAGGGAGAAGGTCAAGGCGAATGTGGATGATGTGTCGGTTGTTTGGGAATATCCAGATGTGTTCCCGGATGACTTTCTTGGAGTGCCTCCAAAGAGGCAAGCAGAGTTTCAGATTGACCTGGTTCCCGGTGCGACTCCGATAGCCAAAGCACCTTATCGTTTAGCACCCCTAGAGACGCAGGAGTTGTCTAGACAGTTGCAGGAACTGTTAGACAAAGGATTCAGTTGGTCGAGTAGTTCTCCTTGGGGAACGTTGTTCTTGTTTGTAAAGAAGAAGGATGGGTCACATCGGATGTGTATGGACTACCGGGAGCTGAATAAGCTAACAGTGAAAAACCGTTATCCACTCCCGAGGATTGATGACTTGTTTGACCAGCTTTAGGGTGCATCTTGGTTTTCCAAGATCGATCTACGTTCAGGATATCATTAGATGAGGTTCAGAGAGGATGATGTGTAGAAGACGGCCTTCCAGGCTTGTTATAGACATATGAGTTCATGGTGATGCCCTTTAGGCTCACTAATGCTCTAGTCGCGTTCATGGACCTCATGAAGCGCGCATGCATGCCTATGTTGGATCGATCTGTGACTATGTTTATTGATGACAACATGGTCTATTCCAATACCCAGGAGTTGCATGAGGAGCATTTGATGGAGGTATTCGAGACACTGAGGAGGGAGATATTGTATGTGAAGTTCTCCAAGTGTGAGTTCTGGTTGACCGAGGTGCAGTTTATGGGGCACCTTGTCAACTAGAACGGTATTTTGGTCGATCCGACCAAGGTCGAGGTGGTGATGAGATGGGAAGTTCTGAAGTCTCCATCTGAGATTAGGAGGTTCCTTGGTTTGGCGGGTAACTATCGGAGATTCATTCAGGATTTCTCTAAGATAGTTGTTTCTCTTACCCGATTGACGAAGAAGACTGACACTTTTCGTTGGGGGCCTGAGCAACAGGTGGCTTTTGAGACCTTGAGATAGATATTATGTGAGGCATCGATTCTGACCCTGCCTGAGGGTTTTGAGGATTTTTTGGTTTATTGTGATGCGTCAATAACAGGTTTTGGGTGCAGTTCTAATGCAGAGGGGTCGCATTATTGATTACGCTTCAAGGTAGTTGAAGCCTCATGATACGAATTATCTGACACATGACTTGGAGTTGGGGTTGTGGTGTTTTCCCTCAAGATTTTGCAACATTAACTCTATGGGGTCCGTCGTACTATCTACACAGATCACAAGAGCCTGAGGTATTTGATAGACCAACTGAATCCAAACATGAGGCGGCGTAGGTGGTTGGATGTGGTGAAGGATTATGATTGTGAGATCCTTTACCATCCGGGGAAAGCCAATGTGGTGGTCGATGCTTTCAGCCGTGGCTCCGATTAGGGATATATGTTTGAGAATGACAGTGATTACTCCACTCTTGGAGCAGATTTGAGAGTCTCAGGTTGAGGCTATGAAGGAAGAGCATCGAAAGCGTGAACGCATTGTGGGTCAGGTGGCTTCCTTTGATTATGATAGTCGAGGGTTATTGACTCTCCATCGGAGGGTGTGGGTTCCTTATTGGGGTGGTGCATGTCATGTTCTAATCGAGGAGGCGCACAAGTTGAGGTTATCTATCCATCCCAAAGTAAGAAAGATGTATAGGGATTTCCGGCTCGACTATTAGTGGTCATGTATGAAACGGGATGTGGCTTGGTATGTGGAGAGGTGCTTGACTTGTAGTCAAGTCAACATCGAACATCAGCGACCTCACAGAAAGTTGCAGCCACTAGACATTCCTGTATCGAAATGGGAAGAGATTACCATGGATTTCAATATAAAATCTCCACAGACAGTGCGCAGAGTAGATTTGATATGAGACATCGTGGATAGATTGACCAAAAGAGCGCATTTCATTCCGATTCAGTGGAGCATCTTTGCCGAGAAGTTGGCTGACATTTATATCAAGGAGGTTGTGGCACGGCAGGGGGTGTCGGTTTCAGTGGTTTCAGTCAGGGACATACAGTTTACTTCTAGGTTTTGGAAGAGGTTTCATGATGAGTTGGGTACTCCTCTGCATTTCAACATGGCATTCCACCTGCAAACTGACAGACATAGTGAGGGGTCTATCCAGACCTTAGAGGACATGTTGCGGGCATGTGTATTAGATTTCGGTGAGATTTGGGATACGTATCTCCCTTTGGTGGAGTTTTCATATAACAACAGATATCACGCCAGCATTGATCGACATCCTTTTGAGATGCTCTATGGGAGGAAGTGCAAGACCATGATATGTTAAGGTGAGGTTGGTCAGCGATTCATGGGGAGTACTGAAGTGGTAGTCAAGACTACCTAACTGATTCATTAGGTTCGGGGTAGACTCCAGACAGCTCAGAGTCTGCAGAAGAGCTATGCCGACAAACGTTGATCATATCTAGAGTTCCAGGTTGGGGATATGGTTCTCTTGAAGGTGTCATCCGATTCAGGAAGAGGGGAAAATTGGACCCTAGGTACATTGGTCTTTTCAGGGTTTTGGCATGGGTGGGCCAGATTGCTTATCGATTGGATCTTCCTGAGAAGCTTAGTTAGATCCATAGCATGTTTCATGTCTCTCAGTTGTGGAATTTTTGGTTGATGACTCTGCAGTGGTTCCATTGGAGGATATTCAGGTGGATGATCGTCTGAACTATATCGAGAGACGGGTGGCAATTCTTGACAGAAAGATGAAAACCTTGAGGAACAAGGTTGTCGAGTTGGTGAAGGTGTAGTGGCAGCACCGCAAGGGTTCATAATGGACGTGGGAGCCTGAGGACGAGATGAGGGAGCATTATCTGGGGTTATTTACCGCAGCAGACTTCATCATCGAGGGTTCCTTTTAACCCTTAATTTTTAAATTCCATTCATTTTGGACCCTATCCAAGTACGTTAGGCGTATTGGCTTGAGGGTTGGACGTGGAGGCACCTACGTACGTTGGGCGTACGCTAAGTAGGGGCAAACCCTAATTTTTAGGGTTTGTCCTCTATTTAATCAACTTATGTTGCCTTAGGAGCATCCTATGGTCAACCTCCACCTCTCCACACCCTAAGAACGAAACCCTAGCCTCATTTGAGCTTTTGTGAGGCATTGTATGATTTTGAAGTGGTTTTTGGGTCCTTGAAGGAAGTGAAGCTTGGTGGTGAAGCTTTGGTGGACTTGGAACTTGAAGATCCACGATCTTCATCAACTTTGCAATCTATTTGAGGTATAAAGCTCCTAACTTGATGGTTCCTTATGATAGATCTAGTTTAGGGCCTTAATTGTGCATTTTTTTTGGGTCCTTTAAGCCTTGCTTGTGATGATAGATCTAGGATTTTTTTGAGGTCCCTTGTACATAAAAATGATAGCTTGATGGTTTAGTTCAACCATTCAAGATTAATTTTCTTCTTAATGGAGCTAAAGTGCTAGAATTGGTCTATGGAATGTTTTTAGCCATGCAAAGGCTTAAAGTCTTCGACTTTATGGTTTAAGGCCTTAATATGATGTTGATTCGAGAATTGGATGTTAAGTTCTTAAGTAGTTAAGACTTTTGAGAAAGAACATGGAGTCAGGCCAATACATTGTGCGTACTGGGTGCGAGCCCCGTTTCTAGATCAATCGCATATGTTGGGTGTACAAGCTAGGTACACCAAGCATACGCTACCTAGTGGGCCAATAAAGTGATGGGCTTGGATTAAATGGGTTCTGTATTGATTGGGCTTGGACCTTAAACTTCTATGGTATTAGATCATTTCTGGACTTTGGGCTATTGTTTGGCATTAGGCCTCCTTGGATTGGGCCCATAATGGGCTTTAGGTACTATTAAGGATTTAAGGTTATAGGGCTTTTGGAGCTATTGGATTGGGCTTTGGTTTTGGGCCAAGTGATGAAAGGCTAAAATGGTCTTTTACATTGGGAGTTGGACAATTGAATGAGATTCATAGTTTTGGTTTATGGCCCACTTATTAATTGGCTTTATTTGATTGGTTAGCGTGGGGATTTTCCGGATCAGCAGTCTGAGCTTTTATCTGAGATATTCAGCAGCTTGAGGCGAGTTTCCTCATTGTCCTTGGCAGGTCAAATGCACCAATTCCGGCCCATGATTTATTAGGATTAGGACGCTAGTCGTCTGTGTGACTCTCGCATGTGTAATATAAGATATGTAAATCGGGCGGGGCCTAATGCCAGGTGGGGCCTGATAAGTTTATTGTATGTTATCTATCTTAGTGATACATGTATGTCCTTTAAGTGTCTGTACGAATGTCGGGCAGGTCCTGATGAATGTGATGAGGCGGGGCCCATCTCATATTATTGATAGATCTGTTCCGAGCGGGGCTCGATGTCAGGCGAGGCCCGATCGGTGTTACGCGTGGCCCATTGTATGTTTGATTGTCACGCCCCGATTCTCGAGTATCAATTTGTGGTTATAATTTCTCATGATTTCAAGTTCTACTCGACGAGCTAGTTGCCTGACTCGTCGAGTAGCAGCGGGCTGGTCCACGTGTTTAAGTGACCTACTCGCCGAGTCCAAGAAGGGACTCGACGAGTAGGAGCTGGAGGATGAAACCCTAAATTTCGGAGTTTTGCACCCTATTTAAAGGATCATTGGCCTCCTCATCCTCCACTTACAGCCTCTTGATAGTCCATAAACCCTAATCCGTGTGTGTGCATCATTCTTATGTGTTTTAAGCTTTGGAAGGAGGATCTTTGTAAGGAGAGCTTGGAGAGAAAGTGGCTAGAAGCAAGGAACATGTAGGGATCTGATATCTACCTCAGTTGGCATCTTTTGGAAGGTATCAATTCGTTACCTTGACCTCATTTCATTCTAGATCTCATTTGGTTAAAGATTTGGACTTTTCTAGCATATTATGAAGCTATTCTTGGCATGAGCTCAAATCTGAAGTTGTGACTTCAGATTTCAACTTTCTTGGGTCTCTAAGTCCATAAAGCTATCAGCTTTTGCAAGTATGAACCCCTCCTTAAGTGTGAAACTCCATTGCAAGCTTAGTTTTGTCAGTATAAGACTTTAGAGCCTTGCATGCACGTAAAGTTTGCAACTTTACGTGATAAACATGCCTTGAGAAGCCGGATCTACAATATAGAACCTTAAGATGGCTTAAAAAACATCTAAATGGAAAATGGACTGAAGGGACTTGACGAGTCCGATGAACATTGTCGTGGACTCGGCGAGTCAGTTAGGATTTTCCCGGTTGTTGGCACGCATGAACTTGGCAAGTTGCAAGGGAAACTCGACGAGTTGGCCAAGGAGTTTTCAGCCGCACACATTAGGAACTCGACGAGTCACTTAGTGACTTGGAGAGTTGAAGAGTTATTCAAGGAACTTGACGAGTGGATAGTTGTACTCGACGAGTTGAGGTCAACATGGACTGTTGACCTTGACCATTGACTTGGGCTTTGACCAAGGGTTGACTAGTTGACTTCTGGGGGCATTTTGGGAAATTGGAAATTTATGGATAAGGTTCTATGGTGGATATAGGTGGTGGAGTTTGTGAAGATGATCTGAGAGTTGAGCTTATCTCTTCAATGTGTCAGTTGCAAGGTGAGTTATCCTCACTATACTCAAGGGTCTAAGGCACCAAGGCCGACCCTTTTCAGATTGTTATCCTAATGTTATATGATGTTATGATCTGTTAGATCGGGATCCTGGTAGATAGGATGTTATATGTTGTTATGATATGTTAGATTGGTATCCTGGTAAATAGGATGTTATATGTTGTTATGATCTGTTAGATCGGGATCCTGGTAGATAGGGTGTTATATGTTGTTATGATCTGTTAGATCGGTATCCTGGTAGATAGGATGATATATGTTGTTATGATCCGCTAGATCAGTATCTGGGTAGATAGGATGTTGTTATGTTGTTATGATCTGTTAGATCGGTTTATCTGTCTATAGACTGTTATCTGTGCACATGTTTGTTTGGCGGTTGAGGCTTATGTGCTTTGTGTGAAAGCCAATAGACCTGGGCATTCCAACCTATTGGTTGTGGGCCATGAGTATTCCATCCCGAGGATGATTGGACTCATCGTATGTGGGCATTCCAACCTGCTGGTTGTGGGCCTAGGTATTCCATCCCAAGGATGATTGGACCCATAGTATGTTGGCATTCCAACAGGTTGGTTGAGGGCCTGGGGTATTCCAACTCGATGGTTGACTGGACCCATAATATGTTGTTGTTATTTTATGTGTATTATTGTGTGTATGGGTATTTTGGGGGTAATTCACAAAGCTTTCGGGCTTACAGTTTCAGTTTATTGTTTCAGGTTCAGCGGATGGCCGCGGGAAAGCGAAGGCGCGACCATACACTTCCTCGATTAATGATTATGATTTCTGGGAACTCTGATGTATAAACTATTTTGAAAACAAATTGTAATAATTGAAGGGTTTTAAATGATTTAAAAAGTTTTAAATTGGCTCGAATTTTATGGGTGTTACAAGTTGGTATCAGAGCCTTGGTTTGAGTGAATTGGAGGAACACTCGTGTGAATCCAGTCTCAAATCAAGGAAAGATTTTCAAAATGATTTTAAATGGTTTTCAAAATAAGTAAAAGAGGATGCGAAGTGTACGATCAACCAGAGCCAGTAAGTAGACCCCAAAATACCATACGGTTATTTGATATTGTGATATGTTAGAACAGCATGCTAGTACTAGGCTAGGGATCTTCAGTAATTGTAGAATTGAATTGCCTGATTACATGATGCCTGCTAGCCTAGGGTTTCCTTTATATGAGATTGACATCATTACTATAGTTGTTTAGTGTATGCATCATGGTTATACATAACTAAGATCTTATAGCCTGAGAATGTTTGATTTGGCCTTATGTTCTATTCTTGTTTGATTGGGGGCTTAGGGTAGGATTGGATATTCGAAAGTCTATAGGGTCCAGCGTTATGTATGACTAGCATACCTTAGTGCTGCAAGGTTTGTGGAAGTTTCATGGATGGTTGGATTGCAGGGGATCGGTAGGTCAATTATGAGATATTTAGCTTTCCTCTAGGAGTGAGGATTAAGTGCTCACTATGTCTATGTATATTGTTAGGGTGTTGTGGTGATACTTGAGACAAATATGGGTAGGTGTGGAAGGTAGTATAGGCCCGTACTACTGAAAGCACAGGACTCATATGCGTAGCAAAGAAGTCACAACCCCTGGGGTTTAGTTGGAAGTTGGTTCCCTGTTATGGTATGGATTATTCGAGACGTCTTGAGACCGGATTTGGATCAGGATCGAGAACTGGCAGCTAGGAAATGCCAGTATTGTTAGAGGATCGTGTCAGGGAGATCATCTGGGGGAGGCGATCAAGATCGTTCGGGGATAGATTCCAGAGATGTTTGGGTCTTTCAAGACCACCATGGTTGAGTATTTTGTCGAACACCATGCAGCCATTGCTGAGATGGCTTCCGCAGATGCTTCCGTAGCTGTAACGACGGCATGGAGAGGAGCTAGTCGAGCTTCCGGTACTGGGACTTGTCACTGGTACATATTCTGATGAGCAGAGGGATGCAGTTATTGGGATCAGGAAGATAATCTGTACTTGTTATATTTTCGCGGGTTGAGCAGGAGAGGCTAGCATATGGGTTTCTATATTTGAGGCTTGGGGGTTTGCTCGAGGCCGAATTTGAGTTGCGGGAACTCCGGAAGGGAGTGATGATTATGTTCAGCTAGGGTTTTGCAATTGGAAGGGGAATGGTTTATTAAGGGATCGGATTGTCGTTTTGTAGAGCAAGGATTGTGCCCTCTCAGTTTTCGAGCTCGAAGGAGTGAGCAGACTTGTGACCCTAGGATCAGGTTGTATTCCAGGTCGGGGTCAGTTGGTTACAGGAATAGGCAACATTATTTCAGCGCCGGTGAGTGCAGGTGGGTCGATGTGGCATAAGTATTTATGAGGTCCAGTTTGCCTTGGATCTCTTGTATCGGACGACAAGGATTGATTGTGCGATCTATCGCACTTTTGGGATTGTATACTATGTCTTGGAAGTAGTTTGTAGCCCGGTTTAGAGCATAGGTAGTTTCAGCTGTTGCAGTTCAACTGTGAGCATTTGAGCTGGTAAGTGAGTAATGGTGCAGATCCTGTAGAGAATGATTTCTAGAGCTTGAGAGCGGGAAGCTTGTTTGGAACACCTTTGGAAAAGAGGTATTATGTGGGAGGTCTGCGGATAGGGTCCCACAGAGGGTTTATTCAGCATTGTCAGGATTCAGTGGTTTTAGCAACCGTTAGTGATTGTTGGACTAAGCGCCAAGGGAAGTAGCTCTTCACCAAGGTATTAGTTGGAGCATCTATCTTGTGGTCTTCAGGACTTGAGTGTGAGGTCATTCAAGCATTAGTGACTGTCGGTTTCACTGGGATTCAGGAAGTGTTCATCTGGTTCTTAGAAGTGTGTGATCAATTGGGATTGACTAGTAATAGAGCACTAGTGGGAAAGAGTTGGTTGTCATCGGATCGATCGTTGGGAAGTGAGAAGGGTTGGGAATCCTCCAGTTTTCATGTATTATGAAGGCTTAGTCGAATCTAAGTCGGGGAGAGTTACCCCGGAATGCGGAAGTAGGAAAGGTTTTGAAATGGGGATAAGTTTCACAATCCGACAAAGAGAATGGAGGCCCTAGTAGCTGCTTGGTTTGAGGGTTGTGTTGATTAGGGATTCGGTAAAACTCCCCAGCATAAGGAACACGTCTTCTTGGTACTTGACAGCAGAAATTGGGGAACCAGGTTGAAGCTCTAGTCAGGTGTAATGACGTAAATTTTCAAAACAATTTTTCATTTTTCAAACACAACATGTCTCATAAAGTAATATCAAAGCTCAAAATGTATCACATGTTACCATAGTAAAACATATCCTAGGATCTCGAATATGTAAAACTCCATTAGTGTGTACAGATAGAAACCAAACACCCTAAAAGCACGAGTTAAAGGTGTTGGAATAGTGTCTAAGACTACAACTATATTAGGCAAGTATTTGACCCGGTTGTGCATGGTCCTTTTGGGTTGCCTTCACCATATCAACTTGACAGGATGATTTATAATGAGAGAAGGAATATTATTAATATATTATAAGTATAATATAAGGAGTAATAATATTGTTATTTGATTAATATAAGTCATAAATTAATTGGGAATTAATTTGGTGACTTAAAGAGATTAATTAAATAAAGGGGTATAAACTGTCAATTGTTTGATAGTTGCACTTTGGGCTATATATCCTTTATGGATAAGAGGTGGACGATTTCTAGGGCTAAGGATAGCCATAAAATCGTCCAAGGCTTATCATGGAAAGGATTTGGATTGCTTAGGGCTTAAGTTATCCAATTAGGGTTTAAGGGTGAAACCCTAGGAGCCTTACAAGTATAAATAGACCCCTAGGGCTGAGGGAATTCGGTATTCTTGTCTCTAAGAAAACCCTGGCCGATTTCTTCCTCCTCTCTCCTCTCTCCTAAATCATCTTCTTGCTAGTTGGTGTTTGTAAGCCATTAGAGGAGTGACAATTGTGACTCTAAAGCCTCAAGGACAAGAAGATCAAGCAAGTAATTCAAGGTAAACTTCTAATCTTTGATTTCATATTGTTATTATAGTCTATTAGCCATTAGAAGTCTTGGATTCAATGTATGTTCAATTAGAGAAACCTAGATCTAAGCATTAGGGTTGCATGTGCACATAGGAATGTTCATATGGCCAAAACCCAACAAAAGGATCTCACACCAAAACGGTATCTTACTCCATGGATACCTGAACCCAAACAGGAACTCCTAAATTCGGAACAAAACCGACCCCTCTGCCGCTAAGATACCCCTTCTGACTTTCCAAATCTGGAACTCTAGTGGTCTGGTCCGCCGCCAGACCGTCCACTCAAGATATCATCATGTTATTCGCTCTTCGAATAACAGACCCCGATAACTCATTGCCCCTCTGATTCTCACAAGATAATCCCAACAATCGGCTACCGATCACCCCCTCCAGACATTCCAAATGATCCCAACACACTTCTACAGATGGAAGGGTCACATGCTACCAAAGACCCATCCACTGGACTGCTGTCAGAATCCAACCGAACATTGAACCCTCAACACCCTGTCCTCAGACACAAGAAAAGAATCAAGCTCGCTCAGAAGTGTCCTCTGACATCTAAAATCATATGCCCCAAAGCGTCTCACCGACTTCCTTCTCATAATAATTGTCTCGGCCCATCATCACACATCAGACTCGAAGCTCGCTTTACTTCAAGCGGTTACTATAATCCCAACTAAAATCACCTCACCCTCGACCTCTGTCGAAAACTACCCCTTTGTCTCATGTGTCTTGCAGTACCTCCCACACCAACGCACTGACCTACCCAGGTCTAAGACATCCGATGACAAACCATACCATTCAACATGGTACCCAACTCAACTCGAGAGTCTGGTCCGATCCAGAATTGGAACCACTGTTCCTAATGAATCACTCAAATCATGACCCATGACCCGCAACCCATGCGTACCTCACTCATCCAATTCCTTCTGATTATTATATCCACAATTTACTCAGAATAGAACGATTCCCGATCAAGGAGGAGACCCCAGTCTCACCCCTGGTCCGACCACCAGGCTCCCAAAAACTCCAATGTTAGGGCTACCCAAGTCTAAAATTCTTCTGCATCATGAACTAGTGAGTACTACGGTTCCCCGCAACATCACAACACCCTCTCGCTGACTAGTGAGTACTACGGCTCCCCGCAGTATCACAACACCCTCTCGTTGACTAGTGAGTACGAAGGCTCCCCGTAGCATCACAACACCCTCTCGCTGACTAGTGAGTACTACGGCTCCCCGTAGCATCACAACACCCTCTCGCTGACTAGTGAGTACTATGGCTCCCCGTAGCATCACAACACACTCTCGCTGACTAGTGAGTACTATGGCTCCCCGTAGCATCACAACACCCTCTCGCTGACTAGTGAGTACTACGGCTCCCCGTAGCATCACAACACCTTCTCGCTGACTAGTGAGTACTACGGCTCCCCGTAGCATCACAACACCCTCTTGCTGACTAGTGAGTACTATGGCTCCACGTAGCATCACAACACCCTCTCGCTGACTAGTGAGTGCTACGTCTCCCCGTAGCATCACAACACCACCCCAGAACCTCACGATATCTTGCCTTAGCCACTGATTTCCCTGCCACGCAACCCGAAATTTCGGAATGTTCCAATTCTCCATTTGGAACACGAAGGAATCGTCAGTGGCTTAGAATATGTTGACGACAATCCGAAACTCCTTCCAATATTGCTCAAACTCATGTCTTAATACTCATAACGACCCTGAAATTGATTGCCTAGTCAACTTCTACCCTTTTCAAACTGCATAATAACCCATACATTGAACCAGAATTTTTCTCAACCGCCGAACTAGCCTTATGAGCCAACCACCTTGAATCACCATTATAACCGCAAAAAATTCCTAACCACCACCAAGTCTTCGACCAAAGTCCACTCACTGTGGAGACACTCATCTTTCCTCAAACACGTACCACATGCATTATCTCTCTCTACAACTCGCCACCAACTACCATGGTCTCACGAACCCGTACTACAGGTCTCTATATCTAGTTCTCTAACCGCTCTTGAACAAATCTATGATCCCCTCAATAAAATACCTGGTTCTCCCTACTCAGGGTTCGAACCATCACCAATTGATGCGCCAACAGTCTATCTCACAGACTGTTTCCACCAGTAACATCGCACCTACTCTTGGAAGGTGCTACGCAACGCTCGATGATCTCCCCGATAGAGATCAAGCAACTCCAAGTACCCCGAAATCTCAGATGGAATCCTCAGAAACTTCTCTTCATGACTGCCTCTAGTTATTCATAATCTCATACCATTCCACTACCGGGCATCTCATCTGTCCAGTAGTAACCCTGACTCTTAGTCTGGAAATAATGAACTACCATACTCCTCATCCAACGTTCCATCACGTGAATTATCATATGATCAGAGACCTCATTTCCACACTCGATACCCCTCATAGACAATAAGAGCCACCGCTCCGATATACTCCTCTTGATCGGCCGTTGCTGCACTTAACACATGCCCTACTATGGTCAAATAGGGTGTATCCTGGTCCTTGACCATCTCAGTCCCCACTGACGACCTGCTCATGCTTACCTCGCGGCATACATGCTGCCCAAATACTCCGATGAAAGATCTTAACCAAGGCTACCCCATAGGGCTCACCCCCAACCTCGGAAAACAAAAATCTCAATACCTCTCCTGTTTCCCAAAGGAACAGAAATAACACCGCTCAAGTCACAGAAGGTGACATCTCCACTATCGGACGATCGCTCAACTCAGACCGTAATCCCCCATAAACACCATCCTTTCTCATCCCTAAGTCTTGTGACTCCTACTGGCATCTCACCAAAATTCCTCAGGACTCAACCGATTTCCCTCTCAAGGTATGCTTCATCAAAACTCATGCAACACGGCCCTCTGGCCCCCAGACTCTATCATATCCGACCTCAGTCAAACAATCCTAACAGGATAACTGGAAAAAAGGCCTAAGCACTATCTGCTATGAATCATGGTACCCGAACCATGACATCACCTCTCAATCGGCTACTAATCATGGTACTCGAAGCATGATATCACCTCCCAATCTGCTACCAACCATGATACCACCACTCGATCTGCTACCAATCATGGTACTCGAACCATGATATCACCTCTCTATTTGCTACCAATCATGGTACCCGAACCATGATATCACCTCTCGATATACTACCAATCATGGTACCCGAACCATGATATCATCTCTCAATCTGCTACCAATCATGGTACCCGAACCATGATATCGTCTCTCGATCTACTACCAATCATGGTACCCGAACCATGATATCGTCTTTCGATCTGCTACCAATCATGGTAACCGAACCATCATATCGCCTCTCAATCTGCTACTTAGATCCTCCGAAATACTCCCTGCATCGGGTATGGGTCCTCTGCTTTCAGTAGTATAGGCCCATACTACCTACCACATCTACCCATACTCTCTACACAGACCATCTCATATTCCCTAAGTAGTTGCTCAACCTTCTCAATCGCCAATCCCAACACGCGTGCTCGCTTCCCAACGAAATGCTCTACTCTGTCAGCGTACTCATCTGACTAAGGTCACATCCTAGGCTCTTCCTAGGTTCTCACACTCCTCCGCCATCAGCTGTTGAGAAACTCCTTATGATGCCAGTCATCTACCTCCTGAATATCATCACATTCACCTAGTAGATGACTCCCATCATCGGGAATTCCAGAAAGCACGAAGCAAGCAGCATTCGGGCATCGAATAAACACATAAAACCCACTCTAGGTGATAACTCCACTTGCTCTACTCATACTCAAAAGATATCACCTAACTTTGTAACTCTACCCCCTCACGGGTATCTAGCTACTCTCTCAGTAGGCTCCTCCAATGCTCATCTAGGTATCTCTCCTAGATTACTCCTTTACCCAAATCCCTCTCTACATAGGATTCCGATTGGATACCCTTACTCAGCACATACTCGAAAGCACATTACCGATAACAGCAACTCCTAGGCTAAGGCATCACAAATCAGGCCACTCTAGTCCTAAGATATGAAATACCTAGCCTATCTCTAGCATGCATAATATCTCATAAAATATCTCATAACATCTCATAACACAAAGTAAGGGTATTCTGGGAAATCACCGTTCGGGTGCTGGTTGATCGTACACACTACTCCGTTCTGCTTTTTTCAAAAATCATTTACTCTTTTAGAAAAGTTGTTTCCTTTATGAAAATTTTTCCCAATTCCTCAGTTTGAGTTCAGATACGCCCGAAGGTGCATCTGAATCCCTCAAACCAAGGCTCTGATACCAACTTGTAACGACGTAAATTTTCAAAACAATTTTTCATTTTTTAAACATAACATGTCTCATAAAGTAATCTCAAAGCTCAAAATGTATCACATGTTATCACAGTATAACATATCCCAGGATCTCGAATATGTAAAATTCCATCAGTGTGTACAGATCATGGCGACGCCTTCCCGCGATCCTTGCTAGTACCTGAGACACATATCACATAACATGGTAAGCATAAATGCTTAGTGAGTTCCCCAAAATACCACATACAGCATATACGCGACTCAAGGCTATAACTCGGTACGACCCTCCAGTCGATGTGTCTCAGCGGGACCCTCCAGTCCCATAGCTCATTGGACCCTCCGGTCCGGTCTAGCTCGTTGGACCCTTCATCCCGGTCTAAATCGTTGGACCCTTCGGTCCGGTCTAAATCGTTGGACCCTTCGGTCCGGTCTAAATCGTTGGACCCTCCGGTCCGGTCTAATCGAGGACCTCCTGGCCTTGTAAGTCATTGGACCCTCCAGTCCGGTCTATATAACACATAGCATACACGTAACACAATGCACATAATCTCAATCATACACATAGCACATAAGACCCTCTAGTATGCACATATATACTACTCTAGGTAATGTATAGTGAGAAGACTCACCTCGTAAGATGTCTAGAAAACTCTCATGCTCGAATCCCCAATCTAGCATCCGCCTATCAAAATGATAACATCTCTAATCAATACTCTTCGTTCATCCTCATCTCTGGAGAATGGGTAAAAGACCATTCTACCCCTCCCTGACCCCTCTTATTCAGTTTGACCAAACCCTAAGGTCAACTGAAGTCAACTCCAACCAACGGTCCAATTTTGACCAGACTCGCCAAGTGCACTCGGGTGACTCGGCGAGTCCATGCGTATCCTCTACATTCTCCGAAGGCCTCACTCGACTTGTCGAGTTAACCTTTCACTCGACGGGTTACCACTGATCACGAATCGCGGGGCAACCCGATCCGACTCATCAAGTCCTCTCATGGACTCGGCGAGTTTCCTCCATGACAATACTCATTTGACCTTCTGAGGCCAGATCTGTTTCTCTAACTTATAGATCTGGCCTTCTAGCACCCAAAAGTCATGCAAAGGTACAATCTTTATGTCCATGCACCACATTTCAAGCTCTATTTGATGAAATAACACTTAAAATGACAACCTATACTCAAAGCTCCAATGGGACTGCATAAAGTTGGATGATTGGGACTCTCTGGAGCTCTCAAGGTCCAGATCTAATGTCTTATGCCTCAATGGGACTCCCCATGCTCCATAATCTCAACGAAAAGGGGTAAAGAAACCCTAGATTCATGAGATCTACTAATCATAAGAAAACAGATAGAGATTTATACCTTAAACAGCGGCTTTGAATGGAATAGTAGTAGATCTGAGCCCCTCCAACAATTTAGCTTGAACACTCTAATTCTTCCTTGCAAGAATGCACCCAAAATGACGAAAATTAGCTCCCTCTTTCTCTGTATGCTCTCTGGATCAATTAGGGTCTATCAAGGGAAGTGTGGCCGCAAATGAAGGCCATAAGGTCCTTTAAATAGGTCACAAACCCGCACAATTAGGGTTTTCCTCAGCAGCGCTGACTCAGCGATTCAGATACCCGACTCGTCGAGTCCATTCATTAAACACGTCACCAAAACGCGACCCTACTCGACGAGTTAAGGCACCAACTCGTCGAGTCACTCCTCATATCTCAAAATGAATACTTAAAATATTATCCGTGGAAATCCGGATGTTACATCAGGGATTGAGTACAGTTCGAGTATTCGGTCGAGGGTGTGCTCGACTCTGAGGGTTTCTAGATTGATAGATTGAGTGCTTTGTTAGATGTCAAGGCTCAGCAGTACTTTCTACACGGGAGTGCGGGTGATTTAGCGTATATGGTAGACATGCGGGTCAGGGAACAGACCACGGATTTCCAAGAGGATGGACGATCGACATGAGGCCTGGGGTTAGGCCGGGGTTAGAGTCAGCGGAATGGATCAGGAGTTCGGAACCTCAAGTGGGTGATAACAATTTGCATGGGATGGATCAGATGAGGGGTGGTCCAGGGAGATGCTCAACAATTTAGAGCGGTGTAGACAGGCTGAAGGCCTAGAAGGGTCGTCCAGACATGTTGAAGGCTCTGAGAGTGGTCCAGCTGGACTGAAGGCCTGGTGAGGAGGTCCAGTCATGCTGAAGACTCTGTATGTGTTTGTAGATCTAGGTGCAGGTATTGAGTATGTTGCTATGCTATAGCAATCAACAGGTCTGTCCCCAAGTATTGAATTGGTTGCTGGAGTAGGCTGAAGACTCCAGTGTATTTTGGTTTGATCGGATGTTGTTGTTAGAGATCATATGCAGTGTAGAGGATCTTGGTGATCTCATCGGTTCGAATGGGTAATCTTTTGGATTGAGTAATACTCCAGTTGGGGGATGAGAGTAGATCTGAATGGGTATTCGTCAGCTTTGGGAAGGTGTGGGATTAGAATGTTCCATCATTCAGGTTCTGGGAACCGGGCTAGATCTTTCTCATGATTGTATATGGCATTTGGATAGGGTTGAGGCGATCATGCTTTATGTAGTAGGCCAAGATACCCGGTGCGGGCCGACTGAAATTCACAAGCACGGAGGCTCAAAGGGAGCGGTAGGGTTGAGGCGGTAGGCCAACAAACCCTTAGACATGATTCATATTCCAACCAGAAGGGGTGATATGGGTTAGATATGAGTGTCGTATTGGTGGGCCAGTAGTGGTAGGTATGTTGATGATGGTTTGAGTTATTGTGATGTGTCTTGGGTTGATTTCCTCTGTGAAAGAGTCATAGCATGTCTGAAGTGAGGAAGAGATGAGTCGCTGAACACCAGGTAGGAGGTGAGACTGTCGTGGGTCATGTAGCGCACATTATGTTAGCAGAAGTTGATGACAGGGCATGGAAGCAAGTCCAGCCAATCGGTTTTCTTTTGGGTGACGTGTGGGATTGCTGTTTGTGCATGACTTTTGGTTCAGCAATCGGTGAGGCGTTCGGTGTTTTGGGTAGTGGGCAGACAAGTTGGGACCAGGGAGGGTTTGACTTCGTCTAAGGAACATCATATGGTAGTAGGAAGAGTTGAAGTGGGTTTACGACTTGGGATTCATGTGTGGTAGAATTTTTTGTATTGTTATGATGTTGGTTGATGAGAGGGGCGTCGTTTAGGCCTTTTAATGACGGAGGAAAGTGGATATCTACAAGACCGGAGTGTTGGTCAACTGAAGTGACGATAGTAGTGTTGATCGGTCATCAGGAGCATTTCAGTTATGAGCTGAGGGCCGGAGAGGGCATACCATACTCATGCTATAGAATCAGAGGCAATCCAAACCTATGTTGAGGACCACGTAAGGATATTCCAGTCATAGGTTGTGGGCATAGAGATTGTGTTGGTTATGTATTCAGTAGGAGCACGTCGAAATGGATGTATCAGTTGAAGATTCGGGGGGGTTGCACTCGGTTGTGACGAATCAGAGGATGGTGAATGAGACGCAAGGATAGATCCTTGGAACTCAAGTCATGAGTATATCCGAGTTATGTTCATAAAAGTATTCCAATCTAGGGTATTCCATCCTGAGGATGATTGAACCCTATGATTGATTTGACCTGGTATGTTTGGTATTCCAACCCGAGGGTTGATTAGGCCAAACATGTGTAGGATGTGAGGGTATTCCATCCTAGGGATGATTGAACCCGTCGTAGGCATGCCTGGTATTTTAGCCCGAGGCTGATTGGGCCAGGCATGAGTGTTCGTGTTTTAGTGGGATGATTTTTGTATGATATTGTGGGAAAAATGTCCTGTCAGCACAAAGGGTTCACCTCGGGCAGAGGGAAAGTTGGGTTTTCGATTCTTTGTTGCCCCTCATCTGCCTACCGGATGCACTCAGACCACCCTGGTCCAACTAATCTGCCGATATCTGAGTACCGGACTCCCGCCGGTCACTACACCCCATCGCAACCTACTAGTTGCCTCCAGCGACTTCTGAAGATACTTCGACTATATATAACTGTTCTATCCACTCTGCCGCTCATACTGAAACGATGCTGCTGGAACCAGCCTGCTTATCTCCCATCTGACTACTCAACTCCCACCAACTCGAGCCTTCCATCCTGAAAGAAAAGCTGCCTGCCTAATTATCCTTGCAAATCACTTATACTGGCAGAAGGCTCAACTAATTCCTGTTGAGAGGGACTTGCCATTCCCAAATCAACCAACTATACCGCCAGCACTTGCATTCCAACACACATACTAATACTGACCATCACACTGCAACTATCCGAAACATTGAACTGCCTGTAACACTGAACTGCCTGAAACATTGAACTGACCGAAACACTGAACTGCTTGAAACACTGAACTGCCTGAAACACTGAGCTGATTGAAACACTGAACTGCCTGAAACATTGAACTGCCTGAAACACTGAACTGCCCGAAACACTGAACTGACCGAAACACTGAACTGCCTTATGGCTGCTTCCCAAAATATCTCAAGACCTTCCTGGTCTCCAATCATCTGTCAGTTGTCTGCAACACCGAGTTCCAACTCAACTGTGGAGTCCAAGGACTCCTCACTTAGTCGCTCCCACAACTTCTGAACGAATTCTTTCTCTGGAACTAGTTCCCACTAGTTATCCTGTCACTGTGGCTCTAACAACCTTCCCGATCCAACCGAT
Source organism: Lactuca serriola (assembly GCF_051521515.1). Lineage (NCBI taxonomy): Eukaryota > Viridiplantae > Streptophyta > Magnoliopsida > Asterales > Asteraceae > Lactuca > Lactuca serriola. The sequence continues at coordinate 163,105,420 of NC_136409.1, forward strand.
CGGTTCCATACGCCGAACCCTGACATCATCAGATCCGAGACTAAAAATGATGGCTCCCAGACTAGCGGTAGCCCTTAACATACACGAACCCAAGCGGTCCACTGCTTCCTTGATCTCATAACTGAGGTGACGATCTACTGACAAATCGTCGACTTAACCATAACTGAACCATTTGGGAAATCGAAAATCTAACCCGTGGATTCCCATATCCTCACTGCTGCACCCGAACTGGTGGGTACTACTACTTTCCCTGCGTCCAACAACGCGCTCATGCTGCCTACCAACCTGATAAAGGCCATGGCTACACCCGCGAACTTACAACTCTCTAATACTATCTGGCTGCTAGTGAATGCTACGGCTACCCCCGTAGACTTAAAACACTCTACTACTATCTGACTACTAGTGAATGCTATGGCTACCCCCCCCCCCCCCGTAGACTTACAACACTACTACTACTATCTGACTGCTAGTGAATGCTACGGCTACCCCCATAAACTTACAACACTACTACTATTTGACTGCTAGTGAATGCTACGGCTACCCCCACAGACTTACGACACTACTACTATCTGACTGCTAGTGAATGCTATGGCTACCCCCATAGACTTACAACACTACTACTATCTGACTGCTTTACTAACTACCATTCCGAGGACATCCTGACTATCCCTAGTCCTTCAAGCGATTCCTCATTCTGATTTCTTGAAACCAGCCCTCAGTCATCGAATACTGCATCAACATCGACATCTTATACCCTTGATATACTTAGCGTTTCGTCGAGAAATTCTTCGGCTTGGTTCCCAAACCAACCGTCTACTAATCCGGATACATGAAACTATTGTTGTGAAGTTTCCAAACTCCCAACTCCTGAATCTACACAACCCTGCATGCTGTCTCTGTCACTGGCTACTAACCCAAAAGCATCTCTTGCTAACCGTTCTCAAGATCCTCATTCCGACTCACTAGAGTCCTACAGGGACAACCTCCAATTCACAGTTATTGTATCCGAAGTAACCTGCCCTAGAGGGACAACCTCCAATTCACCATTCTAATTCCAAGGTATGCAAATGGCATATAACTTAACCATAGGCAGGTAATATGATACCCCAACACATATGCTTATTGATATCATTGCAGCATCATAACAATAATATCATGAATAATAATTGACAGGAAGGTAAAAGATACATACCCCCAACATCCAGTGCTGCTCGAATCCTTGTCGAAACCAACCGGAATACCCTGCTCCGAGCCGTGGGCGCCTTTGCCCGAACCTGATGTCTGCTGGTGGCTCTCGAAGTCCCAGGGGCAGGAGCTAGCACCTGCCCTGCTGTATACAAACTCGGACAATGGGCCTTCGTGTGGCCCCTCCGACTGCAATGAAAACATATCGGGTCAAGTCCCTGGGCGATGGTAACAATACAATGTCTGCTAAAATGGACAATCCGGCCGCACTTGAAACATCCAGCATCGCCATCACTTCTACGCCTGCACGCACCCTCGTGCGTCCTACCACACTTCCCGCATCGACTGTGGCTCTGATAGTCCCTCGATCTCAAATCCGACCCCTTGGGCCTCTTGCCCGAACCTGTGGCTACCTTAGTCTCATCCGTTTCCCCTTCCTTTTCGACTCTCTGCCCGTCTCTCACTCATGCGTTACCTCGTCGACGCCATCCATCGACTGAACAACCGTTGTCCGATCCTAGAGCTTCGCGGTTAACCTATTAGTGACCCATCCAATGATGTTGGGTAACTCCTCGCGAATGACTAGCGAAACCTCATTAACTACCCAATCATGCAAGGGTCTCTCCTGGAGACAAGGTGCCCCACTCACACCTGTCTCCTGATGGTAAGAGCTAAAAATGGGAACTCCCTCCCTGATGGATCCCTGATCTCCATAAGCATCAGGATCTAGACGAGCCCCAATCTGCCCTGAAACTATCCCAGCCCTAAAGGCCTCAAGATGACTGTCCATAAGCTCCACAATGGCCTCTCTAACCGAGCCGAAAAGCATTGGAGTCTGATCAATGATGTTGCGCATAATCTCTGCGGAAATGAAATCCCTCATCTGATCATCAAACTGTCTGGCTCTAGAGCCTAAGCCAGATCCCTCCCCGGCACCTGAACTGCCAACTGATATCTCTCGCAATGTCACCATGCTGAAAACGTATCACAGTAACTGATCAATACACACTGCTGCTGAGGGATCTCTCACACGCTCTACTAGTTCCTTGGTTTTGCCTCGGCCCCTATTGAATCAAGTATGGATCCTCTGCTTTCAGTAGTACGGGCCCATACTACCTTCCACATCTATCCGTACTTTCCTCAAGAGTTACCTCAACTCCACCAAGTCCCTTTTCTCTACTACGGATCTTTGCTACTCTCATCCTAGGCTTGCCCTATGGAACCGTTGACTCCACCCAAACAGTCCCCAGCTGCTGAAGGCCTCCCCGTAATGCCAATTAGCCACTACCTGAATACCATCACATGTGACGAGGCTCAGATAATCCTTCGAGTAAAAGACTCGTCCCCACAACGATTCGAATCAGACGAGAGTTGCGCTATAGGGCCAAATCCAGCACTCTGAGATTATTCAACCCTGATTACATGTGACGTGACGTATTCACCTAATGGCTAACTCCTATCACTCAGAGTCCTACTAAGCACAGAGCAAGCAACATTCGGATAAAGGAAACATACTCGTGCAAACTATTCTCAAAATCAAGAAACTGTACTAGTATACAATATTGAACTCATACTATCAGGCATAATCTAAACAGGCTATCCTACTTCTGTCTACTCAATACTAGCATGCAATTCTCATAAGGCTGAAATACATAAGCAGGCACATAAGGCATCCTCCTAGATCCTTAGTCCTATACTAGCATGCTGTTCTACTGAAACTGAAACTGGAACTAAAACTGAAACTGCAACAGATAATCATAAAATTGTATGGGTAATTTGGGAGTACTTACTTGAGCTCGACTGATTGCATGCTCCACACATATGACTCGTCGAGTTACTACGCGATTCAAGACTGATATCTAGCCCGACTCGATGAATCATTTCCCAGACTCGCCGAGTCCATACGTGCATCTCCATAATTTCGAGTCACAGAGCTTCTCCTTTGCTCCAAACAATAGACCTGGTCTTCTAAGACTATCTGAACACATAAAGTTGCTAACTTTACGTGTGTCTATGATGCAATGAAGCCAAAACACTCCAAACTAGGGTTTAAGGCAACCATGCTTCACTTACACCCCCAAGACTGATACTTTATGACTCTCTAGACCAAAATACACTTAGATCTAAAGTAGCAACTTCAGATCTAGGCTCTAACTTCGAAATGGTTCTTACACATGGCATAAAAACCCCAAATCTCACAACCAAGGGAAAACTATAATCAAAAGAGTGAAGGTAACGACTTATTACCTTCAAATGCTCTGGAAAGGCCATCAAACTCTGGATCTACTGCAAATCCTTGAATCCCCAGTGGTGTTCCTTCCTTCCTTCTTCTTCAAATCACTCAAAAATGGCAAGAAACTTGAACAACAATAATTGGGGCTTAGGGTTTTGGGTTCTGGATGAGAGGGGCTATAAGGAACCCTAGTAGAGAGAATAAGATGCATAAATAGTGCCCAAAGTCCCGGATTTAGGGTTTCCCCCTTCAGACCGGACTCGCCGAGTCCATGGGGTCGACTCGCCGAGTTGGTCACTTACCCGATCCTCGGTTCCCGCTCCGAATCGTCGAGTTCCTCCTTGGACTCGACAAGTTGACCCATTTGACAAAGGGTTTTCTTTCCTTTCTTGGTCTTTCTGATTCTGGGTGTTACAACTCTCCCCCACTTAAACTAAACTTCGTCCTCGAAGTTCGCTATGGTCAACTGACCTTTAATCCGCCTCCAACACCCTGCCTGATGACTATACCCTTTTGAACTTCTGCCTGGTCCTTCTGGATGATCTAATCCTTGCAGTTAGAATCCCCGAGTATAATCTAATCCTCAACCTTCCTGAGAACACCTCCTGTTCAACTGACAATCCCCCCCGGTACTCCCTGAGTACTTAGGCTAAACATTCTTGGGGTACACTCTATTTTCCTCATGTGTTCTCTGGCCTTCCCGAAGCTGTCTTCTATAGCTATTCACTTCCTTTGTCAGTGTGAAGATCATACCCTTCACGATGTCCATCACTCCAGCCACTCTCAGTGCTGGTCACTACTGCTGGTACATACTGAATTCTTCTTATTTCCATAATTTCCTTATCGTTACTTCCTCTGACTGAAAATTTTGTTGCCCCTCATCTGCCTACCGGATGCACTGAGACCACCCTGGTCCAACTAATATGCCGATATCTGAGTACCGGACTCCCGCCGGTCACTACACCCCATCGCAACCTACTAGTTGCCTCCAGCGACTTCTGAAGATACTTCGACTATCTATAACTGTTCTATCCACTCTGCCGCTCATACTGAAACGATGCTGTTGGAACCAGCCTGCTTATCTCCCATCTGACTACTCAACTCCCACCAACTCGAGCCTTCCATCCTGAAAGAAAAGCTGCCTGCCTAATTATCCTTGCAGATCACTTATACTGGCAGAAGGCTCAACTAATTCCTGTTGAGAGGGACTTGCCATTCCCAAATCAACCAACTATACCGCCAGCACTTGCATTTCAACACACATACTAATACTGACCATCACACTGCAACTATCCGAAACACTGAACTGCCTGTAACACTGAACTGCCAGTAACACTGAACTGCCTGAAACACTGAACTGACCGAAACACTTAACTGCCTGAAACATTGAACTGCCTGAAACACTGAGCTGATTGAAACACTGAACTGCCTGAAACACTGAACTGCCTGAAACACTGAACTGCCCGAAACATTGAACTGACCGAAACACTGAACTGATTATGGCTGCTTCCCAAAATATCTCAAGACCTTCCTGGTCTCCAATCATCTGTCGGTTGTCTGCAACACCGAGTTCCAACTCAACTGTGGAGTCCAAGGACTCCTCACTTAGTCGCTCCCACGACTTCTGAACGAATTCTTTCTCTGGAACTCGTTCCCACAAGTTACCCTGTCACTGTGGCTCTAACAACCTTCCCGATCCAACCGATTGGGTCCATACGCCGAACCCTGACATCATCAGATCCAAGACTAAAAATGATGGCTCCCAGACTAGCGGTAGCCCTTAACATACACGAACCCAAGCAGTCCACTGCATCCTTGATCTCATAACTGAGGTGACGATCTACTGACAAATCGCCGACTTAACCATAACTGAACCATTTGGGAAATCAAAAATCTAACCCGTGGATTCCCATATCCTCACTGCTGCACCCGAACTAGTGGGTACTACTACTTTCCCTGCGTCCAACAACGCGCTCATGCTGCCTACCAACCTGATAAAGGCCATGGCTACACCCGCGGACTTACAACTCTCTAATACTATTTGGCTGCTAGTGAATGCTACGGCTACCCCCGTAGACTTAAAACACTCTACTACTATCTGACTGCTAGTGAATGCTACGGCTACCCCCCCCCCCTGTAGACTTACAACACTACTACTACTATCTGACTGCTAGTGAATGCTACGGCTACCCCCGTAAACTTACAACACTACTACTATCTGACTGCTAGTGAATGTTACGGCTACCCCCACAGACTTACAACACTACTACTATCTGACTGCTAGTGAATGCTACGGCTACCCCGTAGACTTACAACACTACTACTATCTGACTGCTTTACTAACTACCATTCCGAGGACATCCTGACTATCCCTAGTCCTTTAAGCGATTCCTCATTCTGATTTCTTGAAACCAGCCCTCAGTCATCGAATACTGCATCAACCTCGACATCTTATACCCTTAATATACTTAGCGTTTCATCGAGGAATTCTTCGGCTTGGTTCCCAAACCAACCGTCTACTAATCCAGATACATGAAATTATTGTTGTGAAGTTTCCAAACTCCTAACTCCTGAATCTACACAACCCTGCATGCTGTCTCTGTCACTGGCTACTAACACGAAAGCATCTCTTGCTAACCGTTCTCAAGATCCTCATTCCGACTCACTAGAGTCCTACAGGCGGTCCTCCAATCCTTTATTCCCAACCAGCTACTAAGCATCTCGATTACATGAACTAAATGTTGGGAAGTTCCTCAAACTTCCAAATCATGAACTCCTCAATCCATCCATCGTTGTGATACTATCTTTCCTTCTCAGAGGCTGCGTACTCATTCTGGTTCTACGTGCTCTTATCCTTGTATACTCGGAGGGTTCTCCCCCCCCCCCCACCTTGGATCCGGCTAACTCCTCACTGCTCACTGGTAGAAAGGATTCCCCAACCTTCCTTCCATGAAAAGGGGAAATTCGCTGCCCGCCCACGTTTATCTCTGTTGGCGCTCCAACTAACCCTTACTAGATCCGAACCATTCTTGCTAACTAACCGAGCACCCTTCAATCCTTAACTGTACTTGTTTTAATGACTGCATCCCGAGAGCCTGCGTTCAGGGTGAACATCTATAACCCACTTCCTTACCGTCCGCTAGCTACTCCACTAGAAGCTCTGGATTGACACTACTGAAAATATAACTAATCATTACCCGACTAACACCTTCCGCAAGTAGTGAGGCACTACCGAATCTTACACATACATGCTACAGTTACTGTATCCGAAGTAACCTGCCCTAGAGGGACAACCTCCAATTCACCATTCTAATTCCAAGGTATGCAAATGGCATATAACTTAACCATAGGCAGGTAATATGATACCCCAACACATATGCTTATTGATATCATTGCAGCATCATAACAATAATATCATGAATAATAATTAACAGGAAGGTAAAAGATACGTACCCCCAACATCCAGTGCTGCTCGAATCCTTGTCGAAACCAACCGGAATACCCTGCTCCGAGCCGTGGGCGCCTTTGCTCGAACCTGATGTCTGCTGGTGGCTCTCGAAGTCCCAGGGGCAGGAGCTGGCACCTGCCCTGCTGTATACAAACTCGGACAGTGGGCCTTCGTGTGGCCCCTCCGACTGCAATGAAAACATATCGGGTCAAGTCCCTGGGCGATGGTAACAATACAATGTCTGCTAAAATGGCCAATCCGGCCGCACATGAAACATCCAGCATCGCCATCTCTTCTACGCCTGCACGCACCCTCGTGCGTCCTACCACACTTCCCGCATCGACTGTGGCTCTGATAGTCCCTCGATCTCAAATCCGACCCCTTGGGCCTCTTGCCCGAACCTGTGGCTACCTGAGTCTCATCCGTTTTCCCCTTCCTTTTCGACTTCCTACCCGTCTCTCGCTCATGCGTTACCTCGTCGACGCCATCCATCGACTGAACAACCGCTGTCTGATCCTGGAGCTTCGCGGTTAACCTATTAGTGACCCATCCAATGATGTTGGGTAACTCCTCTCGAATGACTAGCGAAACCTCAGTAACTACCCAATCATGCAAGGGTCTCCCCTGGAGACAGGGTGCCCCACTCACACCTGTCTCCTGATGGTAAGAGCTAAAAATGGGAACTCCCTCCCTGATGGATCCCTGATCTCCATAAGCATCAGGATCTAGACGAGCCCCAATCTGCCCTGAAACTATCCCGGCGCTAAAGGCCTCAAGATGACTGTCCATAAGCTCCACAATGGCCTCTCTAACCGAGCCGAAAATCATTGGAGTCTGATCAATGATGTTGCGCATAATCTCTGCGGAAATGAAATCCCTCATCTGATTATCAAACTGTCTGGCTCTAGAGCCTGAGCCAGATCCCTCCCCGGCACCTGAACTGCCAACTGATATCTCTCGCAATGTCACCATGCTGAAAACGTATCACAGTAACTGATCAATACACACTGCTGCTGAGGGATCTCTCACACGCTCTACTAGTTCCTTGGTTTTGCCTCGGCCCCTCTTGAATCAAGTATGGATCCTCTGCTTTCAGTAGTACGGGCCCATACTACCTTCCACATTTATCCGTACTTTCCTCAAGAGTTACCTCAACTCCACCAAGTCCCTTTTCTCTACTACGGATCTTTGCTACTCTCATCCTAGGCTTGCCCTATGGAACCGCTGACTCCACCCAAACAGTCCTCAGCTGCTGAAGGCCTCCCCGTAATGCCAATTAGCCACTACCTGAATACCATCACATGTGACGAGGCTCAGATAATCCTTCGAGTAAAAGACTCGTCCCCACAACGATTCGACTCAGACGAGAGTTGCGCTATAGGGCCAAATCCAGCACTCTGAGGTTATTCAACCCTGATCACATGTGATGTGACGTATTCACGTAATGGCTAACTCCTATCACTCAGAGTCCTACTAAGCACAGAGCAAGCAACATTCGGATAAAGGAAACATACTCGTGCAAACTATTCTCAAAATCAAGAAACTGTACTAGTATACAATATTGAACTCATACTATCAGGCATAATCGAAACAGGCTATCCTACTGCTGTCTACTCAATACTAGCATGCAATTCTCATAAGGCTGAAACACATAAGCAGGCACATAAGGCATCCTCCTAGATCCTTAGTCCTATACTAGCATGTTGTTCTACTGAAACTGAAACTGGAACTAAAACTGAAACTGCAACTGATAATCATAAAATTGTATGGGTAATTTGGGAGTACTTACTTGAGCTCGACTGATTGCATGCACCACACCCTTTTCTCTTATCAAAACTCTTTTCTTTCTGAATTCTTTTACTTTACTCAAACTGTTTTCTTTCTCAAAACTCTTTTTACAAAACTGTCTTTTCCTTTTGAAAACCTTTATACCAATCCCTTAGTTTGAGTTCAGATACGCCCGAGGATATGTCTGAATCCCTCAAACCAAGGCTCTGATACCAACTTGTAACGACCCAAAAATCATGACTAAAAATTTCTTTAAAAGCATTACTAAAACCATGTTTATAAAAACCGCATCATAAGTCACAACATAATTTCCGAGTATTAATCCAAAACATAATCTTATTATCAGAGTAAACATTCCCATGCTAACTGACTATGGTGTGTGCACTGCAACCTCTCTGAGCTCCTCTTTTGAAAACTGAGTACCTGAAACCAAAAACTGAAACCGTAAGCACGAAGCTTAGTGAGTTCCCCCAAACTACCACATACCATACAATAACATATAAAACACATACTGGACCTTGCCCACTGCATCGGAACGAGGTCCGGAAACTGACTGGGACCTTGTCCCCTGCATCGGACCAAAGTCCGGACTAACTGGGGCCTTGCCCCCTACATCCGACCAAAGTCCGGAAACTGACTGGGACCTTTTCCCCTGCATCGGACCGAAGTCTGGACTAACTGGGGCCTTGCCCCCTGCATCGGACCGAAGTACAGAAACTGACTGGGATCTTGTCCCCTGCATCGGACCGAAGTCCGGACTAACTGGGACCTTGCCCCCTGCATCGGACCGTAGTCCGGAAACTGACTGAACATAGCATAGCATAAACATATCAACTAGCATGAACACATATACTACATACTGCATCGGGCCGTAGCCCGGAACACATAACACATAAATCCTGTCTGGGCCATGAAGACATCAAACATACTAACTACTGCATCAAACCGAAGTCCGGAAACTGCTACTAGCTAAACGGGCCGACATTGTGGCCTTAGACCCGTTCCTACTGGAAGGAAACTCACCTGAGCTGTTGAGCGCTGTTGATAGCCTTCTGGCTGCTAACCGACAACCCTCTGAATCGCTGCTCCTCTAGCTCTCCGAGCTATCAATATCATTATGACACTTAGTCTGACAGTCCTCCAAAAGTCAACTAAGTCAACTCTGGTCAAAGTCAAAGTCCTGGTCACAGTCAACCTTCCAGGTTGACCCTACTCGCCGAGTCAACCTACTGACTCGCCGAGTTCATAAGCTCAGAAACCCCCTTTTCATTCGCGACTCGACTCGCCGAGTCAGATCATGACTCGCCGAGTCTACTGATTTCCGAGTCCTGACCTGTCCAACTCACTGGGTCCCCACTCAACTCACTGATCTGAGTCTTAACTCGAAGGGTTTGGGGTTTCACGACTTGACTCGCCGAGTCCAAGGCAATCTTCAATAGACTCGCCGAGTTGTTCTTCCAACTCGTCGAGTTCCTGCCCATCTTCATACAACTCGCCGAGTCCACCCATGTGACTCGCCGAGTTACTACGCGATTCAAGACTGATATCTAGCCCGACTCGCTGAGTCATTTCCCAGACTCGCCGAGTCCATACGTGCATCTCCATAATTTCGAGTCACAGAGCTTCTCCTTTGCTCCAAACAATAGACCTGGTCTTCTAAGACTATCTGAACACATAAAGTTGCTAACTTTACGTGTGTCTATGATGTAATGAAGCCAAAACACTCCAAACTAGGGTTTAAGGCAACCATGCTTAACTTACACCCCCAAGACTGATACTTTATGACTCTCTAGACCAAAATACACTTAGATCTAAAGTAGCAACTTCAGATCTAGGCTCTAACTTCGAAATGGTTCTTACACATGGCATAAAAACCCTAAATCTCACAACCAAGGGAAAACTATAATCAAAAGAGTGAAGGTAACAACTTATTACCTTCAAATGCTCTGGAAAGGCCCTCAAACTCTGGATCTACTGCAAATCCTTGAATCCCCAATGGTGTTCCTTCCTTCCTTCTTCTTCAAATCACTCAAAAATGGCAAGAAACTTGAACAACAATAATTGGGGCTTAGGGTTTTGGGTTCTGGATGAGAGGGGCTATAAGGAACCCTAGTAGAGAGAATAAGATGCATAAATAGTGCCCAAAGTCCCAGATTTAGGGTTTCCACCTTCAGACCGGACTCGCTGAGTCCATGGGGTCGACTCGCCGAGTTGGTCACTTACCCGATCCCCGGTTCCCATTCCGACTCGTCGAGTTCCTCCTTGGACTCGACGAGTTGACCCATTTGACTTAGGGTTTTCTTTCCTTTCTTGGTCTTTCTGATTCTGGGTGTTACATTCCATCCCGAGGACGATTGGACCCATAGTATGTTGGCATTCAAACCGGTTGGTTGAGGGCCTAGGTATTCCAACCTGATGGTTGACTGGACCCATAATATGTTGTTTGTTATTGTATATGTATTATTGTGTGTATGGGTATTTTGGGTGTAATTTGCTAGGCTTTCAGGCTTACAGTTTCAGTTTATTGTTTCAGGTTCAGCAGATGGCCGCAGGAAGACGAAGGCGTGACCGTACACGTCCTCGATTAATGATTATGATTTCTGGGAACTCTGATGTATAAACTATTTTGAAAACAAATTGTAATAATTGAAGGGTTTTAAATGATTTAAAAAGTTTTAAATTGGATCGAATTTTATGGGTGTTACATTGATATGTATGATATGAGGTATATTGGGGAACTCACTAAGCTTCGTGCTTACGGTTTTTAATTTATGTTTTAGCTACTTCTGGGTCGAATGGGAAGAGATCGGGGTGATCGCATTGCACACACCATATTGTTATGCATTTTATTTGACTCTGATGTATCTGGATGATTATTGGCATACTCTTATTTCATTATGGTTTTTATGATAATGTTTTGGATGATGGTTTTATTATTATAAAAATGAAATTTTTGGTCTTAAATTTTGGGACGTTACAAATAATTTTTTAATAAATAAATAATTAACAAATTAAAAAAGAAATAAAAAAGGAAAACTTGTATTTTTAGGTCTGGAAGCGACTAAACATGCAATAAAATTACATTTTATGGACCATCTGAGTTAAGAAAAAAAATTAGGGATCAAGCGCACAGATTACCTCAAACCACAAAACCATTCACGTAATTTACTTTAAACTTTATGTATCACATGTAATGGTAGTAGGACTATTGGAAAGTAATAAGAGTGTGGTGAATGAATAAGAGACTTGTTTTGTATCATGGCTTGTAAATTATTATGCTTGTAAGATATGTTGTGATGATGATTATGACATCTTTAAAGTTGTATTTTTAAATAGGATTTGATATCCAAACATGTTTAAGATTATCTGGGACTTTCCACAACAGACTATCATTTTCTAAGCATAAAAAGAAAAGTTGTTTTTCAAGCCTAAAATTAGGGGATGTCACACAAGTACTTAAAAGGTTAAGTACTAGAACGTTAGAGTATGGCCTATATGGTAATATGTGAAGTTACTCAATGTATGAAATGTGATATGTTTATGTGATAGCATTGTATGATAAGAGTATTGTGTAATATACATGGAAAAGAAATATGGTCACAGACCAGTGAGAACCTACAAGGGTGGTGCCTACCATTAGGAAGTAGGGGTCTCAGTGACTTGTTAGAAAGGGGTTACTTTCTAGTAAGGAAGACTTTTCGGGAGGGATTACTTCTAAAAAGCGGCTGTCAGGATGAGCTTACTTCTTGGGTAACCGTAGAAACTTGTAGAGAGGGTTTACTCTCTATCAAGGGCTTTGTTAGGAAGTTGTTACTTCCTAGTAGGGTAGGTTGCCAAGGAGGGGTTCTTGGAAAATTCTTGTTTTGATATCATGTTTGGATTAGAAGGTTAGAACTTCTAATAGAATGATTTGTTAGGGATGGCTTACTTCTCGAAAAATACTTGCTTGTTAACGCATGTATATTTGTAGCGTTTTTTGTATCAAAATCCATGCATCTCATGATTTTAGACCTATGTGTTTTGTGCTATGTACTCATGTATGAAAGTTGGAGTAAAGAGTGTGATGCCAGGAAAGAGTTTATAAACGGAATTAGAGAAGGTTGTAAAATTCTATTACTTTTGTTGTGGCTATTAATATTAGTTTGTAACACCAACGATTGTATCTTTGATAAATTGATAAATTTTTTTGTAAATCTATATTTTAACATAACACTTTATCATGACATTTATATAACCACGGTAAATTATGTAATGAGAAGTACTGGAAAACTTAATAGGATTTCAACACTCCTAATGATGTTTATAGTTGACACATTAATTCTTAACTGATTCAGAGGGAATGAGGTATTAGGAGTTTAGATTTAGAACAAGGTGAGTATGTACTCAGAGTACATGTCCCTATCACTTATTTGAAATATTTGAGTATATACCCAAATAAGCATCGCATCTTTGATTATGATCATATCTACTCATACGCTTATAATTACTATTATGAAATGTAAAAAAGGTTTTTGGAAATGAATTGTGATATAAGGATATGGTTTTGAAAAAGGTTATTAATCTAGAAAAAGGTTATTCAAATGTTTTTGGAAAGCTAGATTTAGGAATTGGGTTATTGTCATTACCCAATCCACTCCGTAGTCAGCTCGTATTACTCACTAGGTTCCACAAGTCTAACATAGTATTTTGACATATACTCACAGATTAAGGTTGAAAACTAGTAACACATGTTTAGGCATTTTGAAGGCCATGCATATGGTTCAGTTAAACTTTTGTGAAGATATTTAATTGAAACCATCGTATTTAAACCTTGATTTTAAACTCTTATTTGGTTTGGGACCAAATTTCGCAAGTTGTTTTCAAAATGATTTTAAAATTTTTTACTTAAAACTATTAGCCGAATCTATATAAATAATTAACAATATCATTTTTCATCGGTCATAAACACACTCTTTCAATTAACCATGAAAACATATTTTGTAAATTAAGTTAAAAAGACGGTTAATATCTTTATTAAGTTCATTAAATGAAATAGAAACAAAGACTCTGATACATTTTTTTAATCAGTGTTGAAGTTAACGTTACTATTCATATCTTTTAAAGAATAAATAAAAGAATAAAAAATAAAAATCTTAAAGCTAATTCTTTAACTTAAAAATTTGATTCATTGCAACTATCGTACAAATAGAACAATTTATTAAATGGAAAATCGGTTATAATAACTATTAAGAAATTTTGTTACTGAAATTCCCAAATCACAATTGGGCTAGCGGCACTTATGCTTTATGATCTATTAAGCCCCAATTTCATGGAGGGCAGAATGGTAAACTCAGTCCATAAGAGGTGGCATCCAAGTCGACAGTCGACACTCATATATCTGATTTCTGCTGTTCACTTGTCATTATCATTCATTCAATGCTAGCGCTTTCATGAAATTTCAAGTTACTCTTCTATTGATTCGTCTAAAAAATCTATGACACCAGATCCTAATTGACTTTAATTTAGGATATTTCTTCCATTATCAATACCCTTATATAAATATATAAAGAGAAAAAAAATAGACACAAACATAAGGATCGAACCTCAGAAAAGTGTTCACAATTCACAAGAAATGGGTATTTTGTCGTTGTTTGAGGTTGCATCAATGCCAATATTGGAGGTGTTGTTACTGAGTGCAATAGGAGCAATTATGGCCACTGATTACTTCAATGTTCTCTCTAGCGATACTCGAAAATCACTAAATAGGGTACGTACATACTTGTTATAAAATAAAGCACGTATGGTAAATTGTTTTTATGTTTCGACCCCACGATATTGTCTATAAGAAAATGTAACTTTTTGCAGATTGTTTTTGTGGCGTTTACTCCCTCACTTATTTTTGCTAGTCTTGCCAAGACAGTCACCCTTGAAGACATTATCTCATGGTAACGTAATTAAGATATTATTTCATTGTGCATGATGAGAATGATGATTATGTATATATCAATATTATATCATGTTGCTGTAAATTAATCTTGTAGGTGGTTTATGCCAATAAATATTGGAATTACATTTCTTTGTGGAGGAATATTGGGGTGGATTGCAGCAAAACTAATTAAACCAAAACCACATGTAGAGGGCTTACTCATAGCTATGTGCTCCACAGGTACTTATATAACTTATATTTCTCATTTTGTTTATCTACATATAACTTCACCAAACCAAACTTTTTACTAATCAAATGTAAGGATTTTTTTTCTTTTAATTATCTTAATAAAGTCTCAACTATTTGAACAAAGTCTAACAAAATATAATTTTATGACAAAATTACATAAATGGTTTATATGGTTTGTCAAAAGTCACAAACTCAATCCTTCCTAATTTGTTTTGATACGAGTGGTCCCTATGGTTTCAATTTCTTTTATAGATCCATGTAAAAAGATTTTTCTACCATTTTTAATTTCTTTTCTTATTTATTTAATGTTAAGTATAGATTTTTTAATATAAAAAAGAAAAAATAATAACCCACCCACCCTACAACTTTATCCGACGACTTCGTCTTCATTAAAGCCGATGGTAGTGGGGGTCGCTAAGACCCTCGCTAGCACAAGGCAAACATGCTAGCACAAGGCAAACATCGCTTCCTAGCATGCGTTAAAAGAGGTGCTAAGCAACACTCATTACCATCTTCACAAGAGGAGAGAGACTCTACTTGCTTGTCATTGGTGTTTTTCTTTGTTTTATCTTTTGCTTTTTATTTATTTATTTATTTTGCATTAGCCTTTTTGATTGGTTCTTTCTCATTTGACCTTTCTTTTTTTCTTTCTAAAATTAAGTGTAGATGAAAACTTAGGTGGAAGAAAAAAATATGATTTGGCAATATGTTTAGCATATCCTAAACATGTTATCACTCCCTATATCCTAAAGTTAAAATAAAACTATTAGACCACTCGGAGTGGCTTCGGCAATCGGTTCGGCTATCTCGGCAAACTCCGGGTCGAGGACACGACATGCCGAGCTCGGCTGGCAACTCGGTGGAAACTCGTCGACGAGAGCCAAAGAAAGAGAGTAGAGAGAGATGGGTTTCTTCGATGAATTCGTTGTGTACCCTTCTGTAGGAAGAAGATAATCGGATTTGCAACTTTGGTAGATTTGGTCTCTGTAGTTTCGTGTAATGATAGATCTTTCTCTAAAGTTTGAAATATCTCTTCAAAACTAACTTCATGAAATTACAAAATACCCCCATGAACTTATAAAACCTATTTATATTAAATAAATCGATTTACTTTAAATTATTATTATTATTATTATTATTATTATTATTAATTTAACCCCTTAGTCTTCAATTATTTTGTTATGTTAATTAATTTTAAAAAAAAATAACATGTCAAGTATGTCAACACACACCATGTAAATGACAAAAATTTGAAGTAGTGTGTCAAATCATATGTGGCATCTACGTGGACCGTGACAAACTTGACACCACTTCATTCGACCTTAATGGTATATTTCTCTTTAGGAATACCAAGAAAGTTACCAATTTATGTACATTGGAGAGTGCTTCCATTGTTGATAGTTAGAGATACTCATAGTTTTTAGACTTTTCATATCAGAATTTTGGTTTTCAATGAGCTTCAAACAAAACCCATGAACATAAAGAATTGTACGTTTCTAGGTAAAAGAATGTTAAGGCAAAAGGCGATCAGATGAACAAAAAGAATAAAAGGGGCGTAAGATAAAGATGAAGGCAGAAGGCGATCAGATGAAGATGCTTAGAGAGGAAGGATGGAGGCATGACGATTCGGTTTTATTAGGTGTGGGTTAACTAGGGTTGGGCTAGGGTATTTAATTTTTTATAGATGAAATTAGTTTTAAAAAACATTAAAAAAAAGACAAAACTATAAAATTGCTCCATGTAGTTTCGAAAAAGCAGTGGATTAGTTCCAAAAAGTTTCCGACTTCCATGAAAGGTTCAAAATTAGGATTTCTCGTGGTTTTAGTCCTAAAAAGGTTAAAATTACTATTTTGCCCTTATTATTTCTATTTTATATTTTTTATTTGTTTTAGTATTTAAATAATATTAAAAAAATAAAAAATAAATTATCACCCTCTTGTATAATTATGAAAAAATAAAAAATAAAAATCAACTACTCCTCTCTCTCTCTCTCTCTCTCTCTCTCTCTCTCTCTCTCTCTCTCTCTCTCTCTCTCTCTCTCTCTCTCTCTCTCTCTCTCTCTCTCTCTCTCTCTCTCTCTCTCAAATGACTCCAACCAGGCAACCACCACATCCTAATTTCACTTATTCACCACCACCACCACACCCCTCCATCTCCACCACCCTCATCTTCATATTTTCCTGCGACCTACCCCCATCGTCGGCATTGCTGCCTACACCGTCCTTTTTATCGACCCATCGTCGGCCATAGCTTCAGATTAATGAGCATGAACTTTATATGGGTTCTCTAAGTTCATCTTCTTCCTCTACATGCATCTTCTTCTTCCTCTAGCTGTAAATATGACGACCTTGTTATCGGAGATGCATCTTTAGGTAGAACAAGTCTGACGACCTTCTTATCACTGTCGACCCTAGAAATTCAGATATCCAATTTGGGGGTTTTATGCACAATCAAGAACAAACATGGATGCAGGTACAAATTTTCTTTGGCTTATGCAATGCTAGAATGTGGATTCAACAAAGATATCATGTCTATTGGAGAATATGAGATTTTACAGAATTTAGATCAATTGAATGGAGAAAGAAAAAACAATGATGCTATTGGTTCTGATTTGGGGTATCGAAAACGGTGTTGGTTGATTTCTTGCTAACCTCCGTTCATCCACACCGATGTTCAAACATGAATCCCCTTCATATGAGTTTTGTTGATGCTAGTGTTCTTATCAGTGAAGATGGGTGAGTCTTGATTTTAGCCCTATTACAAAACAATATGATTCCCTCCGTAAGGAATCACCAAGAGGATTAGCGGAGTACCAATTCTGGAAGAGAATTAAGTCAACGAGGTAGCATTTTCACATGAACTGCTCATACTCATACAAGTCATCATCAGAATATCTCCATTGTGATGATGAGTCTTCATTGTAGATCTATGTTGAAGAAGCTGTCGACAATAAAACTGGAACTCTTCCATGGAATCCTGCAGAAGTAGGCGACATTTGTGTGTATGTGTGTGTGTGAGAGAGAGAGAGGGAGAGAGAGAGAGAGAGAGAAAAAAAAAAGATTAATATAAATATACAAAAAGGAAAAGGAAAAGAAATTAAAAAAGAATCATTGAAAGGGCATATTAGTCATTTTAGGTTGTATGTGGACCAAATTCACAGATAATAGAGTTTGAGAGGACCAAATCTACGGAAAGTTTCTGATTTTGGATCATCCATGCAAGTCGAAAAGATTTTTGACCTCATCCAAAGTTTTTTACAAACCACAATGACCAAATTTGCAGTTTTGTCTAAAAGAAATTAAAAAGGGCAAAGAAGTTATTTTGTAACCATGTATGTATGTGGACCAAATTCACAGATAATAGAGTTTGAGAGGACCAAATCTACGGAAATTTTCTGATTTTGGATCATCCATACAAGTCGAAAAGATTTTGGACCTCATCCAAAGTTTTTTTACAAACCACAATGACCAAATTTGCCGTTTAGGCTTAGGACAACCATGTAAGATTTTGAAACCACGTAGACTTTTCATATAAAAAAATAAATGACTAAGTTTGTGACTTTTGATAAACAATAGGGACATGAAATTTTGTCTAATTTTGTTGATATTTTCATACATCACATATGAAAATTCTCTTTTAACTTTGTCATTTTTGCTACTAATTGCTAAACACTTTTTATTGAAACTTGCATGGTCTATGGTTTCTTTATTTGTATTGATCTTCTTCGATGGTAGGAAATCTTGGAAACATGTTATTGATAATTGTCCCTGCAATCTGCACCGAGGGTGGTAGTCCTTTTGGAGAACATCATATCTGCAAATCCAAGGGACTCTCGTATTCATCATTTTCAATGGCGGTGAGCCAGTTTTTTGTTCACTAAATCATGGAAACATGTTATTGATATGCCATGTTGAGATACTTCGGAGTCTTCATTTAAAGCTTCAGACTCTCACAACTAAATTTGAACTCAACAATTAAATTTAACCAAATTGTGTTTTATGTTGTGACATCAATCATTAGTGGAATCTAACTCAAGATTATGGTACAGTTGTCTGGTTTATACGTTTGGACATACACTTTCCAGTTAATAAAAAGGTCGGGTGAAAAGTACATGAAAGAAGTCGATGAATTACTACAAGAACCTAACAAAGACTTAAATGCAAATGAAAAAACTCATCTTCTAAATGGAAAGAGCCAAGAATATATCGATGTAGTTGTGCCATTGTCATTTCCGACTAGTGAAGACAAACAAATACAACCCGTAAGCCTTTAGAGTTAAACTAGCAGTACGTTGATAATTATGTTGCATAAAAAGTTAATCTTATCATCCACGGATTTGTGCAGAATGTAAACAAGAATGAGAAAAAAGACAAATCTTTCTCAAGTAAACTAGTGAACATACTCCACATGGTAGTGGAAAAACTCATGGCTCCTCCAACCGTTGGTTCTGTAAGTTTCATAAAATCATTTTATAATGATGATACATGTCGACTTGAAGCTTCCAATAATCTAGTTAATCTGCCCTTAGATTGTAGGATTGATATTTGGGGCAACCCCATGGCTGAAAAAGCTTGTGATCGGTGATGATGCTCCATTACGAGTGATCCAAGATTCTATCACTCTACTTGGGTAATCTTGTTTGTCTTTGGTTGAATTTAGTACTTGTGTAACAACCTTTTGTTTTGGCTTTATTATATATCTAACACTAACATTTTAACGTTTTTTTATATAAATCTAGCGAAGGAACGATACCTTGTATCACTCTTATACTAGGAGGAAACCTAATACAAGGTAAACAACCATGAAAATTGAAGTTGGTAGCTTCTTAAACCATCATATTTTCGGGATAAAAAATCACTTTTTAAAAAAGGAAAAGTAATTTGATTTGAAAATCAACTTGATTACAGGTATGAGAAGAGCAAGCATTAGGCCTATTATCATCATCACAATCATTTGTGTACGATTTGTGATTCTTCCCATAGTTGGAATCTTTGTGATCAAAACAGCTTCTGGTTTGGGATTACTTCCTCATGACCCCCTTTTCAGTTTTGTGCTATTGATTCAGTACACAGTGCCACCAGCAATGAATATCAGTAAGCAATTCTTATCTTATTGCATTACATAAGATTAAAATACTACAAAAATAAATGGTTGATAATATGATTTGGATACAGGTACAATGACACAATTGTTCGATGTGGCACATGAGGAATGTTCACTACTGACGATGTGGAGTTATCTAGCTGCAGCATTTGCACTTACTGCATGGTCGACAGTGTTCATGTGGATCTTGACATCAAGATCATGATTGTTACACATCATTTTTATGGAGAAAAAAGAAAACATATATAAACATTTTTTATTTTTTACTTTTACTTTGTTCAAATTCAAGAAACTGCAAGACGGACACTACTTTTTCATGTTACATAAAAATAAACAATCATTCTGAAAATCCATTGACAAGTACAAAACTGCGTGTATGTCCTAATATCTCTACTGCAATCTTAATACAAGCTAAAAGTAGTATTATATAAATATAAAAGTATAAAACAAACAAGAGTTTAAATTATTATAATTGTTAAATAAGACTGAGTTGAAGTTTAGGGCGATTGGGTTGTGGTTCAACAACTTCCATGTGGATTTTTACAGACTGAAGAACACCATAAGCAATTGATCCATCTGTCTTTTTGATCTTCTGTTGCTGTTCATCCACCACCCATTCTCCACCTCCTTTCTCACCTCTCATTGTCAAGTACACAGGTCCTTCAATACCATATCTACATACCAAAAGTCAAATCAGCAAACCTCAAAAGTCAAACCATGTAAAAATAATTAACAATTTATATATACATATAATAAAGTCATACATACTTTGGCACAAAAACAATAAATCCATTCGCTCTTATCTTCACAATTCTAGCCTCAGTGTCAGTAGGCCTACAAAACCATGATGATTAGATGATGATGATGATGATGTGTGTGTGTGTGAAGTAAGAAGGACTATGTTGGAAATACCTTTTTCTGAAAAATATAATAGTATGAAGCTCAATAGAGGAGCGACTTGCCATCTGAGCATTTCTATGTCGATAATTTAGATCTGAACAAAAAATTAAATGAGAAATAAATAAACATTTACCATGTTACATAATTGGTTAACATTTATGAAAAAAAAAAGTTTTTTTTAATTTCATATTATTATTTTATGTCTTACTGTCGGCAATGCTAGTGAGTTGTGGTCTATCTTGGAATATGGTTGGCAGTTTGTATATCCCTAAAGATGCAGCAAGCAATCTGTGCACTATCACATCTGCAACCAATTTTATTTATTTTTTAAATAAGATTCAAAACAAGAAAAATAATTATTTTATTTTGACTTTTAATATAATTACCTGCATATCTTCTAATTGGTGAGGTGAAATGTGTATATAAAGGTGCAGCAAGCCCATAATGGTGAAACTCCGGGGGGCTAAGATCCCCACTACAGAAGTAAACAGCCTGAAGTGGAAATTTATTTACGTTGTTCCCATGATTTAAAAAAATAATAATAATAGTAGAATACAAACCTGTGTCATACATCTAGTTGCTAGGATACGGATCAATTTATTGAAGTATGGATCATCACCCTGGATTTTTTATTTTTTTTATAATAAAAAGTTAGTTAAGATACTTTTTTAATGATGAGTGAATGAAAATGGAAAGTCAAACTAACCACAGCCTGGTCAAGTGAGTCAGCAAGTGATTTGGATGATGAGACATCAAGGTCAAGGCCAACAGAAGCAGCAGTGCGTAATAAAGGTTCAAGCATTTCTTTTGTAGGACTAGGGTGTCGCCTGTAAATAATATTTATTTAATTAATTAAAATATAATAATAATATATCCATTAATGTAAATGTAAAAGTTAAAAGAAAGTGAGAAACTATTAACAATTAACCTTAAGAGGGAACACTGAGGGAAGCTTTTAAGGATTTGTTCAGCAACTGAAACATTGGCAGCAAGCATAAACTCTTCAACCATTTGGTTTGCTTCTCGGATTTGATACATGCCTATAAGTAGCAAAAATGTAATTTCAATGAATTATTTAATAATAATTTATAATGTGAATATAGTTATTTATTATTAAACAAGTCAAAATTATACCAATATCAAGAGGATCATGAGTCTCGGTGTCAACTTGGAATTTGACTTCTGCAGAAGCAAGAGTTATGGCCCCTCTTTCAATACGCCTTTGCCTCATTATCTATAAACCAAATGACATAAAAAAAAATTTAAAATAAAAATTAAGATGATAGCTGGAAATACATGTTTAATAAGTTGCATGATACATACCTTTGCTAACGTATTCATATTTCGTAAATCTATAGTTACTGGATCCATAAGTCGGCTGAAAGTAATAAAAAAAAATTGACATTATGAATTATAAAATGAATGTTATTTAAATAATTTATAGAATTAAGGAACTTTCATGCACCTGTCATCCATTCTTGCTTGAGCTTCAACATATGACAAAGCAGCACATGACTTGATGATACTCTTTGTGTATCTAGTAGATATAACATGTGCTTCAGGAGTCATTTCCTGTATTTTTTTTTAAAAAAAGATTAATTTCTTGTAATTAATATTACCCAACCCAAATAAGTTGATTAAAAAACCATACCCATATAACAGAAAAGGCGAGTCTCTCCACATCAGCACGAAGAGAACATATATCTATAAAGTCAATCCAGTCAAAAAGTCAAGAAACTGATAATTCAATATTATCTTACAAAAGTTTATATTTTATATATATTTATAAAATTATAAATATAAATACCTTCTGTAAGAGGTTTGGGAAGCATGTCTATACGGCGTTCAACAAGGTAAGTAGAGGTTCCTCTTTGTGTAGCTTCACTATCAAGTGGTGTGCCAGGGTGGACAAAATTCGTGACATCAGCAATATCTTTTCAAATACAGTAAAGGATATATCATATATATACAAAATAAAAAAAAATAAAAACTCAATTCTGTTCTTCAAATATGTTATTTAAGTTTATGATTATAATTTATAATTTACAAATAAAATGGGGCTGAGGATACGAACTCCAACTTCAAAGTTCCCATTTGGAAGCAAAGTACAGTTTAATGCATCATCAATATCCTTACATCCTGCACCAATCAAAAACATTATTCATTTGCAAGAATCAAGACCAAGGGTATTATCGTCTTTTTACCTGGAGGATCCACACTAAATATTCTTAAATGTCTCAAATCCTGTCTTATTGGATTTGACAGATCTTCAGGGGATACTGACCAAGGTAATGGTGGTAAACATGATAACACTTGAGCAGAAAATGGTCTTGCATCTATATCATTCTCTATCAACACAACCTACAACATTTTTCACCAATATTATTTAACATTATAATAATATAATATAAAATTGTAATAATAATAATACCTCTGTTTCGGTTTCTCTATCTCCAATATCTCCTATTGTACGAACATAATGACCAGAAGGGTATTTAGATTGACAATCCCAAGTATCAACAGAAACAATAATCCTTTTATCTAGAAGATTCCCAAGTTGTCTTGTTTGGATTCTTATCTTAGGAAACCTCCGATCCTTGGAAACAAATAAAGCATGTGCAATTCCCGCATTGCCAGCTGGCATAGCCATTGGCTCCAAAGATCCACAATATCTGTGTGTAAACATAATGTCAAGTCAAAAACGAAAAAGAAAAGAAAATTTACAATTTGTTAAACTTACGCATGCCAATTCCGTTTTATAATCCCAACAACGCGTCCAGAAGGGCGAGAAGGGGCAATATTGGAATTTATGGAGGACCCTTGTGGCAAATTTGTAATTCTTGGAGCATCATCTGCACTGTTGGGTGCGAGGTGAATGGAGTCATCTTCTTCATCATCTTCCTCGGCTATGGAAAGGGATTTTTCAGTATGCCATTGATCTTGAGGTAAAAGTTCAACAGCTACAACATCTCCATCAAAAGCTCTGTTCATGTTTCCACGCCCAAATATTATTATTTCATCACCAATACTTTCACTTCCAACATATGCTTCAAATGGATTATATCGGTTGACACGAAGCTTTCCTTGATGATATATTCCACATCGGATTCCAGATGTGATTTCTGACATGGGTTTATGCTGCATTACAAAATAAACATGTGATTAAAATAGATAAAAACCAATTACACATTTTGGGTATTAACAAATAATAATACCTCAGTATATATAACTTTCTTCTTTGAAGGCCTTAAGTCTTCAATTTCCATATCCTCAGAGAAGTGAGGTTGAACAAGAAGGTCAAGAAGAGCTGGTTGATTTAGTGATTTTACATATGACTCGATTGTATCTGCTGAAATTCCTTCTTCAGTGGCTTTTCTTTTGTTTTCTCTGTCATTTGTGATCATTAAAACTCTTGTGGGCCCACCTAGATGGTTCTTGTACCATTGTGCTGCTACCCTAATGGCTGAAAGTGTGATATATAAGTATCTTAGTATATTACAATATTAATATGTTATAATTATAATATACTTTTATTATATGAGAATAAGACATCAAACCTCTGTCATTGCGATCATTTGGACTCTCTCCTACCATACCCTTCACATATGTGTCTCTGAAATATTCAGAGGAAAATGTCCAGATGTTCAATAACATGTAAAAATTTGATTTTGAATATATTGAGAAATCTTATAAATGAATAAGAGGCTTACTTATGGTGTTCATTAGAAAATACAAAGAATCTTCTTAAGGTGTTGCTACATAAGGCTCTCAATCTGTTGTAAACTGCAAGATTCTTGTTCTTGACTTCTTCCAATACCACAGAGAGCACCACAACATCGTCAATTGCTGGATTTTCGAGCAAATCAATCTGAAACGTAGAAGAAAATGTGTGAGTATATGTAAAGAGAGGTTTAACAGTAATTTGTAACAAGGAAGGTTATTATGAGGGGAAACAAAAAGAAACTTCGCCACAAACATCCTGAATGAATTATCAAATAAAAAAACATTAAGTGTACCTGATTCAGAACAACATTAGTATCAACAACAAGGATTGTGGAGTCAGGTGAGCTGAAACGAGCGCTTTTCGTATCACAATTTTGGCAAAACGAAGCCCCACAGTATATATCATCTCTAAGGTAATGTTCTCTGACCACCTGTGTTCACAAAGCAATTGTTACTCACCATATGTAAAACTAACTGCTGACAAGCAAAAGACGATTATGTAAAGTAATTATTAGGGTTATCAAGATTAGAGTTTTCTAAGGGAATGCAAAGTCAAGAACTTACCTTGATAACTTTCCCTTGCTTCGTCTTTCGCACGAACGACTTGTTTTGTAACATGATCTTTTGCTGTTAATCGAGTGTTCCGACTGCGGTGTTTATTATCAGAAGCGAAGAATAAATGAAGGTTTGAGCTCCAACCCTACTCCTATGGCGGCGGGTTATGGTATGTTCGATTATTGAGTTGCACGCCTCTAGTTTGATTCGTATAGCTCTTCGAATTCTATGGCGTTGGTATCTGTGAAACGGATTTGAAATTTAAATTGAGGTCGTTAGGGGACGAAGGCCAATGCCAGTGAAGGCCAGGAGTTGGCAAAAGTTATCTCCGGTGGAAAGTGAGAAAGAGGAAGAGAGGCGGACGAAGGGGGCGATGCTAGTGATAATAATAAGGAGACGGGAGCTATATGAACTTGAGGGCAACGAAACCAATCCCATTGATTTGGATTTTGAAATTAAATTTTTGGGAAATAGAAATAGAAAGGATTTATAAAAACCTATACAAACAGGATTCTCTTTAAATTCTGGGATTTATAATTTTATTTTTTATTTTCTAACTTAAACATAAGGTGTTTCTAGGTTGAATTGTGTTCTAGAAAGTAGAAACCGGTCCGAAACCAAAATTGTGATGTTGTGTAAACTAGGTTCGACAATTGTATCGTGTTCAGGTTGGCAAGTTACGGATCAAAATACAACAATCCAAACACGACCCATTTAACTATATAGGTCATGGATTGGCGGGTTTGGAACATAAACTCGTATATGACACGTCAACTCATTTATTTATACAAGTTCATAGGCTGGCGGTTCGTGAGTTAGATTTTGGTTTGTGGGTTCGTAAGTCAAATTCCATAAATAATATTGATAATTACACATGTATAAATTCTTGATGCAAACATATCCGAATTTTACACACTTAAGTCTTAAACATCCAAATAAAAATTAAAAAATTCATAGAAACATGTTCAAACTAAAATATTAATATAAACGCCAAACGACATACATGTTGCACAGGCCAAATGGCCAATTGCATCCTATCCTGGTATATAAATTATATAATACTTTTAATACATTTAATATAGACTAAACTGCACAAATGGTCCCTGTGGTTTGCTCAAAATTGTCACTTTAGTCCAAAAAGATTTGGACTAGCACCACAGGTCCAAAGTTTTCATTTTGTTGCGGGTTTGGTCCAATTTGCTTTAAATTTTTTCATAATGATGATTTTGCCCTTACTTTTATCTTTTTTTAGTTTTTTTTTATTTAAATATTTTTCTGTTTACAAGAAAAATAAAAAAATTTTGTCTTTTCTATTTTACTTTTATAATTTTTTTTATAAAGAAATAAAGATAAATAAATAAAATATGCAATCTCTCTCTCTCTCTCACTCTCTCTCTCTCTCTCTCTCTCTCTCTCCCTAGAGAACATCGAAAAGTCGGAACACTGCCGCCGGAAATGATAAACGTCACCACCAGCACGACGGGTCAACACATCTAGCCTATACGACCACTACAACTCAACACCACCACCACCATCTCCTTGAAAACCTCATATTTGAAAAGTATAATTGGAAACCACCGCTATTGCTACCATTTTTGTGGGAAACCAACGAAACCACCGTCGATATAAATCTATGTCTTCCTTCATCTGTAACAGCCCGGATTTCCAGGTATCCTTTATGTTTATGTTTTTGATGTTTTGTGAGGGGACTCGGCGAGTTGGAGCTCAGACTCGCCGAGTAGGATCGCGGTTCTGGACGCGGGTTCGCGTCTGGACTCGGCGAGTCCAAGGTATGGACTCGGCGAGTCCTCGCTGTTTAATGAAACCCTAATTTCCCGGCCCTAAGCCCTATTTAAAGGACCTTATGGCCCTTCATTGCGGCTACCTGGATCTTGAGAGCACCAAAGCGGCTGAGGGATTCGTGTGAGTGAGAAAGAGGCCTTTGCTTACCAAATTTGTGTGTGTTTTTGCAAGAAAGGAAGAGGAAAGGCAAGCTAGAAGAGTTGGGGAGCTTGGACCTTCTTTCATTTCATCAGAAGAGGCTTCTTGAGGTATCTTTCAGAGCTTATTTCCGTGTTTTGTTGATATGATCAAATCTAGGTTTTCTTCATGCCTTATTTGCTTTGTATTGGAAGTGTGAGAGGTCCCATGGGGATATGGTGCTTAGATCTGGACCCTAATAGGTCCAGAGAGTCCCTTATGTCATGCTTTATGTCCTCCCTTTTGGGTTGAAGGCTAGGGTTGCCATTTTAGAGGTCATTTCTCCAAAAAGAGCATTGTAGATGTTGTATGGTAACCAAGTTATGGACTTTACGTGCTGAATTAGCTTAGGAGGGCCAGATCTATGAGTTGTTGGAGCGGATCTGACCTCAAAAGCAAGTTTGAGTTAGTGCATGGCATGGACTCGCAGAGTCTGAAGAACAGACTCGGCGAGTAGCATGAAGATTGTCCTTGACCACTCGGTGAGTGGACCAGCCGAGTTATGAGTTGACTCAGTGAGTCAGGGCGAGTTAGAAGTTGACAGGTGGACTAAGTCGAACTGGAACTCGCCGAGTTGTTCTTGAGACTCGGCGAGTTGAGTCGGGGTGGCCCCGCGATTCTTACTAGGTGGAACTCGTCGAGTTAGGGGAATACTCGACGTGTCAAAAAGGGAATCCTAGAGAGTTGGTGAAAACGCTTAGACTCGCCGAGTCGCCCTAGTGCACTCGCCGAGTCCGGTCAAAGTTGACCGTTGACCGTTGACCGTTGACCAGAGTTGACCAGTGTTGACTTAATAGGGGTAGTCAACCTTAGTGGTAAAAGTGTTAATTAGAGTCATATGATGTTATAGGAGGATTATAGCTCGGAGGATCGAGCACGAGTGATTCCAGGAGTTGCGAGTTATCAAGATACGCGAGGTGAGTCTTCTCACTATACTTTACCTTGAGTAGGTAATCAGAGTTATGTGTCAGAGTATGTATGTTATGTGTATGCTATGCGTTGTACTGCATGATGTCTATGTGATTTATGTTGTGCATGTTTATAGAGTTGGAACCGGAAGGTTCCCAGAGTTAGAACCTGAGGGTTCACAGAGCTTGGGTGCACGGACCCATAAGAGTTATAGCCTCGAGTGGCTAATATATGTGTTATGTTTGTGGTATTTTGGGGAACTCACTAAGCTTTGTGCTTACAGTGTTAGTGTTGTTGTTTCAGGTACTAGCGATGACCATGGGAAGGCGTCGGCTTGATCTGTACACACGCATGGGATTTTGATATACATATGATCTTGGGATTTTGTATAATGTGAATTGGGATTTAAACTTAATGTTTTTATGAAAAGTTAATGAGAAATGTTTTTATAAATTGTGAAAAATTATTTTGAAATTCACGGTGTTACAAGTTGGTATCAGAGCCTTGGTTTGAGGGATTCGAGTACACCTTCGGGCGTATTTGAACTCAAACTGAGGATTTGAGAAGTATTTTCAAAAAGAATAAAAGATTTTGAAAATGCAGAGCAGAGTTGTGTGTACGATCAGTCCGCGCCCGAACGGTGATTTCCCAAAATACCCTTATGTTATGTGATATTGATACTGAGATGATGTATTCGCATGCTAGAGTAGGCTAGGTATTCCTATTAGGACTAGAGTGGCCTGATTTGTGATGCCTTAGCCTAGGAAGAGGTGAGCTGCTATGAGATGCTTGAGAGTGAGTAGGTAGCAGCGAGGGGCTTATGAGAGATCTATTAGAGAAAGGTCTATGCATGATAGAGTGCTTGGAATTTGGGATCGGAAGAGGAGGACTTGGGGTGTATTCTGATACGGTGTGGACAGTAGTATTGGGCCCGTACTACTGAAAGCACCGGAGCGGTGTACAGCCCAAGTAAGAATCTTTGGAATACCAAGAATCAAGGAGGAAAGATTTGACGAGTGTGAGTATGCTCGTATGGGTTCTAATTTATCTTATGTTGTATTTTAGAGGTAGATCATGGTGAGGACACGCTTGATGCCCGAGAGCAGTGGTACTAGTGATGAGGAGATCCGTCGGATCATCCATGAGGAGGTGGCTGTGGCCATCAGGGCAGAGATACCGGAGATGTTTGGGTCTATAAAGACCACGCTGATTGAGACCTTTGACGAGTGATATGCCGCTCTTTCTGAGGTTGCTGTTGCAGCGGCTACCGCGGCTGTTGCTGCCACGAGGCCGCAAGGTGGTGATGCGTTACTGTTCCGGGAGTTCAGCAACACAAAGCCACCAGAGTTTGATGGGACCCAGGATCCAGTGGCAGCTATGAGGTGGATATCTGATATAGAGGGGTGTTTCTTCACTTGCTCATCTCCTAAGCATTTGAAGGTTTGGTTCGCGCTGAACCAGCTTCGCTTGGGAGCGAAGGACTGGTGGAAGTTTGTGACGGCACATTTTGACGCCTGCTGAGCTTGCGGCAGTGACCTGGGAGAGGTTCACTGTCATGTTCCGAGATGAGTACGTTCCCCAGGTGGAGAGGGAGCGTTTGGCACATGAGTTTCTGACCCTCAAGCAGGGTACTGAGTCAGTTACAGCGATCACGAGGATGTTCCATGAGAGGGCGATGTTTTGCCCTGAGCACGTGTCCACTGAGCAGGCACGTATGAGCCGTTATTTGAGCATTTTGAGGCGGGATATTCGGGAGTTCGCTGCGAACTCCTCGTACCGGACATTTGCTGAGCTTCAGGCAAATGCCCGGAAGAGGGAGATTGAGCTTGAGACTCAGGCCAGGGAGGAGGCGGAGTCTCAGGGGAGGGATCGGCGACCGACACAGTCTCAGCCGGTAGCCAAGCGGGCCAAGCCCGCTGATCCCAAACCAGGGAGCCAGAAGGGCCGCACTTGTAGGAAGTGCGGCAAGGGTCACGATGGAGTCTGCAGAGCGGGATCTTGCTACAAATGTGGCAAGGAGGGGCATATGGCCAAGGATTGCCCCAAGGGGTTTGCAGTGTGCTTCGACTACAATCAGACCGGACACCGGAAGGCAGAGTGTCCGCAGTTGCGAGGGTCATCTCAGGGAACACCTCAGGGATCTGCCCCTGCCGCCATCAGAGCTACGGAGAGTCGGCCGGTGAAGGCCGAGGCGCCGAGGGCACGAGGGCGAGCTTTGCAGCTGACCGCGGAGGAGGTCCGCGCAGCACCCGATGTCGTGGCTGGTATGTATTCTTTCATGTATTTATTTTTGATGTTGAGATATTATGCTTATGTTATGTTATGCGTAAGTACTTTTCTTGTGAATTTTGTACCTGCCTTGGTGTTATTTGACTCGGGTGCGAGTCGGTCTTTTGTATCTTTGGCTTTTAGTCAGCATATCAGTGTTAGTCGTGAGGCGTTGAGTCGGCCTCTGAGAGTTTCCATAGCTGATGAGAGAGTGATATATGCCACGGAGGTTCTCCGAGGTTGTGTAGTCGAGATTTTCGGTGTTGAGTTCCCGATTGATCTGGTTCCTATTGCGATGGGTGATGTCTGTGTCATTGTGGGCATGGACTGGTTGAGCAGATTCGGTGCGGTTATCGACTACGAGCATCAGCTGGTGACCATACGAGACCCTAGTGGGGGAGTTCTTTCGGTATACGGCGAGGGTACACGTTCAGGATCAGCGTTTTGTTCGGCCGCTAGGGCGAGGCAGTGTCTACAGCAGGGCTGTAAGGGTTTTATGGCGTATGTGATGGATACGCGGGTGATTTCCGAGAGGCCGAGTTCAGTTGAGGAGGTTCCGGTAGTGCGCGAGTTCCCGGATGTATTTCCCGAGGAGTTGTCGGGTGTGCCTCCTGTGAGGCAAGTGGAGTTCAGTATCGATTTGGTTCTGGGGGCTGCGCCTATCGCTAAGGTGCCTTATCGCCTTGCACCTCCAGAGATGCAAGAGTTATCCTCACAGCTTCAGGAGCTGCTGGGGAAGGGGTTTATTCGGCCGAGCAGCTCGCCGTGGGGAGCACCTATCCTGTTCGTCAAGAAGAAGGATGGTTCACACCGGATGTGCATTGATTACCGGGAGTTGAACAAGCTGACGGTCAAGAACCGTTACCCATTGCCGAGGATCGACGATTTGTTCGATCAGTTGCAGGGAGCATCTTGGTTCTCCAAGATCGATTTGAGGTATGGATATCATCAGGTGAGGGTGCGGGATGAGGACGTCCCGAAGGCAGCGTTCGGGACGCGTTATGGGCATTATGAGTTTGTGGTGATGCCTTTTGGGCTCACCAATGCCCCGGCGGTGTTCATGGATCTCATGAACCGAGTGTGTAGGCCGATGTTGGATCGGTCGGTGATTGTGTTTATCGACGACATTCTGGTATATTCGAGATCTAGAGAGCAGCATGAGGAGCATCTGAGAGAGGTTCTCGGAGTTCTGAGATCGGAGAGGCTTTATGCCAAATTCTCCAAGTGTGATTTCTGGTTGCGGGAGGTTCAGTTCTTAGGGCATCTCGTTAACCAGGAAGGGATATTGGTCGATCTGGCCAAGGTTGAGGCAGTGATGAGTTGGGAGGTACCGAGGTCACCCTCCGAGAGCAGAAGTTTCCTAGGGTTGGCAGGGTATTATCGGAGATTTATCAAGGATTTCTCCAAGATCGCAGTGCCACTCACCAGATTGACCCGGAAGGGTGTTGCTTTCTCATGGGGTCCTGAGCAGCAGGCCTCCTTCGAGACACTTCGCCAAAGGTTGTGCGAAGCCCCGGTATTAGCTCTCCCGGATGGGATGGAGGACTTTGTGGTATATTGTGATGCATCGATTTTGGGGCTGGGAGCGGTGCTGATGCAGAGAGGGCATGTGATAGCATATGCATCGAGGCAGCTGAAGCCTCATGAGACGAGATATCCCACCCATGATCTAGAGTTGGGGGCAGTAGTGTTCGCCCTCAAGATTTGGCGTCACTACTTTTATGGGGTTCGGTGTACGATATACACGGATCATAAGAGTTTGAGGTACTTGATGGATCAGCCCAACCTAAATATGCGACAGAGAAGGTGGTTGGATGTGGTCAAGGATTATGATTGTGAGATCATGTACCACCCAGGCAAGGCTAATGTGGTAGCCGATGCGTTGAGCCGCAGGGCGGAGGGTACTCCACTGCGGGATGTATGTTTGAGATTGACCGTGATAGCTCCGGTATTGGACGCCATTCGCGGGGCACAGGTCGAGGCTATGCAACCTGAGATGCAGAAGAGAGAACGGGTTGTTGGTTTGGTTTCAGAGTTCGTGACCGATGGTCGGGGTCTTATGACATTTCAGGGGCGTATCTGGGTACCGTTTGTGGGAGGAACGCGTACCACTTTGATGGAGGAGGCTCATCGGTCGAAATTTTCGATCCATCCGGGGGCCACTAAGATGTATTTGGATTTGAGAAAGGAGTATTGGTGACCCTATATGAGGAGGGACGTCGCATGGTTTGTTGAGAGGTGCTTGACCTGCCGTAGGGTTAAGGCCGAGCACCAGAGGCCACATGGCAAGTTGCAGCCATTGGAGGTTCCCGAGTGGAAGTGGGAACAGATCACTATGGATTTCATGACCAAATTGTCGAGGACTTCCAAAGGAGCTGATGCAATTTGGGTGATCGTGGACAGGTTGACGAAGAGCGCTCACTTCCTCGCCATTAGTGAGAGTTCTTCAGCAAAGAAATTGGCGAAGGTGTATATGAGGGAAGTGATATCTCGGCATGGGGTGCCGATCTCGATCGTTTCAGACCGTGATGTGCGTTTCACTTCCAGATTCTGGAAGAAATTTCATGAGGAGTTGGGTACTAGACTGCATTTTAGTACCGCATATCATCCCCAGACAGACGGTCAGAGTGAGCGGACGATTCAGACGCTTGAGGACATGCTCCGGGCATGTGTGTTGGATTTCGGGGGTAGCTGGGATGCATATTTACCCTTGGCAGAGTTTTCCTACAACAACAACCATCATTCGAGCATTGGTATGCCACCCTTTGAGCTGTTGTATGGGAGGAGGTGTCGGACCCCCATTTGTTGGGGAGAGGTTGGGCAGCGAGTAATGGGCAGTACAGAGATCGTGCTTCAGACGACAGAGCAGATTCAGCAGGTCAGACAGAGGTTGTTGACCGCTCAGATCCGACAAAAGAGTTATGCAGACAGACGCCGGTCCGAGCTTGAGTTCCAGGTCGGCGACTTTGTTCTCCTGAAGGTCTCTCCTTGGAAAGGAGTGATTCGATTCAGGAAGAGGGGCAAGTTGGGGCCCCGGTATATTGGTCCATTTCGTGTAATCGCGAGGGTAGGCCGGGTAGCCTATCGTTTGGATTTGCCAGCAGAGTTGGGGCAGATTCACGACACTTTTCATGTGTCGCAGTTGAGGAAGTGTATAGCCGATGAGTCGGCAGTAGTTCCATCAGAGGACATTCAGGTGGATGCGAGCCTGAATTATGCCGAGAGACCAGTGGCCATCAGAGATCGGAAGATCAAGGTTCTGAGGAACAAGGAGGTACCTCTGGTGTTAGTTCAGTGGCAACATCGGAAGGGATCAGAGATGACCTGGGAGCCGGAGCGTAAGATGCGTGAGCAGCATCCGGAGCTATTTCCAGAGTGAGACTTCGAGGGCGAAGTCTAGTTCTAGTGAGGGAGAGTTGTAACAGCCCGGATTTCCAGGTATCCTTTATGTTTATGTTTTTGATGTTTTGTGAGGGGACTCGGCGAGTTGGAGCTCAGACTCGCCGAGTAGGATCGCGGTTCTGGACGCGGGTTCGCGTCTGGACTCGGCGAGTCCTCGCTGTTTAATGAAACCCTAATTTCCCGGCCCTAAGCCCTATTTAAAGGACCTTATGGCCCTTCATTGCGGCTACCTGGATCTTGAGAGCACCAAAGCGGCTGAGGGATTCGTGTGAGTGAGAAAGAGGCCTTTGTTCACCAAATTTGTGTGTGTTTTTGCAAGAAAGGAAGAGGAAAGGCAAGCTAGAAGAGTTGGGGAGCTTGGACCTTCTTTCATTTCATCAGAAGAGGCTTCTTGAGGTATCTTTCAGAGCTTATTTCCGTGTTTTGTTGATATGATCAAATCTAGGGTTTCTTCATGCCTTATTTGCTTTGTATTGGAAGTGTGAGAGGTCCCATGGGGATATGGTGCTTAGATCTGGACCCTAATAGGTCCAGAGAGTCCCTTATGTCATGCTTTATGTCCTCCCTTTTGGGTTGAAGGCTAGGGTTGCCATTTTAGAGGTCATTTCTCCAAAAAGAGCATTGTAGATGTTGTATGGTAACCAAGTTATGGACTTTACGTGCTGAATTAGCTTAGGAGGGCCAGATCTATGAGTTGTTGGAGCGGATCTGACCTCAAAAGCAAGTTTGAGTTAGTGCATGGCATGGACTCGCAGAGTCTGAAGAACAGACTCGGCGAGTAGCATGAAGATTGTCCTTGACCACTCGTGAGTGGACCAGCCGAGTTATGAGTTGACTCAGTGAGTCAGGGCGAGTTAGAAGTTGACAGGTGGACTGAGTCGAACTGGAACTCGCCGAGTTGTTCTTGAGACTCGGCGAGTTGAGTCGGGGTGGCTCCGCGATTCTTACCAGGTGGAACTCGTCGGGTTAGGGGAATACTCGACGTGTCAAAAAGGGAATCCTAGAGAGTTGGTGAAAATGCTTAGACTCGTCGAGTCGCCCTAGTGCACTCGCCGAGTCCGGTCAAAGTTGACCGTTGACCGTTGACCAGAGTTGACCAGTGTTGACTTAATAGGGGTAGTCAACTGATATGTGCATAATTAGTTAATTATTTAGTACATATTCTCAATCATTTTTAACTAATTATGTGAATAATGTGGACAAAAGGTACTTAAAATGTTTTGAATTTTGTTTTCAGTCCAGAAGATATGCTTGGAAGTAAAAGGAAGCAAGGAGAAGCAATTGAAGATCAAAGAATGAAAATAAGAGACAAAAGACCACCTACTCGGCGAGTAGACGACTCTACTCGGCGAGTACACGAGGATGTTCCAGAAGATAGCTACGATTCGTGATTCAAGACGGATAACTATGCACCTACTCGGCGAGTTGGTCCTGCTACTCGCCGAGTACACCATGTTTTGAGATATCTATAAAAACTGAATTTTTATCCAATGGGACAACATTCCTGCGATTTTTAAAGGTCAAGCTGCAATTAAGAGCCCTAGAAGACGCTGAGGAACCCTAAGCTTCAATCTTTTGAAGAATTCAAGCAATTAGGTTAATCCTACCACTTAGATTTAAGAATTGAATATGTTTGATCTAGAAAACCTTGTTTTTATGTTTGTTTCTACTGCAACTATGAACTAAATTCGTTTTTGTTTCTATTTGGGGAATACCAAGGAACTCCTATGGTTTAATTATTAGTTTTTGTTTGATTGTTTATTGGTGATTTATTAAATTAAGTTTGTTAAAGAACCTTATGCATTAATCACTACTATTTTCTGTTAATTGGAAGACAATTAGGCTGCATGAACATCTCTTAGTTGTTAACCTCATATGTGTATGTGAACACTAAACCATATGCTTAGAAGTAATGATTATGAAACTAAGATTAATAAGACAATAGGAAGATTAATGTGTGAGCTTGTTTGAGAAACCATCAAACAAGAGGTTAATTGAATTAATAACTTAATTGACCATTACAAATCTTATTTAATCCAAACCATTAATCTAGGGAATTAATTAGTTTAAACACTTGATCACCGCTTAAATTAGTTAATTGTCTAAGGGTTAGGAGTAATGAACATGAACCTAACCATTATAATTGGTAACCAATAGCAATTAATCTATCATAAATACAAATAACCATAGGAGTGAATTGGTTGAACCTAAATAGAAACATCTTTATCAAACTTGGTGAATAGTTGTTGCTTTAGTTATTTAGTTAATTTAGTGTGCCTAAGTTTCTAGTCTTGCAAAACTAGAAGAAACCCCTTTTTACTTTTATTATTTGTTTTAGTTAAAATTAGTTATTAGTTTAATTTCCCGTTCCCTGAGTTCGACACCTTACTTCCTAATCTATACCACTAAAAGACAGGTTCACTGCCTTTGTGTGTTAAATTTATTAATTAAAAGTAGGGATAAAACAAGTGCATTTTACACACATCAAGTTTTTGACGCCGTTGCCGGGGAACGGTTCTAAATAATTAATCTAATTCCTAATTTTTTTCGATCCTTTGTGTGAGTTTACTTGCATAAAGTTACTTTATTACAGTTTAGTAGTCAGTAATTAGGTTTTAGTATCTGTTTTAGTTTTAATAGAAAGTTTCTAATTTTTTCAAAAATACACTGGTACTCGCCGAGTGCAGTCGCACCGACTCGGCGGGTAGCAGCGTAATCAGCAGTTAAATTTTCGAATTCTTTTAGTATAATTTTTTTTGTTCTTTTTACGCTTTTATTCTGTTTATTTCAGGACTTTCATGACCAGAGGATCAAACGCCCCGCTGGTACCCCCGTTTGAAGATCCCAAAACTGCATTGAAAAGAAACAAGGGAAAGGACGTGGATAGTTCAAGTACACCAAAGAAATCACCCTTGTCCAATTTGAAGACTGTTTTTGGGAAAAAGAAGAGCAGCAAATCAGGAGCATCCAACGCTTCCTTAGTAATCGACGAACCGGCTAAGGAAGATATCGAGTACGAGACCGAAGAAGAAGAGGACCCGACATACGAGCACGAAACCGAATCCGAGGAAGAGTTAGCTGTCACAATGGCTAACATTGATGAAATCCCCATGGGAGAATGGAAGAAGAGGATGCGAGACGACACTGGCCCGGGACTTGTTCAACCCGCAATTCCCGCGACTGCTACCTTCGAGCTAAAGGGTCATATCCTAGCTTTACTTAAGGAAATACCTTTTTATGGAAAAGACCATGAAGATGCCTACAGACACTTGGATGAAGTCAATGATGTAGCTGATTACTTCAATGTTCCAAATGTGCCCCGCAAGACTCAGCTACTTCGTATGCTTCCAGTGACATTCAAGGGTGCTGCAAAAGACTGGCTTAAATCACTTCCCCCCGGATTAGTCACCACTTGGGCCAAGATGAAAGAAGAATTCATTGATCACTTCTGCCCACCTTCCAAGATAGCCAAGTTGAAGAAGGCCATTGCTAACTTTGAACAACAAGCTGGAGAGTCTCTATATGAAGCTTGGGAAAGGTACAAGAGCTTACTAAGAAACTGCCCACACCATGACCTCCACAGCCAACAAGAAGTGTCCATCTTCTATGATGGAGTCAATGTCACAACCAGGCAGTTACTAGACTCGCAAGGCCCACTTACAAAGAAGCCGCCCCCGGTGATTAAAGAATTGATTGAAGAATTCTCTAAACACTCTAGAGAATACCATAACCCTAGACATGATGTCACTAGGGGAGCCGCTTATGCTGCTACTGAAGACTTATCCGCAGTCATGGCTATGCTAAAAACCATGGATAGGAGAATGGATAAAATGGATCAAACGATCCATGCTATTCGGGTGGGTTGTGAAAACTGCAATGGGCCTCACCTCACTAGAGACTGCGATTTGGATGAGAATGGCAACAAGAAGGCGCAAGCATGTTACTCGAGTGGAGACCGATATGATGAAGATTGGCGCAAACAAAAGAAAGAGTGGCTTCCTTATGAAGAGTACAAGAAATCCAAGGAGGAGAAGTATAGACAAAAAGGGAGAGGGTTCTACCAAAAGGAGGAGCCGGTGCAAGAAAGGAAGCCAAGCTTGGAAGATATGCTCACTAAATTTGTAGCTGCTTCAGAAAAAAGGCATAGTGATCATGATGCTGCTATTCAAGAAACAAAAACCATGCTCAGGAACCAGCAAGCATCTATCCACAATATAGAAACACAGCTTGGACAACTTGCTCAACAACTTAACCAAAGGTCACCGGGTGAACTTCCTAGCAAAACCGAAAATAACCCACGAGGCGTGCACATAAACATTGTCACAACAAGAAGTGGGAAGATAATCACTCCCCTGGCACCCATTCGGACTAAAGCACCCAAGGACTCACAGAAGGATGAAGCGGAAAAACCAGCAGAAAACCAAAAGTTACAATATGAGAGTCCTACTCGCCGAGTAGGGCCGATGGACTCGGCGAGTACACCATCAAAAACATGTGAACAATCTCCTGAAAAGCCTTACCAGCCTCCAATGCTATACCCAGCCCGAGCCAAGAAAGAGAAGCAGGAAGAGGAATATCATAAGTTTCTAGACCACATCAAGACTCTTCAAATCAACATACCTTTCATTGAAGCCGTCATGCAAATGCCCAAGTATGCAAAGTTCCTTAAGGAACTCCTCACCAATAGAAGAAAGATGGAAGAAGTGAAGAAGGTAGTGCTTAATGAGAACTGCTCCGCTGCGATGCTAAATAAGCTACCAAAGAAGAAGGGTGATCCGGGGAGCTTGACTTTACCTTGTCAATTTGGTAACTTGGCTGCAATTCATGCCTTAGCAGATTCTGGAGCAAGTGTGAACCTTATGCCATACTCATTCTTTAAGAAGTTGGACCTCCCGGAGCCAAGGCCAATTCGCATGACAATACATTTGGCGAACAAGACAGTCACCTTCCCAAGAGGCATATGCGAAGATTTGCTAGTGAAAGTGGATAAATTTGTCTTTCCTGCTGATTTCATCATTCTAGACATGGAGGCGGATCCACAAGTACCAATCATCCTCGGAAGGCCCTTCCTCAACACGGCCAGCGCTATAGTAGACATGAGAGACTCAAAGCTCACCTTGCGGGTCGGGGACGATTCAGTAACATTCGGGGTGGACCAAGCTATGAAGTATTCTAGGAGCAGTGACGACACGGAATTCTCAATCGACATGCTTGATGAACTATTGGAGGAAGACATACCTGAAGATTCCAGCAAGTTTGCAGCTTTAGATGAAGCATTTGATCCAGAAAAAAGATTTACTAGAAATTGAAAGACTGTTGGAAGAAGCGGAGTATGAAGAACTAATGAAGCAATCTGACAGCCCTACTCGCCGAGTAGGGCCGATCTACTTGTCGAGTATATCTGAAGAAAAGTCAGAATTCGTGAATGCAGCCACCAACTCGCCGAGTACCTCACCTGCACTCGGCGAGTCCGTCACTCAAAACCAACAAACAGAGCTCAAAACGTTACCAGACCATTTGGAGTATGCTTTTCTGGAAGAAGGCAATCAAAAGCCAGTAATCATAGCCTCGGATCTGTCCAAGTCGGAAAAGGAGGAGCTAGTGCAAGTGTTGAAGAAACGGAAACGGGCCATAGCATGGAGCATCGCCGACATCAAAGGAATAAGCCCATCATATTGCTCTCACAAGATCAATCTAGAAGAAGGAGCAAAGCCGGTGGTACAACACCAAAGAAGGTTGAACCCGAACATGCAAGAAGTAGTCAAGAAGGAAGTGGTCAAACTCTTAGATGCAGGAATCATTTACTCCATTTCCGATAGCCCATGGGTGAGTCCGGTCCAAGTGGTGCCCAAGAAAGGAGGGATGACGGTCATAACCAACGAAAAGAACGAGTTAATCCCGACACGAACGGATGCTAAGCCAAGACTGATACGATGGGTGCTACTTCTTCAAGAATTCGACATAGAAATACGAGACAAGAAGACAATGGAGAACGTAGCAGCTAATCACTTGTCCAGGCTAGAGAACCCGCAATTGCAAGAAGACAAAGATGGAGACAACTTTTCGGACGAATACATTATGGTGTCAGTGGGAGAAGAGCCATGGTTTGCAGACATAGCTAACTATTTAGCTACAAATTACATCCCGAAGGACTATAGCAGTCAACAAAAGAAGAAATTCTTTGTTGAAATCAAATATTACTATTAGGACGACCCATACCTCTTCCGAAGTTGTGCAGATGGTATCATACGAAGATGTGTGTTCGGGAAGGAAAGCCGGAGAATACTAGAACATTGCCATAGCGGGCCCACGGGAGGACATCATGGAGCACACTACACTACAAAGAAGATCTTTGACATTGGGTTTTATTGGCCTACAATCTTTAAAGATGCAGCCCAATTTGTCAAAGAATGTGATGCTTGTCAAAGAGTGGGAAACATTTCATCTCGAAATGAAATGCCACAACATAGTATCCAAGTGTGCGAGGTGTTTGATGTGTGGGGCATTGACTTCATGGGACCTTTTCCCATGTCCAAAGGGAACAAGTACATACTGGTAGCGGTCGATTATGTATCCAAATGGGCGGAGGCACAAGCGTTACCAACAAATGACGGACGAGTAGTGGTGCGATTCTTGAAGAAGCTATTTTCACGCTTTGGCGTTCCAAAGGCCTTAATCAGTGACCGAGGCACACATTTTGCCAATGATCAATTGGAAAAGGTGCTAAAGAAATATGGGGTTACCCATAAGTTCTCCACATCATATCATCCACAAACTAGTGGACAAACCGAAGTGACCAATCGAGCCTTGAAGCGAATTTTAGAAAAATCAGTGGGAAGCAACCGCTAGGAATGGTCGGATAAGCTAGATGATGCATTATGGGCCTTTCGTACAACTTTCAAAACACCTATTGGTACTACACCATATAGGTTAGTTTATGGAAAGCAATGCCATTTACCGGTCGAGATCGAGCATAAGGCGTATTGGGCTTTAAAAAGGTGCAACTTCGACATGGAAGAACTAAAGAGCAACCGTTTGATGCAAATGAATGCCCTTGAAGAGCTAAGGAATGATGCATACTCTAGTTCTTGGCTTTATAAAGAAAAGACCAAGAAATGGCATGATAAAAGGATCAAGAATAAAGAAATCCATGAAGGC
The DNA here is from genome assembly GCF_051521515.1 of Lactuca serriola. Lineage (NCBI taxonomy): Eukaryota > Viridiplantae > Streptophyta > Magnoliopsida > Asterales > Asteraceae > Lactuca > Lactuca serriola. The sequence continues at coordinate 163,146,226 of NC_136409.1, forward strand.
CAAAAAGCGTTGCTTTTCAATTCACGATTAAAACTTTTCTCGGGCAAACTCAAATCAAGGTGGGATGGTCCTTTTCTGGTCAAGACGGTGTTTCCACATGGGGCTATAGAGTTGTTATCAAGAGACGGCACGCCTTTCAAAGTCAATGGTCATAGAGTAAAAAACTATGAAGAGGGAGTCCCCCGGAATGAAGGATTGGAAGAGTTGCTGCTGGGCGGAATTGCAACTACGTAGAAGGGGAGGAGTCCAGCTAACGACTCCATAAAAAGAAGCGCTTCTCAGGAGGCAACCCGAGTCTCAAGTTTGCATTTTCTTTCCTTTTCTTTATTTTCACATTTTTTTCATTCTTCTTCATCTACTTTTATACCCATAACTGCTTGAGGACAAGCCATGATTAGAGTGTGGGGTGGATGGTGTAAAAACATGAATTAATACACTAATTTTTCTAAATACACAAATTTTTTCAATCTATGACATATACTCGCCGAGTAGAGTCGTGTACTCGGCGAGTAGATGCTCGGTTCAGTCAGATGTTATTCAAAAGCGCTTCTACTCGGCGAGTAGCCAGTTTAAAACAAGTGAAATATAATCTGTAAAAAGTTTCTTTTTTTCACCATTTCATCCCATTACTCGCCGTGCACTATCCTCTCAGCCATCTTTCAAGTTGCTTTCAAGATTTATTCAAATTTCTACTCAATTCTCACTATTCAAGCAAAAAGGTAACATCTTTACCCTTTAAATTCATGAAAGGTTTGATTTTTATCACAAATCTGTCCAAATTTGAAGTAATTTCGGATTTGGGGAGTTTTCCTCAACTTCTAGGGTTTTGATTTAATCACGAATTAGATATTGTTAGGAGTATTTTCTTCAAGATCTATGGTTAGATAAGTAATTACAACAAAACCCTATGAAAAATTTGGACTTTTGGACAGTTTACATAGATCCGACACTCGATCTGTCATGGTGTTCATACTACTCGCCGAGTAGAGTCGTGTACTCGGCGAGTAGGTCACAGTCAGACCCAATATTTTTTGTTTTTAATTACTGGGTGTTGTTTGTTGCTGTGTTCTTGATATGTGTATACAGGTAGCATGGCAAGAAGGGGTCAATCTTCGCGAGGGGGAAGCCATGGTGATATGCCATGGCTATCTTTTCAACAAATTACGTCCAAATCATCAAAAACAAGAGCTCTAAACAGACTGGACGCACTTAGGCAGAAGGAAATTCACCTTCCAAATGCAGTGGATTGGGGATGGATGGGAAATGTTGGTTTGGAAGAAGAACTCACCCCGTACTTGGTAAATGATTGCAATTTGGGATATGCCAACATCACTTGTGATGGTTGGTTGCAATTATTTAAAATCCAAGAGCCGGTTTACGCTGAGTTGTGCTGGGAATTCTTTGCTACCATCTCATTTCGAGGTGGTAGTGAGTTCTATAATCCTAACACAATCTCTTTCTCTTTGGGCGGGGAGCTGCGACAATGCAGCATGGTGGAGTTTTCATGGAGGTTGGGTGTTTATGACCAAGACATGGTGATGACAGACTATTTTGAAGCCTTCTTGGAAAATTGTTACAAAGAACTTCCCGAGGAGGTGGTGGCGTCTACATGGTGGAACACAATTGCCAACCGAGTCTACATTCCCTCCACCGCGCAAGAAGGTCACATTCGTTCTCCGATCCACCGACTCATTCACCGGTTTGTGGCTGGTACGATAAACATACGGAAGGATGGGGACAAAGTCCCCACCCTTGACATCTTCTACTTGTGGAGCATCATCACTCCAGACGTTTTTTGCAACCTTCCTTACTGCATTGCCAAATTTCTTGCTGAGGGGGCGGTCAAAGAGAAGATCAATTCAAAGATAAATGGAGGCATGTTTATTACCCGACTTGCCAAGTCATTTGGGATCTTGGATTTGCCACAAGCTCAAGCACTAACGGTTCTCCACCCTCCACCATTCAACACTGCACTTTATAGGAGGGCACGGATAGTTGAAAAGTTTGGTGATTCCTTCACTATTCCACATGAAGATGAGCCGGCGGTCCCCGAGGAGCCGGGAAGGCGGGTCCGACAAAGGAGCGAACGGGTGCGGGAGGATCCACCGGTTATTCCGGTGGAGGATAATGATGGTTGGAACCAAGTAGAGTACCGACACTACTTGGATGATATTGGGCGAGGGGTAAACTACACTAATCAATCTTTCGAGTACCTCTTTCAACAAATGCAAATTGCCCCAAGACCTGGACCCGGCTATCCCTATATCATGAATTGGGATGAGAGGATGCGAAGAAGAGATGGAGAGGGAGGAAGTGGAGCAGGAGGAGCTGGAATGGATGACGAAGATTGAAGAATTTGTTTTATTTTTTTATGCTTATGATGTTTTGTTCTAAGACAATTGTTAAACACTTTGGATTTTGTTTTATGGTGGTTGGATTATTAGTGTCACTGTTAGTTTTTTTTTCTTCAGGGATTGAAGATAGGGAAGCATACTAACTAGTGAGGGTCAAGAAAGGAATGAGAGATTTTTAAGCAATTATGGAGTCTTGTCCTTAGGATTGAGTCCGTAGAAGTCGAGGGTCATAGGGAGTGTTGCTGCTGAAGGAATTCGAGTGAGGGTCAATTTACATTTCCGATTTCAACACCAAAGTCGAGAGAAGCAACGACTAGAACAATTTTGGAAAAACACTCACTACTCGCCGAGTGCACAAACTCTACTCGGCGAGTACATGCGATGTTACACGATCTTATTTTGCATCAAGGCCTACTCGCCGAGTCCACGATCCTACTCGCCGAGTAGCCTGCTACTTTTGGAATTTCAGAATTGCTTTGACCACTTTCACTGCAACATCCATACACTCTTTGTGAGGGATTACTACTGGAGACTTTCTAACGACCTTGTTCCGTGGAATTTTCGAGCTGTCAACCACACGAGACGCATGACACCCGTGCCATGGATGAGCTGTTCCCATGGCTAAAGTCAATTGAAGAAGAAGCTGAAGAGGAGAGTGGCAACCTATCGACTGCTACCCCAGGGGAGTTTGTTCCAATTCTCTCTATATTTGCATTTTTATTTTGCATAATATGCAATGAGGGCATTGCATAAAATAAGTGTGGGGTAGGGGGTTAGTCACATATTAGAAAATTTAGAATCTTAATTTAGGCTAATTTTAAAAAATTGTTGCATACCAAAAATATGACTTAGGGATTTAATTTAGGAAACTTTGGTAAAAGAAAAATTAGGATTCCATGTTAGAATTATGTTGATAATTGCATGAAAACCCAAATGTTTAGTTGAGCCTATATACGTTCTAGTGCATTTGTGGTTTCCTTATTTCAGTGAAATCATGAGACAAAAACACGACCTTGCTCAGCCTGAGGGATGCAATATGTTTAGCAGCCTAAACCTGAAATGTATCCAGGAAAATTGTTATCATTAGCCAATAAAGGTTGAGATTGAGCGCCCCTACTTAAGCATGTAGGGATTTGAGTGAAAAAAGTGAGGAATACATGTAAAAAAAAAAGAGAGAATTACTAGAAAAGTTGTAAGAATTTTGGAGCAAATAAAGTGAAGATCTAAAGATCAAAATTCCAAGAAATCCAAAAAGTTGAAGATACCGAAAATCAAACAATAAAGGTGATGAATTCAAAGAGATCAAAGCAAATATCAAAGAAGAGATGAATTCAAAAAAAAAAGGCTCCATAGTGTTGTAATTCTAGATTATGTATGCTTGGGTTGCTCAATTAAAAATACCTTGAGGGTAAAGAGGTTTTCTGCGGATGGATTCGGAGGGTTGCATAAAATGAGCATAGTTCGGGGTGAGTGGGCAAATGTTTATGAGGATTGTGAGTATTTGAAGTATGGGGGTTTTTAGGAAAATTTTAGACACAAATGCATGCGTTGCGGTCTTGGCATAATGGCTGGGTTAGATTGGAGTTATTATATGTGATTCTAATATGCTTAAAATTTAGTTTTGCTTGGGGGCAAGCAAAAGTCAAGTGTGGGGTATTTTGATATGTGCATAATTAGTTAATTATTTAGTACATATTCTCAATCATTTTTAACTAATTATGTGAATAATGTGGACAAAAGGTACTTAAAATGTTTTGAATTTTGTTTTCAGTCCAGAAGATATGCTTGGAAGTAAAAGGAAGCAAGGAGAAGCAATTGAAGATCAAAGAATGAAAATAAGAGACAAAAGACCACCTACTCGGCGAGTAGACGACTCTACTCGGCGAGTACACGAGGATGTTCCAGAAGATAGCTACGATTCCTGATTCAAGACGAATAACTATGCACCTACTCGACGAGTTGGTCCTGCTACTCGCCGAGTACACCCTGTTTTGAGATATCTATAAAAACCGAATTTTTATCCAATGGGACAACATTCCTGGCGATTTTTAAAGGTCAAGCTGCGATTAAGAGCCCTAGAAGACGCTGAGGAACCCTAAGCTTCAATCTTTTGAAGAATTCAAGCAATTAGGTTAATCCTACCACTTAGATTTAAGAATTGAATATGTTTGATCTAGAAAACCTTGTTTTTATGTTTGTTTCTACTGCAACTATGAACTAAATTCGTTTTTGTTTCTATTTGGGGAATACCAAGGAACTCCTATGGTTTAATTATTAGTTTTTGTTTGATTGTTTATTGGTGATTTATTAAATTAAGTTTGTTAAAGAACCTTATGCATTAATCACTACTATTTTCTGTTAATTGGAAGACAATTAGGCTGCATGAACATCTCTTAGTTGTTAACCTCATATGTGTATGTGAACACTAAACCATATGCTTAGAAGTAATGATTATGAAACTAAGATTAATAAGACAATAGGAAGATTAATGTGTGAGCTTGTTTGAGAAACCATCAAACAAGAGGTTAATTGAATTAATAACTTAATTGACCATTACAAATCTTATTTAATCCAAACCATTAATCTAGGGAATTAATTAGTTTAAACACTTGATCACCGCTTAAATTAGTTAATTGTCTAAGGGTTAGGAGTAATGAACATGAACCTAACCATTATAATTGGTAACCAATAGCAATTAATCTATCATAAATACAAATAACCATAGGAGTGAATTGGTTGAACCTAAATAGAAACATCTTTATCAAACTTGGTGAATAGTTGTTGCTTTAGTTATTTTGTTAACTAGGTGTGAGACCCATGTATTACATGGGTGTATTTAAAACAATTAAATATATATAAACATTTGAAAATTTTGAATTTATAAGAAATATAAAATTATAAGGAAAGTCTATTAATAGAATTTATATGCATTTATTATTAAATTTAAATACCATATGGAATTAATAAAATAAGAAAACCACAAAATTACATGTGGAATAAAAATTAATTCAAAATAACCACAAAATGACATGTGGCAAAATGAATGTGAGTATGACAAGTGGCAAAAAAAACCTTCATTTATTAGAGAAGATTTATTATTAAATTTAAATACCATATGGAATTAATAAAATAAGAAAACCACAAAATTACATGTGGAATAAAAATTAATTCAAAATAACCACAAAATGACATGTGGCAAAATGAATGTGAGTATGACAAGTGGCAAAAAAAACCTTCATTTATTAGAGAAGATTTAGTATGCCTAAGTTTCTAGTCTTGCAAAACTATAAGAAACACCTTTTACTTTTATTATTTGTTTTAGTTAAAATTAGTTATTAGTTTAATTTCCCGTTCCCTGAGTTCGACACCTTACTTCCTAATCTATACCACTAAAAGACAAGTTCACTGCCTTTGTGTGTTAAATTTATTAATTAAAAGTAGGGATAAAACAAGTGCATTTTACACACATCATCAACCTTAGTGGTAAAAGTGTTAATTAGAGTCATATGATGTTATAGGAGGATTATAGCTCGGAGGATCGAGCACGAGTGATTCCAGGAGTTGCGAGTTATCGAGATACGCGAGGTGAGTCTTCTCACTATACTTTACGTTGAGTAGGTAATCAGAGTTATGTGTCAGAGTATGTATGTTATGTGTATGCTATGCGTTGTACTGCATGATGTCTATGTGATTTATGTTGTGCATGTTTATAGAGTTGGAACCGGAAGGTTCCCAGAGTTAGAACCTGAGGGTTCACAAAGCTTGGGTGCACGGACCCATAAGAGTTATAGCCTCGAGTGGCTAATATATGTGTTATGTTTGTGGTATTTTGGGGAACTCACTAAGCTTTGTGCTTACAGTGTTAGTGTTGTTGTTTCAGGTACTAGCGATGACCGTGGGAAGGTGCCGGCTTGATCTGTACACACGCATGAGATTTTGATATACATATGATCTTGGGATTTTGTATAATGTGAATTAGGATTTAAACTTAATGTTTTTATGAAAAGTTAATGAGAAATGTTTTTATAAATTGTGAAAAATTATTTTGAAATTCACGGTGTTACATCATCTCAACCGTAGCTCGCACATATCAGATCTGTAAAGACAAAGATGAATAAATGGCGGTCGTTTTGGAGGGATTCATAACCCTCTTTCTCAATTCGTTTAAGATCACTGCAACCCTTCGTCAAATCCGTTGCAGCCTTCGACCGTCTTCATCCGTAATTTCCGATGAGAAAGATTTCCAGATCTACACTTGTCAACATCGACACCGCTTTTGAACCTCTTTGAAAACCCTTTGATCTCGAAAACCCATCTGAAAACCCTGCGATTTGAAAGCCTTCGTCACCTTGAGCTCTTCACTGCTACCGGCAAAGAACCGACGACGAAAGAACTGAGATCGGAAAGGTCTAGCGCTTTTGGCCTGCGATATCTGAACATCTAAGTTTTATGGTCATCAGCTTGATCTTGTCACAATTATCGGAGGAGATTTAATCACAATTTACAAGGTTTCTTCTTCATCGGTGTGGATTTAAGAACTAGGTTTGTCAAGAACTCTAAAAACTCGAGCAATTATCAGATTTTCTTCTCTTCGTCTTGTTCTGGGGTGTGCGATTAAGAGTTAGGGTTTATCAAGAACTCTTGATTAGAACACAGATAGAGAATCTGTGAGAAATCAAAAGGGGAGGGGGATTTCATTTGTGTAATTTAGGTATAAGGGTTTGATTGAAGAGAGAGAAGTCGAGCACAACCATGACTGTTTATTTGCATGAGAGAGAAGACGATGCAAATTTTGGGGATGGTTTCAGTACGAGAGAGAGAGGGGGGATAGAGAGAGATTGGTATTTTATTTTCTTTTAACTATAAAAATATAAATAAATTAATAAATTGAAAAAGCAAGGGCAAATCCGTCATTATAAAAAAGTTCAAAGCAAATTGGACCAAACCCGCAACAAAATGAAAACTTTGGACCTCTGGTGCTAGTCCAAACTTTTTTGGACCAAAGTGAAAATTTTGAGCAAACCACATGGACCATTTGTGCAGTTTAGTCTTTAATATATATATATATATATATATATATATATATATATATATATATATATATATATATATATATATATATATATATATACTAGCCGTTTACCCGTGCAAAGCGGCGAGCGACAAATAGTTTGTTTCGACAATTAATTTCTTTTCGATAGAGAATGATTATTTTCAATTCAATCATTAGTTTGTTTTAGGAAATATGTCATATTAAAAATAAAAAAAATTCATGAAATGACCAAATTATAGGGTGTTGAGTATTTATTTGGATGAAAAAAAATTTGGTCAAAACCTTAGAAGAGAAGATTTATAGGAGTTTGTTCAAATTTTAATATTATTTTATTAGTGATTAGTTGTATAATTAGCTTAATGATTTGGACGTATTAAAAAAATATTATTATTTTATTCAATCTATTTTTAGAAATAGTGGGATTTGTTTTATAAGATAGTAAAGATATATATATATATATATATATATATATATATATATATATATATATATAATTTTTTTATTAAAATTATAAACGGGTTGACGTGTCAACCCGTATATTATTTTTTAGAAACTCATATATGACCTGTTTAATAAACGAGTTGACGGGTTTGCGAGTTGACAGGTTGGCGGGTTGAAAAACTCAACTCACACCCGTTTATTTCGTGTTGTGTCGCGGTTCGTGTCTCCGGCCGTATTGAGAATTGTCAGGCCTAGTGCAAACAAAAAACCAAAACGTATATATGTATATATGGTGCCAATTAGGTTTTTCGATACCAAAACCAAATTTAGGACTGAATATATTAATTAGCCCAAATTTGATTTCAATGATGTGAAAAAACCAGTGGATTCAAAATGGATTTGAATATCAAAATGCAAAATTAGATTCATATAATTCAAGAAAATGGATTCAAGATGAAAATTTAGATTCAAAATATGGATTAAAATGGATTTGGATTGAAAATGCAAAACTTGATTCAAGATATGGAAATGATGGATTCACAGTGGATTCAAAATACATAGACAAAATTGTAAGAATGGTCCCTGTGGTATGTCAAAACTAGCAACTTTGGTCCAAAATGGGTTTGGCTTGCAAGGATGGTCCAATAGTTTCGTTTTGTTGCGATTTTAGTCCAATTTCCTATGAACTTTTTTATAATGACAGATTTGCCCCTTATTATTTTATTTTCTATTTTTCTTTTATTACAACAATTAAAGAACAATTAAAGTTAAAACAAATATATATATATATATATATATATATATATATATATATATATATATCTAATAAACCAATACAATCAACACATATCCTTGTTCTTCCCTTTTGCATTCGTTCCCAGCCAAGAACACAAGAGCATTCTTGTTCTTTTCATGTATACCTGCAAATGAGAAATACAACCACTCCTTGTTATTGCTTCATCTTCTTTCCATGGCAATTTCAAGCAACCAAAACACAAACCTAAACCTAGTGATTTACACCCCATCGATTATGTCAAGCAAAACGAACATACACCCATCTAAACCTAAAATCAATCAACAAACACTCATCTAAACCTAAATCTATTGACTAAACCCCATGGATTTACAATCAACGTAAAAAGAAGAGAGATGAAAGGAAACCTGTGATTGTCGAGCAAACAACAACGCCGAACACCCCCCCCCATCGCACTTGTCCTTTTTCTCGTCGAGCTCCACTGCCAAACACACCACCTGTGTCGATGTTGTTGCTCTCTTAGCTTAACTGGTTTTCCCTTCCGCATCGCACCTTGTTATCAGAACAGGAAGAGAGAAGCTTCACTGCCTTCCCTTTCCTTCTCTTCGGCCCCCTCAATTTCCGAAAACAAAGCTTTCGCAGGAAATCAAACCTTATTACTGCCCTACCCATCCCGTTCGCTCACCTATTTTTTAATGGTCGACGACCACGTTATACCCATCGATGATCTCCCTCGTCGCTATCAATCGACCCAAGAGCACCGGGATTAGCCGCCTGCGAGCCTTCTTCCCTTCCCCTCACGAATCACCATCCACCGTCGAACCACACCCCTCAATCGAAATGTTACTTAAAATCGAATGGGAATGTACATTTTGTTCTAAATCGGTTCAATTCCTGTGGGTATTCGGTACGATTGGATTTCACATACTATGTATGCTCACCTCTATTATTTTTCAAGATTCAAACCCGTTAATATCGCTTTAATGCTTCATGTTTGTGCAAGGGGCTGATATCAGTACCTTTGTTGATGTTTGTTTTTCTAATATAAATTTTAATATATAAAATAAATTATATAAAAATACGAGATAAGCATTTAGAAAAAAAAAGTTATGTATAATAACAAACGTGATTCCTAAAATTAAAACATCATAGAGCTTGAATACCATATGCGCTTGTATCAAAAAAGAAATTTAGCAAGACCAGGCCCTCAACACACTTGGGCTGGGGCTGTTGGGCTACATTTGATTAATACAAATTACAAATTATGATTAGAGAAAAGAAAAAAAAAAAAAAAATCTTTTTTGCATATATATACTTGACTTTTGGTCTCTTGGCTCTAGCAAAAATACTCCGATATGTGTTTCAAAGTTCAAACTGTTGCCGCTTGACTGCTTATAAGTGGCGGTCCTGGGGTGGTGCGAGTGTGCGATCGCACTAGGCCTCCAATCGTAAGGGGCCTCCGATTGAGAATTTTCTTTAATATTATATTACTAAAAAAAGTTAGAAGAAAATAATAATAATAATAAGTTAATTAAAATAGAATTGCATGTTACAAATCTCATTTATATTATAAACAATAAAAATTTTGTTTGATAAAATAGTAGACTCTTTTTATCTTTAGTAGTAAAATTTCATTAATAATATTTTACAAAAAAGATATGGGGCCTTAATTTAATTTTTTCACTGGGCCTCCAATTTCTCGGGGCCGATCTTGCTGAACATAGTTCCATGTTAGTCTTTCATTCATATAACTTTTAAGGTTGAACACAAGCAACAAATAATTAATGTCCATATTTCAAAGACAATAATATTGCATAAAACTAAGGTCACGCTTAAAATATTCTTGTCTCCTTCAACGCATCAACATTGATTTATACTTTTCTTGTAATTTTACTTTTTTTTTTGTTATGGTATTTAAAACAATTTTTATCTAACTCGAAAAATATTGTATTTGGATATATTTTTTTGTAGAATTTAAGAGCCAAAGACTTGATTGCATTCATGTCCCATTAGGGTTTTCATATACAAAGTTCATAAAGAGATATCACATATTTCAATAAAGAAAAGATGATAACTAGGTAATCAGATAAGGATGTATGGATTCATTCATTCCCTTTAAGTTTCAGCATGTAAGTCTCGAATGCTCAACTTGCCAAGTAAGCTTTGTAATTGTTTTGTGCCACACTTTGATGAAACTACCCACCACTTGCAATTTCATATCAACATACACAAGTTTTATGTCTTTGGTCTTGGTATGTTCTCTTAGAAAATAAAATTTCATTTTCAACGTGTTTCTTCCATTCGTGGAAAACATGATTTTAGGCAAATGGAGATGGCCATTTTGTTGTCACTTGCAAAGTCTTCAATACCAACATACCCAAAGGACTTCACTAACAATAATTGTAATACTGCGGTATTCTGCTTCAACAGATGAACGTGAAACTACATTTTGTTTATTCGTCTTCTACAAAATCAATGTTCGTCCTAAAAGAAGCAAATAATTGGTCCTTAAGAGCCTTGTAAAAGCACATCCTAACAAATATGCATCGGTCACAAAATGAAACGTGGTCCAAACCACCATCTTATGGTATTAATATCCCTTAAATCAAAGTTATCTTTTGAGTTATCTTTGAGTACCAAAACACTCTTAAAGTTGCATTTGTGTGTTGTACTTTAGGATCTTAAACAAACTAACTTAGGGGCTGGTTGGTAGCATCTGGAAGATTCATATCTGAATGATGCAGATGTCTGGATGACGCAGAGGCTCTTTATGAACCTGTATTTGAATAATAAATTGATGTTTGGTTAGTCACTGAATGTGTGCCTCTTAACAAGGAAAATAACTATTTTAACCCTCTAAACTATTTTTTGCATATATAATAAACACATCATCTAACATCCAAATATGTCATATATACATCCTGATATCACATTATTCTCTCTATAACAACAACATTTATGTAAATGTTTGTGTATGTCAATGACACCTGCAATCAATTTAGCTATGTCATTGTCAAACACCAGTAATCAATTTAGCCACCGGCATTCAATCAATTTGACAATAAACTCGTTAAATAGGAACTGATGCTATCATTTTAACCACCCGCACTCAATCAATTTGGCAATAAACTCATTAAAGAGGAAATGGTTTGGAATTTGATTGTGGATAAAAAAAACATCTGTAGGAAACTTCAATTTCGAGGAAGAACACGATTGCAACACCAATTTTGAGGAAGAACACGATTGTAACATCAATTTCATACAAAATCGACTAGAATAAAAAAAACGATCAGCAAGACCACAATTGCAACATCAATTTCGAGGAAGAAAAACAAATCAAAAAACTTATTGGTGAAAGTGGGAGGAGGCGAGGGGGAGGCGACGAAGGCGGAGACGGAGCAGCACTGCCGGAGGCTGGCAGGTGGAGGCGGCGACGAAGCCGGAGGCTGGCAGGGAAGCCACCGACGCCTGAGGAAGAAGGAGAATAAGGGAGGACTCAGAGAAGCGCTCGATATGTAGAAAGAAGGAGAAGAAAGAAAAGAGGTGAACCCTTGTTGGTAGGCCAAGGACAACCGATGGAATTTTTTTTATTAAGACTCCTTTTCTTATCTTACCGAATCAGATCATTTTTTGGCACATCTTATCCATTAAGAAGGGAAAAAGGGTTCAACCAAACAGTCTGAATCTTAATGGTCTAGAGGCAGTCTCTTGATGGGATCATTAAGATGGGAAACAAATAACCCCTTAGCATGTTGACTGACTAAGCAATGTCAGACCTAATTGCTTGAAGATAAAGTAACATACCCATCAGACGTCGATATTGATTTGCTTTAACCTGTGGGTTATCATCACATTCATCTGACTGCAAGTTTTGATCCTTGGAATATATTTAGGTTTGCACACTTGCATTCCACTATCTCCCACGATGTCAAGAGTGTATTTTAAGTTGATTTAGAAAAAGCCCGTTATGTGTCTTAGCCACATAGAACCCTAGGATATATATTAACGGGACCACGTCTTTAATGTTATACTGATTTGTTAAGCTGATCCATTGTTTCACGTATTCTTGTTGCATCGTTCCCAACAATGATCACATCGTCCATATAAATCAAGTTTGTAACAAAATACTTCCCTTATTGTGTATAAAATGAAAAGCATCAGCATTTTACTACTCGAAGTTTAACCGAGTTAACGACATTATAAAATATGGTACCAGTTACGTGAGCCACGTCGAAGTACATAAAGAGACTTTCTTAATCTATAAACTCTTGTATTTCTTTCCTTTGCAAAACCTTTTGGTATTTTCATGTATACTTCCTTACAGATCTAGGTCCACATGCAGGAAAGCATTGTTAATGTCCAAATGATGAATGATTCAGTCCTTCTTTGTACTTATAGCAAGTAAAGTCCTATTACAGGTGCATCATGGAAGACAACACCTTTCATTTGTGTAAATACATTCACCATTAAACATGCCTTTTACCTTTCGACTTCACCAATCGGCTTGTACTTTATCTTGGAAAGCCACTTGGAGTGAATGGTACGTTTCTCTACTGGTAAATGATCGAATGTCCACGTTTTGTTTTCTTCAAGTGCTTTTATTGCTTTTTTTGCATGGTTTCCAGTTACATGCATTTTTTATGCTTGTTTAAAATGCCTTGGTTTATCACTTAAAATGTAACACCCGTGCTTCCAGGTATTATGTTTAATTATGTTTTTGGAGGACTATTGAGCGACTCGACGAGTTGGTGCAACAACTCGTCGAGTAGGGTCGTGATGTGCCACGCGAATTAATAATCTACTTGACAAGTCCGAGAGCCGACTCGTCGAGTAGACGCTGTGAAGAGAAACCCTAAATCCTCGGGTTTGGGTCCTATTTAAGGTCACTTATAGCCTCATTTACGGATCAACAGCTGCTTGCCTTAACTGAGAGAAACCCTAATCTCCCTTTGAGCTAATAGAGAGAGTGTGTGAGTTAATATTGAGTATTTTGGTGCATCTTTGGAAGAGAAGAAAAGGATTTCAAGCAAGGAACAAGAGGAGGCTGTTAGATCTGTTGTTATTCATCCAAGAGCTTCTGTAACAGGTATAAAGTTTTTACCTTTCTCATTAGTTTGGGTAGATCTCATATTATTGGAGTTTAGGGCTTCTTTTCTATCTAATATTGGGACTTTGAGTGTTTTATGCACATATAGAGATTTGGACATCAGATCTGAACTTTGTGAGGTCCCTAGAGTCCAAAGATCCCTGCTTTATGCAACCATAATTGAGCCTTGAGTGAAAAACCCTTAATAGAGCATGTTTTTGGCATTTCAAGCCCTAAGTGTCATGCATGAACGTAAAGCTTGTGGCTTTACGTGATAAGCAAGCCTTGAGAGCTTAGATCTAGAGTGTGAGAGGGTTTCCTACCTTGAAATCGTCTGTTTAAGACATGGGTCTGAATGGACTCGTCGAGTTGATGAGCCGACTCGACGAGTTAGTTAGCGTTTTGTCCAGATAAGTTGGACATGATATAGCTCGGTGAGTTAGGGGTTAACTCGACGAGCTGGACCTTCATGAAGACTTCTGAGGGACGAGTGTACTCGACGAGTCACATGAGTGCACTCGATGAGTCAGGTCAAACTTGGACTGTTGACTCGAGTTTGACTTCTGTTGACTTTAGGGTTTGCTCAACATGAGTAATGGAGACCATGGAGGGGTAAAATAGTCTTTTACCCATTCCAAGAATTTGAGAGAAAGAGAGAGCAAACTTTGGTGTATTTGAGTATGAATAGAGTATTAATTAGAAATGATTATCCTATGTATTAGGCAGAGGCGAGTTCGAGATTTCTGAGTACGAGACTTCTACTTGCTAGCTTACAAGGTGAGTCTTCTCACTATACTTACCATGAGTGGTATCTTCGTGTGACTGAGATGTATTATGTGCTTATCTACATATTGTGATACTCTGCTTTTTGTCCTTGTGGTTTATGCTTATTGTTATGAACTTATTGAGTTAGGGTCGGAGGGCCCACCCGAGTTGTGGGACTGGAGGGTCTCCACTGGAACATATTGACCAGAGGGTCGTATTGAGTTAGCCTCGAGTGGCTAATGTGATGTGTGTGGTATTTTGGGGAACCCACTAAGCTTTGTGATTACCATGTGATGTGTTATGTGTTTCAGGTACTTCTACGAATCACGGGAAGGCGTCGGCTTGATTGTACACACATCAGAGATTGAGTTACGATTAAGAGGGTCCTGGAGTTTTGATATATGAACAATTTTTGTTATGAGATTTGATGATTTGACATTGTGAAACTTTGTGATTTTATTATTGAGATAAATGTGTTTTTAATTTGAAAATTTTTGTTCGAAAACTTACGTTGTTACATAAAAGTTTCACAGATTACGCATAAAAGCTAAAAAAAGGAAAAACTTTTAGCTTTGATATCTCAACTGTGGGGGAATTGTAACTTGTTGAATATGGAACCAAAATTGATGAAATTATAACCTAAATTGAAGTAAAAGCCTCTAAACTACATGTTGGAAAGATCTCATGTCAATCTGAAATCAAACGAATAAGTTATGTAATTTTGAAAAGTTTCACAGAGTACACATAAAAACTGAAAAGCTAAAAAGCTTTGATATTCTAATTTCAGGGGACTTTAACTCATTAAACACATAACCAAAAATGATGAAATTATTGCCTAATTTGAAGAAAAAACTTTGAACTAAATGTTGAAAAGGATCTTATGTTAATCTGAATTAAGACAAATGAGTTATGGAATTTTTAAAAATTTCACAAAATATACAACGAAGCTAAAAAGCTGAAAAGCAATAAAAAGGATGTGATTTCATGTACCGGTCCATAACTGAGAACCAGTGTACCGAACATCGGTAAAAAACTAAAATCAGTTGAGTGTGATTTCATGTACTGAGAACCAAACCGATAATATAAAACCGTCTCGATCTAGGTATGGGTTTCGGTCGGGTGTGGATGCTCATCCGTAGGCACTCCTAACTAAGTTGTTCAAGGTTTGCATGACAAAAATGGGAATGATGGACATAAGAGATTTGAGTTAGAGGAAATTGTTGAAAATAAACTCAATTAATGTGACTTTTCATAAAAGAAAATTTCAATTTGTTAGTCAACTATTCTTTCTATTAGGTTTTTTTTTTGTGAGTGTGTGCAGTTTTATTAGGCTCATGTGACTTATGTTATACTAGTTAATTATCTACATTCCTATCATACTATATACTTAAACTATAGTGGTTATTTGAATGTTCAGAAAGTGTAGATATTAGAGTTAAGTATTTCAACAACTCAAACGATTTTACACGAGTAACAATATATAGCAAACAAAGAAAGTGGTTTACACGATCAAAGTGATCAGCTACGTCCACGGACGAACACAAGAGATAGATTTTATTGATTACAGTCGAATGGCTTATATACAACATGTTACACAAATTCAATATATATATATATATATATATATATATATATATATATATATATATATATATATATATAGGGTTGGGGAGTATGTAACTGTTATGTACCTAATATTAGGTATATGACCATCAAAAACTACATAATTTTAACAAAATTCAATCAAATATCTCTACCATATTTCTTATATCCACTATTAGAGCTTAGGTTAGGCTTTGTATATATTTTTATGGAGTTTTATAAGTTTAATTTAGTACAACAAACCGTGTATAAATATATTTTACCAACTACATATAGTTCGGTATATTGAAATTTATTACAGAAAGTAGAGTGAAAGATTGAAATTATTCATTAAAACCCCAATAAACATCTTCCCATAATGCATTAAAAAAAACAATTCAAGTATACATAAGGTTGGTGTCGGAGGAAGTTATGAAGCTTCAAGTAGAGGTCTAATAAAAAACACATTTGAAATACATAGATGTACATAGATGTTTGGGATGAATTCTAAAATAAAAAATAATATGAGTTCAAAAGCAACAAGAAGAAGTTAAGAGTAAAAGAAAATTGTGTCTTTTTAATCAAAATGAAGTCAATTTAGATGGTTTTATACCTAATATTATATATACGACAACCACATATTCATTTTTCCCATGTATATATATATATATATATATATGTGTGTGTGTGTGTGTGTGTGTGTGTGAGCTTAGGGAATATGTAGCTGTCATGTACATAAACTTATATATAGAACCCTCCAAACAATCTATTTCTGATCCATTTATATCCAAAATAATCATGATATCTTATTTACTATTCTTACTTAATCATGTGACTTACTAAATCGATTAAATTTATGTTTTTTTTCTTCATTGTGTCTAATAACTTAGGGGTTGTTTGTTTACCTCTTAATTGAAAAATTAAGAGGCAATGTCTTAAAATTTAAGATTCAGAGCGTTTGTTTGTGTATTAATTTTTACCTCTTAAAACTAAAAATGCCTCTTATTTTTTCAGATGGCAAACAAAGTCTGAAAATTAAAAACGAATGTGCGTTTCTATTTGCCCTAAAGTTCGACCGCCTCTTTTCTTTTCTTCCGTTCCGCTCTTCTGGCCTTGTATCGTGTTCTCTTCTCTCCTCCCAGCGACGCCGACACTGAAGACACCATCGGCAACCCCAGCGACGACGACCGCCTTCCTCCGCCGCAGCCCATCTTCTTCCTCCGACGACGCCACTGAAGTCATTACCGACAGCAGGTATATTTTCAGTTTCTTCCTTCTTTCCCATCGAACACATTAGTCCTTTTGTTTTTCTTCATTCTTTCTCCTCAAAGCTGAAAATCAAAAAATGAAATTGTTATGCTATATTTTTTGATTTGTTCAATCAGATTCAATATTTGATGTTATGCTATATTTTGATGTTAGATGCTTGATTATGATGTTATATGCCCAATTATGATGTTATATGCCCAATTTTGATGTTATATGATCGATTATATCCTCAATTTTGATCTTCAATCTTGATGTTATGTTTGATTTTTTCTATTCATATATTTATGTTTAATGTTGTTATGTTTGGGTATTATGCTGAAATATTGTTGCTGACATATCCATTAGTTTTGTTCTTGACATATCATGAAATATTCATTAGTTTTGTTGAATTGTGTATTTGTTTTGTAGAAGAAGTTGTTGAAAATGTGTCTTTGTATTGTTTAAATTGTTGTTGAAAATGTGTATTTGCAATGCTTAAGTAGTTGCTAAAACATTCGTTTTTTTGTTGAATTTATCAAAAAAATGGGAGAAAAGAAGGATAGGATTAGTTGGAAGGTTGAAGGTGTAGAGAAAGCGTTTCTAGAAGCTTGTTTACGTGAAGTTACAGTTAATGGACGAGAAGGGAGTAGTTTGAAAGCACTATCTTGGAGGAATGTAGCTGAAACATTAAAAATTAAACATAACTTTATTGTCGACCAAAAACAAATGAAGAACCGCTATGACTACCTAAAGTCAAAGTTTGATGCTTTTTTTAAGTTAAAAAACAAAACCGGTAATGTGTACAATGCAACAACCACCACCTTCAATCTTTCCAAAGAAGAATGGGAACTAGAATCGAAGATATTTTGTTAATTTATAAAAAATAGATTATCATGTTTAAATAATAAAATATTTTTTCCAAACAGTCAAACAAACATGTGGATTCTTTGAGACGCACACCACTACCGTACCCCGACCTTTGCACACAGTTGTTTGAAGGCGCGACTGCGACAAACATTCATAGTTGGGGGCCAACTTCTACCCTTCCCCGTCCTACTCAAGAGTCAAGCCACTATAGTTTGCATGACTTTGACGACATTGATTGCACTCAACAAGAAACTGTAGGTCTCAGTGACGAGTCATCCGCTCAATTAAAAAAACAAAAGACTACAGATTCGGCAAAGAGCCAAAATAAAAGTAAAGATAAGGGTAAAGATGCATCGAATTCAAGGTTGCTTGAAATCAGGGAAGATATTGCAACAGTTGCTAATATATTTGTGGAAAAACATACTTCTTCAAATTTGGGTGCGTGTATGGAAAAGTTGGAGAAGTTAGGATGGGGTATATTTGATCTAAGATACACTACTGTTGTTGCTTCTTTTGGTGAAGGTGCGGATAAGAGGCAGGTGTGGTTAACCATTGATCCAACTATTTGTGAGAATTGGGTCAAGACTGTTGGAGCACATTATGGAATGTTTCGCTAAGTAGATGTTTCGAATGTTTTTTTTTGGATAACTAGATGTTTGGTTTGAACTAGATGGTTTTTTTTGGATTACTTGATGTGTGGTTTGAACTAGATGGTTTTTTTGGATTACTTGATCTTTGGTTTGAACTATATGACATGAATGAGTTGATGTTTTGGATTACTTGATTGTTGGGTTGAAGATTTGTTCAAGGGTTGCGTCTTTGGGCTCGGCTATTTGTTTATTTAATTTGTATTCCGGTTTGGGCCTGTCCAACCGAGAGTCCATTATGTTTATTATATAAGTATATGCTTGCATGCATATTAGGTTAACGATTGATCTAGAGCATAACGATAGTATTTACAAATTTCTTTGATCGTTCTTGTAAACCTACCAATCCTCTACAGTTGATGTTCTTAATCGAGCTCTTCTGAGGATTTTGTTTTAATCATTCGACACATTTGATTCACTCTTGCCTTGTTCTTATTTTCGTGTTCTTGCTGTTTTATAATTACTTACCTGTTTAAGATCTAATCGATCTTCAAAGATTAAAGTTTTTAATCTCATCAATTGGTATCAGAGCAGGAGGCTGTGTAATCGATACACATCTTTTCTTTGAAAAGGTTTCAATTAGGGTTTTTCCGCAACTACCGATATTTATTGAGCCGTCATCTCATTATTGACGTATCTTGATATTTATTGTTTTGCCCTAATCTGCTTTATTACAAGTCTGATCTTTGAATAGGTTTTTCGATCATAATGGATGAGTCGCAATCAAATCCTATCAATATTTCCAACAGCATCGGTTCTACCACGAAGATTCCAATCCTATATACCCATGACTATGAAGTCTGGGCGCATCACTTCGAAGACTACGTGATAGGATCTGAGGATAATGGATACCTCATATGGGAAGCTGTCATTAATGGACCTTTTTCTCATTCTGCAACGTCCAGGATTATCAAAACTCAAAAGGAGTACAATGATCTGCTGAAGGATGTTAAAGATATTGCACAAGATGAAAAGGATAAATTCCAGTGCAATATCAAGGCGTTAAGATTGATAAGATTCGCCCTCCAGTCCAACACCTTCAGGTTGGTCAGCTCATGCACGACGGCAAAGGAAGTTTGGGATAGACTTCGCGAACTGTACTGTACAGACGAGGATCTTGAACATTCTATCCAAACCTTGCTCTTATCTGAGTTTGGAGAATTCAGGCAAGGAGCAGAAGAAACAGTGACCCAGACGTTCGATCGCTTTAATCATCTTCTCAGCAGGATGATCAAACATGACATCGAAAGGAAGCTTACCGAGCAGAAGGTTACATTCTTAAATGGTCTGAGGTCTGAATGGAGAACAGTGGTGTCTACAGTCAAAGCCCATGAGCAGTTTAAATCATATTCTTTGGCGAAACTGGTAGGTATTCTCAAGTCCCAGGAGAAGATTGTACTGCAGGAGAAGAACGTTGTTTCAAGCCTTGGTTCGCTGGCCCTCCTGTCAAAAAGTAAAGCTGTGATGGAGGATGAAGACCTTAACTTGGAGGAGTATGACCTCACGTCTGAGGATTATGCTATGATGGTGTCTAACCCCAAGAGGTTCATAAAGAAGAGATTCCCCAACAATAAAAACCGAAACTGGCAGGGGAGTTATAGTTCAGAAAAAATTAACAATGAACCGAAGGATGAAGAGCCCAAGAAGGAACCGAAGGTGGATGGTGATTCTGGAGTAAGCTGTTACTACTGTGGTGGGAAAAACCACTATGCTAAAGATTGTGTCCTTAAAAAGATGGCTGAAAAGGATGATGAAAAGGATGAGGAAGCTGTGCTGCAGAAAAGGCTCGATGAGATGAGAAAGAAGTAGTCTACCGCTAACCCTTCCATGAATGCTCTTATTGTGCAGGGTTCGGTTGCTGATGACGAGTTCGGTAGCGTGGAAGTTTGGTCTACCGACTCAGAAGACGATGAAGTGAGGAAGCCTACTCATGGAAAGGCTTATGTGGCAAAGGAGAAGTGCAGTGGAGGAAGATGCTTCATGGTGTCTGATGTATCTCAGATGAGGGGATACAACACTGATGGTGGAAGCAATGAACCGAAGGGGCAGGAGGACATGTGCTTTACGGCCAAACCACTCAGCCATCAGTTCAATGAGCTTGATGAACTGATAAAGAAGGTACAATCGGTTTTCATTTCATTTAAAGTACCACAATCCTCATATGAGAAAGAACTAAAAAATATTAATACAAGAATTTCTCATCTAGATAGTAGCTTAACTCAAACTCGAGTCACCAATTCTAACCTAACTGATCAATTAAGCAGGGTGTCTTCGAAGAGTGAGGAGCGGCGCATGTGGATCGAGTTGAAGGAGTCTGAATTAGTTAAAATTAAAGACGAAAACATTTATTTACAAAGAGACAATTTAAAGTTGTTAAAACAGCGGAATGTTTTTTGTTTAATTGCAAAACGTCTTTATTCTAATATTACTCAGCTTCACTTGGATTGTGAAATAGGCCAAAAGATCCATCGCATGATTTTGCCCTTCCTTGAGTTTAAGGAGGATGAAATTGATGCCGAAGCTTATAACTGTGAGAGTGTGATATCATCTGATGATGTCAATCCGACCTACATGTATGGACTGGACAAAATTGAGTCTTTCATTAAATCCAAGGACCACAAGGACATGCTTAAAAACCTTTTGGATGAAAATGATAGACTTAAACTGAGAGCCGAAACCATACAAAAATTTGACTCTTTAAACGCCAACGTAAGCTCAGAAAACAAAATTGATGTTGAAAATGCATCTGAGCTTAACGAGGACGACAACATGAGTGAAATTTCTGTAGAGGACACGGTTGACTGCTCAGAATTTGTAAAAAACGAACCTGAAAACCACAAGAATCTAATTTCTGAAAATTCAGTGGAGTTCGCTCGATTGTCCCAACAAAAGTCCCCGATCTTAGCAGAGAAAGCAGTTGTGTATCAAAAGGTCAGGACCACTCCAAATCAAGTATACAAGGTCACTGGAGTAACCGAACATCAGACGGCTAAACTCACAGCTATTGTAAACGAAGACAATGCTGATGGCTGTGATGAGTACTTCTGGTCAGCTCCAATAGATAATGCAAACGAAACGGTAGGTTTATCAGAAAGAACCTCTTGGATGAGTAAAGGTAGATACATACATGAACCCCTGAACAAGCCAAATAATTTCGATGAGCCAAGCACCAGTGGTACGAAAGACATTCCTCAGGAGAATGAAAGTTCGGCAAAAGAAGACGTTCCCTCTACTTCCTCAGTTCAAAGTGAAACTCCTACAGTTCAAAATGAACCAGCCAAGGAGAAACCGAAAATGAAAGCCAATATTCATCATCAACCGAAGCAGATGAGGAATAAGAAACGTGAAAGGAACCAAAGATACAGGAAGAATCTCTCAGAAAGGAGGCAATTCTGGCAATCCCAGAATGCATACTTCTCAAATCAAGACAAGAATCTGAAGTATGAAAACAATCCTGTCGGAAAGCCTGAGAGCCACAACAACCGAAAGCCAAGGTTCGGTTCACAAGAAAGTACCAACCGAAAGCCAAGGTTCGGTTCATAAGAGAATACCAACCGAAAGCAAAGGTTCGGTTCTGAGAATGACTTCAACCGCAAGCAAAGGTTCGGTTCAAAGAACGATTCCAACCGAAAGCAAAGGTTCAGTTCTGAAGTCAAAAGAGATCAAAACTCTAAGGTCAGTCCCTCCAATGATCAAAAGCAAAAGGGTCACCTAGAGTCTCCAGCCAAGAAGTCCTCTCAATCTAAACCCACTCCTTCTAGTTCATCTAATTCTTCTACTTCCACCAATTCATCTCCATCTTGCTCTAAAGCTCATTCTGTTCATTCTCAAAAATCTCATTCATCGGCTGAACAAAAGGGCAAACAGAAGGTTTCTACATCCACACCAGAGTCTAAACCGAACACACCTAATCCTAATAAAATAAAAGTTTTTACCATTAAAAGGAAAGATGAAACAACACTTATAAAACGAACATATCTTGTTGACATCTCTCTTACTGTTCCTGTTCCCATGAAAAACTCACGTGGACCCAAGAAACTTTGGGTTCCTAAATCTGCTTAATTTTTGCAGGTTATAAGTGACGAGCAGTTCGACGAAGAATGGTACATCGATAGTGGCTGCTCGCGTCACATGACAGGGAGGAAAGAGGAGCTCAGGGAATACAAGTCTCTTACAAATGGTGGCAATGTCAAGTTTGGAAACAATTCTTTCGGCACCATAAAGGGATACAAGATGATAACCAATGGTGACTTTACTATAAGGAAGGTGGCATATGTGGAAGGACTACAACACAACCTCATCAGTGTATCTCAGCTTGTTAGAGGTACAGGTCTCAAAGTCTCATTCGACGATGAAGGTTCTGAAATTATTGAGAAGAAGACAAAGAAAGTAATTCTCAAGTCGGAGCGAAAGGGTGAAATGTTTCCTCTAAATCTTAAACCCATCAAAGGAAACCCAGCTATATGCTTGTTATCAAAAGCTCAATCTGACGAAAGCTGGTTGTGGCACCGAAGACTCTCTCATCTCAACTTTAAAGATATCAACCGACTTGTCACTGGAGGTCATGTTAGGGGTCTTCCATTACTCAAGTTCGATAGAGATCATTTGTGTGCTGCATGCGAAATGGGGAAGCAGAGTCGTCAAAGTCATCCATCAGTAATTATCACAAAAGTTGTTGAACCACTCGAATTACTTCATATTGATTTGTGTGGTCCATCATCTATCGAAAGCATCGGTGGTAGCAAGTATATTCTTGTCATTGTTGATGACTTTTCACGATTTACATGGGTGTTCTTTCTAAAGCTCAAATCTGAAGCGACTCATAAGCTGAAATTGTTCATCAAGCAGATTGAAGTACAGCTCAAGAAGGTCGTTCGCAACATCAGGAGCGACAACGGTCTGGAATTCAAGAACAGGGAATTTGAAGAATTTCTAGCAGAAAAGGGAATAAGTCACAACTTCTCAGCTTCCTACACACCTCAACAGAACGGAATTGTCGAAAGACGAAACCGATCTTTGTGTGAAGCTGCCCGAACTATGCTAAGTTTCGCTTCCTTACCTCTTTATTTTTGGGCTGATGCTATTTCTGCTGCTTGTTTTACACAGAACAGGTCCTATCTCAACAAGCGATTCACGCTCACACCTTATGAGATTCTCAACAACAGGAAGCCCAATGTGAAATTTTTCCATGTGTTCGGCTCACGGTGTTTCATCTTTAACTCTAAAGAGCACCGCAACAAGTTTGATGTCAAAGCCGACGAGGGAATCTTTCTGGGCTACTCTCTCACATCCAAAGCATACAGAGTCCTCAACAAGCGTTCGAGAAAAATCGAAGAAACATATTACGTGACCTTTGACGATAGCTATGTCAAAAAGCTACAGACCAAAGAAGATACCGCCGGGGAAATCTTTCCTCAAACTGGCCAGGTCACAATCTCGATCGCTAATCTATTCGAGAAGTTTATGGAGCTATTTGACGAACCAGAGAAAGCTACTCTCTCAGAAGCAGGAGCAGCAGACAACAAGGTAGACCACATGAAGCAAATTGTCGAAGAAGCTGCCAGGAGAATGAATAAAGGAGGATCGAATTCTGATGCACCTCCATCCAACGATGCTTCAGTCGAGGGGGAGCCAAGCTCTACAACTCCAACCGAAAGTGCTTCTCCACCCGAAAGTCCAACTCCAACCGAAAATGCTTCTCCAACCGAAGGTGCGTCAACGCCTGAAAGTCCAGCACCACAAGAAACCTTTGAACCTCAAGTTTCTCATAGCACATCAATCGAGGGGGAGCATGGTGATATGACGCTCGACTACGAAAGCCAATCCGAGCCAGAAGAAATGATCAACGCTGAACTGGACCCCACCTTTGATCCAAATTACCCTCCTCTTACCAAATGGACCAGAGATCATCCTATCTCTCAAGTGGTTGGTGATGTATGCGAAAAGGTTCTGAACCGATCACAACTGAAGGCAAAACAGACATCCTTATTTTCAAAGGTTGAGTTTTGTATGTTCAACTCATTCGTATCAAAAGTTGAACCGAAGACAGTTAACACTGCTCTCGATCACTCCGATTGGGTTCAAGCAATGCAAGACGAACTGAACGAATTTGAAAGGAACAAAGTCTGGCGCCTGATTCCAACTCCTCCAGATGACTCGGTTGTTGGTCTCAAATGGGTCTTTAGAAATAAAATGGACAAGGAAGGGAATGTTATAAGGAATAAAGCTCATCTGGTAGTAAAGGGATATTGCCAGGAGGAAGGGATTGATTATGAAGAGACTTTTGCTCCCGTAGCTAGGCTAGAATCTGTCCGAATATTTCTTGCTTACGCTGCCCACAAAAACTTTGAAGTTTTCCAAATGGACGTCAAGTGTGCATTTCTTAATGGAGAACTCAAAGAAACCGTGTATGTGGAGCAACCTCCTGGGTTCGTGAACGAAAAGTATCCAAATCATTGCTATATTCTGGATAAAGCTGTGTGTGGCCTTAAACAAGCTCCGAGAGCCTGGTATGAAACGCTAACTAAATTCTTAAAGATGTCTAAATTCAAACAAGGTTCGGTTGACCCAACATTCTTTCGCAAAAAAGAAGGTAACCACCTTATGATAGTTCAAATTTATGTCGATGACATCATCTTTGGCTCTACGAATCCCAGCCTAACAGCTGAATTCAGAAAGTTGATGGAGACTAAATTTGAAATGAGCTCAATGGGTCCTATTAACTTTTTTCTTGGTTTAAATATTAGACAGGGACCCGAAGGCATCTTTATCAATCAGGAAGCTTACACGAAGACTCTCCTAGCAAAGTTTGGTATGATGGGAGACTCCAAAGTCAAAGTCCCAATGGCATTCGGCACCAAGCTAACTCCATCTCTAGATAAACCGGCTGTCGATATCACGCTCTATCGTCAAATGATAGGCTCACTAATGTATCTTACTGCTAGCAGGCCTGACATCATGTTTTCTGTGTGTTATTGTGCTCGATTTCAGGCAAACCCACGAGAACCTCACATGCTTGCAGTGAAGAACATTTTACGATATCTCAAGTGAACCACCTCCTTAGGTCTATGGTATCCTTCCAACTCAGGCTTCTTCGTTCAAGCCTATTCAGATGCTGACCTTGGAGGATGTGGACTCGACAGAAAAAGCACAACTGGTGGCTGTCAATTCCTTGACGGGAAGTTGGTTAGCTGGCAATCCAAGAAACAAACGTGCGTGTCACTGTCTACTGCCGAAGCGGAATACATAGCCGCTGCATCCTGTACTTCTCAAGTGATTTGGATCCAGAGTCAACTTCGAGACTATGGACTCAATATGAAGAAGATCCCACTATATTGTGACTCTGAAAGTGCAATTAGGATCTGTCATAACCTAGTGCAATACTCTAAAACCAAACACATAGCATTGAGGTATCACTTCATCAAAGATCACGTGGAAGATGGAAACGTCGAAGTTCATTTCGTAAGAACCACTGATCAACTGGCTGACGTCTTTACCAAAGCTCTTCCTGAAGCATCATTCAACAGAATGTTGCAAGGGCTAGGTATGATGGAATCAGAGTCAGTACCTCACTCTACCTCTCAACCTCAAACGTAAGAAGCGAAACCAACCGAACGTTCGGGTTCGGTTAAACCATCTGACTCGCTCATCACCTCAAAGGTAGTTTTTCTTGGTTGTATATTTCTTGTACAAAGTTGTTTATCTTATTGTTAAAAAGTAGTTTCTGATTGCATGTCTAAATTCCTTGGTTTTCTTAAAATTTTCCAAAACCGAAACCTACCGAAGGTTCGGGTTCGGTTTCTTAAAATTTTTCAAAACCGAAACCAACCGAACGTTCGGGTTCGGTTTTTCAAAATTTTCTGGAACCGAAACCAACCGAACGCTCGGGTTCGGTTTTTCAAAATTTTCTGGAACCGAAACCAACCGAACGCTCGGGTTCGGTTTTTCAAAATTTTTCCCCAACCGAACGTTCGGGTTCGGTTTCTCTATTTTTTCCAAAGTTTTATTTCTCTTTCTAAGTCTTATTTTTCTTATTTTTATTTATTTTTTATTTTAATATATTTCAAAAACTCCAAAAATATTTTTCTCTTTTATTTTTGTTTGTGTGTTCGTTCGTTTATGGGGATATACTTGTTGGATTACTTAAGTGTCCCTAGAAGCATGCTGTTGTATGTATCCCAAGCCTCATAAGATTTTGAATAATAGCCTTCATGACCTGGTATAAACAAACCTTGTCTTCCCAAAAAGGCTACCACATTTATTCTAATCGTGAGCTACCTCACTCTCTTCTCACATGAGATAAGAATTTTCTGCTTGGTCCTTTATTTCGCAGCAGAGGTACTATGTTTTCTTACACCATCTCCATTACATTTCTCCATTACATTCGTTTCATCAACGTAACCCTTGAGACTCTCAGAAATTACCACTGAGGTTTATGGTTACACAACATCTGTGTTTATGATCTTAGTTTCGTGTCACTACGAGTTGAGTGAAACCCAAAATCCAACACCAAATCTGAGTTGACGGTGAACAATTAATTTGCTCAAGTTTTCACCAACGAATTGACGGATGTATCCTTAATGAAATCTCAAATTTTATTTTGTGTGATTCCTATGAAATTGTTATACACCATAACGTTTCTTCCCTTGGGATCCAGTTTTTAATTTTTTTTTTCTGAGATTTCATACTTTTCCAAGCCAACTTACACTTAATTCCCACCTACTTGTTCAACAGACTACACCGGTCTCACAAGTACTTTGATCACTTTCTTTCTTATTTCAAGATTAGAACTGTTGCATCAAAGCGAAAGCCACCCTAAAGTAGCCTAATTAAAAGAAACCTTTCAACATTTCTTAAAAAGTGTTTGATCGTAATTCAACGGGAATCCACATTAACACTTTAAGGTCTCTCTTGACTTTGTAGGAAGAGATTCGTGCCCAGGATCATTAGTTTCGTGTCATTATTGACATCACATTTATTCCCACACAGAGTTGCTTTATTTCTTTTATTTTTTACACTCTTAGCACGAAAATCTTTGATTTTCCAAAAATTCCGTTACTAATTATTACAGGCTGTATTATTGCTTTGGTGGTTAATTATCAAGATGTGGTCAAAAATCATCCACGTGGGCAGTTTATTCAAAAGATGCGATTTACAAGATAAGACGAAAGGTTGCTGACTCAGGCGGGAAATAAAAGGATTGAATTTCAACCGGTGGTAAACATTCAAAAGGGGCGCGTGTGAATTTGAAACACCCATTCTTTTGCTGACATTATGGACGCGTGTGAGAATTTCAAGCGATTTCTCTCTGACACAAAAAGGCGCGTGAGGATTTGAAACGGCTTATTCTGAAACGACGCTTGTTGGGCGGCGTGATCCTAGGAATTTGACACTCTCTCTCCTACGTGATCATCGCATGCCTTAACTGTCATGCATCTGTCATTCCGGAAACCTTTACGTATTTCCATAGAAGATTTGAAACGATTTTTCTCTCTTCGATTCACCCTCTATAAAAGGCAGTCAATACTTCCATTTACCTCTTTACTGCTTCAGAATTTACAAGAGAGCAAAAACTCGAAAAAGCTTCACTGTTCATCTTCTTCTACCTATAACAATGGCAGAATCTTCATCCGTCCATGCCACCTCACAAATCCTTCCCATTCATCCTCAACAATGCTTGGTGATTGACCTAACACCGCAGGCGTATGATTCTTACATGTTTCCGATCATCGAGTGCTTGAAGTACTCGCAAATCGCTCCTGCACTATCACGGGTTGAGTCTGTGCCCATGACGATGCTCTCGCAGGTGTATGCGACTGCCTATTACGACAAAGCAGTCGAGCGGGTGTTCTTTGAGGTTGCTGATCACAAGACCTCGATTTCAAGGCAGCGATTCTGCACTCTGCTAGGGTTTGCTGCTGACTCTTCAAGAATCAATCCGGAGATGATTCCGGTGGGCCTTCTTTACAGTATGTTTTACAATATGGGGTACACGGAGGTGCTCATCTCCGTCGCAAAGTTCAAGAAATCATGCTTGCCGCCGCTGTGGAACGACCTGTTCACAGTCCTCTTCAAGGGCTTATCTGAGCGAAGCTCAGGATCCGACGGTGCTAGTCGACTTTTCTTGTCAATCATGTATGCAGTTTACAACGGAGTTAACTTAGACTTTGGGTTGGTCCTCTGGCAACAGCTCATCCAGAGCCTTTCTTCTTCATCACGACATTCTGAGGTGTCGTATGCCCGGTTCTGGACTCTCATTACAAAGTGGGCAATGGATAAGTTCGACGTCCCCACTCCTGCAGGTGCATCGATGTCTTCAATCGGTACGTTTCATACCAAGAAGATCATCGTCTCTGATGCGTCCAAGTTCTCTTTCATTGGCTCTATTCCGGAGACAATGTACGGTGCTGTTCCTTCTGACAGCAGGATCATCAGGACGATCAAGGAGTTCAAACAGTCAGGGCCAAGGGAACTCACACCGGAAATGCTCAAGTCCATCCACGACGCTGACAAACCGGTGAACAGGGGCAAAAAGACGGAAAAAGGGAAGCAAGTGACCAAAGCTCCTGAAGGTCCTTCTCCCAGGAAGAGGAAACAAACAAAACCTACACAGTCACCACAACCGAAGAGGAGGAAGACTCAACCGAAGCGAAAGCTTGTTATCCCTTCTTCTTCGAGTGACTCAGAAGGCGAGAGTTCAGATTCGGACGACTCTCAAGGAGGCGAAGCCCCTCAAAGAGGCAACACCCCACCCCGATCACCTACCCCAGACATGGACATTCATGTCTCACCAGTTCCTTCACCTCCTCAAACCATCCCTACTTCCATTCCGACCATAACCCCCACTACCACTATTCCTCCAACCTTTTTCCCTATACCACCACCCATTTTCACAGATACCACCACAACCACTACAAAGGTTACAACCAACGTATCTGATACGGGGGTTCATACCACTACAACTGAAACACCACCCGTAACCGAACCACCTCAAACCGAAACCCAGCATACAACCGAACCTACCCATACTCAACCACCACCCGAAACTACCCCACCCCACACTCAACCTGAACCTACCCAAACAACCACACCCCCAGCTTCACCACCCCCACCATCTCCAGATCATGCCTCTGATGGAGATAACCCGTTTCTTGGCGGTGAAAACATGACCTTCGATTCGGTCTATTTTAGTCCGTTTCAGGTTCAAAGTGACGAAGAGGATGATGCTCCAGTGACAAAGAAACATCTGAAGGAGCTAAACGAGAAGGTGGATCTGCTTCTTGCGTCATCCACAAACGCTCAATCATCTCTCTCTGAAGCTGCTCTTCAGAAGATTGTTGATGCCTTCTCCAGGGCTTAGCATGATTCGGTAGCCTCAGCCACTGCCGCCATTGACGCCTCCACAAAAGCATGTGAGGCAGCGACCGCAAAAGTCGATAAACTATTCTCAGACGCTTCTATCCTGTTGCAGTCCTTACAGGAAAGCGCTGACGCCACCAAGACAACTTTGGAACCGATTGTTCAGCAATTGGCAAAGTTTGTCTCAACGGAGTTGACATCGTTCGCTACCCTTCGCCAAACCATAAGCGACGACAACTCGGCCCTTCGTGCCTCCATTGATGAGCGCCTCGCTAAGCTTCAGGAGGATCTCGCAGCTGAAAATTTATTGATGGACGTTCTGGCAAGCAAAACCACCGCCCTAAAGGTCAAGAGCACTCAACTATCAAACTCTCAACAACAGCTGGAAGCTCTTCGATCCGAAAGGGAGGTCATCAAGTCATGTGTTTCGGATGTACACGCTGCCCTATCCAACATCCTCGAAGCACACGATCCGATTCTAAACCATTCGGTGAGGCGTACCCTTGCTGAAAAACTTTCTCCTGCTATGGACCTTCTCAGCAAAATCGAAGGCTTACCCAGTTTCGTGTCCAATCTGAAACAAGGGGGAGAAGAGTTGAAGTCCGGATCGAAACCACCTCCTTCCTCCAATGCTACTCACACAACCGAACCACCTCCGACTGGTCAAGCTTCGGGTTCGGGTGTGAAGGATAAAGGGAAAAACATAGCTGAGGAAGAAGATGATGATGAAGATGATGAAACCATTGCTGACTTGTTGAAACGAAAGAACAGTCGCAATGTTGATGATGATGTTAATCGTGTGGCGCGAGAGGCTGAAGAAGCCGAACGCAAGCAGAAGGAAGCCCACGATCTCCTCGAGAGCAGGAAGACTCTCTTCCCTGCCTGGACTCGGGAGCGAATGATTAAGGAGGCCATAGATACTCCTAGCATCCTATGGCTCGAGCCGGTTATCTCATTCGACTGCTATAATTCTGTCGATTCGCAGTTCGACATGCCGCTGACTCGAAAGGCGTTTATCTTCCACGCCTTCTCAAATATTTTTGAAGTCCCTCATCCGAACCCTGAGGTGGATAGGGAGTTGATCGAATTCTATCTGAAGGCTGCTCGTCCTCAGTATTTAACATGGAGCACCCAGAAGATAGTGAACGTTCGTGTTCTGAAGCCTTACACCGAAGGAAGATTCATCAATGTTCGGTTCAAGGTGATTCGAGGATCTGCAAGAACTGCACATCATATTTCCCTGGCAGATCTACCGAACTTAAATCCTCATGATTGGATCGTTCTGCATAACATCCTCTTAACAAATGAAGCTGAATATGGTCCGATTATAGACCATATCAAGAGGATGATTGTCTGTTACATCATGGAGGTTGCCCTTATGGATCAGGAGGTTGCCACTGTCTTCAAGAAGAAACCGAAGATAGCTCATGTGGGATCGGCCAGTGATCTTAATCAAATGAAGATGGGCAAGATCGACCCGCGTTGCAATTCGGTCATGTTCACTAGAGCGGAAGGACATAATTGTCTCTTTGCTTTAGCTGACAAACATCTTTACACCACTGCTTGTCTAGAGCATGTGTTATTGATCATTCGAAGGTGTAAAGAGAATACAGCGGATGATGTTAAGTACTTCAATAACATGATCCAGTGGTACATCAGGTTTAGGCAGACGATTCTGGCTCTTATCTCTCGTCTGTTTAACACCGTGAAGAAGAAGGTACCTGCCTCCGCTGCTGGCCCAAGTAACAAGTGAAGATCTCGCTCCAATTGACGCAAAGGGGGAGATTGTTGGGTTGAAGATTTGTTCAAGGGTTGCGTCTTTGGGCTCGGCTATTTGTTTATTTAATTTGTATTCCGGTTTGGGCCTGTCCAACCGAGAGTCCATTATGTTTATTATATAAGTATATGCTTGCATGCATATTAGGTTAACGATTGATCTAGAGCATAACGATAGTATTTACAAATTTCTTTGATCGTTCTTGTAAACCTACCAATCATCTACAGTTGATGTTCTTAATCGAGCTCTTCTGAGGATTTTGTTTTAATCATTCGACACATTTGATTCACTCTTGCCTTGTTCTTATTTTCGTGTTCTTGCTGTTTTATAATTACTTACCTGTTTAAGATCTAATCGATCTTCAAAGATTAAAGTTTTTAATCTCATCAATTTGATGTTTTGGATTACTTGGAGGAATTTTTATGTTATATGTTGTTATTATAAATGTTATGTATTTTTAAAATAACAGATTGTTTATGGATTCGGATGAAGAAAATGCATTTTTCCTTTTACTATGTTGCTATTGGTTGAATCTAGCATCCAATAGAATTGGAAGGGCTATTGATAATGATTCGGAAGTGAGCGGTCATCAACATACACAAGAATTGCTACATGGAACTTCTACACAATGTCATGAGTTGATGCGTCTTTCATGTGACGCGTATGTACTTTTATGCAATCATTTTAGACGAAACAATTGGTTGCAAAGTAGTAGGCATATAAGCGTTGAAGAAAAGATGGCTCTGTTCTTGACAACTATAGCACATAATAAACGGTTCAGGATTATCAAACGAAGGTTTGAACACTCCACAGAAACAGTTCATAGATGCTTTCATGAGGTGCTAAATGCAATGATGATTTTTGCAAAAGAAGTTATAGTTCCAACGAATTATAATGCAACCGTGAATTCCTCAGAGAGACATCGTAGGCTAAAAGAAATATTTCCTGGAGCAATAGGTGCGTTAGATGGAACTCTTGTACATGCAGTCGTGTCTGCTGATCAACAAACTCGCTACAGGGGAAGAGGAAAAGGTGATTGCTTTCAAAATGTTTTAGGAATTTGTGATTTTGATATGATATTCACATTCGTATGGGCTGGTTGGGAGGGTATAACACATGATTCACGAGTTTTGAAAGAAGTTGCATGTAACCCGACTTCAGGCTTTCCGTTCCCTCCTCCAGGTTTGTAATTCTTTTTAAATTTATTCTAAAATACGATTTTAAATTTCTATATATAATATTTCCTTCACTCATGTGTATAGATAAATATTACCTTTGCGATGCTGCATACACCAACACTCGTGGATTTATGACTCCTTACCGCAACATGAGGTATTGGTTAGCCGATTATCGACGACGAAGTCCGTTAACTAAGGAAGAAAAATTCAATTATGCACATGCGCAACTCAGAAATGTTATTGAACGTGCTTACGGTTTTTTGAAGGCGAGATTCCCAATCCTAAAACGAATGACTCATTTTCCTTTTTCAGTGCAAAGAGATATAGTCGTTGCTTTTTTTTGCAGTCCACAATTTCATAAGGAAATGCGATATTCATGATAAGTTATTTATGACGTTCGAGGAGAACAATGCTCAAGCACAAGGGGGAGAGAATGATGGACAAAACGTACACGATATGGAATGGGGTTCACAAGGAAATGAATACATGGATAACTTGTGTCACCAGATTGCGAATCAATTGGGATAAAATTAAATCTGTAGGATTTTATTATGATTTTGTGGATTTAAAAATATTTAAGTTTGATTTGGATTTGTGTTTAATTTTGATTTATAATAAATTTGGATTTTATATGGTGTTTATATTTTTTAAATACATATTTATGAAATTTATTAGGTTATTTTCTAAATAAACAATTGAATTCAATAAAAAATAAAACAGAAGGGTAAAATGGTCATTTTAATAATTCAACACAGCAATTCAGAGGTGCCAACCAAACAACATGTTAAACATTTAGCTCTTAAAATTTCAGACCCTCTTAGAAATTCAGATCTCTTAAAAATTTAGATCTTAAAAATTCAGATCCTGCCAAACAGCCCCTTAGAAATTCAGATCTCTTAAAAATTCAGATTTTAAAAATTCAGATCCTACCAAATAGCCCCTTAAAGCATTAAAACTTTAACCATTTAATCAACCCTACTAGATTCTAAATGAAAACTAATAAAATAAAAGATAAAATAAGAAAATGTCATAACTCAATCAAGTTTTTCACAAAATCATTAGATATAGTGTTTCAATTGAAAGACAAAACGTTTGAGTTATATTTGTTAAAAAACATTGGTGTTTTATTTTCTCTATAAACTTCAATAATTATTTGTAATAAAAATATATATAATTGATCTTTTTCATTCTATAATTGAACTTAATTCAATGGTATTCTATTAAAACAAAAATAAAAGAAAATGAAATTGGATTTAATTTGTTTAAAACTACGTCGTTTAAAAGGTTTGTATACCTAAGTTTAGATATATAACGACTATAAAGTTAAATGATGATCAATCAATCAGACTCCACAACTCAACAGAATAACGGCTATAAAGTCAAATGATGATCAATCAATTAGACTCCACAACTCAAGAGTATAACGTATGTGATTCGCAAGATGCCAAAAAGAAAGTTGGTTCTGTGTTCCGTGTTTTTCCTCTCCCTTGAAATCATTGTGTTGAAATATAGCCATTTTTAATATCTTTGGGCTCCTGATTGATTAGTAATTTACAATTCAATCGGTACTTTACAATACCAATACATTATTCTAAGATAACATCATGCTTATCCTCAGCTAAATCTGTACACACTTAACTTGCTATTTGCTATGGCTAAATCTAAAAAATGCCCAGAAAAAAGCATTACAAATTTGATTGAAAAGATGGAAAACAAGCGACAAGATACCCTTTTTTGACGGATTACTTCATCGCAAAAGGCAGCTTCACCACGACTACAACGATGGATGAGTTTCATCATTACGAGCTGTTTAATGACAAATCTCTCCTACTAGTTTTATTGCTATAAATCGATTCATCATTTGCATTCATCCCACTTGAACTTCCCTCAAAATGTTTTCTCTTGGAATGTGTTGTCACTGTCTCTTTTCTTTCATCAACAAATGAAATGAACGTTTGAAGGCGTCCAGATTGAAGACTTCTCCCAGTCGACTCCGAAAGAGTTGGATAGTGTTTGATAAATTGGTGGATTATTTGTGCAAAGTATATGATGAGAGCAAGCAAACAAACTATTCCACATATAATGAAGAGGCCTTTAAAGCTCGTTAGTTCCAGCTGCTCTACTTCAAACTTTGTTCCCTGTGAGCTGCATGCACTTCTCATCAACCACTTGTCATGAATCCTTTGTAGTTCACCGTTTTCTGATAGTTCTAGAATAGCCGTCGACATATCTGCTGCTAGAGGAGAGTCTCGTGGAAAGGCCTGTGATAAGACAAAATAACAAAACAATACTATCAATCATTTTATAACTCAAAGTTCTACGAAGTGAAAAGAGAAGTATATACGACTTCCAACTTACGAATCCCCATCCAGTTTTAGTAAACTCTTGACCAACGATGCTGAATTCACAACGGGTTGAAAGGAAGAGTTCGATGTATGAGCGTTGATCAACTATTGCAGCAACACCACCGTTGTGGGGACCATCTATTAGAGCTTTTTCATATTCTTCAGGCAATGAAAAAGGAATCAGCCGAGAAGCCTGAATACCAAGTTCGCCTACAAGATAATCATTCACAAACGTATTCTCTTGGTACCCAATGGGCTCTCTGCTTTGTATTAAGCTTTCGATTCCTGTAATAGGTGTTGAAAGCTTCTGAACTGTTAATATAGAGGTCAAACTAGCTGTATAACTCGAGTTTATTATGAGAACCACAAATAACCATAAGAGTACAACCATACGACCAAGAGTGCTGAGCGTGTTTTCTCCTGTATAAACAATAACCGAGTAAGATTATATATTATATGACATCTTGTTTGGTT
Source organism: Lactuca serriola (assembly GCF_051521515.1). NCBI lineage: Eukaryota > Viridiplantae > Streptophyta > Magnoliopsida > Asterales > Asteraceae > Lactuca > Lactuca serriola. The sequence goes on from NC_136409.1 coordinate 163,182,154, forward strand.
TTGGAAACATGAAGGGACACTTACTATGGGAGGAAAACAGCGTTGAAAAGCTAAACCTGAAAAAGGAACAAAATCCATCTGTTTAGATCACGCTTCCTCATAAAAACAGCAAATTTTTGTAAGATCGATACTACAGAAAGACACTTACCATAGAACTGTGACAAACTGTTTTCTTGGAGGACCACGAAATTCGTCGTTTACACGATGTTCTAGAATCCATACAACAGCTCCCACAACTAAGAAAAAGATTCCTGAAACAGTCCACATTAAAGGAGAGAATGGTCTAAGAAAAGCCCAAGTACTAGAGCTTGATCTCCTAATGGGCACCACTACAACAAGCCCAGATTCGATAAATGGCTGTGTAAAATCTGCTAGTCGTGTCCGATTTGTAGTGATAACTATGTCGCCCACCACAGCATCATAAACCTGTATTGATTTTCAAAAACTTTAGCAAGAAAGTATACTGAGAATCGATCATGTGGGATTATATTGCTTTGAGTCTCTTTATTTAATGATCGGAAGAAATTAGGAAGAAATACTCACACCATCGTGTATCAAGTTCACAAGCTTGGTGTTACTTGGGTTCCTGACTCCATCTCCATATGATAGAAACTTATATGGCAAAGCATACGGAAGTAACTTTGTAGCAGATGTAAACACATCAATGCAGTAGCCTTTGAATGAATCACTGTGTCTTGCTTTTCCCACAAATTCCTGAAAACTGACACGATGTGGAACACCGATCTTCATCTGCTTTCCGTTATCTGGGAAAACCCATCCACGTGGTTTTTGGACTGTTAAACCAGGCCAAATCACTGCGTGTAATAGCTCAGAAGAACTTGATTGATGGTCAGATGGCTTTGTGTTGACTTTATCTGGACGAATAGTTGACAAACCCGAAGAATTTGACCAATACCCGATCCTCCTAACACCAGTGCCAATCACATTAATAACTTCGAATGCAGGAAAAACAAGGTTTTTATCAGAAGTAAACTCGATATGTCCTGTTAATCCTTCCATTTTGACATCTAAGATGTCATGAAGCAGCAAATTCCCTTCATTGAAGATACTCAAAGAACCATAATTCAAGATTTCTCCTCGTAACCCTTGTAACTTGGGATCTTTTGAGAATGAAATGTTTCCACCTTTATCAAAGAAAGTGTCAAGCGCACGAGCAAGCAGCCAAACAGTGTCGTATGCATATAAACAGTAAGTATTCAAACCAAACGTTGTCAAGTTTTGCCATTTAGAAGCAAACTTTCTTGTAAGGTTTGAATCTTTTGTGTATGCTTTTAATGTGATAAACCCTTGCATAACATCAATTGTCTTGAGCGATAGTGAGGTGGAAGTGTCTATGACTGTTGAGAGCCAATTAGTAGCGATCCAAACATACCCACTATCCAACATACCAAGGTGTTTAGCCACGTCAAGTATATCCAATCCCCTATCTGCATACGTGTGGACAACAAGAATTCTTGACTCCATTAAAGCAACTTTAACCAACACATCGCTTATGTCTGTTCTTGTTGCTAGTGGCTTAATAGGTGCTTTATGGGAGATCTCACATCCTCTAGATGCTAATTGATCTCCTAATGATATTATTCCATTTCTTCCATGATCATCATCTACGTAAATTGCTGTTACTTTTTTCCATTCGTAGTACTTGATTATGTCTGCTATGGCAGCCATTTGATAAAGATCACTGTGAGTTGTGCGCACAAAGAAAGGATACTGAAGGGAATTCAATGTAGGATCAGTGGCTGTGTAAGACAATAGAGGAACTTGGAGCTCACTTGCCACTTGTGATATCATATGAGCTATGACTGAACTTTGGGGGCCTATTAAAGCCACAGTTTCTGTCTCCATGACTTGTAAAGCTGTAATCAGAAACAAGTTAAATCCCACCAACTAACTATATATATAAGTTAACATTTGTATATAATGAAACTGGTTTTGAACTTGTATTCATACTAGAAAATATTTTAAAAAATTGAATTACGTAACATTAGCAATACAAGAATTTCAATAAAAGTGATAATTTTCAAGTATTTAGTGACGCAAGTTGGTCGCTGAATAAAAATTTAACATAATTTAACTAGAAATAGGACGCTAATTCGTCGCTAATACTTGATTTTGTGGTTGTAAAACTAAGCAAATGTTTAAAAGATTTACCCTCCATTATACTCAGAAATCCACTGTAATTTGCATCATGAAGATTTAATTTCAGCTTGGTTCCATTAAGAATAGTGGGATCAGAATTCACATCTTCAATTGCAGCTTGCAAAGCGATTTTTGCCACTTTTCCAATGATTGAATCAAATGTTAAGATAGATGCAATATGTACGACATCTGGTCTTGTAGAAACATTGGTATTCTCAAGCCCTTCGGAGAACCATCCACCAAAACCAACCACCAACACAAGAAAAGCCCAAACTAGATTCTTAGGCATTTCTATTTCGTACACCCTGTTATGTAAAACAATTAACACAAGAGAATCTTACTTTCGGTACTTGAGATTGATAAAATAGCATGCATATGGCTATATAAAAACGAACAGTGAAGTTAACTTTTGACCAAGATAGGTGATATATAGTAGCTAATTCTGAGCAACTATTTGGGTAATTATAAGTTTAAATAGTTTAGAGAAAGTTCAAGTGACAAAAAGAACAAAATTCTCAAAAACCATTTATGCGGAATAATAAACATGTTGTGTTCAACTTCATAGTGCTAAGAAGAAATAACCCATCAACCTAATCGGTACTAAGTACCAACATACAAAAATAAGCCTCGGTCCACAACTCAATGGACAGATAAACGACATAAGAACATAAGGTTTTATAAATACAAGAAAACATATCATATTGTGAAATAATACGTATACGTTTGTACATGGAGAGAGAGAGAGAGAGAGAGAGAGAGAGAGAGAGAGAGAGAGAGAGAGAGAGAGAGAGAGAGAGAGAGAGAGAGAGAGAGAGAGAGAGAGAGAGAGCAGACTAATAAGCAGCCATCCACAGTGATACAAAGAAGAGCAGTGAACAAAGAAGGAACTAAATGAGAGGAATTTGCAGCAGGGAGCAGATTGGCCGGTGGGTCCTGGTGCTGTAATTGCCAAAATTCAAAGAGGGTCGTTTCATGTATGGTGTAGAAAGTTTCTTGCTATTTTTGGTGATAACGATAATTATCACTTTCACTAGCGTTCGTGAAGCATTTATGGAACATTGATGTCTTACTTTGTTGGTTTCTTCACGTGATCGACCTGTGAATGGTGTGAAGAAATTTCAATCTTTCTGGCGGTAATTGCCACTATTTACTTCAAACATGTGCGATATAGACGAATCGGGAGTTTCTTGCCACGTGTTTTGTTGAAAGATCATTCTCTCGAATCCAATCTCAACTTTGTAATGTTTCCTTTTTAATCTTTTGAGCATTTACTTGGAGAGGTTTGTGCAGGATTTAACGGGGAGGTGACGTGCATAGAATCTATTTAAATCTCCAATGGCTTCCGACTAAGGTCATCTCCGATCCATTAAACCTATGAATAGTTGTATGGATTGCCATGTAGGAAAGAGAACATATACATTCAATTTAATTATTAAAAAATTCATTAATTTTCATTACAATTCTATTGCACCGTTCAATGGTCATTAAACTCTACACTCTCTCTCTCCTTTATATTATATTCATATTTAATCTATTAAACCCTCATACAACTCCCATTGTGGATGGTCTAATTGTCATGCAATGGTTTAACAGGCTTTTCTATTTATAAAATAATTATTTATTGACTAAATTGCAAAAATAGTCCTTGTGGTTGGTCCTATTTTGCAGTTGTACAACAATAGCAGGTTTGGATTACACATTTAGTCCTTTGCCTTGTTACCATCTAATCCATCTCCATTAATATAACACCCCTGTTCCAGATTGGTTTAACTTAATATTTATCAAGGACTAAAGATGGAGTTTTGGGAAAAACTATGTGCCACGACGTGGTGCAAGGATGCCCATGACGTGACATGGAATAAATGGAATGCGTGTTTTAATGAGTGTCACGATGTGGCAATAGGTTGGTCATCGCGTGGCAGCTGTTTTGGCCCAAACCCGTAAATTTAAGGTTTCCTCTCATATTTAAGCAACATTTCTAGAGGATTAGGGCATCCTCTTCAACCTCCAACCCTCTAACTCAAAACCGTAGCCTCCTTTAGAGAGTTTTGGTTCATTTTGGTATTCTTGGTGCCTTAAGAAGAAGAATAAGGTGTTTTGGTGCATTATTCCAACAAGCAACTTCATCATCACCATCTTGAGCATATTCTGGACCCTTGTGAGTATTCAAGTTCCAAGCTTTCTAGTTTGTGCTTCTAGATCTAGGGTTCTTGTCTCTTTTCTTCATATTGTGAGAGTTTGAAGGCAACTTTATGGACCCTAGAGGTCTATTGAAGTTCTATGTTCCAGATTTAGTGTTCCTTGGTGTATTTGGCCTTATGCTCAAGTTTGAGCCCTTTTTCTTCCTTGGTTTTGACCTATTTTGGGTGAGAACTGCATTAGACATGCATTTCCATAAAGCACAAGTTTGTGTAGTATATTTTTGGGTATGAGGTCCTCTGTTGATTAAGAGCTTAATGGGTTAACTCATGTCTTACGATGTTATTAAGGACTTAGGGGGGGTTAGAAGTTTTGGCTTGATGGGATGACTTAAGGGATAAAGTTGGAAACTTTATCCTTTAAGACTTTCGGGTGTATCAAATCTGAGCTTTGGAGCTCTTAAGGACAAAGAAAACAACTTAATCAATTAAATTGTAAGGACCCAACTACCACACCGTGGCGATTGGGTAAGGACTCAAATATTTTGTCTTTAGGCTGGCATGATGTGGCCAATGGAAGGTCACGACGTGGCAATTCACTGAGATGATTTTGGTTTGCCGACTTTGAGGGTTGACCTTGCACCATTTACTTGTTGACCTGAGTTGACTTTTGGTCAAGATTGTTGGATTCAGGGTGTAGTCTACGATTGGACCTTGTATGTTTTGATAGGAGTGTTATAACATCTGTTGCGGGGCATTGAAATGTAGTTTAGCTAATTTCTTGAATTAGGTGAGTCTTCTCACTATACTATGTAGGATGCTAGTTGTCTTTGTGATACTTGCATGGAAGACCCCGGGGCAACTCGTGACATATGTATGAAAGATAATGGGGGCAGCCCATGACACATGGATGTTAGACCATGGGGACATCCCATGACATCTCAAGGAAAAACCATGGGGGCAGCCAATGGCACATGTATGTAAGACCATAGGGGTAACCCATGGCAGTGTAAGGAAAGACCATGGGAGCAGCCCATGGCATTTGTATGCAAGACCATAGGCGTAGCCCATGGCAATGTATGTATGGTATGTGGTATTTTGGGGAATTTGCTAAGTTTTGTGCTTACAGTTTGTGATTTAAACATTTTTTCAGGTACTTCCAATTCCATATGGAAGGGCCCGACTTGACTACACAACATCCCCTGATGGCTTTTCCGCACTGATTATTATTATTTACTCTGATGTTTAAAAATATATATTTACTCTTATTGGTTTTGGAACAAATGATTGTATGGATGTAATGATTTAAAAATGAAAATTTTACTACTATTTTTGGGACGTTATAAGTTGTTATCAATGCATTGGTTTGAGGGATTCATGCATACTCTCGGGTGTGTCTAAACTCAAAATGAGGAATTGGTAATCTTTTTGAAAGAAAATAAATTTGTCTAAAAAGAATTTTACAAAGAAAGGGGTGTGATGTGTGCAATCTTTTGAGCTCAAGTAAGTGATTCTCGGAATGTCCATATATATATATATATATATATATATATATATATATATATATATATATATATATAGGTATGTATATATATATATGTATGTATGTATATATATATATATATATATATATATATATATATATATATATGTTATTATGTTATATGTTTTGCATGCTAGAAGTTAGCATAAGGATATATTTGTTGGCTTAGGTGTCTAAGCCCATAACTATAATTGGTATGTACTTGATCCGAGAGTCAGGGACGACCCCAAGATTTCGGAGGCCCTGTACAATTTAACATAAAATAGGCCTTAAAACTTAAAGGTCTAAAAAATTAAGCAAAACTAACTTTTCATTTTCTACTGCAAAATACACAAAGTTAAGATTCCATTCAAATTAATACAAAAAACAAAATTGCTTTAACTTGAAAACAATCACCCTTCAAGTATTTGTTGAAATAAATTTTGTTTTTACTTGAAAACAACCATCTTTCTACTTGCAAACAAGCAAACAGTTTAATATGCATTGAAATAAACTGTAAAAAATCAGAAATTAAATCAGCAAGATATATTACATTATCTGGAAAAAAATATATGATAAAAAACAGAAATGTATCAGATATGTAAAACTTCTGATAAAAAAACAAAAATCAGAACATCACTTCCTAATTTTGGACCCTTCAGGACAAGCTAAAACTGATTTTGGACCCTTTAATACAATCTGAAAATGAAGACATTTGTTACAATGTGTCTGAATTCGAGAAAAATCAAAATCATAAAACATTAAACAATGGAAAAAACTTATTTACTATAAACAATATCACAAATCACTATAAGAAAAATACCCTTTAATGACGCGCAAACAATGATACTCGCTGATTTATGATACGCATTTTTGTGTGCCCTTAAAAATAATGTCAGCCTTCCAAAATTTGAAGGATAGAGGACACGTATTTTTGCGTGCCTTAAAATTAATGTCCAACAAAAAAAAATACAAACACGGAGGGCACTTGTTTTAAATGTGTGTCCTCTAGAAATGTCGCTTTATATTTTTTTATCAAACACGCGTTTTTAAAGGGGTCCTTCGCCCCGTAAAAATCTGGCGCACCACTGCCCCTGAAGTCCTTAAAGGACAGCGTGCGAGACCCTGACGGGCTAGATGCCATGTCGCTCCGGAACGCCCTGAGGCGGTCCTCCATCAGCTCGACTATCCCTTCCTTGATCGACCCGAAAATGATGGGGGTCGACTCAAGGATGCCTCTGGTGATATCTAACGCAATGAACTCGCGTAGCGTCTCATCTACTGGCTCGGAACCTGATACCGAACCCGATCCCTCTCCAAAACTGCCACCTGCTGGCCTCTGGCGTAGTACCACCATTCTGCAATACACACAGGCAACCATTAGTGATACTGATATCTCTAAGGGATCACATCTATTACAAGTTCCCTGGTCTTTCCTCATCCTTCCTTAATTCGGGTACGGATCCTCTGCTTTCAGTAGTACGGGCCCATACTACTTTCCACATCTATCCGTACCTTCATCAAGGACAACCTTGACTCCACCAGGTCTCTTTTCCGCTACTGACCCTCTGTTATTCCCGTTCTAGGCTTGCCCTAGGGAAAATCTCTGACTCCACCCAAACCGATCCTCAGTCGCTGAAGGCCTCCTTGTAATGCCAGTTAGCCATCACCTAAATACTACCATATGTGATGAGGCTCAGATAATCCTTCGAGTAACATTCCCATCCCTACAACGGTTAGACTCAAACAAGAGCTGCGCAATAGGGCCAAATCCGGTACTCTGAGATTATTCAACCCTGATCACATGTAATGTGACGTATTCACCTAATGGCTAACTTCCATCACGCAGAGTCCCACGTAGCGCAAAGCAGGCAGCATTCGAACAGGGAAAAACTACTCAAGCAAATTTGTCCTCAAAATGAGAAGATGAACTAGCATATAATGTTAAGCTCATACTACCAGGCATAACCTAATTAGGGTATCCTACCGCTGTCTACTCAATACTAGCATGCAATTCTCATAAGCTGAAGCACATGCATACCCCAGAATGAGATAGGTAACGAAGCTCGACTCATCATGGAACGAACCATGTCCAACAAGGTTCGATTGCGCCTCTCAGCCACACCATTAAGCTGTGGTGTCCTGGTTGGCGTCAATTGTGAAATAATTCCACATTCCTTAAGATAGTCGTGGAACTTGATACTAAGATACCCACCACCCCGATTGTAACACCCCGCGTTCAGAAGTGTAAGTTCAGGGATCTTAGTGTAAATAAGGAAGGTCGACTCGGCGAGTCGATGGATAGACTCGACGAGTCAAGTCGCGATTCTGGTCATGTGTTAAGTGACCAACTCGGCGAGTCGGAAGTTGGACTCGGCGAGTTGGTGCTGAAGGGAGAAAACCCTAATTTCAGGAGTTGTGCCCTATATAAAGCACATTATAGCCACCTTCAGCCTCTTGGCTACCCATTTGAGATCCAGAAACCCTCATCTCGTGTGTGTGACTCCATTGATGAAGAATTAGAGCTTGGAAGAGAAAATTGGTGTAAGAAGCTTGGGGTTTTGGAGACCATCATCAAGGGGCTTGGGTAGATCTGGAATCTACTTCTGTTTGGGCACATTTCAGGGGTAAGGAACCTCCTCCTTAAGCTATTGCATTATTGATTCAAGAATGGTGGTTGATTTGGGATTCATTAGCTTGTTTGGGAGCTATCTTGAGTTTGAGGCTTAGATCTGAAGTTGCTACTTCAGATCTAGACTTGTGATGGCCCAAAAGGTCACAGAGTTCCTGTCTTAGAGTCATTGGTGAAGCCCTTTGTCTTAAACCCTAGCCCTAGAAGTGTTTTGGGCTTATATTTGCTTGCCTTCACGTAAAGTTTGCAACTTTATGTGAGGGTTAGCCTATAGAGGAATGGATCTATGGATTGGAGCCCCTGCATGGCTTGAAAAGCCTCTGTATGGAATGAGAACTGAAGAGACTTGGCGAGTCACATGGGTTTGCTCAACGAGTTGTATGAATATGTGCATGGACTCGGCGAGTTGGAAGAACAATTCGGCGATTCTGTTGAAGATTGCCTTGGACTCGGCGAGTCTGTTCTTGGACTCGGCGAGTCTGGTCGTGGAACCCTAACCTTTTCTGGTTAAGCTGTGAATCAGTGAGTCGAGGGATGACTCGGTGAGTTGAGCAAGAAGGGACTCAGAGCTTGTTGGACTCGATGAGTCTTGGGGCGACTCGGTGAGTTGAGTCGTGGCATGGGAGTTTCTAAGCATAGGAACTCGACGAGTCAACCCGGGTTGACTCGGCGAGTAGGGTCAACCAGGAAGGTTGACTTTGACTGAGGACTTTGACTTTGGCTAAGGGTTGACCAGTTGACTTCCAGGGGTATTTTGGTGATTATTGGTATTTATTGGATTTGGTTATTTGGTAATGCTTAGTGGTGGAGTTTGTGTCGGTGGTCGGAGCAGCGTGATCTTATTCTTCAGTCGGCAGTTGCAGGTGAGTTATCCTCACTATACTGATAGGCTCTACGACACCAAGGCCGACCCTTTATCGGATGGAAGTCTGGGTATTTTTTGTTATGTTATTGCTTTGCAATGTTTGCATCCTGGTAGTTAGGATGATGCTAGAGACCTGGTTAAGGTCGGTATCCTGGTATATAGGATGATGCTATGCTAGTGACCGGTTAGGTCGGTATCCTGGTTAGGATGTTGCTATGATATGTGATATGCTGGATCGATTTGATTAGTTGCGAAATGTTATATGATTATAGGTTTATGTGCACATGGTTGTTGGACTGGGGTTGGGTTGACGCGGGTCCTGCTTTGTGATGTAGGCCAACATACCAGGGCGGACCAGTTAGACCGAAGGCCCGACGAGCGGTCCGGATAAGCTGAAGACCCCAAGAGGGCGTACCAGACATGCCGAGGCTCGGAGAGTGGACCAGATAGACTGAAGGCCCGATGCGGGCGGAACAGTCATACTGTAGACTCAGAGAGTGGACCAGGTGGACTGAAGGGCCGGTGCGGGCGGACCGGTCACACTGTAGACTCGGAGAGAGAGTGGACTGGGTGGACTGAAGGCCTGGTGCAAGCGGACCAGTCACAATGTAGACTTGATATGCATGGCTATTCTGTTTATGATATGATATGATATGTGTATGGTATTGTGGTTGGTATTTTGGGGGTAACTCACTAAGCTTTCGGGCTTACAGTTTCAGTGTATTATTTCAGGTACTTCAGGAGACCGTGGCAAGGCAAAGGCGTGATCATACCGCTCCTCAAGTTTATGTTGATGTCCTCGGATACTCTGATAATAAATGAGTTGGAAACCTTTTTGTAATAACTTAATGAATATGGGTTGTTTTTGAAAGGTTTAAATTGGTTGTAAATTTTTGGATGTTACACCGATCGGATCGGAGCATCTTTATCTTCCTGCCCAATTGATTCTCCACTTCTTATTTACACTCTTTGAACTTTTCAAAGGTTTCTACTTATTCTTGATTAAGTAGATATATCCATATCTGTTGTAATCATCAGTAAAAGTCACATAGAAACAGCTAGCATCCCTTGTGGCGGATCTGAAGGGTCCACACACATCAGTGTGAATGAGATCCAACAAACCCTCACCCCTTTCACAAGTACCAGTGAAGGTTGACTTGGTCTTCTTTCCAAGCAAACAAGATTCACAAGTGTCATCCGACTTTAAGTCGAATGAGTCCAACACACCAGCCTTTTGGAGTTGGCCTATGCGCTTCTTGTTGACATGTCCAAGACGACAATGCCACAAGCATGCCTTGTCCAAATTATTGGACGAATCAATATGCAATACACTATTTCCTAAGTTGTGTACAACCATCATAGTTTCAAATACACCATTACAAGACAATGCTTTAAAATTAAATACACCATTATAAAAAGCGTTAATTGAACAAATTTCATTATCAAATGAAAATCTAAAACCTTGTTTATACAAACCATGAAAGGAAATAATGTTTCTCGCCATATCGGTCAAGTAGCAACAATTATTCAAATCTAATTCTAACCCATTACTAAGCAATAAAGAATAAACTCCAATCTTGGTGACATGCGACATTTTCCTATTCCCCATGGTCAAGTTCATCTTCCCGTGCTACACATCCCTACTTCTTTTTAGTCCCTGCATATCAAAACAAATGTGAAAACCACAACCTGTGTCAAGGACCCAAGAATTAGCGTGTGATGAGTTATTAGATAGCATAGTGTAAATACCTGCATGGGTGGGCTTTATCTTCTTATCCTTGACATCCTGCAAGTATTTGGGGCAGCTTCGCTTCCAATGCCCTTTATCATGACAGTAGGACTCTGCTTCTTTTGGATTGGTAGAGGGATTAGCAGAACTAACTTTGGTCCCACTAGAAGAGGATCCATCATGAGACTTTCCCTTGATTCTCTTAGAAGGAGCCTTCCTCTTCTTCCCTTTCCTATGTTCAATTGCCAGGACTGGGGCAGCAGCAGTAGGAGTAGGAGTAGATACAATATATTTTCCTTTTAAACTACTTTCAGCAGTTATCAAAAGGCCTTGAAGCTTGCTAAGAGTGACATCCTCCTTGTTCATATGATAAGTCATACGAAACTGATCATAACAAGGAGGCAAAGAGTGTAGAATAATATTAATGGCCAACTCTTTATCGAAATTAACATTCAAATTCAGCCAGCGGTCCACAAACGTTTGCATCTTCTGCAAGTGGATCGTGATGAACTCTCCATCCTTCATTTTTGTTGTTATCATGGAGGCAATGATTTCATACCTTTCCTGACGAGCACTTTGATGGTATATTTCCATCAAGTCTTGGTGCATCTCGAAAGGGTAGTAGTCCTCATAGTACTTTTGAAGTTCAGCTGTCATAGTGGCAAGCATGATGCATGACACCTTCCTGGCATCCTTCTCATGTGCCATATATTCAACAACCTCTTCAGGAGTAGCAATGACTTCATCAATCTCCTTAAGCTCTTTATCGAGGACATATTCCTTGTTCTCGTAAAGAGTGACCACCTTAATGTCCCAAATCTAATCATTGAAAATTTAACCATCAAAGATCACTCTCCCACACAAGTTCATGAGGGAGAAAGATCCAGAAGGGTTTGAGCCAGAAGCGGTGTTGGAAGACATCTGAAAAATAAAGACAAAGTTTAGATTAGATAAGAATCCTTAATATAACAACCAAATGAAATATTAAGGCTAGGACCCAACACAATATTTTACAATTCGGAAGAGGGATGCCGTAATCCAATTGCAAAATATTTGAAGGTAGGTAAATGCCGATTTACCAATTTCCACCATGAAAAATGAAATTGATTATTAAGTTTTTAAGTGGATTGAAATTCCTACATTCTTTTGAGATTCATTGAACTTTTCAATGGCATGTTTAAATCTCGATTATGCCCTTTAAGTTTGTGACTGAGATACCGAGGATCAAAAACAAGGTGTGAATAACCATGTAAATGTGTTTGGTACACTCGTGTCATTTATCACCTAATCAATGTGCCGGTAAACCACACACGCTCCATTGATCTATGAAAAACATCAAGCTACCCTTTGCCACCTTTGTTAGTCCAATTTAGTGTTCCGGTTAACCACACACACTCCATTAACGACTTGGCAAGGTCTAAAGTGCAATTTCATGGAATAGCATCATTTTCACATTTTTCCTAAAGTAACTAAGATTGAGAATTTAATAAAACATTTAGTTACTTTATAATTATCATTATACTTTTAATGAGAATTAATGTCCTATCCTACCTGTTCGGCTAACGACCCTCCACCAATCAAGGAAGCGGTGGGTGAGAGTAGACACCCATTAAACCACCATTTTATAGGCAGTAACCTAATACCCCCTTATAGACCGGCTTCGTGAATGAGGCCTACTAACGGTAAGACTGACTTGTCTTATACATATATATAATTATTAAACTTTTAATATTATAATAGTATAAGGGTTGAATTTTAAACTTTTAAAATCCTAGGGTTTTGAATTAAATGTTTCATGAATGAGACTTTACAAATTCCAAAACTTGAGGGCAAGCTTTGAAACTCTTCAAAACTCTTGGTTTTCATAACTTATGACTTAATGCATTTTTTTTATGAATGAGAGTTTTCATTTTCCATAACTTGAGGACAAGTTATGGAGTTCTCTAATAGCATTTAGATCAATTTTTTTAACCAAGAAAATTGTTATGTAATTTTGTCTTTGATCTAATCTAACTCATAAGGCAAGATAATTCAAATCAACAAGTAATTAGCCTATCATATAAACTAACAATTATCTCAAATTTTTGACAATTATCTTTAATTGGGTGAGGATAATCACTACCATATCAGAAAAGATGAATTTTGTGATATAAAACAGTTTGTGGTAATGATCCTAATCCAATTTTGGCAAAAAAAAAAAAAACTCAAGAATCTGCTGGCAAAAGATTATACTCGTCGAGTGCATGAACTGGACTTGTCGAGTTGCCAGTCTGCGAGTGAACTCGTTGAGTCAGATCATTGGACTCGTCGAGTTCATCAGTCAAAGGCCAGAAAAGTGACATTTTCATCTTTGGCAAAACAACCATGCATCTATATAACAGAAAACTACCCTAGGCTATGATACCACTAAGGAGTTTTGAGCACTATAACAACCTTATGGTGCACATGCAACCCTAATGCTTTGGATCTAAGTTTTCTGTAATTATACATGCAATATTGTTTCTAAAGCATGAAGCCTAAAACTAGTTAGAAGAATACCTCTTGTTGTAGCTTGTTGTATGTGGCATATAAGAGCTTAGCACCTCAAGTGTGATGCCTCAAATGGTTCAAAAAACACCACCAACAATTGGAGAACTTGAGAGAAAGGTTGGAGGCACTCAAAATCGGTTATTGTTTCTCTAAGAAGACTAGTGTGTCCAATTTTAGGCCAAGGGGTTGCATATATATAGTGTAGAATTCCAAGGGTTATGTGTAAACCCTAATTCTTACACTTGGGCTTGTAATGGACTAACACTTCATGAATCCTTTCATAAGCTTAACCCATTACTAATCAATCATGGATTATTATCCCAACCTATATGTATCATTGATTTACACAATCAGCCCCTATATATTTAATTAGTCTCTTTTGATGGCTAAATTAATTCCAAATTAACTCTTGATCAATATTAATTAAATAATAAACCTCTTTCTCAAATATCCATCTTATCAGATTATTTTAGTGAATGCAACCCAAAATGGATCATGCTACTCTCGGCAGGGCTGACCGAAGGCATGTTCAAAAGGTGCCCATGAACAGGGCCCACCAAAATCCAGGGCCCAAAATTTTACTGATTTTTTCTTAGCTCATCTGTAGTTTTTTTGCCCAAATGCGCAAATAGGTTAAGCAAGAACAATACGCAGATTACAGACGTAATCGACTAAGCGGGAAGCTAAATCAGATTTTTTCTAGGGAGAAGAGATGGACGCTTTGGTTCTTTCATCCTCGACATTGGGAATCAGAAATCCATGATGCACCAATTATTGTTATCGTAGGTCATTAATACAAAAACGGTATTCTTTTATCTTATGATCTTTTTCTTATTAGTTGATTGCTTAAAGACTTGAATACAGAAAAATCATTTAGAAGAAATCCCTCGACCATCAATACGCATTCACTCGATTTCTAGTTTTTTCTTCTTACTTCTTTCGTCATAAATCACAAGAAAATACTCAATACTAATAAACCAAATGAAATTCATCAGCAACAATCTTCTTTCGCTCAATTGCTTCCTATTTCATTGCATCATAAGTAAATTGCAAGGGGAACAAATGTTTGAAAGTCATAATCTGAACATACAGAAGAAAACCAAAAGGTAAATAAACTTTTTATTATTATTCTTTTTTATTCCAAGTTTCTATTCTTGAGTTCTGATTACTATTTAGACTTTAAAAGTAAATCATTTTTTTCTTTCTTTTTATTCTTATTTTCTTAAATCCAGACAGTAGCATTGAAACAAGTCAAACAACAATATATTGATTTGACTGTCAATCGGGCTTTCTAATATCTTGGTTGTCTTGATTCTTGAAGTGTTGAAAATCAGAAGCCAGAAGGTATTAAACATTTACATTCACTACTAGAAAAACAGCCTTTTAGGACGCTCATTGGGCGTCGTAAAACGCTCAGACGACGCGCAAATGCGTGTCAAGAAAGGCCTTGTCATAAAGAGAGACGACGCGCATTTATGACGCGCATTTACGACGTGCGGTTATGACACGCAATGCGTATGAAGGAAGGCCCTGTCATAAAGGAAGACGACACGCAATTGCGTGTCGTAACCTTACTACGCGCGCGTTTATGACACGCAATGCGTATCAAGGAAGCCCGTGTCAAGAAAGGCCATGTCATAAATGAAGATGACACACATTTTTGCGTATCATAATTTTAAATGCTCTAAAAAATATATTTATATATTTATTATTTTTTAAATTAAATTTGCATTTAATGTCTCATAATAGAAATAAAATATAATATACAAAAAATACAATCCATTGCATAAAATTTAATGTCATACAATTCTATTTCTTGCAATATCTAAATTTGCATCTAATCTACTCTGTACATCAAATTCCAACTAAGTAAAGTTGCATCTTGCCTTTCATAATTCTTTAAGACTAATGCTCCAAGCAGCTGATTATATGGATAAGCAGTTGTACATTGGCCCATCTCACTCAAGAATGAGTTAGCCAAATTCAACTCCAAGTCTTTACTGCATCTTGCTGATAATGTTGCAAGATTTGAATCAAGTGGCTTCGTATTCCTTTCTTCCATCAACTTTACCTGATGCACAAAATACACAGAAACAAAAAAACATTGTAGAGGAAGGGGTAATTTGGGAAAATGTGAGGGGTATCCTCTGCAAAACAAAACAAAAAATATCCTTTGCAAGATGTGCTCTTTAGTATCCTCTGCAAAACAAAACAAAAAATATATATCAAAAAATGAAATTTTTTATAGTTTTATATTATAATTATGCCTAGAGTATTGCATACCTGAAGAACCATTTGTTAGCTCTACAACACTTTTTGAATCTGAACCTTGTCTTTCATCACTAACACCAGCACCTTTTGTAGCCCCTAGGACTCCGCATAAAAGTTAGAAAAACTAAATATTCCAAAAATACCCCTAGGACTCTTTTTGTCCCAGAATTTAAATTAAACCACAAGTGATGCTTCGATTTCTTTGTTTCTTGCAACTTCAACATGAAGTGTTCTGATGTTGTATGTGTAAAGTTTCACACTTTACAGGAGATTCTTAGGGAAGAAAAGAAGGTTAAGCTAGAACAGAAGGTAATTTCATATCATATGCTTTTGTGTTTTAAGGGTTAAACGAATCATTTCAAAATTTGAAAATTATTAAAAAAAATATTATAATTGTAGAAAACAAATTGATAACCTTCTAAAATCTTGGAAGCTAAAACATATCCAATTAAAACAATGAAAATGTGATTTTGTTTTTGTTTTCAATGCTTTAGTAGTAGGAAGAGATGAAAGTTTGATATAATAAACAAATCACTAAAAGTAGGTTGCTCTTTCTTAAAAGTAATTCAACTTTGGCATATTATAGCTTACCTTCTCTGTTGGTCGCAACTGCAATGAGTTCTTTCACGGCTATATCAACAACTTTGGATACAAAATCAGAACTCTGCATGGATTTTTTATAAAAAGGATTAAATAATCACTTAAATAAAATAACTAAAAAAATAAAACCATAAACTTCAAACACTTATTGGCATTAAATGTGACTTACATCTAGCTCTTCAAGCACTTGATGGCATTGTACTTTGTTTGAACCAGATATTGCAACACCAAAGTAAGCTAATCATGGATAATTAAAATCACCTGTATGCTGCAGAAAATAAACAATTCAACCAAAAATGAAAACCAAGAAAGAAAAAAGTTAATTCAAACATTATAGCAAATATTTAAAAGTAATAATAATAATATATATATTAAAAAAAAACTTATAACATTTCAAAATGGTTACCCTTGTATGGCCACTATATTCCTAATTGTCATCCACAATCCATTTCCCATTCATTTATCTGTAACAAAATTAAAAAAAAAATAAAAATAAAAAAGTAACTGCCCATATTCAAGATATTCTTACTTATTGAAATCGACAACAGTTCTTCTATAGAAACATCCTTCGTGTTCTCCTTTCATGTGTTATGTTGGAATTTAAATTATAGATATTTTGTCACATATCTTTCTGTCATAACATAATCAATCTCTTCTTCATTTACATGTTATTGACCATCAGAATACTTCACAGGCTCACAATTAGTTACTGTTGGTTGAAGTCGTATAACCAATAAACGATTTGAACAAGTGCATACCAATTCAGAAGGGAGTTTTTTCTTATATACTCATCTGAATCTTCCTCCCACTCCATAATATCCTACTCCAAAAGAAGAAATTATTTCAATGTAAAATTACTTACTTGCAGTTAAGATTTTGATGCAAATGCATTTTCAATTAACAACCATCATAATACTTATAATAATAACAAACAACAATAATAAAGCAATAACTATCAAACCTTTTCATTCATTACTATTGTTGGAAAAATTGCAGACTCCAACAGACATGAAAAGTGGTGAAACAAGTCTCCATCCCTGTTTCCAGATGATTATAATTCATTTGTAAGAAGGAATAAAATGAAAACACATATTAATTGGCTGATGCACTTAATGAAAACTCACTAGGCTATTTCTAGAAGTTGAGATATAACATCAAAAGCTAAAGACATAACCCTTTCTCCCAAATTATCCCGCTTCTGTATAAAACACATATTAAATCAACCCACTACTATATTAAAGGCTAAAGATAAAGTTAGAAGTAAAAATAGCAATAAAAAGTCAACCAACAGTTTAATAAAGGCTATGATTTAAAATAACATTTTGATAAATTTAGAAATAGAAAATGTTGCTTGGTTGATAAACTGGAAAGGAAAAAAGCATTAACAAAGGAATGTCATTCCATACAATATGAGACCCCTATTTTTTCATTTTATCTCTTCAAGAAATGACAGTTACCATTGTACCCTTTATAAAATATACATGCGCATTTTCAATCTACCAAAATAACCCTTCCAAATCATTTTAATCCACTTGAGAGCTAAACTGTAGCACCTGGTTCCTGGTATGTAATTTAAACTAAGTATTTTTTTCATTTTTAGCTGGAACTCGGCGAGTTGTAGGCCCGACTCGCCGAGTAGGATCGGGATATCGAGCACGTTTAAGTTGGCGACTCGACGAGTCCATATCCTGGACTCGGCGAGTCCGCCAGTCTGGAAGAAACCCTAATTTCAAAGGGTTGCACCTTATTTAAACATCGTTTTGTGCCTCATAACGGCCCCCATTGCGTCCAGAACACCCCCTCTCGAAGCCCTAACCCTTCTTTTAGTAATTTGAGTGCTTTTGGTGCAATTCCTTGAAGTTTTGGAGAGAAGAAGAAGGTAGATCAAGAGGGGAGGAAGAAGATCCAGAATCTTTGTGCCATTTAAGAGCTTCTAGAGGTATTAGACTCGAAACCCTCTCTGTTCCTTCATTATTATCTCATTAAGAGCTTATGATAGTCATTTTAAGGCCTCTTTTAGTCTTGATCTTTGAGTAATGAGCTTATAGTGTTAAGGGACTTCAGATCTAGGCATGATTGGGCTCTAGGAGCTCGGATCTACTGCCTTTATGGAGCTATATTGCATGGAAGCCCTAGATCTACTCTTTTAGTGCATTTTGAGCCCTAAAACCTTCATTGGTGTTTATTTACACGTAAAGTTGGAAACTTTACGTGATAATCAAGCCCTAAGAACCTAGATCCATGAATGGAATGCACTGGATTCAAGCAGAATCGAGTATATAGTAATTGCATGCATGCAACTCGGCGAGTCGTTCTTCGGACTCGGCAAGTCAAGTTGTGAGTCCCCGATTTTTTCCCCTTTTGAGTTATACCGAGTGGGATCAGTGAGCTATAAGTGAACTCAGTGAATCGGAAGCCAGACTCAGTAATGGAGGGACTCGGCGAGTCAATGCCCTGACTCGGCGAGTCCAAGGCAACCTTCTTGCCTCAAGAATAGACTCGACGAGTTGTTCATACAGCTCAGTGAGTCATGGACCAGAGTGTTCATCGGATGAAGATGAACTCGACGAGTCGAATGAAGGACTATTGGATATCTGTATGGAAGGAGAACTCGTCGAGTCATGCCTAACTCGATGAGTAGGGATGGGAGTGGGGACAATCGACTGGATACGGACTAGACGAGTTAGCGAGCCAACTCGGCGAGTCGGGTCAACTGGAAGTTGACTTTGACTTTGACTTTTGACTTGGTTAGGGTTAAAATGGTCATTTTACCCTAAGGGCAGTTAGCAGTGTTTGATTGAGTGTTTCGTGGGAATTGCAGCCAGAGGATTTCCGGAGCAGCAGCAGCAGACAGACAGTTCCCATTAAGCTGTGTTGAGTAGACAGCAGTAGGATAGCCTAATTCGTTCAATGAGACTCACGACAAGCTTGAACCTCATAGTGAGCGTCATATTTTCATCGGCTACCCACATACGTCTTTTGGATATTTCTTTTACAGACGAAGTAACAATGTTGTCTTCGTTGCGAGGAGAGGGGTTTTCCACGAGAGAGAACTCATATGCCAAGAGGACAGTGGGAGGCAAATTGACCTTGAAGAGCTTCAAGAGTTAAGTGATGAAGGAACCTCAAACACTAGCGCTCAACCTGAGGAGGAAACTCCTGTTGATCCGCTTGACGAGTCCTTGCCTCTGAGGTGTTCCAGTAAAGTTAGTGTTCCACCTGTGTTATATGGTTTCCATATTACTACAGATGGTAATACATTTATCAGTGATAGAACACTGGTAAATTTAGATGGACTTAACAACTACAAGGAAGCCATGGCAGGCCCCGAGTCTACAAAATGGAAAAAAGCTATGGACAACGAGATTCAGTCCATGTATGACAATCAAGTTTGGAACTTGGTTGACAATGTACCAGGTCGTAAGACAGTTGGGTGAAAATGGATCTTCAAGAAGAAGACCAACATGGATGGAAAAGTACACACATATAAGGCGCAATTGGTTGTGAAGGGCTTTACTCAAACTCCTGGAGTTGACTATGACGATACCTTCTCACCAGTAGCGAATATTAAATCTATAAGGGTTATGCTAGCGATAGCTGCATTTCATCATTATGAAATATGGCAAATGGATGTCAAAACCTCTTTCCTTAATGGGAAGTTGGCTGACGATGTTTACATAAGCCAGCAAGAGGGTTTTGTCAACGTAAAGTACCCTAATAGAGTGTGTAAGCTTGATAAGTCCATTTATGGATTAAAACAAGCATCTCGCAGATGGAATCTTTGTTTCGATGAGAAAGTCAAAGAGTTTGGATTTTCGAGAAGCGAGGATGAGTCCTATGTATATGTCAAATCTAGTGGGAGTATAGTTAGCTTTCTGGTGTTGTATGTGGATGACATACTTCTCATAGGAAATGACATCCCAACCTTGCAGGAGGTTAAGTCCTGGCTTGGGTAGTGTTTCGCTATGAAGGACGTTGGGGAAGCTGCCTATATTCTAGGGATAAGGATATTGAGAAACAGGAGTAAAAGATCAATAGGACTTAGTCAAAGTACCTACTTGGACAAGGTGTTGAAGCGTTTCAACATGGAGAATTCCAAGAAAGGTGAATTACCTATCCAAAGCAATATTAAACTGAGTAAGACTCAGAGTCCGAGTACAGAGGCCAAGATAGCAGAGATGAGTCGAGTACCATATGCTTCTGCATTTGGCTCAATCATGTATGCTATGACTTGTACTCGCCTTGATGTGGCCTTTTCTTTGAGCATGGTCAATAGATATCAAGGGAATCCTGGTAAAGCTCACTGGACTGCGGTAAAAAACATTCTTAAGTACCTACGGAGGACTAAGGACTGGGTCCTTACCCTCGATGGGAGTGATGACTTGAGAGTGACATGGTATAGTGACACCAGTTTTCAGACCGACAGAGATAATTTTCATTCTCAGTCGGGCTGGGTATTTACCCTGAATGGAGGAGCAATAACTTGGAAGAATTCCAAGCAGGATACAGTAGCTGATTTAACGTGCGAATCAGAGTACATAGTAGCAAGCGAAGCGTCAAAGGAGGCGATATGGCTGAAGAAATTCATTGGAGACCTTGGAGTTGTACCAGCTATAAAGGAGCCTATGGAGATTTTTTGTGACAGCGAGAGTGCGGTCGCCTTAGCCAAGGAACCAAGGGATCATGGCAGATCCAGACACATCGACAGCAAATATCACTTCATAAGACATCGGATAGAAGGACTCCTCGTAGCAAAGAGGGTATCATCGGAGGAGAACCCAAAAGATCCCCTTACGAAGGGACTGAGTAGGGTTAAGCACTTATAGCATGCGAGGAGCATTGGGCTGAAGGACGATATTAGTTTTAATGATTAGATAGTTGTTCAAAAACTTGTAATAGATAAAATGTAATTGACATTTGATGATTAAATAAAAGGAGTTTTATTTATGAATAAAGTTACTACCTTGTGTCAATTGTTTACTATTGTTTCATTTTTGCATGTTTTGACTTCCAGAATAATAAAATTATTCAAACTATCCACAGTTGATCATACTTTGGAAGTAGGTATTAAGGCAAGACTGTCATGAATTTGGCTTATAGATTGTCTAGAGTGTTTATACATGGCAAAAGTTTGCTACAACATTAATGAGTGCACATAAGGTCTGAGTATTTGATTAAACCCACGCTCACATGAATCAATTCATAAAATTTATCACGAGTGATTGTGAGACGATAATATCATATAGTCTTTAAACCGAGATGTATGAGTTGTTGACTATGAGTTAGTTGTACATTGATAGTGCGAAAACGCATCAGTAACTTGATGTTATAAAACGTGTCATTGTGTATGATTTAACGAGTAGTTAGTACAAGCATATAAGTCGAATTTATCTGTTCCTTTTATCCTTGGAGGATTAAAAGCGATATCTTGGGCCCCACGATGATTTTGTTTTGACTTATGTGTTGGGCCCAATCAGAACTCAATTGATGTGTTCGATTAAGTTCTATATCAAAAAAATCGAAAATCGGGAAACAAACTGCTGGACAATAAGTATGACTATGTTCCATGTATTTGTCCGCACGATATCTTGAAGAACAGAGGACTATATGATCCCTTATCTAAAATGGCACGTCAGAGTTCGAAAACAGCTTTTAAGAGCTACGATTGCTAGTCGGTTTTAAGTCGTACTTACAGTTATAGTTATTAGACTTATCCAAGTGGGAGACTGTTGGATTAGGTGTCTAAGCCCGTAACTATAATTGGTATGTACTTGAACTGAGAGTAGCATGGTCTATTTTTAGTTGCATTCACCAGAATAATCTGATAGGATGGATATATGAGAAAGAGGTTTATTATTTAATTAGTATTGATCAAGAATTAATATGGAATTAATTTAGTGATAAAAAATGACTAATTAAATATATAGGGGCTAATTGTGTAAATAAATGATACATATAGGTCGGGCTAATAATCCATGATTGATTAGTGAAGGGCTAAGCTTATGAAAGGATCCATGAAGTGTTAGTCCATTACAAGCCCAAGTGTAAGAATTAGGGTTTACACATAACCCTTGGAATTCTACATTATATATATATATATATATATATATATATATATATATATATATATATATATATATATATATATATATATATATATATGTAACCCCTTGGCCTAAAATTGGACACACCAATCTTCTTAGAGAAACTATAGCCGATTTTGAGTGCCTCCAACCCTTCTCTCAAGTCCTCCAATTGTTGGTGGTATTTTGTGAACCATTTGAGGCGTCACACTTGAGGTGCTAAGTTCTTAAAGGCCAAATACAACAAGATACAACAAGATGTACTCTTCTAACTAGTTTTATGATTCATATACCATATATTTGTATGCTAGTTTAGGCTTCATGCTTTGGAAACAATATTGCATGTATAATTAGAGAAAACTTAGATCCAAAGCATTAGGGTTGCATGTGCACCATAAGGTTGTTATAGTGCTCAAAACTCCTTAATATTCTGGGTTGCATGCTAGAATGACTATTAGGAGAGATGCCTATTAGGAAGGATACATGTTGATGTTTTGTGGCCTATAGAGTTTTACAGCTCGAATGTTGCTTGCTTAGTGCTTTGTATGACTCATATTGATGTGAGTTAATTGTTAAATGAATATGTTAAGTTACATGTTACGAAGGATAAATAATATTAGAGTCATTGATTTGGACCTATTGTGTAGTTAGCCAACGTTAGTAGGAGTTTTTCAACAGTTGATGGCTAAGCGAGGTGGGAATCTTAGGAGATCCT
This sequence comes from Lactuca serriola, assembly GCF_051521515.1. Taxonomy (NCBI): domain Eukaryota; kingdom Viridiplantae; phylum Streptophyta; class Magnoliopsida; order Asterales; family Asteraceae; genus Lactuca; species Lactuca serriola. The sequence continues at coordinate 163,205,398 of NC_136409.1, forward strand.
AGGAAGCGCTTTAGTGCGTCGACAAAAGTAACTTCAGATAGACAAAAGAAGCAAATGCAACCTTCCAATGCCTAAAGGAAGCCCTTCGCCAACTACCAACAATAGCGAGACCCCTCCCGGGAGAAGCCTTACAAATATATCTCGCAACGGCCGATGAAGCCATTTCATCAATACTAACGGTAGAAAGAAACAAGAAGCAGTTACCAATACATTCATAAGCAGGGCATTACAAGGCCCCGAAACTAACTACCCAGTCCTGGAAAAACTAGTGTTGGCCCAAATCTATACGACCAGATGCATGCGGTGCTATTTTCAAGCACATAAAATCAAAGTACTGACCAACTTCCCAATAAAACGGGTCATGCTAAGGCCTAAAAGGTTGGGACGTCTAGCGAAGTAGGCAATAGAGTTGGGCGAGCACGACATAGACTATCGCCCTGTAATAGTATCAAGGCGCAAGCATCAGTAGACTTTTCGGTCGAAATACCAGGCGCATTTGGAGGAACACCAAAGGCCTTACCAGCAGATCCGTTAGAGCCCGACGCAAGCAAAGAAATATAGGAACTACACAACGAAGGCGCGACAAGTAAGGAGGCCTCAGGTGCAAGCCTCATCCTCAAAAACCCCAAGGGAGACGAACTAACATATGCCTTGAGATTCGACTTTCAAGTTTCGAACAACGAGGTAGAGTACGAAGCGCTTCTTGCAGGCCTCAGATTGGCACAAAAAGTCGATGCAAAGCATCTCCGGGTTTTCAGCGATTCACTACTAATAACCAACCAGGTGAATGGTACTTACAAAGCCAAAGATTGAAGAATGCAAAAATACCTGGAAAAAAACGACAATTGGCGCATTCGTTCAAATGCTTCAAAATCAAACAAATACCTAGGGGGACAACATAAGGGATGACGTTCTTAGCAAGTTGGCATCGACGTCCTTCGACCACCTAACGAAGAAGGTACTAGTAGAGGTCCTAGGAGAAAGGAGCATCGACAATAAACGAGTCCATGCCATCGTAGAATTGCCATACTGGACCAAGCCATACCTAGACTATCCGCATCACGGGGTCCTTCCAGATGATCTGGAAGAGGCCAAGAAGATAAAAATCAAGTCGCTCCACTTCACTGTAAAAGGCATGAAACTTTACAAGAGAGGCTACCTAGCACCTTGGCTCAGATGCATCTCGCATGAGGAAGGCCAAGCTCTCCTAGAAGAGAGCCATTCAGGCGAAGTTGGGGAACATGAGGGAGCACATGCACTCATGGGTAAGATACTACATTTAGGGGTGTATCGGCCTAACGTATACAAAGACGGAGCGAAGGTCACAAGGAAATTCCCATAATTCTAGGCTTTCACCCCGTTCTAGAACTAGCCAACAACAACCATGACCATTATCAGTAGCCCGTGACCCTTCCAGCAATGGGGCATCGACATCGTGGGACCATTCCCGACGGATCTAGGGGGATTAAAATTCCTGTTGGTCACGGTCGACTACATCACAAAGTGGATCGATGCGGAACCCCTAGTCACGACTACGGGCAGGTAGATGATTTGGTTCATGTAGAAAAACATCCTATTCTAGTTCGGCACCCCCAAGGTCCTAATAAGCGACAATAGCACACAGTTCTAGGGAAGCCCCTTCAAAGAATGGTGCGAGGAAAAGTGGATCCATCGTCGCTTTACCTCGGCCGCACACCCCCAGGAAAACGGCCATATTGAAGTATCAAATAGGACCATCATGAATGGACTCAAGAAACGCCTAATGAAAACAAAAGGGGCCTGGACAGAAGAGTTACCAACAGTGTTGTGGTCGTACCGCACCACCGTGAGGTCAGGAACAGGGGAGACACCCTTCAGCCTAACATACAGAATGGAAGCGGTGCTCTCGCTCGAGATTCTAAGTGAATCGTTGAGGGTAACCGGCTTCGATGAAATCCTGAACGAGGAAGAACGACAACAGGACCTGGACATGTTAGACGAGAAACGCCAAGCTGATCGACTACAACAAGCAACCTAGAAAGCCCGTACAGAAAACTTTTACGACAAACAGGTACGCATAAAGAACTTCAAGGAAGGATAATAGGTGATAAGGATGAACGAGGCTAGCCACTCGAAGCCACTGGGGAAGCAAAGTGTAACCTGGACATCTTAGGACCCCTTTTTCAATCCCTCACGGAGCAGGAATGAAGCCGGATACATATCAAAACAGGAGCAGACCTCAGTTTCTGATGTGTCAGTTGTTAGAGAGTTTGTCGATGTATTTCCGAAGGAGTTACCCGGAGTGCCCCCCCCCCAAAGGAAGGTTGAGTTCAGGATTGATCTAGTGTCAGGTTAGGCTCTGATTACTAGGGCACTGTACTGCTTGGCACCGCCTGAGATTCAAGAGTTGTCCTCTCAGCTTTAGGAGTTGTTAGGCAAGAAGTTCATCATATCAAGCAATTCTTCATGGGGAGCGTTGTGTGACATCCCTAAATTCACGGCTAGAAAAGACCGATTTGTTTATGCTTTGTTTTATAAAATCAGAGTAATCCTTTGATTAAAAGAGTTGTAGAATTCGTTCCTCAAACAAAATATGATAAAATTTATCAAAACATTTCTCAAAGAGAATGTATTTTCATTAAATAATAAAACCTCGGGATGTCATGTTCTGATACAGACCAAAAACATAAACAGTACAATTCGACCTTACAACAGTTATTTACAACTACTGGTCTATTATCCAAAATCTCTCGTCAAGTCCACCAACTTATACTCTTGTGTCATTACCTATAATACAAAGAAAACTGAGTGGGTTAGGCTTAGGAGCCTGGTGAGCATATAGGGTTTTCAACCCACAATGTTGTATCGTGTATATATATATATATATATATATATATATATATATATATATATATATATATATATATATATATATATATGAGTTCTATATATATATATATATATATATATATATATATATATATATATATTAGAACTCACAAACATATACAATTTCACTATACACAAGTAACACTTATCCCACCCCATCGATCCTTACAATGAAACGATCCATACTCTTGTATCACAATTTACCTCTTTACCTAATCCATACTCACAGATCTAAAACTAACCTCTCTACCAAATCCATACTCACGGATCTAAAACTGATCTCTCTACCAAATCCATACTCCCGAATCTGGTATATCTGATCCATACCCCCGGATCTAAATTAACCTCTTGATCTGATCCATACTCCCGGATCAATAACTGTGCCAAATCCATACTCCCGGAATAGAGACAATTAACTATACCTAAATCCTGATCGGATCCATACTCCCAGACCAATAAATGTGCCCAATCCATACTCCCGGAATAGGGATAATTAACTATACCTTAATCTGTAGCTACCAAAGTTCTTCTCTAACAGGTGCTAGGTCCATAACTATCGATGCTCCGGGGGTACTTATTTGCACGTAAAACGATGTAATACGGGAGAGAGGAAAGAAATTGAGCAACAAAACTCGGCTGGGCTCCAGCTTCTATTTATAGGGCCATTTTTTGTACTCACGTCGTGAGATTTTAGTTCTCACGTCATGAGCTTAGTAGGTCACTGCGTTCGTCATTCGTCCACTTGCTCTGGAGGGTGTTTAGTCTGTGCTCACGTCGTGAGCACTGTGCTCACCTCGTGAGCTCTGACACAACCTCGAAATTTGTGTTCCGAACATTAGAAATTCATATCTTTCGCATTTTCAACGTTCTTTATATCCACGCGTAGGTGAGATTATGCTCTACAACTCTCGTTTAGACTTCCTCGAATAATTTTTAATTTAACTTTTATTATATTATTTTAGTAGGCCGGGACAGGAAAAATCCGTTAGGAATTCTCAACTCCTTCATCTTACGTTTGTTTTCGTCTGTCTTTTTACCGTTGGACTACTATCGATGAGATCTTCGATTCTCGTTTAGGTCGTTTCGGCTAGAAATCACTCGATCGCATATTCGAACTTCGGGGTGCATACTGCTAAGCTGAAACTTAGAAAAATCATAACTTCCTCATACGAATTCAGATTTGGACGTTCTTTTTATGCACACTCTCAGTTTAACGTATTCTACGACTTTCATTTAGATTGCTACGGCCAAATATCGCTCTAACATAAATTCACTATTTACGTCGCGTTGTGTCGTGTCGGTTCTGTCGCGAAACTTCAATAGGTCGTAACTTCTTCATTATAACTCGGATTTCAGTGTTCTTTATATGTACGGAATCCTTGTAACATATACTACAACTTAGTTTATATTAATCCTTCTAAATAATCTTCCATCAAAAAGTAATTTTTGATGCTTATCATCTCTAAATTGACTAGCCCGGATCTACAGGCGTTACAGTTATCTCCCCCTTAGGATGATTACGTCCCGAAATCATCAACGAAATAGGGCTTGAATAATGATTCCATACGTTATCTCTTCATCCTAGGTAATAACTTTCCTCGAAAGAGTATCAAACTCTAGGGCTTCTTGACTGCAGGCGATGCTCAATCTTGCATCTTCTTTTCGTACTATGTTGGACTTTCAATCATAACCTTCAAGTTACAAAATACGTCCTTATTGTGGACTCCTTATTCTTCTTAGGATAAATACTTTCCTTTATCTATTGTAACAGACCGATGCGTCGTGCTTTAATGACCTTTCCTCGAATGATGCAACACTTAGACTCAAGTCTCTTAGAGTCCAATTCCAGAATGGAATATATCTTCCTTCATGGTTTAATGTGATATGATCACATTTTAGCATGTAGCATTTCTAGCTACTAACTTCTTTAACAATGAACGCGATACAATTGGTCGCATTAATTTCAATCTTCTGACTTAAGTCAAATACTACATCGAACTCGGTTCTCGGAACCACGTAACAAAATCATCGTAGTCGGACTCAATTTGATATGACCACTAGGGTCGGAATAACAATCATCTCATTAGTCATTACCGAAACAATGGTAACGACATACTTGAATAAAACGAGACCAATCGCTAGATTCTTGGTAACCTTGTGACTTTCCCTGATCCAAGCGTGAGTCCTATGCTTCCAGTAGTATAGGCCTCTACAACCATTCACACCTACTCATACTCGTCCCACGTATTGTCTCGCGGTCAACCAAGTCACCATACAAAATCACACAATCATTCAACACATCAGATAACAAAACCAGGGATCATTTGAAATGCTACACTTCAGATACTACGCCTTTAATAGGCTACACTTCCTGATACTAGCTATATCCTGATATGAAGTCTTCATCCTTAATTCCTCACATTGTCATCTGCTTCGTCAAGGATCATTTGAAATGCTCTTGCCTTTGGCTGTGGCAGCACATTCGGCCTTGTAGCCCCTTCTCTTCTTGGGCAGTTTTGCTTGAAGTGTCCTTCTTCACCACACTTAAAGCAGACTTCTCTTTTGGTTGTGCATTCACTGGCATAATGACCAGTCTTCCCGCATTTGAAGCAGGTCATCTCTTTAGATCATCTCCCAATGTGCTTCCTCTTGCACTTATCACACCATTGTGCTCCTTCTTCGAACTTCTTTGAATCATACTTCGAGACTTTTCTCTTCTCATCGGACCTTGAGGATCCTTCAAACTTTCTTTTCTCGCGCACTTCGGCCCTCTCCAGATTCCTCTCCCTTATCTGGGTATCAACGTTCTTAGCAGCCAATATGGCAGCTTTCAAAGTGGTTGCTTGCTTGACTATCAGACCAAAGTCCGCTGGTAATCCACGGGCAAACTTGTTAACCTTTGAGAGTTCCGTTGGAACCAGGTAAGGAACAAGCTTCATCTTCTCCGTAAAACTAATAGCGTACTTGGTGACGCTCAATCTTCCCTTATTTAGATTCTGGAGCTCATTGTTGATTTCCAGAAGATCCTGCTCAAAGCAGTATTGCATTTTCAGTTGCACTAAAAAATCTTCCCAAGACATCTTACTAGCTTCTCCCTTGGGCATTTGGTAAACTATAGGTACCATTTTTGTAGTTTTGTCTTAGATTTATATTAAGGACACAGTACTTACTGATAAAAATAAGGATTTTGAATGATTATAAAAGGTTTAAAATATTAAAAATAAAAATTTGGACAACTATGATATTTTAAAGTTTTATAAAGGGTAAACATGATATTTAATAAATGGTTCGCAAAATATAATATTTTATTATTTTAGAGTTATAACATATACAAAATTCATTCAAAAAAGTCCAAATTAGAACCCATTAACTAAAATTAATTTGAATACTAGTACAAAGTATATTATTAATATTCTTTTGTATCATAGACATATTAAACATTCCATATAAGGATACCAAAAAGTCTCGTGGGACCTCGGTCCCATATAAGGGATATTTGTTTAAAAAATTGGGGGCGGGGGTGGGGTGCGCAATACCGTCCTGAACCCCCAATGGGCCCCCATTAATATATATATATATATATATATATATATATATATATATATATATATATATATATACACACACACACACACACATATATATATATATATATATATATATATATACATATACATAAAATAAATAATAACAATGATTCTGAGCTTTCAAAATCAACAAAGTACCCTGTTTTTAAATTGCTAGTATAATACCCCTACGTGAGACGAATGTGATATAACCTAACGGCTAAATATGGACGAAGTTAGTAAAAAATGACATATGAGCAACTTTTGCATACCATAAGGACCATTCTCATAAAAACAAATAGAAATGACTTACTTTGTGACATTTGGTAAACTATAGGTATCATTTTTGTAGTTTTGTCTTAGATTTTTAATAAGGATACAATACTTACCCATAAAAATAAGGATTTTGAATGATTATAAAAGGTTAAAAATATTAAAAATAAAAATTTGGACAACTATGATATGTTAAAGTTTTATAGAGGGTAAACATGATATTTAAAAAAATGGTTCGCTAAATATAATATTTTAGAGTTATAACATATACAAAATTCATCCAAAAAAGTCCAAATTAAAACCCATTAACTAAAATTAATTTGAATACTAGTACAAAGTATATTATTAATATTCTTTTGTATCATAGACAAATTAAACATTCCATATAGGGATGTCAAAAAGTCTCGTGGGACCTCGGTCCCATATAAGGATATTTGTTTAAAAATTTGGGGGTGGGGGTGGGGTGCTCAATACCGTCTCGAACCCTTAATGGGCCCCGTTAATATATATATATATATATATATATATATATATATATATATAATAAATAATAACAATGATTATGAGCTTCCAAAATCAACAAAGTACCATGTTTTTAAATTGCTAGTATAATGTTTTTGAGATGTTATAATATTTTTATTTTTAACATGTTAAATTATGTTATAAATAACTTTTTTTAATAAAAAAATAGTTTCAAATAAAAACTTCTTTTAGACCAAAAAACGTCTTTAGCCTAAAAAGACAGCCCAAACGGGGGCGGGGGCGGGGATGGGGAGGCTATAGATTTATGGGAGGGGGGCGATAGTGGGGGAACGGACAAATTTTAGGGGTGGGGGCGAGAGATGCAACCTCTGTCCTCGTTGACAACCCTAATGTCATATAAAAGATGCAAAATTAGTATAAGAATAAAATTAAAATCTATTAACAAAAATTAATTTGAAATATTGACCTTCGTTTTGCCACACCATTTTCCAAACTTTTACAATTTTAGTCATTTATTAGCTGCTTCTAAAAATATGATCTTCCTATGACTTCTGGTTTTTGTTTTTCACAATGTTTCCACAATTAAAAAAAATAATAAAAAACGACTTGGGGCGAAGCCTAAGGTTTTTTACTAGTTAATATTATTTTTATGTATTATAGAAAAATTAAACATTCCATATAAAATATGCAAAATTGGTATAACAAATATTATTTGGAATTAGAAATCAAATATTCTATTTTCTTTTTCTTATCATCTTCATAAACACTTAAGATTGTGACACTTGTCAGAATTTTATAAAAATAATACTTTATTATACTTCTCTTAGTTTAAACTTGATAAGATGATGGATAGAAAGAAAAAAGATATAAATATATATGACAAAACTTCAAAAATGGTCCCTGTGGTTTTCGAAAATATCAAGTTTAGTCCCTAAGTTCAAAAAACCTCACAAATGGTCCATGTGGTTTCAAAACTTTTAACATTTGGTCCTTCCAGCTAACTCCGTTACCATTTAGCCGTTAAGTCAGGGGCATTTTTGGCATTTCACTACACAGGGACCATTTATGAGGTTTTCAATTACTTTTTTTAAATAAATAAATAAATAAAATTTAATATGCAAGGGTCCCACCTCTCTCTCTCTCTCTCTCTCTCTCTCTCTTTTTCTCTCTGTGTGTGTGTGTGTGTGTAAATACTCACAAGAAAAACAGAGTAGCGACAACCATGGCAGCCAACAAATTTGCAACCATGGTGCACACGAATACAAACAACATCACACTCATTCTCATTTATGCTGTTCTTGAATGGACACTCATACTTCTCCTTCTCCTCAACTTTCTCTTCTCTTTTCTCATCATCAAATTTTCCCAATTCTTCGCCCTAAAGCCACACTGTTTGTGGTGTTCTACCCTTCATCATTTCTTAGAACCCGAAAACAGTAATTCCCACTGCGATCTTCTCTAAGAACTACATTCCAAAAAGGTTTCCTTCTTGGGCTTCTACCCAAATCACAAAAAATTGCCAGAAATCAAAGAATTATGTGAAGATTGTTTTCATCTCATCTGGATTTCCAATGCCAGGTGAAACAGAATGATGGGGAAGATGAAAATGAACAGAACTTGAAGTGTTCTTGTTGTGGTTTGAAGTTTCATAAGAAAAGTTTTGATAGATTTGTAGTGACTAGGAATTCTTGTGATGTTTTGGAGCACACTTAGAGCGAAGGTTTGATCAAAAGTTCCAATGATAAAGTTGGATCAGATTCGATGGAAGAAAACCTTAAAATTCAGAGCAGAAAAGAGGCTCAGATGAATTATGACGGGAAAGATATGTGGGATTCAAAAAATTTTGAAATTGAAACAGAATTGAATCAACTTGAAAAGAAGGAAGATTCAACTTCTGATTTTCTCCCACAAGATCTCAAATTCTTCTTTGATCATAATGGTAATCAGTTAGTACCTATTGAATTAGTTTATTCAACAACGGAGGAAAGTCAAAACGTTTCTGAAGCTGATGAAGATCACGCGTCTGGAGATTACGAAAAAGCTCTAGTAATCCAAAACCACCAGATGACAGGGCTTGAATCCACGGAGTTGAAAGAAACTGATAATTCTCTTGTTTTACATGCAAGAAACAGTGAAGTCATTTATGAAAAATCCGATATGTATTTGAGAAACCCCAAGTTTTTGCAGTCGAGATCCAGAAATGATAGGCTATAGATCGGAGACGGTAACTTGTGTAAGCATATCGAATTTTGAGGAAGAAGATAGAGAATATAGGTTGTTGGGTTTTTTTTTATGAGAGAGAGAGAGAGAGAGAGATAGAGAGATGGGGTGGGACCCCTTGCATATTAAATATTATATATTTATTTATTTAAAAAAAAAGTAATTAAAAACCTCATAAATGGTCCATGTGTAGTGGAATGCCAAAAATACCCCCGACTTAACGGCTAAATGGTAACGGAGTTAGCCGGAAGGACCAAATGTTAAAAGTTTTGAAACCACAGGGACCATCTGTGAGGTTTTTTTAACTTAGGGACTAAACTTGATATTTTCGAAAACCACAGGGACCATTTTTGAAGTTTTTTTTATATATATTTTTGCTTAAAAAATATCCAAATAGTCACATGCACTACATGTTTCCTAAGTGACTATGTATCGTAATGGTGTAAATTGTAAAAGATTTGAAGGACCATTAGAAAACGTATAGTACACATATCTAAAAATAGACAAGGAAACTTGTGTAAAGAGTGTAGGTCCGTATCAAAGTGATACCATGTACTTCATATCTTATACACTATTTATATTGGCATTTTCCTCTATGATAAATCGTTTTTGAGATTGACACCTTTGTCCTTATAAAATTTTCCATTTTTAGTGTATTCGTAGTTCCAACATGAGGACCACTACAAAATGTCAAAGTTCAACTGTAATAATACAACGAGAATAATAATCTACCCTAATAAATAAGAATGATTTTGCCATATGTCCTTCTCTTATTCAATTTGTCACATGTCATTTTGTCATAATTTAGAGATATATTTATTTTCCACTTATCATTTATTTCATTTTCCATTTCTAATATATTATTAATTAGTTTCCATAAATTAAACCTACCATAATGATATTAATTTCAAATTTTAAAATTTAAATTTCAATTTCATTTTCAAATAAATTTACAGTTTAAACCTTTGTGTTTAGCATTTTGTTATAATTAACTTGTTTAGTATACGGGTCTGATAACTAAACAATAATATTAATTTATTTATTTTTTGCATGTTTTTTTTTTCTCATAATTTTTATTTATTTAAAATTTCGAATTCAAATAAACTTCTCATTTAATCGTTTCTATTTAACATTTTGTTTTAATCAACCCGTATAATATACGAGTTTCACAACTAGTAAAGTATTATTGTAAGCTCTGGTTCGCTATGACAAATAGTCTTTACCGCGACGACATATATCGTTACTGAAGGTATCAAAGTCGTCTGTACTTGGTTCTCATACAATTAAAACCAAAAAGAAAAAAAAAATCAATACGACAATATGTTGTTGCTAACTTGCTATAGGTCTAACTTCCAAAATATACGGAGGCCTATCGCCATTCAAATTATATTATATTATTTTTTTTTCATATTTCAAAAAATATATAAAATAATACAAATAATCCTAGAAAACATGTAAGACAATATTGTCAATGAAAGATTTAATACAAAATTGTTCAAATTTCAATAGAAGTTTTCAGAGCTAAATACATATCATTCAAATTAGTTCAATAGTATAAACTAACTAATCGTCGTTTAAAGATTCCTCGTAATCATTCTCCTCATGTTGTTGTGGTGATGGTGTTCGATTCATGCTAGCCGTATACACATAGATCTTAAATGTAGATGGCGATGGTAATGTTTGCTTATTAGAAGTTAGACATGTTGACCGCCATCATATTAATAATTTTTTTTGAAGCACCCATCCTAAGACCTAAGCTAGTTTGAAGTATTAATTTAAAACCGATAGTAAAACTATATAAAACAATTTCACATGCAGAAGTCCCAAAAACACAAAACTGTAATACAAACGTAGTTTAAAAATATACAAGAGGATATTACAACCAATCAAGAGACTAATTAATATAACAAAGTCTTTACCACTTAAAATATAATAAATCTTCTTAGTTCTCCAAGTGACACTTCTTATCTCCACTCATTTGTTTTATGATCAATCTTACTTTTCATTTAAACATATGTCAAAAGGGGTTGGATATATATATATATATATATATATATATATATATATATATATATATATATATATATATATATATATATATATATATATATATATATATATATATATATATATATATATATATATCCGGTAAGTAATTTTTTTTTCGACTTATTTTTTTGGCGAAGGTGAATTTTTTTTTTCTTGATTTACCTAAAAATGAATCATGAAGGTGTTTTTTTGGAATTTTTTTCTTGTGAATCATCTTACTTTTGAATCATCTAATGATTCATTTCATTTTTTGCTAAGAAAATATGCATCTAAAAAAATTTCTTACCTTCCTACCAAAAATTTCCCTTTTATTTGATCTTGACTCTCTCTCTCTCTCTCTCTCTCTCTCTCTCTCTCTATATATATATATATATATATATATATATATATATATATATATATATATATAGAGAGAGAGAGAGAGAGAGAGAGAGAGAGGAGCGGAACACGGACAACATTATTAGAGAGGCTGAAACTAAAACTTAAAAAAAAAAAAGAATATGAAAAAGCTTAATTTGGTTTACATTTACAACATATCAAAGAAACCTTATACTTTTTGTTTAAGTATTAGTTTTGTAACAATTTATCTCAAACTCTAATTAGACAACTAAACAATGCAAATATAAACACAAAAATAAAAAGAATAATAAAAGCATGCCATCGTCTCAAATTCTGTCATACATACGCATTAGGAAAAAAAATTATATTTTATGGTCTCTTAAGAAAAAAAACCAAAGCTATATCCTAAACAACTTAATAAAATATATATGTGACTAATAATCATATGTATGTAAATATCTATGAAAGGATAAAAAAAAAAAGTCAGCAGCTATCGTTGTAGTCTGAGTGATTGTGATGAGGCACAGGGTAGCATAGAGAGGCACAAGTGACTACAGTCTACTAATGTATTATACCCATCGACAAGTAAATAAAAAGCAATAAAGAAACCTTAAAGCAACTCTAAATCTCTAACAAGAGAAAGAACAAAACATAACACAAAAGGGAAAGAAGATGTATGACTTACATGTAAAGCAAGGTTGTAGAGATTTACTGACGTCGGTTGGTTCTTCGGCGATCGTAGTCGCGAAAGCCAGAGAGGCAGAGAGCCCGGACATTCGATGGCAGGGGTTCATCGACTCAAATATTTTGACAACCATGTAACCGAGACTACAAGAAGAGAGGCACCGATGATTGATGATTAAGGTTTAAGTTTTGAGTTTTACTTTTTATAATTTAATAATGTTTGAATTTTCTTTCCATGGTTATTAAAAACTAAAATTTTTCAATATTTTCTTTTCGGATGATAAGTTTTTTCCTTCAAATTAGGAATTATAGGTAGGGTAAATGTCACTATAGCCCATTCAACTATCGTCATATATTCTATTTGGTCACTAAAGTATTTTTTTTACTCAATAGGTCATTAAACTTACAACTTGCATGTCTATTAAGTCATTTTCGTTAGTTTTTAACAGATCTTCCGTTAACTAGTAATTATAATTTACAAGAATAGTCCCTATGATTTCAGTTTCTTTCGTGGTTGGTCTTATACCAACATAGTTCATCACCGACGTCACCACCGTTTAATTCCGACAACCACCACCCTTTACCTCGGGCAACCCCGTCAACTATTATACTCAACCTTTCTCTTACACCCACTTCATATACATCATATTTCTCTCTCTATATATAGAACCTCATTCTTCTTCCAGCTTCTATCTCCTTCAAGAACACTAATTACAATGGAAGAAAGTTCCATTGATAATCAAAGCACAACTACAGAAACAACTTCAACAGTTGCAGCACCGGTGACTACGCTTCCATTGATCGGCAGTGGGGGCAGCATGGTTCTTGACACCGATGAAGCGGGGTTGGAAGCTAGTTTCTTTAATTCTCATTCAAAAGTTGAGATCGACGCTTTGTTGAGGAAACACGCATATAATGATGAGCTAGAACAAAGTAAGAGAAGACAGTCACCCCCAGCGAAAACTTGGTCAACGCCCGGGAACAACTTTTTGAGAAGACAGTCACCCCCAGCGATGTCAGAAAACTGAACCGGTACCAAAGCAGCATGTAGAGAAGCACTTACCGTTGCAAAGTGGAAGCACTTCCAAAGGAGTTCTTTTACATTTCGAAGACATCGGGATGAATGTATGGAGATTTTGTGATTTTGTTACTCATACTTGAATAGTAGCCAGAGCTACGTTTTAAGCAAAGGTTGGAGCCGATTTGTGAAGGAAAAGAACTTAAAAGATGGTGACATTGTGAGCTTTCAGATATCCATGGGTTCAGACAAGCAACTTTACATCGACTGGAAGACAAAAAACAGGTCAGGTAGCTCTAATATTCAAGAACAAGCAACTTTACAACATGTTCAAGAACGGTAGTGATGTAAGTGACGAACGATGCTAGTAAAGGACCAACCACGAAAGAAATTGAAATCATAGGGACCATTCTTGTATATTATAATTACTAGTTAACGGAAGATCTGTTAAAAACTAACGAAAATGACTTAATAGACCTGTAAGTTGTAAGTTTAATGACCTGTTGGGCAAAAAAAATACTTTAGTGACCAAATAGGATAAATGACGATAGTTGAATGGGCTATAGTGACATTTACCCTTATAGGTATTCTCAAATACTTTAAATTTTTACTTTTGTCACGATTTCCTTTCAAGTTTCTATAATTACGTTCTTCTAAATTGAATAACTATACATAATCAATATATATATATATATATATATATATATATATATATATATATTAACAGGTTAAAACCAGGGGGGTCATGGCCTCCTTGGCCCTTAATCCGCCTATATATATATATATATATATATATATATATATATATATATATATATATATATATATATATAGAGAGAGAGAGAGAGAGAGAGAGAGAGAAAGAAGAAATATGTGGTTGTTAGGTATGTATTGTTAGGTATAGAACCCTCGAATACATGGTCGTTCTAATAGAAATTCTACCTAATTTGTTTCCCGGTTTTAAGGGTGCCTTACCTCTTGTTCGCCTTTTCCCCTTCTCTGTTATCCAATCATCGTTTCTCATCTTGCGAACATTCGACGGTAGTCATTCTTATTTGTTGCAATCAACAATCGATCCATGTTATATTTGTTCTCCATCACTACAATCTGCATTTATCATCATTCGTTCATTTAATCTATTAATTAAAGGATCCACATAATCAAATTTCTTTATATTAATATTGTTGATTTTTCATCTTTTATAATTTTAAATGTTGGTTTTTCATTCAAAAAAAATTGAATGAAAAAGCACATATTTATATATTAAAAAGTAACTTCTTTCACCTTAATACCTTTAAAAGCACCAATTATCACATTTGGAGCACATTTTTAGTAGAACATTACATTTTTAAACTTATACATCGAACCAAACAATACAAGAATGATAGTACAATAATAATAATGAAATGTATGATATAGACTTACATACTCAAACTTAAGTCATATTAGTCTCTACCTTGATAGGGTTTAAGAATGTCAAAAAGCGATAAACGATTTCACACAAAGTAATAACGCAAAATGAAAAAAAAAATACAATCAATTATGTGGTTCAGATGATCAATTATGTCCACAGGCGAACGAGAGAGAGAGAGAGAGAGAGAGAGAGAGAGTTTTGCTTTCTATGAAATGGCTTTTTATACAATAGCTTACACTAATTCAAGTGATATAAAAACTAGTTATTTGACCTAAAACTGTCAATAAGGTCAAGCCCATACAATCTAACAAAAAACTTGGTCTGCCTAGCGGCCATAAGGTCAAAGGTGAATTAGTCCCTACAACTTAACAAAGTTTTCGTCTCATTTGTCTTTGAGGGGTTCCCTAGGCACCTTAAAGTGATGATGGTTAAATTAGAAAATGATTTTGAAGATAATAACAAAGCGTATAAACAAAAAAATAAAGTCTAACACCAAGTAACCCATGAACCATCACATGTGTACCATACAAAGGACTTGCAAGACCTAACATATAGTGAAGCATTCTAGAATGTCATCACAAAAACAATTGAATGTGTAACACTTTCAATGTCTTTCATCAAATATGTATATGATAAAAAGAAACTAAGAGATAGAAATGAGCAAGTCACCAATTTAGTAAGTTTATGGATCATCTTATGCGTAGTCAAACACAATAAATGGTCAAGTGCTAAGAACAACCTAACATTCATCCTCATATTCTCAACCATTAATAGCATTATCATGAATGTTCTAGATTATCTAGTTTATGAGTTCCTATGCCATGATTGTGGTGTCATCACCGCAACACCCCTATTAGGGGTAGTTTAAAATACTTTTAAAAATCAGTTGATTTTATAACACCCCGACTCCCAAGTATAAAAATTTATAGCTTATGGTCATATTCTTAGACCTACTCGATGAGTTGGATGCCCCCAACTCGTCGTGTAGAAATGGATCAGGCCGCATGATCTTGTTGGAATAGTGTCTAAGGCTGTAACTATATTTGGCAAGTATTTGACCCGGTTGAGCATGGTCCTTTTGGGTTGCCTTCACCATAGCAACTTGACAGGATGATTTATAATGAGAGAAGAAATATTATTAATATATTATGAGAATAATATAAAGAATAATAATATTATTATTTGATTAATATAAGTCATAAATTAATTAGGAATTAATTTGGTGACTTAAAGAGGTTAATTGAATAAAGGAGCATAAACTGTCAAATGTGTGATAGTTGTATTTTGGGCTATGGATCTCTATGGATAAGAGGGTGGACGATTTTAGGGTTTGGAGAAGCCTAGAAATCGTCCAAGGCCTAGTCCATAGGGATTATTTGATTGCTTAGGGCCTAAGTTATTAAATTAGGGTTTAAGGTGTAACCCTAGTAGCCAATAGTATATATAGACCCTTAGGGTGGAGGAAATCGGCACTCTTGCATCCCAAGAAACCCTAGAGCCGATTTTCTCACCCTCCTCTCTCTCTATTATCATCCTCTTGCTAGTTGGTGTTTGTAAGCCATTAGAGGAGTGACAATTGTGACTCTAAGCTCCAAAGACAAGAAGATTCAAGCAAGCAACTCAAGGTATTCCTTTAGATCTGATTTCATATGTTATGATTTGAATGTTTACACTAGATCTATCAATACAAGTCTTGGATACATTGCATGTTTAATTAGAGAAACCTAGATCCAAGCATTAGGGTTTGCATGTGCACATAGGAAAGTTCTTATGGCTCAAACCCATCAGATCTATGGGGTCTACTTGACGAGTTTTAGGACCCTGTATCGACGAGTAGGAGCTGGAAAATGAAACCCTAATATCCAGGATTTTGCACCCTATTTAAAGGGTTATTAGCCTCCCTTACCGTCCCTCTTGAGCTCAGAAAACCCTAATCTCGCCTACTCTCCATTTTTGTGTGTAAAGAAGCTTGGAAGGTGGATTTTGTGAAGAGGCTTGAAATCTAAGGAGCTTGGAGCAAAGAGAAGCTAGTAGATCTGACTGTTCTTCATCTTGGCATCATTTTAAAGGTAACATGTCGTTACCTTGACTTATCTTTAGCTAGATCTCTTCATGCAAAGAGTTAGGGCCATTTTCTAGTTAGTTGTGGGTTATTTCGGGTATTGGGCATGATCTGAAGTTGTAACTTCGGTTTTGGACTCCTCTTGGTCCCTATAGTCATAAGGTTATCAGATTTAGCAAGCATTGGCCCTTCTCTTTGGGTTAAACCTTTCCCTTAGCTTGGTTTTGGCATTTAGGACCATGCATGTACGTAAAGTTTGCAACTTTACGTGGAAACCATACCCTAGGAGATTAGATCTGCAATTTGGAGCTTTGGGGTAGCTTAAAAACGTATGGATGAGAAATGGATTGAAGGGACTCGACAAGTTGCATAGCCAACTTGAGTCGGATGAAGATTGTTTGTATTGGTTCTACATGAACTCGACGAGTGAGTAAGAAGACTCAAAGAGTTAGTTCGGGTTTTTTCCCGACATTGGGACAACGCACTGACTCGACGAGTTGCCTAGAAACTCGGCGAGTCAACTAGGGTTTTCACGGTTTCCCAAGTTCTTAAGGAACTTAACGAGTCAGTAGAGTACACTCAACGAGTTGGGTCAACATCGACTGTTGACCTTGACTATTGACTTTGACTTTGACAAAGGGTTGACCAGTTTGACTTCTCAGAGTATTTTAGTAAATTGGGAATTTATGAAAGTGGATCGTTGGTGGATGTAAGTGTTGGATTAGTGTCTAAGGCTGTAACTATATTTGGTAAGTACTTGACCCGATTGTGCATGGTCCTTTTGGGTTGCCTTCACCATAGCAACTTGACAGGGTGATTTATATAGAGAGAAGAGATATTATTATTAATGTATTATAAGAATAATATGTTAAAGGAATACTGATATTATTTGATTAATATAAGTCATAAATTAATTAGGAATTAATTTGGTGACTTAAAGAGATTAATTGAAGAAAGGGGTATAAACTATCAAATGTGTGATAGTTGTATTTTGAGCTAAGAATCCTTATGGATATGGGGTGGATGATTTTAGGGATATGGATCACCTAGAAATCGTCCAAGGCATTATCTAGAAGGGATATTGGATTGCTTTGAGGTTAAGTTATCCAATTAGGGTTTTAGGGTGAAACCCTAGGAGCTCACAGTATAAATAGACCCTTGGGGATGTGGAAATCGACAACCTTGTTATTGGAGTAACCCTAGAGCCAATTTCCCTCTTCCTTACCTCTCTCAAATCATCTTCTAGCTAGTTGGTGTTTGTAAGCCATTAGAGGAGTGACAATTGTGACTCCAAGCTCCAAGAAGAAGAATATCTTATGTCTAAAACCCATCAGTGGTATCAGAGACATGATTGGTTTCAATTGAATGTGATGCTTAACTGTTTTGCTTGCTGAAAGACGTTTTTCTTCACCTCTATCCGACCCAACTCGGCGAGTCAGTGTTTGGACTCGGCGAGTTGGCCCTACTCGGCGAGTCCAAAGCTTGACTCGGCGAGTTCCAGCGTCAGACAGAGGATAATTCGGGATTTTATTGTTGTTTTGTCTTGGATTGATACCTAAATCGTTTTATTAAGTATAAATCCGAATTTTAACCTAATTTAATGATTATCCTTGACATAAGAATATATAATTTCAAATCCTGTGAATATTAATTATTTATATTATAAATATGGACTATTTAAGATTATTTGGTAATTATCTAATGACTAAAATTGGATTAGGTCAAAAATAGATAATTATGAAATTAATTGTTTAATTTGAATTATTTTTTATTTGATCTCTATTGTTTTGAAAAGTTCAATATTTATCCTGAAGTTTTGAAGTTTGAATTTGGTGATTAATAGTTTAATTTAGAAGAATTTAAATTTCAACCCCTAGAATTTTACAAGTTTAAAATTCAACCATATACTATTATATTATTAAAGCTTAATAAATATATAAGTAAAATTAAAATGCTAGTCTTACCGTTAGTAGGCCTTATTCACAAAGCTGGTCTATAAGGTGGGTATAAGGTTGTTGCCTATAAAATGGCACTTAATGGGTGTACACTCACACCCACCGCTTGCTTAACTGGTGGAGGGTCGTTAGCCGAACGGGTAGGATAGGGAAACTCTCTCTCCTCATTAATAAATATAATGAATCTATAAAGTAACTAAACTATTTTATAAAATTCCCAATCTTAGCTACTTTAGGAAAAGTGAATTGATGCAATCCCATGAAATTGCACTTTGCAACCTTGCTAAGAAGTTAGTGGAGCGTGTGTGGTTTACCGGCACAGTAATTGGTTCTAAGCAAAGGTGACAAAGGGTGATTCATTGTTTATCATAGTTCGATGGAGCGTGTGTGGTTTACCGGCACATCGAATGGGTGATTGTAACAATGAAGGCACCGTGTAGATTTGCATGGTTATTCACAACCGCTTTGTGATCCTCGGTATCCCAGTCACAAACTAGAGGGACATATCGAGATTTAAACATGCCATTGAAAGGTTCAATGAATCTCAAAGAAAATCTAGGAATTCTCAATAAAAACTTAAGGTTATGTTTTCAAGGTGAAGAATTACTGAATCGTCATTCACTTACCTCCAAATTATTTGCATGTTGGATTACGGCATCCCTTTTCTAATATGTAAATAATGTTGTTGGGTCCTAGCCCTAATTTTTCATTTTGGGTGTTTAATTAGGGATCCAATTCTAATCAAACTTTGTCCTTTCTAATTGTAGATGTCAAACGCAAACAACGTTGCTCCTAACTCATTCACGTTAATGAGTCTTTGCCAAAAGGTGACCTTCGATTGTACAAACTTTAGCGAATGGATAAGATACATTCGCACCATTGCACGCTACGAGGACAAAGAGTATGTCCTCGACGAAAAGCTCGAGAAGGTCAACCCAGAAATCGCTACTCCCGAAGAGATGGTTATCTTTGAGACACACGAACGTGATGCAACGAAAGTCCATTGCATCATGATAGCCACTATCAACCAAGAATTCCAAAAGTCTTATGAGGACATGTATCCCTATGAAATGCATCAAGAATTGATGGAGAGGTACCACCAAAGTGCGAGGCAAGAGCGCTACGAGATCATCACCAACATGATCACCGCCAAGATGGGAAGTGGAGAATCGTTAACCGTGCACTTGCAAAAAATGCAAAGATATGTTGATCGTCTTCGCAAGTTAAATGTTAACTTTGGGGAGGATTTGGCCATCGACATTGTTCTTCACTCCTTGCCTTCAT
Source organism: Lactuca serriola (assembly GCF_051521515.1). Lineage (NCBI taxonomy): Eukaryota > Viridiplantae > Streptophyta > Magnoliopsida > Asterales > Asteraceae > Lactuca > Lactuca serriola. The sequence continues at coordinate 163,225,613 of NC_136409.1, forward strand.
GCTACAACCAATTTAGGATGACCTACCACATGAACAAGGAAGAGGTCACCCTAAGCAAACTCCAAGGACTCCTAGGGACTGCTGAGAGCAACCTAAAGGACAAGTCTGTTGCACCAACTCTCGCACCAACCGCTGCTCCTGTTTTGGCTATAGGACAGGGAAGGGGCAAGAAGAGGAAGGCTCTGTCAAAGAGCCACTACAAAGGAAAGTCCCAAGATGGTTCCTCTTCTAGTGGGACCGAGGTTGATCCCTCCAAGCCCAACCCTAACCCGAAGGAGGCAGAGTGCCATCATTGCCAAAAAATAGGGCATTGGAAGAGAAGCTGCCCGGAATATCTGCAAGCCATCAAGGATGGAAAGATCAAGCCATCTTTTGCAGGTATATACACAATTAAATCTAACGATTCATCTCATACTATTTCTTGGGTTCTTGATACATGATGTGGTTACCACATTTGTTCTGATTTGTAGGGACTAAGAAGAGATAGAGATGTGGAGCAAGGAAGAATAAATCTAATCACGAGAAACAGAAGATCGTCGCCTGTCACCAAGATTGGAGTGTATTCTTTAGGGCTTAGTAATGGATTAGGTTTAGATTTAAATAATTGTTGCTACTCGCTAGATATGGCAAGAAACATCATTTCATTTCGTGGTTTGTTTAGACAAGGATTTAGATATTCGTTTAATAATATGAATGGTTCTATTTATGCTTATCTAAATGGTTTTTTATACTTTGAAGCAATGTCTTGTAATGGAATTTATGAAACTGTTATCGTTGTAGATAACCTAGGAAATGATGTGTTGTGTATGGATTCTTCCAATAGTGTGGATAAAGCATCTTTGTGGCATTGTCGTCTTGGACATGTCAACAAGAAACGCATAGCCCAACTCCAAAAGGATGGAGTGTTGGAGTCATTCGACCTTAGGGAAGATGACACGTGCGAATCTTGTTTACTTGGAAAGATGACCAAGTCACCCTTCATTGGCACTTGTGAGAGGGGTGAGGGTTATTGGATCTCATACATACCGATGTATGTGGGCCCTTTAGATCCACCACAAAGGATGGAAACCGCTTCTACGTGACTTTCACCGATGATTATAGTAGATATGGGTATATTTACTTAATCAAGCACAAGTCTGAAACGTTTGAAAAGTTCAAAGAGTTCAAGAATGAAGTGGAGAATCAATTGGGCAGGAAGATCAAGATGCTTCGATCCGATCGAGGAGGAGAGTACCTAAGTCTTGAATTCCACGACTATCTCAAGGAATGCGGAATAGTTTCGCAATTGACGCCACCTAGGACACCGCAGTTAAATGGTGTGGCAGAAAGGCGCAATCGAACCTTGTTAGACATGGTTCGTTCTATGATGAGTCGTGCTTCACTACCCATCTCATTTTGGGGGTATGCCTTAGAGACTGCCGCCCATATCCTTAACCAAGTCCCTACAAAGAAGGTTGCCAAAACACCTCACGAGATGTGGACATGGAAAGCTCCCTCGTTGGCACATATCAAGGTTTGGGGTTGTGAAGTTTTCGTAAGACGACAAACTCATGACAAGCTCGAATCTCGTAGTGAGCGATGTATTTTCATCGACTACCCGCAGAAATCCTTTGGATATCTCTTCTATAGACCAAGTGACAATGTTGTCTTCGTTGCGAGGAGAGGGGTTTTCCGAGAACGAGAACTCATAAACCAAGGAGACAGTGGGAGGCAGATCGATCTTGAAGAGATTCATGAGTTGAGTGATGAAGGAACCTCTACCGCTGGCGCTCAACCCGAGGAGGAAACTCCGGTTGAACCAATTGACGAGTCCTTACCTCTTAGACGTTCCGAAAGAGTTAGAGTTCAACCCCAGTTGTATTGTTTTCATATTACTACCGAAAGGGACACGTATATTAGTGATAGTACACTAATAAGTCTAGATGAACCTAATTGCTATAAGGAAGCCATGGCAGGCCCGGAGTCTGCAAAATGGAAAGATGCGATGGACAGCGAGATTCAATCCATGTATGACAACCAAGTTTGGAATTTGGTTGACAATGTGCCCGGACGTTAGACAGTTGGGTGCAAATGGATCTTCAAGAAGAAGACCGACGTGGATGGGAATGTGCACATGTATAAGGCACGACTGGTGGTGAAGGGCTTTAATCAAACTCCCGGAGTTGACTATGATGAAACCTTCTCACCAGTTGCTAAGATAAAATCTATTAGGGTGATGCTAGCCATTGCCGCATTTCATGATTATGAGATATGGCAAATGGATGTCAAGACCGCTTTCCTTAATGGGAAGTTGGCTGAGGATGTTTACATGGCTCAGCCAGAGGGTTTTGTCGATCCGAAGCATCCAAATAGAGTGTGCAAGCTTGAGAAGTCCATTTATGGACTTAAGCAAGCATCTCGCAGATGGAATCTTTGCTTTGATGAGAAAGTCAAAGAGTTTGGATTTGTACGAAGCGAAGATGAATCATGTGTATATGTCAAAGCCAGTGGGAGCATAGTTAGCTTTCTCGTTTTGTATGTCGATGAGATACTGCTCATAGGAAACGACATCCCGACTCTGCAAGAGGTAAAGTCCTGGCTCGGGAAGTGTTTCGCTATGAAGGACCTCAGAGAGGCTTCCTATATATTGGGAATAAGGATAGTGAAAGAAAGAAGTAAGAGACTAATAGGACTTAGTCAAAATACTTACTTAGATAAGGTACTAAAACGTTTTAGTATGGAAAACTCGAAGAAGGGAGAACTACTGATACAAAGTAATACAAAGTTGAGTAAGACTCAAAGTCCGAGTACCGAAGCCGAGATAGCTGAGATGAGCCGAGTACCTTACGCTTCCACAGTTGGCTCATTCATGTATGCTATGACTTGTACTCGTCCTGATGTGGCCTTTGCTTTGAGCATGGTCAGTATATATCAAGGGAATCCTGGAAAAGCGCATGGATTACGGTCAAGAACATCCTTAAGTACCTTCGGAGGACCAAGGAATGGTTTCTAGTCCTTGGAGGGAGTGACGACTTAAAGGTGCGAGGGTATAGTGACGCCAGTTTCCAGACCGACAGGGACAACTACCGTTCGCAGTCGGGGTGGGTATTTACCCTTAATGGAGGAGCGGTAACTTGGAAAAGTTCCAAATAGGAAACTGTAGCTGATTCAACGTGCGAATCAGAGTACATTGCAGCGAGCGAATCTTCAAAAGAGGCAATATGGTTGAAGAACTTCATTGGCGATCTTGGAGTTGTTCCTGCTATAAAGGAGCCCATGGAAATTTTCTGTGATAATGAAGGAGCGGTTGCCTTGACCAAGGAACCGAGGGATCATGGTAGATCTTGGCATATCGACAGAAAATATCACTTTATTAGACATCGAGTAGAAGAAGGACACCTTGTGGTTAAGAGGATATCATCAGAAGATAACCTAGTAGATCCGCTTACGAAGGGACTGAGCAGGGTTAAGCACTTGCAGCATGCTAGGAGTATTGGGCTGAAAGATGATATTAGTTTAGATTAGATAGTTTTAGAAACATGTAATAGGTAAATGTAATTGACATTTGATGATTAAATAAAAGAGTATTGTTTATAAGTAAAGTTACTATCTTATGTTAATTGTTTAGCTATTGTTTCCCTTTGCATGTTTTGACTTCCAGAATAATTGAGTTTATTAAGAATAATCAAATTATTCAAACTGTCCACAATCGTTCATATGTTCGAAGTAGGTATGAATGAAGATTGTCATGAATTGGTGTGTAGATTGTCTAAATGGTATTAAACATAGCAAAGGTTTGCTGCAATGTTCATGAGTGCTTATGAACAAGTTTTGAGCATTGGAATAAACCCGCGCTTGCTGGAATCACTTTGGGGTGATTGCAAGACGATAATATCATATGGTCTTAAAACATAGATATATGGTTTATTATTTACTAATTGGTTGTTAATGAGTGCTTATGAACAAGTTTTGAGCATTGGAATAAACCCGCGCTTGCTGGAATCACTTTGGGGTGATTGCAAGACGATAATATCATATGGTCTTAAAACCTAGATATATGGTTTATTATTTACTAATTGCTTGTACATTGATAATGTGAAACCGCATTAGAAAATTGATGTCATAAAACGCATTGTTGTGTATAGTTGATTAGTCGATAAGTAAATGCATATAAGTCGAAGTTTATCTGTTACTTTTATCCTAAGAGGGTAAAAGCGATATCACGGCCGCTCGATGATTTGATTTGACTTATGTGTCGGGCCCGGTCAGGACTGAATTGATGTGTTCAATTAAGTTCTATGTCAAATAAATCTGAGATTGAGAAAATAGTTGTTGGACAATAAGTATGACAATGTTTCATGAAATCGTCTGCACGATATCAAAACAGAGGACTGTACGATCCCTTATCTAAATGACAGGTTATTGATAAGATCATAGTTGACAGTGTTTTTGAGAGCTGCGATTGCTAATCGGATTGTGTTTGCGTTTATAGTTACTAGACTTATCCAAGTGGGAGACTGTTGGATTAGTGTCTAAGGCTGTAACTATATTTGGTAAGTACTTGACCCGATTGTGATGGTCCTTTTGGGTTGCCTTCACCATAGCAACTTGACAGGGTGATTTATATAGAGAGAAGAGATATTATTATTAATGTATTATAAGAATAATATGTTAAAGGAATAATAATATTATTTGATTAATATAAGTCATAAATTAATTAGGAATTAATTTTATGACTTAAAGAGATTAATTGAAGAAAGGGGTATAAACTGTCAAATGTGAGATAGTTGTATTTTGAGCTAAGAATCCTTATGGATATGGGGTGGACGATTTTAGGGATATGGATCACCTAGAAATCGTCCAAGGCATTATCTAGAAGGGATATTGGATTTCTTTGAGGTTAAGTTATCCGATTAGGGTTTTAGGGTGAAACCCTAGGAGCTCACAGTATAAATAGACCCTTGGGGTTGTGGAAATCGACAACCTTGTTATTGGAGTAACCCTAGAGCCGATTTACCTCTTCCTTACCTCTCTCAAATCATCTTCTTGCTAGTTGGTGTTTGTAAGCCATTAGAGGAGTGACAATTGTGACTCTAAGCTCCAAGAAGAAGAAGATTTTCAAGCAAGTAACTCAAGGTATTATTCTAGATCTGTTTTCATATGTTTTGATTGTTAGTTTACAATAGATCTAGCCATGAAAGTCTTGGATTTATTGCAAGTTCAATTAGAGAAACCTAGATCCAAGCTATAGGGTTGTATGTGCACATAGGAAAGATCTTATGTCTAAAACCCATTAGTAAGTGATTGAGTTTGGAGTTGTATTTGGAGAGTTGACATTATCATCCCGAGCTACTTGTAAGATGAGATGGAGAGTTGACATTATCATCCAAAATCTAAAGAAGGGAAAATTGAGTGTCACTGAATACGCTACAAGCTTTACGGAGAAGATGAAGCTTATTCCATACCTAATTCCAACTGAACTTTCCAAGGTCAACAAATTTGCCAATGGATTACCAGCGGACTTTGGTCCGATAGTCAAGCAAGCAACCACTCTGAAAGCCGCCATATGGGCAGCCAAGAATGTTGAGACCCAAATAAGGGAAAAGGGTGTAACGCCCCATTTCTGGTATGTTGCTTCCGTAGCATTTATTTAGAAGTTTTCGAGAGAGACTCGACGAGTCTATGGCCCGACTCGCCGAGTAGGGACGAGATTTCGAGCACGTGTTAGTCAGCGACTCGGCGAGTCCATATTCGGGACTCGGCGAGTCTGCCTGCCAGGTAGAAACCCTAAATCCCCGGGTTTGCACCCTATTTAAACCACCTTATGAGCCCCAAACTCGTCCCCTTCACCCTCAGAGCACCATTTAGCAAACCCTAATCATTTCTTTGAGTTATTGAGCTTTTCTTGTGTGAATCTTGGAGTTTTGAAGAGAAGAAGGAGGCTAGATCCAAAGGAGAAGAAGAAGATCCAAAGTCTTGCACCCATTTCAGAGTTTATTGAGGTATTAACCGAATCCCTTCTGTTTCTATGATTGATTTCTCTTTAACAAGCATATTTAGCCTCTTTTAGCCATTTCTTAGCTTGTTCTTAGTAGAGAGATCACATTAGATTGATTAGCCTTCGGATATAGCCATGTTTTAGTTCCAAAATCGTAGATCTATCACCTTTATGGAGCCATTTTGCATGATAACCCTAGATCTACTCTTCTAAGTGCCTTTTTAGCCTTTATCTCCTTTTTCATGTGTTGTACACGTAAAGTTGGAAACTTTACGTGGTAAATCAGCCTTAGAAACTCAGATCTATAAATTGTATGCGGTGGTTTTGATCAGAATCGAGTTTTTTAGGATCTGCATGCATGTGACTCGGCGAGTCGTTCTTCGGACTCGGCGAGTCCGGTCGCGAGTCCCCGATCTTTACCCGTTGGGTGATTCCGAGTGGAGGCCAGTGAGCAGTAGGATAGATTCAGTGAGTCGAAGGGTAGACTCAGTAATGGTGGGACTCGACGAGTTGTTCATACAACTCGGCGAGTCCAAGACAATCTTCTTAGATCGAAGAACAACTCGTCGAGTTGTTCATATGACTCGGCGAGTCGGATGCAGATTGTCTGAGTTTTTGAATCGAGAGGGTACTCGTCGAGTCGATGCCATGCTCGACGAGTAGCCACGAGTAGGGTTGAGAAGTGAGACTAGGGACTCGGCGAGTTGGCGGCCCAACTCGGCGAGTCAGGTCAACTGTAAGTTGACTTTGACCGGGAGAGTTGACTTTGACCAGGGGTAAAAGAGTCATTTTACCCAATGCAGTGATTAGCATCTGATTGAGTGTGTTATGGAATTGTAGCCGGGGAGATACCGGAGCAGCAGCAGTTAGTTACCAGAGCCATACACACAACAGCCAGTTCACGAGGTGAGTTTCCTTCCAGTAGGAACGGGTCTAAGGCCACAATGCCGGCCCGTTCAGTTAGCCGTAGTTTCTGGACTTCGGTCCAATGCAGTAGTTAGTATGTTGGACGCCTCCGTGGCTCAGACAGGATTTATGTGTTTATGCTAATTGATATGTTATGCTATGTTGTGATTCAGTCAGTCAGCTTCGGACTTCGGTTCGATGTAGGGGACAAGGTCCCAGTCAGTTAGCTTCGGACTTCGGTCTGATGTAGGGGACAAGGTCCCAGTCAGTCAGCTTCGGACTTCGGTCCGATGTAGGGGACAAGGTCCCAGTCAGTCAGCTTTGGACTTCGGTTCGATGGAGGGGGCAAGGCCCCAGTTAGCCCGGACTTCGGTCCGATGCAGTGGGCAGGGCCCAGTATGTGCTTTATATGTTATTCCATGGTATGTGGTAGTATCGCGGAGCTCACTAAGCTTCGTGCTTACAGTTTCAATTTTGGTTTCAGGTACTTCCGCAAGCAAAGGGAAGAGCTCGGGATGATGGCATCGCACACACCACAACTTCAGTTTTTGTCCTGGGAGTTGATTCAGTTTTCCTGTTATGTTTGGATACATTGTGATACAGTTTTCCTCACAGTATTTTATCATGTTATTTTGAAACATGCAACGTATGGTTTTATTATGTGATACTTAGTTCCATGGTTTTGTTATAATAAAAATTGAAATTTTTGGGTCGTTTCAAAGGGTCTAGAGAGAGTTGAAGTTGGAGGGAAAAGGAAACACGAGGGATCTTCAATGATCGACAAAGAAACCAAACTCTCGAAATCCGGAGGAAAAGATGAAACCAAGTGGTGTGAAAAGTGCAAGAAGAAGCACTTCGGAAGATGCGATGGAGAAATGACTTGCTATAAGTGTGGTAGGACCGGTCACTATTCGAGAGATTGTACGTTCGACAATAGGAAGTGTTACGAATGTGGAGATGGTGGTCATATTTTGAAGAACTGCCCAAAGAAGGACAAAGCTGCAAAGAAAAACGTACCGCCACAGCCAAAGGCATTCCACATGATCCTCGACGAAGCGAATCAAGGATGAGGATTTTATATCCAAGGATCAAGTTATGAAGTAGCAGTGCGAATAGTAACTTTTGATGTAGCCTATTAGAGGCATAGTATAGGGTGAACTTGAACTTTTGTGTTATAGTTTCAAGAAATAATATAAACCCTGGTTTTGTTATCTGATGTGTTAAATGATTATATGATTTATGTATAGTGACTTGGTTAACTGCGAGACAATACTTGGGACGAGTATGAGTATGTGTGAATGGTAGTAAAGATCTATACTACTGGAAGCACAGGACTCGCACTTGGATCAGGGAAAGTCGCAAGGTTACCAAGAAGCTAGTGATTGGTCTCGTTTTATTCAAGTATGTCATTACCATTGTTTCGGTAATGACTAGTAAGATGGTCGTTATTCCGACCCTAGTGGTCATATAAATTGAGTCCGACTACGATGAGAGGTCATCGGGACACGACCCATTGGTCTATTACAATAGATAAAGGAATGTATTTATCCCAGGAAGAAGAAGGAGTCCGCAATAAGGATTTATTTTGTAACTTGAAGGTTACGATTGAAAGTACAACATAGTACGAAAAGTAGATGTAATATTTGGGCATCGTCTGTAGTCAAGAAAGCCATAGAGTTAAACATTCTTTCAAGGAAACGTAGAAGTTACGGTTATTACCTAGGATGAAGAAACAACGTGTGGAATCATTATGCAAGCCCTATTTCGTTGATGATTCCGGGACGTAATCATCCTAAGGGGGAGATAACTGTAACGCCCGTAGATCAGGGCTGGTCAATTTAGAGACGATAAGCGTCAAAAATGACTTTTTGATAGAAGATTATTTAGAATGAATAGTCTTAACTAAGTTGTAGTATATGTTACAAGGATTTCGTACATATAAAGAACGCTGAAATCCGAGTTATAACGAAGAAGTTATGACCTGTTGAAGTTTCGCGACAGAACCGGCACGACACAGCGCGACGTAAAAAGTGAATTTACGTTAGAGCAATATTTAGCCTTAGCGACCTAAATGAAATTCGTAGAATATGTTAAACCATGAGCGTGCATAAAAAGAACGTCCAAATCTGACTTCGTATGAGGAAGTTATGATTTTTCTAAGTTTCGACATAGTGGTATGTAGCCCGAATACTCGATTTGAGATCGAGCGGTTTTTAGCCGAAACAATCTAAACGAGAATCGAAGATCTCGTTAATTGTAGTGAAACGATAAAAAGATAGGCGAAAACGGACGTCGGATGAAGAAGTTATGAATTTATAACGGAGTTTTCCTGTCCCGGCCTACTAAAATAATATAATAAAAATAAAGTCAAAATTAGCCGATGGAGTCTAAGAGAAAGTTGTAGAGTGTAGTTTCACCTACGCGGGGATATAAAGAACGTCGAAAAAGGAGTTCGTATGAGGAAGATATGAATTTTTGAAGCTTATTAAATATTTCGAAATTAAATTTAATTATAAATTTTCGATATTATCCAAGGGGGGAGTCACCGGGCTTATCCAGGTTACGCCCAGCGTAACCTAAGATTACGCCCAACGTAATTCGAAGTTCCAGCCCCTATAAAAGGAAGTCGAGTGCAGCCGATTCATTTGCTCATTTCTCTTCTTTCTCTCGCGTTTTTGCATCGTTTTTTGTGCAAGAAATATCCCGAAGCCCCGGTATCATTCCCGAGCCCCGAAGCAAGTCCCGAGGCCCCAAAGATCCTGAAAAGTATGATTCCTGAGCCGAAGCTCTGCCCACGAGAAGCCGATTTTTGTGAAGATCTTCCAGATCTACCGAAGAATACTACTTTTACAAGCCGTAGTACTGTCCGATCATCTTCTGATCAAGTGAGTGTGTAGTTACTTTCTTCTAACACATAATTATGAAGTATTTGATATAAAATATGTGTTATGTGTATATTCTGTTGATTATATGTGTGAATGTATATTCACTTTCTTCTAACACATAAATATAAAGTATTAGCTATGAAATACGTGCTATGTGTTATATATTAATTGTCTATTTGAGATGGGCTTGGAATTGATGTTTTTATATGGGTGTTAAATGATTTAAACTATATATGTAGTTTATATCTACAAATATGTTGGGTAGAACATGGGTAGATGAAATAGTTGATGTGTGTTGAAGGAATGTGATAAGAGAAAGGTGAGGATATAATGGTGATGATAATTAGGTGATGATAGATAGGTGATGAATTACTAGTCCAGGCGATGTTGTGGCTACGTATTCATGCGATGATAGTCTATCCCTTATTATGAATTACGAGTCCAGGCGATGTTGTGATTGCGTATTCATGCGATGATAGTCTAACCTTTATTATGATTTACGAGTCCAGGCGATGTTGTGGCTATGTAATTCATGCGATGATACCCTAACCCTTACTAGTCACATATTGAGGGAGTGATCCCCGAATTAGTATTGTCTATATGATGCAGGCGATGATCCTTAGGAAAAGTTCTTAGGAACAAACATATAAGGAAATAAGATGTAAGGAGATGAGAGGTAAACATGACATAGGAGATGACCCTTAGGACAATATCTTTTGGGAAGATTAAACGATAATAATGGGGATGGGTAATTGGGTTGATTGTTTGATAATGGAATATAATAAATGTATTATTGTGGGTTGAAAACCCTATATGCTCACCAGGCTCCCAAGCCTGACCCACTCAGTTTTCTTTACATTACAGGTGATGGCACAAGAGTATAAGTTGGTGGACTTGACGAGAGATTTTGGATTATAGATCAGTAGTCATAAATAACTGTTGTAAGATCTATTTTATACTGTTTATGCTTTTGGTCTGTATCGAAATGACATCCCGAGGTTTTATTATTTAATGAAAATACATTCTCTTTGAGAAATGTTTTGATAAATGGTTATGATATTTTTTTGGGAACAAATTCCGCAACAGTTTTCTTTAAACGATTACTCTGATTTTAAAAAATAAAGCATAAATAAATCGGTCTTTTCTGGCCGTGAAATTGAGGATGTCACATTCTTGATTTTGTTTCAGGTACTTATGATGATCGCGGGAAGCTGAAGTCGTGATCATACATCTCCTTATGTTTTCATGATTTGATTCTGGGATACTCTAACACTAAACTATTTTAAAAACAAATTTTGTAATAATTATTAGTTTTGAATGTTTTAAAAAATTTAAATTTGGCATGACTTTTATGGGTGTTACAGATTTTAATTCCAAAAGGTTTTTTTTAAGTTCATTGGTGTGGAAAATAAAGTCCTAAATACCAAAATAATATTAATTGTTAAAAAGTGTAACATCTCCAAATTCACGGTCATTTTAAATAAAAAATTATTTATGCTTATTCAAAAATCAGAGTAAACATTTTAAAGAATAATATTGCGGAATTTGTTCCTAGAAAAAAATGATAAATATATTATCAAAGCATTTTCGAAGAAATGTATTTTGTTTATATTAAAACTTTGGGATGTCATCGTCAATACAAAAACATAAGCATAAACAAACCTTACAATCATTTACACTAGTGATTTACATCTCCTTTAATCTCTCAGTGTAATGTAGTTTCGTATCGACACCTATGATACAAATAAACTGAATGGTTCAGGTTGGGAAACCTGGTGAGTACATAAAGATTTCAATCCCACAATGTTATATCATATATATATATATATATATATATATATATATATATATATATATATATATATATATATATATATATATATAACTCATAATATATACAATTTCACCTCATATAAGCCATTTTACCCCATCCCGTTGATCCTCACAACGACACGATCTATACTCTTGGATCTAAAATTAACCTCTTTACCTAATCCATACTCCCGGATCAGGTATGTCTAATTCATGCTCTTGGACCAATAACTATGCCTATTCTATACTCTTGAATTAAAGACAATTAACTATGTCTAATCCATGCTCCCGGATTAATGACAAATAACTATGTCCTCTCCATACTCTTGGACTAAGGATAAATGACAATATCTAATTCATGCTCTCGGATCAATGACAAATATTAAAGTTTGACTCTCCGTGCATATATCAACCACACTCATAAGTAGATACTACCCGATATCCATCTAACTTAATTTAGGTTTATTCTGTATCCTAAATTATCATATATTATCAGATATGCTTTTAACACGTATTTCAGGCAATAACAAATATTTCACACGCAAACATATATTTAATACTTTAATCAATACTTGTATTAAAATCATGTTCATGAAAGGGACTATGCACTCACTTTTTAAAGTGATGATTCCAAACTCGGGCAGCGCTTCGCTTCTAACAATTTTATTTTCCTTCGACGAAACCTAGTATCATTACCGCTAGATTGTAGTCTAATATTTATAGCGACTATCTACGAGTGATATTGTTTTATAAGTGTTAAACAATACTTTTCAACCACTATGTACAGACAAGGGCCAAACATGAAACACCGGAGGGCAGGACCATTTTGACATTATAGCACTTCTGAAATCCAACAACCCTATGCGGCCCTTCAAACCAGATTCTCCGTACCACAAGTATTTAAAAAATATTATAATAACACTTTGTATATTATATTTTATAATATATATTGTTTATAAGTTTATAATAACGATATTGAACTTAAACATAAGCTATACTTAAAGTAGGGCAAGCATAACTCACTTACCAGGAGGTTTGGCTAGGAACCGAGCTCTACAGGGGCAGAACTTACGAACCGAAAAGCACTTCTTCTCAGATCCTTCTGGCGCTCCGAGACTCGCCTCTTGGCACTTGGGAAGTACTAAGGCCCGGGAGAAGTTTAGAGAGAAGTTAGAGAGAGTGAGAGAGAGAGAGAGAGAAGGGTTATGGTGTGAATATTTATGGCAACCCTCGCATCCCTTTTATAGGCCTTGGTCTTCGATTACGCTGGGCGTACTCCTCGGAGTATATTAGGCGTACTTCAGTACGCAGTGCGTACGAGAATACACTGCGCATACGAGGGGGCATGTGGTGAAATTCAGATGGGACGACGTGGAAGCTTCTGGGCCGCGCATGCAAGACCGCGGGTCGTATGGTTATCTACGCGGGGCGTACACATGTACCCTCGCATTCAGCCTATTCCGAATTCTAAATTCTGTAACTTTCGCATATGAGCTCCGTTTTCTATGTTCTTTATATCCACGCATAGGTGGAGACGTACTCTACAACTTTCATTTAGACTACGTCGGCTAATTTTGACTTTATTTTTAAAGTTATATTTTAAAAGGCCTAGACAGGTAAAGTCCATTAAAAATTCATAACTTTGTCATCCGACATCCGTTTTCGTCTGTATTTATATTGTTGAGTTCTTATTAACAAGATATTCAATTCACGTTTAGATTGTGTCGGCTAAAAATCGGTCGATCTAAAATTCGAATTCCGTGATGTGCACTATTATGCTAAATCTTAGAAAAATCATAACTTCCTCATACGAAGTCAGATTTGAATGTTCTTTTTATGCACGCTCTCAATTTAACGTATAATATGGCTTTTCTTTAGATCGCTAAGGTTAAAAAGTATTTTATCGCAAACTCACTTTTTACGTCACATAGTGTCGTACCAGTTTTGTCGCGAAACTTCGATGAGTCATAACTTCTTCATTATAACTCGGATTTCAGTGTTCTTTATATGTACGGAACCCTTGTGAAATATACTATAACTTAGTTAAGATTATTTATTTTAAATAATATTCTATCAAAAAGTCATTTTTGATGCTTATGGGCTCTAAATTGACTAGTCCGAGTCTGCTGGCGCTACAAAAAGAGCGAGGTTGTGACAATTCAGTATAATAACATAGTTCAAGATTACCACACAATCCTTAGCCATCAAAATGGCATCATTATCTTCTACTCTATCTCTATAGTCTTCAAAGTAAGCACATGCCAAAGTATAGTTAGGAAATGGAATGCCTGGTGATACTATCCAATGTTGACTGATTTAGAGAAATTAATAGTGAAAATCATTAAACTTGAATCAAACCTCCAAAATCAACAAAAATTACTAAAGGTTTAACAATCTCAAATCAAGGGTTCTATAGAACAATTTTCAAAGTAAAAATGGTTTAATTATCCATAAACCAAAGTCAAAGGGGTGCATAGACCCATAATCCAAAACCAAGAGGTTTACTAACCCATAATCCAATTCAAGTTCCAATATAATCAAATAATCCAATAATGGTTAGCTAAATAAGACCTTTCAATTTCAAATAGATCAATGTATCAAAATGGTATACTTCAGTCGACAAGTGATAATGTAATATGTATCTATCCTAAAAGTTGCATCTTTAATTGTCGTGTTTGTGTGATTTATCAGTCTTTACTCGTAATAAAAGTTGCAAACACTTGATGTGACATAGTAAAGAAATTTCACATGGAGTTTACTAAATTACAGTCTAATATATAACCTTAAACATCATTGTTTTGTCAAATTTCATAGAATCTAAAGGATCTGTAGTTCTTAATTGGATTGTACTATGACCATCTTATTGTTGCTACGATCAACTTGATCATATTTCTTGAATGGGGAATATAATTTTCTGTAGTTTTGATCCAAATACCCCTTAATGTAACCTTAAACATCATTGTTTTGTCAAATTTCATAGAATCTAAAGCATGTTGATGAACCTTTTTTGTTGATTTGAAGTTATTAGTGTACGCATGTATTAAATATTTTCTCTAGATTCCTTTATGAGTTGTTTCTATTTCAAATATTACCATTAAAGACTAACATAGAATGAAAACACGAAAAAGAGAACTCAAAGATGGTTTTATTAACTAATTTCAAGATGTTATGAAGGCTTACAAATGGTCCGTGGAGCTAAATTTGACAAGTACAACCAAATTTAGAAAATTAGAATTAACAAAAAATCTTGAAATTAAATAGCTAAATAAATAAAGAAAATTTGAAAATCAAGAAATGATATATTCTGTCATAAAACAGAATCACAAAAGTTGGGGGAAATCGCAAATTGGAGGCCTAAACAGCGGAATTTTGGGGTTGATCGATGAGCATCTTGTAATTGTCAAGAGCTCCAGCCGCCAAGAGCTTTCCGTTAATGTATCACATACCTCCTAAATTAGGCCTCTTTTGACCCCATTTGTCTTTCTCTCACTTGTCTATAAACGTTTGTACCAAATCATCTACATCGAATGCCAACATTTATGAATGAATGTTTGGAATGTGATCTCACCACCACTTTTCCTTTATAGTCGGCCTGACTAGACTGCGAATCAAGAAGTAGCTAAAAAGATGAAAAGAAGGTTGTGAGTCATGTGAAATAAAAGGAAAGGAAAAACAAATTAAAACATAACAATTATGATGATTTTCCAACTATCATATCCAAGTATCCAACATCTTTGGATGATATCCTACAAGAACCTAATGGTACTCAACAAGAAGGATCTAATCCATCCACCTCCAAAGTTGAAAACGGAAATAAGCAACCACGAGTTGGGGATGGTCTTGATTCGATTTTGAAAATTTGACATAACATTTTCTATAGCTATATTTGAAAATTATAAGTTGGATTGTAGTTCTCTCCAACCGATAATATTAAAATTTTCCATATAGTGGGGATGACATACCATGCCTTCATAACTTGAGAAAACATTAATATATATGATCAACTCATCTCCTCTCGAAGAACACCAACAATTTCTCTCATAATTTTTTTAATTAAGATTAAGCATCAAAATGAGGAATAAACATCATTGATCTTAGGGAAAATGACTTAATAAGGTAACATACTTTTCTCTCTGTACACGTTTAGTCCTTATTGTTTATTTTATAAAATAAGACCTTGAACTTATTATTTTTATACACATTCAGTCCTTATGACTGACTATTCAAGGTTATTAGTTTGTACACATTTAATCCTTAATGTTATTTTTTGCAAAATAAGTCCTTGTTGTCTTTTAAATACACTTAGTTCTTATGATAAGTTTCTTCAGGTTTTGCTCACATAACATCCTATGTGGGACAATCATTAATGTGAAATTCTCATATGTGGCCCGTATGGGAAGTGGAATTATGTGTTTCTTGCCTTTGTTTTGGTAGTAGCAGTTTACTTTTTGATATTAGTAACTATTATAGTACAATACCAACTATATTTAATGTCAATGCAAACTCCATTCAATATCAATATCAACTATATTACATAAGGTGAAGAAAATACATTATCCATAATGATACTAATTGTTGGAAATAATGTCCACGTTCATAACAATTGGTAATATTACTATTAATATTAGAGTCTTTTAGATTACACGTAATGACAAATTTAAGCAATTATTGACATGATAGTTTATCGGGGATCAATTTGTTAATTTATTAGTGATTAGTAAATTAATAGAAGTGTGTGACATGTCTCCTTAATCCTCATGACAGAACCCTAATCGTTCTAGGGTTTTAGTATTTTCTATTTTGTGATTCAAGGTGATTGAGACATGAAACCTCCTCTTTAATAACTGCAAACTCATATTTAAAATTTGGGGTCAATTTGAAATTAAAAAAAAAAAGTATTTGCTGAAAAATGGTCAAAATCGACATACCAAGGAATTAGGGAAGACACTAAACTTTTATTTTCATGGTGTTAGTTTGTCTTGGAAGTGTAAATTCGATTTGGGAGAAATAAATCATAAAGAATCTCATTTTCTACTATGAAGATAGATGAAACTGAAACCGAATATATCTTATTCTTAGAGAAAACTAGGCACCAACATTATTTGACCGATATGTGAACTAAGTTATTGATGTAAGTGAGAGACAAGTCACGTATGGGAATACCTTATTAATGATTGTCCCACGTAGGATGTCATATGAGCAAAACCTAAAGAAAAACCAGTTATAAGGACTGAATGTGTACAAAAACAACAATGACTAATTTTGCAACAAAAAAATATTCAGGACTAAATGTGTACAAACTGATAAATTAACCTAGAGTAACCGGTCATAACCTGGAGTAGTCGGTTGTAAGGATTGAATGTGTACAAAACAGCAATGTAAAAACCTTATTTTACAAAAAAAATAAAAATAAATAAATAAATAAATAAGAACTAAACGTATACATAGCAAAAACTTTGTTACCCTATTAAGTCATGTTCCCTTGATCTTACTATCAAACCACATGATAACTTGGTCAAGATTAAAATTTGTTGAATCACAAGATAACTTGGTCAAGATGACTTAGTTTAATCAACATTTTTCCCTTAAACTATATTATATTTTCCTATTTTGAATTGCATCGTGTATTTTATGAGTTTCTATCTTGCATTTATACTCCCATGAAGGAAACCACAACAAAACCAAAATCTCATATAAATAAGTTAAGGGGAAGGTGTCAATAGGAAAATAGATACTAGCAATAAAGCTTAAAAAATATACCTAACAAAAAGCATAAATATTCAAAAAAGAAACCATGACCTATATTACTCATTTATCTTGATTTTAAGCATCTACTCCCTCCGATCTAAGGTAGTTTTTTTAGAATGATCCAACTTCTTCATATTCAACCTCACACTATCTTCCTATTTTATTCTTAGTCGTCCTCTCCTTCTTGCACCATAAGTAATAATTGTGCCCACAATTCTAACCACGACTTTCATCTTCTATAACGCATTGTTCCTGAGTTCCACTTAAAGAGAGAAATGGGAGGATACGGAGGGAAAGTGAGGGGTGTCGAAGGAAAATCGTGTTCCCGAGTTTCATTAATGGAAGGAAAGTGAGGGGAGGGGAAGGATTTTGGAGTCATATTTTCCTTCCAAATTTTCCTCCCAAATTGGGCGGAATTGGGAAGAAAGTGAGGGGAAGGAAAACTTTAAGTTTTATTTTCTTTTTCCTTCTAACTCGGGAACACAAAAACTAAAAATTTTCCTTTTCTTTCCTTTCATTTCCTTCGAACTCAGGAACACAGAATAATGAGTATTTTCCTTCACCTCCCTTTCTTTCTGTCAAAATTTTCCTTCCCTTTCCTTTAATGAATTTACAAAGAAAACTCGGGAACAAGGCGTAAATACTAGTTTTTATCAGGAAGATATTCACATACATACAACATAGCCAACCTAAATGCTACCATATAAAAATTTTCTTTAAGTTTTAACAGATGATAACCTCCATTTTAAATATCATGCTTTAATATTGCAGTAAATCATCATTGACACTCCTTTCTTCATGGATCATAGACTGAAAATTGTTAAAACTCCACTTTTGGTGTATCACTTGCTCCCCAAATACGTACTTCTACCCTATCATTACGCTCCTTGTTGAAATGTGCCAAAGATATTTCGTCTAAATTGCAGTGATTTAGAATCCTTTCTCTTCAAACATCAACTCCATGTATCTAACCTAGCATTTAGTAGAACCCTAGTCTTTATCACAAACACAATGTTGTTGATAAAAGAAAAACATAAACTTGGCACCCCTTCTTGAATCTAACAACAAATGTCATCAATACTTATAGCGGAGATGTATAAACTAAGAGCCTATCTCAGATGTAGCCTAATTTTCACCTTGAGATAGTACGTTTCTCCGATTAAAGTTCGGACACAAACATTCTATGGTGTCCTTTAAATCCTCTTACATTGTAAACTATCATATGTCTTCTCATGGTCGATGATGATCATATAAAGCTTCTTATTTCTCAGGGTATAGATATCGTCAACCCCGCTTGTAAAAAGATTGATATCAAATAATTAAAGAAAATATCTCAAAAACCAATTCACCTCCTTCTCGATTCTCGTTACATAAACATTCTCTGTGTGGTTAATCAATAGTCGTTATACAATATTAGTCGAGTCTTCTTGATTTAGCCATCGAAATCTTGGCCTCTTACATAGGAGACTCCCTTCCAACCTAGATTAAGCCTAAACAAGCACCATGAACTTTAGATGACATCAAACTCTAAACGGACTACATAATTTCAACTAATATGATAAAAAATTTACAGTAAAATTTTTGTATACAAGGTCACTCTCACTTGTTTGTATGATCTAACGAATTTGACATTAGGCTAACTTGCTATTTGCTATTTGCTATGGTTTAATTAAACAATGACCCGAACATAACATTACAAATTTGATTGACAAGAGCAACAAACAAGGCCTTACAATCTCTTATCATTTTGAGGCATTCAATGACATATCTCTCTTGTTGCTATAATTATCAATCGATGCATCATCTCCATTCATCATGCTTGAACTTCCCTCAGAATATTTTCTCTTGGAACGAGTTCTTATAGTTTCTTCTTTTTTATCAACAAACGAAAAGAATGTTTGAAGGGATCCCGAACGAACGCTTCTCCCGGTTGACTCAGCAAGGGTTGGATAGTGTTTGGTAAATTGGCGTATCGTGAGTACAAAGTATATGAGAAGAGCAAGAAAACAAGCTAATCCACATATTAAGAAGAGGCCTTTAAAACTCGTTAGTTCAAGTTTATCAACTTCAAACTGTGTTCCTTGTGAACTACATGCACTTCTCAACAACCACTTGTCATGAATCCTTTGTAATTCACCATTTTCTGATAGTTTTAGAATTGCTGTTGACATATCAGCTGCTAGAGGAGAATCCCTAGGGAATGCCTTTCACAAAACAAGATGACAAAACATTAACTTTGATTTCAAAAGTCAAATTTCCATGTTGAATGGATTAATGAGAACTTTGTACTTACAAATCCCCATCCATTTTTGGTAAATTCTTGACCAACGATGCTGAATTCACAACGAGATGAAAGGAAGAGTTCAATGTATGCGCGTTCATCAACCACTGCTGCAACACCACCATTGTGGGGCCCATCTTTCAATGCTTTTTCATAATCTTCAGGCAATGAAAGAGGAATTAATCGATCTGAATTAATACCAAGTTCTCCTACAAGATAGTTTCTGACAAACGAATTCTCTTGATACCCAATCGGATCTTTGATCATCATCAAACTTTCAATTCCTTTAATAGGTGAAGAAAGCTTCTGAACAGTCAATATTGAGGTCAAACTTGCAGTATAGCTCGAGTTTATTATGAGAACCACAAATAACCATAGAATTAAAACTATTCGACCAAGAGTGCTCAATGTGTTTTCTCCTGCATACATAAACCATTTCCAAGTAAGATCATATACATATAATGGTAATTCAATAAACAACACTTACTGTGGGAGGAAAACAGTGTTGAAAAGCTAAACCTGCAAAAAGAAGAAGATAAAGAAACATTAACAATGAATCTGTTCTACAAGTGTTTAAACTTTAAACTTTAAACTTTAAACACACTTACTTACTTACTTACTTACCATAGAACTGTGACAAGTTGTTTTCTTGGAGGACCACGAAACTCATCATTTACACGATGTTCAAGAATCCATACAACAGCTCCAATAACTAAGAAAAAGATTCCTGAAACAGACCACATTAAAGGAGAGAAAGGTTTAAGAAAAGCCCATGTACTAGAGCTTGATCTTTTAACTGGAACCACTACAACAAGCCCAGATTCGATAAATGGTTGTGTAAAATCTGCTATTCGAGTCCTGTTAGTAGTGATAGCAATGTCTCCCACCACAGCATCATAAACCTGTATTATATATATAGCTTTTGGTTAAAATTTAGCAACAAGGTTGAATCTTTTTATTGAAATACTCACACCAGAGTTGATTAAGGTTAAAAGCTCTGTGTTGCTTGGGTTCTTGACACCATCTCCATAGGAGTGAAACTTATATGGAACAGCATATGGAAGTAAGTTTACAGCAGATGTAAACACATCAATGCAGTGTCCTTTGAATGAATCACTGTCTTTTGATTGTCCTACAAATTCTTGAAAACTGACTCGATTTGGAACACCGATTTTCAACTGTTTTCCACTATCAGGGAAAACCCATCCACGTGGCTTTTGAATGATTTGACCAGGCCAAATCACCGCGTGCAATAGCTCAGAAGAACTTGATTGATGATCAGATGGCTTTGTGTTGACTTTATCTGGACGAATAGTTGACAAACCCGAAGAATTTGACCAATACCCGATTCTCCTAACACCAGTACCAATCACATTCAAGACTTCAAATGCAGGAAAAAGTAGGTTTTTATCAGATGTGAACTCGATAGCTCCTGTTAATCCTTTCATTTTGACATTTAATATTTCTTGAAGCAATAACTTTCCTCCATTAAAGATACTCAAAGAATCAAAATTCAACATTTCTCCTGGTAAAGCTTGTAACTTTGGATCTTTTGAGAATGAAATGTTTCCACCTTTATCAAAGAAAGAGTCAAGTGCATGAGCAAGAAGCCAAACAGTGTCGTATGCGTATAAACAAAAAGTACTTAACCCATAATTTGTCATGTTTCTCCACTCAGAAGCAAATTTTCTTGTGAGTTTTGAATCTTTTGTGTATGTTCTTAATGTGATAAAACCTTGCATAACATCAATTGTTTTGGAAGGGAGTGGAGAACTAATGTCTATGATAGTAGAGAGCCAATTAGTAGTGATCCAAACATACCCACTACCCAACATATCAAGATTTCTAGCAACTTCAAGTATGTCTAATCCATATTGTGGATAAGTGTGGACAACAAGAATTCTTGACTCCATTAAAGCAACTTGAACCAACACATCGCTTATGTCTGTTTTTGTTGCTAATGGCTTAATAGGTGCTTTATGGGAGATCTCACATCCTCTAGATGCTAACTGATCTCCTAATGATATTACTCCATTTCTTCCATGATCATCGTCTATGTAAATTGCTGTAACTTTTCTCCATTCGTAGTACTTGATTATGTCTGCTATTGCAGCCATTTGATAAAGATCACTGTGAGTTGTGCGCACAAAGAAAGGATACTGAAGGGAATTCAATGTAGGATCAGTGGCTGTGAAAGACAATAGAGGAACTTGGAGCTCATTTGCCACGTGGGATATCACATGAGCTAAGACTGAACCTTGAGGGCCTATTAAAGCCACTGTATCTGTCTCCATCACCTTTAAAGCTGTTGCCAAAAACAAGTCAAATCGCATGAGAATATACTGTAAGAAAATGTTTAGAAGATTTACCTTCCATAATATTCATAAATGCACTGAAATTGGAGTCATGAAGAGTTATTTGCAGCTTGGTTCCCTTAAGAATAGTGGGATCAGAGTTCACATCTTCACATGCAGCCTGTAAAGCAATTTTTGCGACTTTTCCAATGATGGAATTAAATGTCAAGATGGATGCAATATTCACGACATCTGGTCTTGTAGAAACATTGGTATTGTTAAGCCCTTCAGTGAAGCATCCGTTGAAATCCACCATTAACAGGAGCAATGCCCAAACTAGATTCTTTGGCATTTTTTCTTACAAAAAGCTGGTTTCATACACCCTGATACACAAAATAAAACAAGAAAATTTTACTTTCAGTTGTCTAGATTGATCAAAGCCTCAAGAGCGTGTTTCTATGGTATGAAAAGAGCACGGTTTGATGTAAGAAAACAGTGAAAAAGCAATGAAGTAAACTTTTGACCAAGTTAGGTGAAATAGTTGCTAAGTTTGAGAAAAATTTGAGTATCAAGTTTACAAGTCAATACTTTAGAGGGTTGTGTCTTGACTAACTAGCATGAAAGTATTAAAGAAAAAATCCTCAAAACCTATTTAAGTAAAACATCAAGCACGTTGTGTGTGCAAAAGATTCTAAATACAAGAAAGCATATAAAAAATGTCGACCACGATATGAAAAAATACACCCCACACACACACACACACAGAGGGGGGGAGAGATTACAGAGAAGAGCAGCCTAAGCAGCCATCCACAGAGAGCGAAAGAAGAGCACTGAACAGACAAGAAATCAAAATGATGGGATTTTGCAGCAGGGGAGTAGTGATATAGCTAAATTCCAAGAGGGTTTCATGTATGGTTTAGAAAATTTCTTGGTTTTAAAGTGATAATGATAATTATCACTAAGGTTTCTTGAATCTCGTACGAAAATGTGTCCTATTTGTTGGAAGCTTCACGCGTCGTATTTCCGGCTTTTTGATAATTGTCGCTGTAAAACTCATGAGCCATATGTGATACAGTCGTCGAACAATTGGGAGTTCTTGTCAAGTGTCACGTGTTTCATTATCTGATGTTGGATGTTGGCTTAATTTTAATTTTAAGGCCGAGTAGGTGGTGCATTAAATACCGTATTCTCTTTCCCGTCTCATAAGCGTTACGTCATTTTTTACCACACAAATGTGGTTTTTTTGCCACACAAAGGAGTGGTGCCACATTTTCATTTTCATTTTTTTTTTGTTTTTTTTAAGTATTTTAATTTAATAAAACTTTTTTTAATAAAAAAACATAATTTTAAAAAGATAATATTTCATTAATTAAAAATACAAATACCATATATTACTTAACTTTAAAAAAAACCTAAAAATTTAGAAAATCAAATTAAAAACATAAAACCTACAACTTAAAAAAAAACACATATACACACACACCAAACTATTAAAAACTTGAAAAAAAAACTAGAAATTAGCCACGATTTACGTAACGTTTTTTCACTTCCTCCTTCATCGCCAAAATAACTTGAAGCTCTTCCCTGGTCATATTCGACGTGTCTATCGCTAGCATTCGCATGTCGCTCTCCCTTTGTTTCCGAAGTTCTCTTTCAGAAGCAATTTGCAAAATCTTGTCAATTATGTTTTTTAT
This sequence comes from Lactuca serriola, assembly GCF_051521515.1. Classification (NCBI taxonomy): domain Eukaryota; kingdom Viridiplantae; phylum Streptophyta; class Magnoliopsida; order Asterales; family Asteraceae; genus Lactuca; species Lactuca serriola. Next base: position 163,249,210 of record NC_136409.1, read on the forward strand.
ACTCTTCATGTCGGCCCCCATTTCTTTCAACTCATCTGAATCCGACGCTTTGCTTTTGCCTTTGCTTTTTGCTTTGTCTCTTCCCATTGGTCGGGAAGGTGGTGAAACTGGAACAGATCCATTTTTGTTCATATCAAATTGAACATGAGCATCTGATGTAGTGTGGTCGGACTCAGATGTTCTGCTGCGTTTTGAACCACTGTCGATATGCTCGTCTGATGTTTTGCTACTCAGCCATTTCTTGTTATCTTTCAAAAAATTCCAAACTTCAAGAAACTTGAAAGCCTTCAGATTTTCTTTTTGATACACTTTCAACGCTTTCTTCAAAATCATGTCATCGTTTTTCTCCACTTTTCCATTGACGTTTCATGTTGTTATATAAGTCATTAAACAACATGATTTCTTTGTTCATCTTCCCCCATTTGGAGTACACTTAATGTTTAGTACGGTATTCTCCACGATTCATTCCTTTATGGAGCCTACGTAAAATGTGAATCCAAAAGCGGTCATGCTTTTGGTCTTTTCCAACCGTCACATCTTCTGAAATATCGATCCAAGATAGTGCCAAAACTAATACTTCCAGAGGTTCCTAACATTTAGCCTCTGCCTTCTCGTTTCTTTTAGTTGGTGCTCGAGTTGGCTGAGTTTCTATAACAAATTCCGGTTCGGAATTAGAAACGAAAGTTGTGTTTGTGTTTGTTAAAGGAACTCGAGTTGAGACAAAAAAATCAAATGGATTAAAATCTGGATCGGGTTGTGGTAGTGGTGGTGTTTGTGGTAGTGGTTGCGCTGGTCGTTGTGGAAAATACGGAAGCATACCGCCGTAGTGGTAATACGGAGGTGAAAAAATCAGTTGATCAAATAAATGTATTGGGGTGGTGGTGTTTCTAACTGGTGTTTTTTCTTTGTTGGGCCTTTCGGAAGAAGACAATTTTCAAAAAAAAAAAAGTTTGAGGAAAAGAGTAAAAATTTTAATTTAGGTTGTGTAAAGGTTGTGTGTGTGTGTGTGTATATATATATATATATATATATATATATATATATATATATATATATGGGGTAAAAAAAAAGTTACATGGAATCAATGACCGTTCAACGATCAAAAAGCAATCAAATACCACCAACCAATCACAGACCACGATACTCTGCAGCCGCAGTGCTGCCAAAACCACACAAGACCGCAATCTAGAGGTAGTATGCACGGTGCAGGTGGCACAAACCGCGGTCCCAGACCGCGGCCACACCCTTTAGTCTAAGAGAAACTGAGTGATAATCTATATAAATGTTTTTTTCCTTATTTTTGACAAAAATGATTAAATTTTTTTCTGGGTAAAATGATTATTTTGTCCGGTGTTTCTGAGTGAAATCCGGAATCTAGGAATTGTACTCTGAAATACACTTTTATTCTTTTGGGTTATTGACATAACAACACATGAAAGTTTTACGTTTGGTTTTAAATGATTACTTAACTTTTTTTGTATCTGTTAAACCATTAAACTCGAAAATTGTCTCTCTAAAACACCATTTTGCTTAAAATTACAAGGTTTCAAGGTTAGATTTGCTGATGTGTTCATTAACTTCAGAAACTCAACGATTTATGTTTCCCCATGACTACCATGTCCACCCATTTTATCCCTTATCTTTTTCCCGTTCTCTCTTTTCTGCGGTAAAAGAGCCCTAATTTCTTGTCACAATCTTCCACGGTCTTCACCAATCGAAAATCACCACCGCCCACCTCCTCCCACTTCCACCGCTATTAGTAAAGCATTCACGTTTCCGATCTCAAATCAATTTTGTGGGTTAAAACGATTGTGTTGTAAATGCGATGAAAACAAACTCATAATGTGTATGTGTGTTTCCGTTTTACATCCTCGCATTTAATCAATTCAAGAAATTAAGTTACATGAATTTAAGAATTCGCTTCTCCATTCCTACACGAACTCAAAACCGATGAAACCACATAGTATCAAGAACAGTGATGATGTGTGGAGCAGGAGTTTGTCGTTTCCTTTTGTGTGTCTATGCATTTCCATCCACCAATCGATTGTTAAGGCTTCAATGAAAGAAATTAGAACAAAAAAAGGGGGTTAGGGTGTAAAGACGATGAACATGCTTCATATTTTCGTGTCCGGTAAAAATTGAAGAACATGGCAACTTCAGTTCCCTTTTCTCTAAAAATAATGTGTGAATCAAAGAAAAGAAGATGATGAGTAGGTTAGAATTGATTTGCAGATGTAGGTTAAAGATCAAAGGATCAAACTGATACTACATTTCCAAACATAAAACAAAATCGAAACATCATACCAGATTGATCATATTGAAATCGGAATGAAAAATGGGTTCGGATGAATCTCACGGAATCCATAAACTTCGTTTTCTTCTAGATTCACAAAAGGCAATACCAGATCACTTTTATTGAAGCCATAAATCTTGTCTTCTTCTGCTCCGATTGTAATTGTTTTGGTAATCGGTTACCGATACAAACTGCTTTGCTACAAAAATCCATGGAGGTGTTTCTTCAACTAGGGCATAAACGATTCGAAAGCTAGACAACGATGGTAGTTCCCCCGTCTCTCTAAAAACAATGTGTGAATCAAAGAAAAGAAGATGATGAGTAGGTTAGAATCTTTTGCAGGTTTAGGTTAAAAATCGAAGAACAAAGAACAGAATGAAAAATTGTTGAACAGGTTAGAATGATTGGCTTGTACGTGTTGTGTGCATTCAATCCCCCTTAAAACAAAACGATTGCTTCAAAATACCCCCTCCCCTTTCTCTTTCGCTTCCGATTTGCAGGTTTATGTGGGGTGTGATGTCCAAAACCTTGAAAATGTCGTTACTAAGGCCCATGGCTAAACCTTGAAAAGTACATGCCTTTTCATCTTGATTTTGCACTGAATAGATGGTGACGGTGGTACTGAGAGGAAACGGAAGGTGGTGGCGGGGAGATAGATGATGGTTCTTCCATGTGAAAGTCTGTATGGACAACTATAAGAAGTGAATGTATACATCAACAAATGTAACCTGAAAACCATATTATATACATGTAATTTTTGAGTTTAATGGTTTAACAGGTACAAAAAAAATTAAATGGTCATTTAAAACTAAATAAAAACTTTCATGTGTTGTTATGTAAATAACCCACTTTTTTTCAAACTTAAAGTGTGTTCCTTTTTAGTCTTTAATTATGTTTTATTGGTTGTTAACTTTTATATGGGAACTCATTCGTATACAACAAAATTTTTCCATACACAACAATTTGTGCATTAAAGTGTTGTATTGTACAACTCCATAAAACATAAATTGTTGTGTATGGAGAAAAAATATTATAAATATACAAATCACTTCCCTGTATGAAAAAATATTGTTGTGTACGGATGAACTCTTATTGCAAAAGAATCTTTAGTATATCTATATGCATCAATCACCTTTCAAACTTTCTCATCTATTTGAAACATCATCATAAATGTTTCTTATAATAGCAAAGTTATTTAAAGAGGGATAACGCATTATTTCATTGTTGGTGTGTGTTCGTTCAACATCAAGGACCACTACACAATGCCAAGATTCATTGCTTTTTGTGAACTTAATTCGCATGTTTTCACTTAAAGAAAGTCTTTTATTCTCTCTACCATTTGAAATTGATGGGTATTTTAGGGCGGTCACCTAAAAATAAGAAAGCTTATTTTTAAATAGAAAAATTTGTGGCTACAAGATACCTTAATAATTGCTAAACATTTATTAGAAAAATATATGTATTATATCATATTTTTAAATCTATATTTTTATTTCAAACTATATTTAAATTCAGTTTTTGATTAAAGGACATCTTTACGATGTATTGTGTTGTAGAAAATTGTTTTCAATTTTCTTAGAAGTTTTTTCATATTTACTTTATAGTAAAAATTCAGAAAATTTATAATGTAACGGTGTTTTGGTTAATGAAAGTTTTGTAATATGCATTAATTCGTACACACTTTTGTTTTGATGTAATGATTTTTAGAAAGTTAAAAAGTTAGTAAAACTTTTAACTTTTTGGGTTAATATTACAAAATCATCACCAATTGTTTTTTATTTTTTAGATTATTTATCTTTTATTAATATTTAATAAGGCAATATATTTATTTTTATATTATGTGAGGATTTTGTATATATTTAATTTTAAAATTTTAACCAAATAAAAAGGATATAACAAAAGAGTTCTTTACATAGATAGTCTCAATGGTTTGGTTAAAATTACATATTTGGTTTTAAAAAATTGATATGTATTTCAATATTGCCCCAATAGTCATTGGATTGTTAAATCTAACAACTTAGCTGTTAGTTTTTAAAATATTTCATTTTGTCCTTGACAAAAATAAGTAGAAAACTAAACTACTAAAACTAAACTACTGATACCATAGAAGGACCAGATCAGTAAAGTTTTATCTTAATATCTCATTCTCTCCTACCACCAACTAGACATGTCGTGCCCTTATGAACATCTACTTTAGAATTTGAATAGTCCTCTTAGTCGGTCGATTGGCTTAAATCTCTACTTCTTTTGAATCGTAACCTACTATTAGTGTATGCTTAAAACTGAACTAATTAATTTTCTCTAACCAACTAACGACCAAACAAAAAATGACTTAACTAATGGTCAGATTTCTCTCTCCTCATTAAAAACTACTTCTATCTAGCTCCTCTCTTCACATCTTTTCGTCAAAGAGAGTAAGAGTATTAAATCCCAAAAGTCCTAGGAGTTAAGCATGTTGGTGATGAACTAGTTCTCGTTCACCCCGGGTGGAATGAGTCAAGCTAGTTCCAAAATCGCCAGAGCCATCTTATTGCCTTCATTCCTACGACTTAATTCCCATCTATCCACCTCCATCACCACCATCAACCACCCCTGCCTCCCACAACCACTTTCATACATTTTCAACCCTAACAGACCAAATCAAACGTCGATTAAAACCTTCCATATGACAAATTTCTCCCACTCCAACACTCTACTTCTAACACCCCTTTTATCTTCCATTCAAGCCATCATTATCGATATAATCGTCGTTGTAGTTGGCTCATGTGTCATCAACTGTCGTGGCCCCCTTCAACCACCGTTATTGTTCTCTAGTCTTATCCTTATTCCCATATATCTTTTCTCTAACTCTTAAATATTTTTCTTATTCCAACTCTTCGATGAAAATAGAACACCTATATCTCTCTTATCAATGTAGCCAAAACTTCCATTGAAAGCCTCAGAAGGAACTACCACACCGGATTGCAGTGTGAATAAAAAAAATTGAACCATGGAAAAATTTATAGGTGGTCAAAGATTTTCGATTGCAACTATGACATCTTACAATTTGATTCCAAGTAATATCAATCAAAATTTATTCTTATAGGAACCATTTCTTAGATCGTAAACCAACATAAGAATATCGATATTTCTTGGGAAGTTTTTATTCAACTATTAGACCATCTTCAACTCATCTCTATTTTTAACTTGTAATAAAATAAAAAATTAGATACACAGTGTTTTATGTCTACCCTATTCCATTTTTACCGTACTTTTTACCTCAAAACATATTTTAAGTTTGTAACTTACATAGAATCTCAATCATATCCCTTCTATTAATTACTTTTTAATAAATATATATTGTCTTATTTTTCTTCATTACAACAATATTATAAATTATGTTATCATAAAATTATATCAAAATAAATTGTGCATATATAATGAATATAAATTAATTATTAATTCATTGAAAAAATTATTAAATAATTAATATTATATAACACAGTTTTAGATAAATATTATATATGCACGTATAAAATTATTACACATACATTTTTAAAAAATAATACATAATTTGTGTTGGAACAAATTCCTCATAAATGATCAACTAACACATTTTGTATAATAAAGTGAGCTTCATTTTATTTTATTTTATTTATGATTAATTAGTATAATTTAATACGTAAAAGGATATTATAAATATTAAATATTATATTTAAAATATAATCATTAGACAAAAATAAACTAGAAATATATAAAAAAAAATGGAACTAAAATTAACAATTAAAACTTCAACTTATTTTTTCAAAAAATGAATAATATTGCGCTATATACGTAGTAATAATATTCATTTATCCAAAAATGGCATTATGTTTGGAGATGCTCTTTCGCAAATATATTGGTTTAGATTTTGTTAGGTCATAAACTGAGTAGGGAAGTAGATTGTTTGGATGTGTGATTTTTTATTTGGTCATAAATTGTTGTTTGGATGTGGGTTTTATAATTTGGCCAAGGACACACATTGAAGAAACAAAACATGCTCTTTTAATTTCAGCATAGTTGCTTTTGATTTAAATGATTGTTTTGGTTTGTTTTTATTTTGATATTCATCTCTAATTTCTATTCATCATGACTATTTGGTTTTTAATTTTTGGTCCGTAATGTTTTATCTTTTATGATTTTAATCTTGATATATAAATATTCACAGAGTAAATTACATGAATGGTCTTTGTGGTTTATAGTAATCTGACGATCCCTCTAATATATTTTTCTTGCGTGTTTGGTCCCTTTTGGACATAAAAACAAAATTATCCTTCTTTATTTCCTTTTTAATTTGTTTATTGTTTATTTAAGATTTATCTATTAAAAATTGATTAATACATAAAGTGGGTCACACTCCCAACCCTTACCTTCACCCTCCCCATCATCTTCGTTCTCCTAAAATCATTTGATGGGTTATCTCACCTTTAAAAAGTAGACGACGTCCTTAACTCTGCATAACCCATATACGAAGGTAGAGTTGGTTGTTTAAGGCTATGACATCAGAAACCATTGAAGATCTTCGTAGTCGACAAGGCTATAGATCACCATCATCAACGGTGTTGTAGATCTTCGTCGTCAGAGACCGTTGTTTAGGGCTTCACATTGTTGCTCAATCCCTTCATCACAGTTATGCAATGGTATCAAGTATATTTAACGAGATGGTGTTAGGGAATAGGGATCCACCACACTGCTCGACCTCTAGACCACCACTGACCTTTGGACCAGCATTAATCATATTAGGGATTCACAACCGCTTCAGATGTTGTCTGACGAACCTATCAATTTGTTTCCCAGTCATTCTTGTGTGTATTATGATCGAATCAAACCAAAGATAGGCACTAAAATCGCATGATTAAAGATATGTCTCCTAACCCTCTTGGTGATTTGGGTATTGTGACATCCCCAAAATCACGGCCAGAAAAGACCGGTTTGTTTATGCTTTGTTTAAAAATCAGAGTTACATTTTAAATGAAAGTGTTGCGGAATTTGTCCCAAAACAAAAATATGATAAAGATTTATCAAAAGCATTTCCATAGAAATGTATTTCATTAAAAGACTTGGGATGTCATGTTCGTACAGATCAAAAGCATAAACAGTACAATATAAGCCTTACTACATTATTTCATATCTATAGGCCTATATCCGTAATCCCTCATCCAAAACATCACATCTATGCTCATGCGACACTACCTGTAATACATAAAACTGAGTGGGTCAGGCTTGGGAGCCTGGTGAGCACATAGGGTTTTCAACCCACAATAAATAAGTTTATTAATTTCATCGATCAACAATAACCCGATTACCCGTTCCCGTTATCCTCACTTTACGTCCCTAAACACCTATCATAAAGGACCTAGCCTAAGGATCATCATCGGGACGGACACTACTGCTAAGGGGATTCCTCAGCAATAAATGTCCTAAAGGCAACCATGTGGGGGATAGAGTACACCGGTGAACATATCGTTCACAAACACCTACAGGTTGCGAGCCTGCTAGTGTTCCACTGGACTGTCTAGAAGAGTCTGTGGTCGTCATCCATACTCCGCTAGATGACAGAATCAACAACATCAACATCGAGGCCTCTCATCATTTTATCACACATCACCTATTGCATCTACCCATGTTTTACCCCAACATTTTCGTAGATATAAAATACATATACAGTTTAAATCATTGAAAACATGTATAACAACGTTCATCTAGCATAGATAGCAAATATTCAGATAATATGCACACATAGCACGTAATTTATATAAAATACTTCATATCTATGTGTAAGTTGAAAGTAACTATGCACTCACTTGTTAAGGTGATGATTCCAAAATCGGGCAGCGCTTGCTTCTAACGATTCTATTTTCCTTCGACGAAACCTAGCATTATTATCGCTAAATTTTAGTCTAATATTTACCGTGACCAACTATTAGTCTTAGTATTATTATTATTATATAAGCGTTAAACAATATTTTCCAACCACTATGTACAGACACGGGCCAGACATAAAACACCGGAGGGCAGGACCATTTTGGCATATAGCACTTCTGAAATCCAACAACCCTATGCGGCCCTTTAAACCAGATTCCCCGTACCGCGAGTAGTTAAAAAAAAATATTATAACGACACTTATATAAGTTATAATAATAGCTCAAATATTTATTATAAGTTCATAATAACAATACTAATTTTAAATATAAGCTATATTAAAATAAGGTAAGCATAACTTACTTACAAGGGGGTTTTAGCTAGGAGTCGGGCTCTGCAGGGGCAGAACTTCGTCGCTGAATCTTTCTAAGAAAGATTTGTGCAGCGCTTCAGCGCTCACCTTACTATACTAAGCTACAGAAAGAGAAGTCGAATCACGAGGGACCGAAATGCTCGGGGGATAAGGAGAAAAAGACTCTTGAATCAAGAGAATGGTGCAAGAAATATGAGAGCCCAAGGCTCTTATTTATACTAATTGAATTTTCAAAAACTACCCTCCATAATTACTTAATGACTTTTTAGTTATATAAACAACTAAACACCCCTCTATAATACTATTATAAATGGATTTAATGATATTTGTACTAAACTAATGTCGAAAGAACTCAACATTAGTCTTATAATGACCGCATCGTCGATACCTTTCTAATGATATATACATATGTATATATATGTGTACGTATACATGATTTATACTTTATTTTAATACGTAAATATGCTATTATAATTTGTAACTCGTTCATACGAACTCCGTTTTTTACGTTCTTTATATCCACGCGTAGGTGAAGACGTACTCTACAACTTTCGTTTAGACCACTAAGGCTAAATCTCGCTCTATCGTAAATTCACTATTCACGCTTCCCGGTATCGTGCCGGTTCTGTCGTAAAACTTCGACGGGTCATAACTTCTTCGTTATAACTCGGATTTCGGCGTTCCTTATATGCACGGAAACCTTGAGACATATTCTACAATTTTATGTAGAGATATCGAGATTATCTCACACTTTAATTTTGACGCTCATTTTTATTCTTTATTAATTATACATTTATAATTAAATAATAAACACATATAATTCACATAATACTCAAATATTTCATCTTTATTACTTCAAAAAGAGTTACAAGAGTTGGCCTAGACTATTACATTGACAAAAATGCTTAGCCCTGAAACCCAGGCGTTACAATTCTCTCCCCCTTAGGATGATTCCGTCCCGGAATCATGCATCAGCAAACAGATGTGGATAGCGACTCATCATGTCATCCTCTGTTTCCCAAGTGAGATTCGGCCCATTCGAATGTTTCCATCGGACTAGCACCAAGTCGACCATCTTGCGTCGTAACTTCTTAGTCTTACGGTCAACAATTGCCTCAGGCTCTTCGATCAACCTTTTATTTTCATCCATCCTTAACTCTGAGATTGGAATTATGTCGGGAACATCTCCCGTGAATTTCCTCAAATAACACACATGGAAGGTGTTATGAATACCATTGAGTTCTTCGGGCAATTCCAGCTTGTAAGCTTGGTTCCCTATCTTCTGAAGAACTTTGAACGGTCCAATAAACCTTGGACTCAACTTTCCTCGTTTCCCAAATCGTATAAGTCCCTTCCACGGTGAGACTTTAAGCAAAACGGAATCCCCAACTTCGAAAGTTATCGGTCGTCTTTTCTTGTCAGCATAGCTCTTCTGACGATCCTGGGCTGCTAACATCCTTTCCCTAATCACCTTCAACTTCTCAGCAGTCTCATGGACTATCTCGGGGCCCATAAACTGCTTCTCTCCGGCTTCAAGCCAATAAGACGGCGTACGACACTTCTGCCCATACAAGGCTTGATAAGGAGCCATCTTGATGCTCAAGTGAAAACTATTGTTGTAGGAAAATTCTACCAGAGGTAAGTGCTCGTCCCAATTCCCTTGGAATTCGAGGGTACATGCTCTCAGCATATCTTCCAGCGTCTGAATCGTTCTTTCGCTCTGACCATCAGTTTGCGGATGATAAGCAGTACTCAAACACAACTTTGTACCTAACTCCTCTTGTAGACTCCTCCAAAACCTTGACGTGAAACGACTATCACGATCTGATACAATCGTAAGAGGGACACTGTGAAGTCTTACAATTTCCTTCACGTAAGCATTTGCGACCTTATCCATAGACCATTTTTCGTTGGCTGCTATGAAGTGTGCACTCTTGGTGAAACGATCCATGACTACCCAAATCATGTCATGACCGTTCTTCGTCCTAGGCAGTTTAGTCACAAAATCCATGGTGATGTCTTCCCATTTACCCATGGGTACAGGTAAAGGTTCCAAACTCCCATACGGTTTCTGATGTTGTGCCTTAACCCTCGCACATGTTACGCACTCGGCCACATACTTCGCAACATCGAGCTTCATCGTCGGCCACCAATAGTAGGGTTTTAGGTCCCTATACATTTTAGTGCTACCGGGATGAATCGAGTACATGGTCTTGTGTGCTTCTTCCATCAGAAGATCTCTTATTCCTCCCGTCTTAGGTACCCAAATTCGATCTTGGAATACCTTCAGTCCTCGACTGTTTGTACCAAACACTAACGTTCTTCCCAAACGTTCTTCCTTTCGGTCATTTTTCTCTAAAGCTTCTTCTTGAGCTTTCCTGATACTTTCCACAATCGTCGAGACGACTTCAATTCTTAACGCTCTTGGCCTTTTCCTTTCCAGATTGACTTTCCGACTGAGAGCATCAGCAACAATATTTGCTTTACCTGGGTGGTAAAGTATCTCACAGTCGTAGTCCTTGAGAAGTTCTAGCCAGCGTCGTTGCCTCATGTTCAGCTCCTTCTGATTAAAGAGATACTGGAGACTCTTATGATCAGTGAAGAGCTTGCACTTCGTGTCGTAGAGGTAATGCCTCCATATCTTTAAGGCAAAAACTACCGCTGCCAACTCCAGATCATGAGTGGGGTAGTTCTTTTCGTGCTCTTTCAATTGTCGAGATACGTATGCTATCACCTTTTCTCTTTGGGTCAGAACACAACCCAACCCGACTCCAGAAGCGTCACTATAAACCGCGAAATCTTCGACTCCATCGGGTAGAGAAAGTATCGGTGCTTCACATAACTTCTTCTTTAGCTTCTCGAATGCCTCATCGTGTTTCTCACTCCACGTATACGTAGCTCCTTTATGAGTCAAAGCTGTTAATGGAGCAGCTATCGAAGAAAAGCCTTGGATAAATCGTCGATAATATCCGGCTAATCCTAGAAAGCTTCGAATCTCCGTGGGACTCTTTGGACGTTCCCACTTCATTACAGCCTCGATCTTTGCGGGGTCAACCATTATTCCCTCCTGGTTAACAACATGACCCAAGAATTGGACTTCCCGTATCCAAAAGTCGCATTTGGAGAACTTTGCAAAAAGCTTCTCCTTCTTCAACACTTCTAATACTTCCCGTAGATGCTTGCCATGCTCCTCTTGGCTTTTCGAGTAGATGAGAATGTCGTCGATGAACACTATCACGGATTTATCGAGGAATGGTTTACAAACCCTAGTCATCAAATCCATGAATGCTGCGGGAGCATTGGTTAGCCCGAATGACATAACCAAGAACTCGTAGTGTCCATATCTCGTTCTGAATGCAGTCTTCTCAATATCCTGCTTTCTCACCTTTAGCTGATGATATCCTGACCTAAGATCGATCTTTGAGAAGTAGCTCGAACCTTGCAGCTGATCGAATAGGTCATCAATCCTCGGCAATGGATACTTGTTCTTCACCGTTGCCTTATTCAGCTCTCGGTAGTCTATACACATTCTCATACTTCCGTCCTTCTTCTTCACGAATAACACCGGAGCTCCCCAGGGTGATGAACTAGGTCGAATAAAACCGTTGTCCAACAGCTCCTGAAGTTGCGTCATGAGCTCCTTCATCTCCGTCGGTGCTAATCGGTAAGGTGCCTTTGCTATCGGTGTTGTTCCTGGTAACAAGTCTATACGAAACTCCACTTGCCTATCAGGTGGTAATCCGGGAAGATCTTCGGGAAAGACTTCCGGATAATCACACACAACCGGTATATCCTGCACCTCTTTCTTCTCTTTCTTGGCATCGATTACGAATGCCAAGTATGATGCACATCCTTTGGACAAACATTTCCTGGCTTTCATCAGGGAGATGATTCCAGAATTCACTCTGCGTTTGTCCCCATACACCATAAATGATTCTTTTCCGGGTGGGTTTACCTTTACTATCTTCTTTCGGCATTGAATCTCAGCATCGTTGGCGCTAAGCCAATCCATACCCAAAACGATGTCGAAACCGTTTAACTCTATGGGTAATAGCTCTTCGTGGAATTCGTTTCCGTTTAGGTCAATGACGATGTTCCTAATACGATTACTAACAAGTACGAATTTGCCACTGGCAACTTCTACAATCAGGGCATTATCTAGTTTTTCCACAGGCAATGCTAATTTCCCACCAAATTTATGCGACACAAAGGAGTAGTTGGCTCCGGAATCAAATAGTATATTTGCAGGCAAACCATTTACAAGAAAGGTACCTGAAGCGATGTCTGCTGCCTCCTTTGCAGCCTCGAGCGTCATCTGGAAGGCTCTCGCCTTCGGCTTCGGTGGTATGTTGGGTCTTCCTGTCTCCTTCTTCTTCGGGCAGTCCTTCAAAATGTGCCCTTCTTCATTGCACCCATAACAGGCTTTCTGGTTGAGGGTGCATTCATTGGCGTAGTGCCCAGGCTTTCCGCACTTGTAACAAGTGACCCCTCCGTCACACTTCCCAGAGTGCTTCTTCTTGCACTTGTCACACCACTTCGCTTCTGATCCTCCTCCCATCGAACCAGACTTCGAGAATCTACTCTTTTTGTTGGACTTCGAGGATCCACTGAACTTCCGTTTCGCACCAACCTCAGCCCTCTCCAGACCTCTTTCCTTTTGTTGGGTCTCCACGTTCTTAGCTGCTCGAACAGCTTATTTCAGAGTGGTTGCCATCTTGACTGTTGGGCCAAAGTCAGCCGGCAGTCCGTTTGCGAATTTCTCAATTTTGGAAAGTTCGGTTGGCACTAGGTATGGAAACAACTTCATCTTTTCTGTAAATGCAGCAGCATAGTCATCAATGCTCATTCTCCCCTTCTTCAAATTTTGGAACTCATTGTTCAGATCAATCAGGTCTATCTCTGAACAGTACTGCGCCTTCAGTTGTTCCAAGAACTCATCCCATGACATTTTCAGAGCTTCTCCCCGTGGCATTGTATATGCCAATAGCTTCCACCAGCTCCAGACTCCAGATTTCAATTGTCTCACAGCGAAGACAGTCTTCTGCTTCTCGCTGCAGTCGCAGCTCTCAAACACCATCTCCATCTCGGAGATCCAGTCCATAATCTCAACAGGCTTTGGGCTTCCTGAGAGACTTGGTGGTTTCGCACCCAAGAAATTTTTGTACATCCGCCCATCCTTGTTGTTTCTCCCTTCTGGGCCATCCTTTTGCTCACCTTGAGTCCCTACTTGACTCACTTGGCGGCTATAGTTCCCTTCCTCAGATGGCTCGGGAACTGGCTCCGTCGGTTCAACATGTATGGTAGGTTCGTCCCTATTTTCGTGGAGCATCCGTCTCATTTCTTCCCTTTGTTCAGCTAGCATAGCCTGAATCATGGCTTGAACTCCAGCCATGGTGACTGGCTCAGGTGCAACTTCTTCAACAACAGGTATTTGCTGAACCACTGGGGGTTGGTTCCTACCTCCATTTGCGTTCACGTTTCCGCTACGGGTCCTTGCCATCTTGATATATACACCAAATAAGGTGAATTTAGATCTTTATTTAGGATAGACGTTTTAAATCGTCCTTATCACTCCGAAACGTTTACATGCTAGTTCTAATATCGTAGTCGTACGTTTAGAATCCTAAACACATAAGGTTTCCAGATCCGGTCGGCAACAGACCATAGATCCGAACAATTAACAGCATATTATGCACAAAGCATTTAGCACATAAAAGCATTTTAGGCACAATTCCTAAAATAAGCTAGTGCTCACACCTCACAATCATCGCTTAGCATTCTAAGTTTAAGTCTAGAAATCCTACAAATTCCTAGTTCGCTTAAACTAATGCTCTGATACCAACTGTGACATCCCCAAAATCACGGCCAGAAAAGACCGGTTTGTTTATGCTTTGTTTAAAAATCAGAGTTACATTTTAAATGAAAGTGTTGCGGAATTTGTCCCAAAACAAAAATATGATAAAGATTTATCAAAAGCATTTCCATAGAAATGTATTTCATTAAAAGACTTGGGATGTCATGTTCGTACAGATCAAAAGCATAAACAGTACAATATAAGCCTTACTACATTATTTCATATCTATAGGCCTATATCCGTAATCCCTCATCCAAAACATCACATCTATGCTCATGCGACACTACCTGTAATACATAAAACTGAGTGGGTCAGGCTTGGGAGCCTGGTGAGCACATAGGGTTTTCAACCCACAATAAATAAGTTTATTAATTTCATCGATCAACAATAACCCGATTACCCGTTCCCGTTATCCTCACTTTACGTCCCTAAACACCTATCATAAAGGACCTAGCCTAAGGATCATCATCGGGACGGACATTACTGCTAAGGGGATTCCTCAGCAATAAATGTCCTAAAGGCAACCATGTGGGGGATAGAGTACACCGGTGAACATATCGTTCACAAACACCTACAGGTTGCGAGCCTGCTAGTGTTCCACTGGACTGTCTAGAAGAGTCTGTGGTCGTCATCCATACTCCGCTAGATGACAGAATCAACAACATCAACATCGAGGCCTCTCATCATTTTATCACACATCACCTATTGCATCTACCCATGTTTTACCCCAACATTTCCGTAGAAATAAAATACATATACAGTTTAAATCATTGAAAACATGTATAACAACGTTCATCTAGCATAGATAGCAAATATTCAGATAATATGCGCACATAGCACGTAATTTATATAAAATACTTCATATCTATGTGTAAGTTGAAAGTAACTATGCACTCACTTGTTAAGGTGATGATTCCAAAATCGGGCAGCGCTTGCTTCTAACGATTCTATTTTCCTTCGACGAAACCTAGCATTATTATCGCTAAATTTTAGTCTAATATTTACCGTGACCAACTATTAGTCTTAGTATTATTATTATTATATAAGCGTTAAACAATATTTTCCAACCACTATGTACAGACACGGGCCAGACATAAAACACCGGAGGGCAGGACCATTTTGGCATATAGCACTTCTGAAATCCAACAACCCTATGCGGCCCTTTAAACCAGATTCCCCGTACCGCGAGTAGTTAAAAAAAAAATATTATAACGACACTTATATAAGTTATAATAATAGCTCAAATATTTATTATAAGTTCATAATAACAATATTAATTTTAAATATAAGCTATATTAAAATAAGGTAAGCATAACTTACTTACAAGGGGGTTTTAGCTAGGAGTCGGGCTCTGCAGGGGCAGAACTTCGTCGCTGAATCTTTCTAAGAAAGATTTGTGCAGCGCTTCAGCGCTCACCTTACTATACTAAGCTACAGAAAGAGAAGTCGAATCACGAGGGACCGAAATGCTCGGGGGATAAGGAGAGAAAGACTCTTGAATCAAGAGAATGGTGCAAGAAATATGAGAGCCCAAGGCTCTTATTTATACTAATTGAATTTTCAAAAACTACCCTCCATAATTACTTAATGACTTTTTAGTTATATAAACAACTAAACACCCCTCTATAATACTATTATAAATGGATTTAATGATATTTGTACTAAACTAATGTCGAAAGAACTCAACATTAGTCTTATAATGACCGCATCGTCGATACCTTTCTAATGATATATACATATGTATATATATGTGTACGTATACATGATTTATACTTTATTTTAATACGTAAATATGCTATTATAATTTGTAACTCGTTCATACGAACTCCGTTTTTGACGTTCTTTATATCCACGCGTAGGTGAAGACGTACTCTACAACTTTCGTTTAGACCACTAAGGCTAAATCTCGCTCTATCGTAAATTCACTATTCACGCTTCCCGGTATCGTGTCGGTTCTGTCGTAAAACTTCGACGGGTCATAACTTCTTCGTTATAACTCGGATTTCGGCGTTCCTTATATGCACGGAAACCTTGAGACATATTCTACAACTTTATGTAGAGATATCGAGATTATCTCACACTTTAATTTTGACGCTCATTTTTATTCTTTATTAATTATACATTTATAATTAAATAATAAACACATATAATTCACATAATACTCAAATATTTCATCTTTATTACTTCAAAAAGAGTTACAAGAGTTGGCCTAGACTATTACATTGACAAAAATGCTTAGCCCTGAAACCCGGGCGTTACAGGTATATTAGAATCAGAAGCATTTGGTTTATTTTTTTGAGACTTGTAAACTCTGCATTCTACACTATTCTATAGTTTGAGTTTTGTCGATATAAGGTCTGTGAATCATCTTTATTAGGTTTTCTATGAATCTATACAATAATATTTGGCAACGGAAGCAATTAAAATAACTGTAAGTGTACATGTAACCTATGATTTAGGTTTTAATAGTTATAGCAACCTACAATTGAAACTACTAAATAATACTAACAAAGTAGATATGATTACCAACCTTTCAGCAAAATTGAATTTGCTTCTTAAATCCTTGTAAATCTTGAAAACCTTTGAAGCTTTTGGAAGACTAGCACCCGAAGTAAAATTTCTCTAAAGGATCACACCCAAAAGACTAAAGACTAGATAATTGGGAAAGAGGAAAACAACTTGCAAAACTCAAAATATCTTAGTGCAAGGTAGCTAGGGATGAAATCAATGAAGGTCGGGAGATTTGAATTAATTAAATAATCAAATTTAATCCTAATTCAAATCATTGCCATATCAACAACTATGGCCGAAAATCCCAAGGGATAATTCCTTTCCAATTTTCATCCAACCCTTCTAGAGTTTCCAAAATATTCCAATTGCTCAATTATTAAACAAGTAATATTCAGTCCATGTACTTTTAACTAATTTCATGATTACTTCTAATTAATTCCAAATTAATTCTAAATTAATTTTAGCAAGTTTCTAATTAATTTATCATGCTAAGATAGATTAATAAACTATTTATCTCACTCTCTTAAATCATTTTCTAGTTATTTTAGCTTTTAAGGGAAAATGTAAAAAGACTTTGTTATTATTCTCAAAGTTATACCAATTAGTTATGATATTGAACACCTATTTTCAACAGTCTGTCACTTTGACAAGTCTTCAACTACCATTTGTTGAATAATCTTCAAATAACCAACAAAATATGCCTTCCACAACAACCGTTGAACTCTGATCAAATAAAGAATCATCCCTTAGATAAGTGATCAATTATTCTTTTGTTTCTAGAAGACATCATTGTGAACTGAGTCACGAATTATAAATCAACCTACAAATTCAACATTATGTTTCTCGATTTCCACTTTATGATGATCAAATAAGATTACTAATTGAACACATCGATTTAGTTCGGGCTAGGCCTATCACATGAATGTCATCGTCAAATCACCGATGGGACCATGATATCGCTTTTCCCATTCAGGAAAAAAGGAACAAATAAACTTTGACTATATAATTTTTGTTTTCTCGTCAAATCATGCATAGACTTACTCGTTATGACCATTGGTTATGGATAACGTTAGAGTAAGACTAATACACAACCAACTTGAATGCAAAGAACTCATTGTCTCGTTGTTTTAAGATAAAAGATATTATCATATCATAATTACTTGTGATGAAATCCATTAAGTAGCCTCTCTAAGTACGGGTTTCTAGAATACTTAAATGTCTATTAAGTACCGATGAACGTTAGTCACCATCTCCATGTTATGTCGACAATCTACTAACACTTCATGACAATCTTAACTCAATACTTACTCTCAAGAGTATGACCGATTATGGAGTTTTGAGTAAATTAATATTCAGAAAGTGGGGATCTAAACATGCAAAAATGAAACACAATAATAAATTAATTATATATGGTAACACCCCTAAACAAATTCCCCATTATTTAAGCACCATAATAATACAAAATCCATCCATTGTTACAAATGTTTCAAAATTAATCAACTAACTACTAAACTTAACATCATCTCTCATGCCAATGCTCCGAGCATGCATACTATTTCTTTACTTGGTAAATCCCTTTGTGAATAGATCAGATGGATTCTCCACTAAAAATACTCGCTTCACAAGTAAATCTCCATCCTCAACTCTATCTCGAATGTAATGGAATTTCCTTTTTATATGCCTTGACCTTTCATGATCTTTAGGTTCTTTAGTCATAGTGATTGCACCTTCATTATCATAGAATATCTCCAATGGAATTTTGTATTCGGAATAACTCCAAGGTCACCTATGAAGTTTCTGATCAAAGTAGCTTCCTTAGATGCTTCACTTGCATCAATATATTCAGATTCGTAGGTAGAGTCTGGCACGTCTCCAATTTGGAACTTTTCCAAGTCACCGCACCAACATTTAACACAAATACCCATCCAAACTATGACTTGGAGTCATCTCTATTTGTTTGGAAAATTGCATCACTATATACCTTCACAACTAGCTCTTGTTTATCCCCATACAAAAGCAACATATCTTTTGTATTTCTCAAATACTTTAGAATGTTCTAGAAAATCGTCCAATGAATTAGTCCTGGTTTTTCCTGATATCGATTCACCATGCTCAAATCATATAAGACATTAGGACGAGTACATGTTATAGCGTACATGATCGATCCTATCACCGAATTGTATGGGAATCGATGCATTTTATCATGTTTGTCATAGAACTAGGACATTGAGATTTACTCAACTTAACGTTACGCTATGATACATATGAACATATACTTTCTTGAATTTTTCCATATTGAATCTTTTCAATACCTTATCCATATAAGTAATCCGATTAAGTCCTAATAGACACTTAGATATATCTCTACAGATTTTATACCAACTATGTACGCTGCTTCACCCAAGTCCTTCATAGAGAAACATTTTCCGAGCCAAGTTTTTACACTTTGCCACTCGGGGACATTGTTTCCTATAAGTAGTATGTCATCTACATACAATACTAGGGAGACAATAATACTTCCACTAGCTTTGACATATACGTAGGACTCATCTGGAATTCTTAGAAAACCATACTTTTTGACTCTTTCGTGAAAGCATAGATTCCGGCTTCACGATGCCACACCCCGACTAGCAGCGGAAACGTCGGGGTTGCAATGCCATTGTTGGATCATAGTCAACAAACATATATTGAATAATACAAAACTTAAAAAAAAATATATTACAAACTTTAGTACCGGGAAATGAAATTACATTGGTCAAAGTTTTAATAATGTGACACTATTTGAAACATTTCAACAAAATATAATATAAGGCAACATAAGGCCTAATCAGGAAGATCATCACAAATGTGAGGAAATATAATTCCCAAAGGGCTGATGACATAATTCCAACTTTAATTACTTGAGCATACACACATTTGAAAGATATGTTAACAAATTTTTTTGTAAGTTCCACATGTTTTGAGACCGTGTGCTTTATTAAAAATGAAATCTTATAAAATACAAACAGTTTACAAAAATGATGTTTAAATTTATAATTCTTAAATATAAAAATAATACTAATAAGTGTCGACCCGACTTATATGTAATTATATTTGAAATTCCATTCAAGTGTAGATGTTAATTCACTTATGATACATAAGTCAAATTTAACATAATTTTGTGACATGAATTACTAGGTTTTTATTTTATTCAACTAAACACTAAAACTCAACCAAAGATCTAAGTGTATAATTTATACCACATACAATTTTTATCTTAGCTTGTATTAGTATTTTTGTAGTAAATTTCGAGGCTATGTAGAGTTTATAAACGATCTATATGACATCAATCTGCCTCTATGAAGCACAATATATGGGTTGGTGTTTTAGTCCCATCGATGCTTCATCAACATCGAGAATAAAGAATGAAATAAAAAGTTATCGCCTGTTTTATCTTGTCAGATGAAGGTTGTAGCTAGCTATTACAAGCAGCGGTGTCAACCCATATAGATCTATACACAACATTCTCCACTCTCGCGGATTAATGATTATTACACAGGTATTCACTAAGTTGGTGTTCTTAGTTTGATGAAAAATAAAACTCACATAGAGATCGTGAGTTTGATTACAATTTTACAATTGTTTATTTTTGGAAACTTTAAATTGTACGATTTAGTAAACCTTAACTGTAAAATTAATAAAGTTTTCTACCAAGAATCGGGCAACATAACGACTGTGTTTCAAATAAAACTAGATTTCAACTCAAGTGAAATCAACCAAATTTAGCAATCGTAATGTGTACAAACATATTGGTTCAAATGAATGCAAAAAATAAAGTAAATATTACAATGAGCAATAATGATATTTCTTTTTTTGAACCATCAATGAGTATATTATAAACGACAATATTGAACATTTATAAAAATACAAAACACCTATTTATGTTGTAACACTTAGTTTCAGAATGTTTCTAATTTCAAGAGAGTGGGTTGTCAATGGATCAAGTAAAGGTTTTGTGGTTCAAGGGAAGAGAGTTTACACCCTATCAAATATTGATAATGTTGGTTAAGTGATTAAAGCCCTCAAATCGTGCTTTGAAGCAAAATGGTAAAATGGGGAAAATAATATTATAGGTTTCTTGCATGTATTATGTAACATCATGTTTCAAGAAATTTCCTATTTCGAGATTGTAGACAAAAAAACGGATCAACTAATGCCTTGAGCTTCAAGGGAATGGGGTTTAGACCTTATTGGATGATGATAACGTTGGATAAGTGATTAAAGCCTCGGTTGTGTCTTCGAGTCAAAGGGTAAAATGGGAAAAGCGATGTTTCATACTTCTTTAACGAATTATGGTTTTTAGTTCGACACATGTTAAGACAAAATTAACAAGATAGAATTGTGGGGCTCGTCAATACCTTTCCGTGAATATAAAGATCACCAAAAACGGAGTTGAAACGAAGAAGTTATGACTGTTTATAGTTAGAGTGAAATTGGGTTAAAACCCATTCTCACAAGGTGAGAATTTATTCTTACGACATGAGAACCGTGCAGCCCAAATCCCACGAAATTTTTAGGGTTTTCAAGGCATCTAAAGGTAATAATTCATGTTTTAGGGTATTTTCTTAGACTCCATCATATCTAGAACTTCATAGGAGAAACCCTAGCCTGCATTTTCAAGATTTGAGCCTCTGCTCTCCTCTCTCATCTTTTTTTAGAGTTTTTGGTGGTTTCGAGCAATGTTTTCCTGCAAGATTGATCCTTGAAGCTTGGCAATTGAAGATCTCAACTTTCATCTACCTTCTAGACCTTTGTAAGTTATAAAGTTCCAAGCTTTATTTTATATTCATCGTGGATCTAAGTTTATTTGGTGTTTTGGTCAATTTTAATGAGTTTTAGTGAGAGTTGGGGATAAATTTTGCAACTTTGTTACTCTCCAAGGTCCCAAGAGCATTTATATATGGACTCTGACCCTTTTTGATTAGTTTAGAATGTTTTCTTGGACCTCTTGGACTAGGAAAGTTTTGATCTTTTTCCTTCCCTTTCATCCATGCAAGTTATCTTCGTCATTTAGGTTATTTTGAGGTAATAAAGTTTAGATCTTGAAGGTTTGAGACAATATTATGAATAAAGTTGGAAACTTTATCCATCTAAACATCTTGTTGATTAAGATTTGAAGGTTGGAGTCTTGGACTTAATGGATTTAGCGGAGAACAATGCATTATTGGTCCCTTTGAGACTTAAATATTGGATCTTGGTTGCTTGGACCATACTAATGGATAAAGTCGGAAACTTTATCCATTATGAAGCTATTTAGGATCTAGATATGAGATCATGGGCCTTGTTATGAAGAGATAAAGCACTTAATGAAGATTTTGTCCTTCTAACCAGAAGTCACGATGTGACATAGGATGTTTCACAACGTGATGGTGCCCAAAGTCATGATTGTTTTATCGTGTCATTCTCATGATGTGACCAAGGAATGGTTACGACGTGACGTTGACTTTTTGACCACTTTGACTTTTGGTCAAACTTGGGTAGAATTGAGTATTTGACTAAGGATTGGTCTCGGTTTGGTTTTAGGAAGTTTGGATTGGTTGTTCTGATGCTGAGGTAGTTGTTGGGCTGTCGAGTGGTTCAGGTGACTTTTCCTCACTATACTTGTGGGTCCAAGGCACCAATGTCGGCCCAATGGATTATGTATCCTGTTATATATTGGATTTTTGTTTTTCTCAGTATGTGTTAGATTGGTAGATTTGTATGATTACCTATGTTCAGTGAGTATGCGTTAGATTGGTAGATCTGTATGATTACCTGATGATTACTGATATGCACTAGACTAGTAGATATGTAGGGTTTCATGTAATTATTGGCTATATGATTAACTGTCTGCTGAGAATGTTTGTTATCTATTATATGTCAACATGGTATGTTTAGGGTTGAGACTGTACTGCTTTGTGTTCTCAGTCAACATACCAGGGTAATCCAACCAGGCGGTTGTTGACCTTGTACGTTATATGTAGGGCAATCCAACTGGGAGGTTGTGGGCCAGGGTAATCCAACCGGGAGGTTATGGACCTAGTACGTTATATGCAGGGAAATCCAACTGGGAGGTTGTGGGTCAGGGTAATCCAATTGGGAGGTTGTGGACCCAGTACGTTGTATACAGCGCAATCCAACCAGGAGGTTGTGGGCCAGGGTAAGCCAACCGGGAGGTTATGAACCCAACATGAAGTATTGTATATGTTATATGTTTTTGTGGTGCTACTTTGGGGGAACTAACTGATGGGTTTTAGCCATAAGAACTTTCCTATGTGCGCATGCAAAACCCTAATGCTTGGATCTAGGCTTTCTAATTAAACATGCTTTGAATCCAAGACTTCTAATGACTGTTTAGGTATAAGAACAATGTTAAAACAGATCTAGAATCATACCTTTGAATCTCTTGTTTGATCTTGTTGTCTTGGAGCTTCTAGAGTCACAATTGTCACTCCTCTAGTGGCTTACAAACACCAAATAGCAAGGATGATAATTTGGGAGAGAGGAGAGGGGAGGAAATCGGCCAGGGGTTCTCTACTTTAGATGAAGTACCGATTTCCCTTTTCCATAGGGTCTATTTATACTTGTAGACTCCTTAAGGGTTACAGCTTAAACCCTAATTGGATAATCTTCTCTTAAAGCAATCCAAATTCATTCCTTAGATAACCTTTTGGACGATTTGAAGCTATCCATAGCTTCTAGAATCCGTCCACCTTTATCCAATATGGATTTACAGTCTAAAGTTTAACTATCAAACAATTGACAGTTTATACCCTCTTATTTAATTAATCTCTTTAAGTCACCAAATTAATTCCAATTAATTCTATGATTTATATTAATCAAATAACAATATTATTATTCTTTATGTTATTCTCATAATATATTAATAATATTTATTCTCTCTTAATAAATCATCCTATCAAGTTGCTATGGTGAAGGCAACCCAAAAGGACCATGCACAACCGGGTCAAATACTTGCCTAATATAGTTGCAGCCTTAGACACTATTCCAACACTAACAAGCTTTGGCTTACGATTTCAGTTTATTGTTTCAGGTACTTTTGTTGATCGTGATAAGGCAAAGGCGTGATTATGCACATCATCCTGCATTTTATGAGATTATGATTCTGGGATACTCTTCATGTTTATGACTTGTGGAAACTATGTTTTGTAAATAATTATGGTTTTGGATTGGTTTTAAAAATGAAAAAAAAAAATCACCTGGACTTTTGGGATGTTACTAGTTGGTATCATAGCCCTGGTTTGAGTGAATTGGATGAGAATTCGTGTGAATCCAGTTTCAAGCTAAGGATCTATAAAAGTTTTCAACATTGTTTTTTTTTAAATATAACTCAGAATTGTTTTCCAAGATACCAACATTATTATTTTCGTATGATGATTATGATAGAACTGCTTGGTAGTAGTAGGCTAGGGATCTTCAAGAATTGCATGCTAGAATTGTTTTATGTATGATGCTTGATAGCCTAGGAGAATTTCTTGTATGCTAGATGAAATTGACATCATTATTGTAGTTGCTTAATGTGTGCATCATAGTTTTACATAACTAATATTTTATAATCTGAGAATATTTGATTTAGCCTTATTTCATGTTCTTCTCTGATAAAGGGCTTAGAGTATAATCATTTATTCGACTGTCTATGGGATCTAACGTTGTGTATGATTAACATGCACAAGTAACTGCAGGGTTGGTAGAAGTTTTATGAGTGAGTATAGTTTATAGCAGGCCAAAATGTGGAATGATTAGCCACTACTAAGAGAGTAGATGCAAAATGTATGTGTGTCATATATGTTTGGGCCTAGTGGTCAGAAATTGTGTATGAAGGTTTGCCTGATATTTTTATGATATCTTATAGTCATTCGGTTCTAGTGCTAGAATGTTGCTTGCTTTGTGCTATGTAAGACTCATATTGATGTGAGCTAATTGGTAAATGAATATGCTAAGTTACATGTTGCAAAGGTTACATAATTTTAGAATGATAGATTCGGACCTATTGTGCAACTCTTGTTTAAGTCTAACCATTGTAGGGTTGGGTCTTTTAGTCAAAAGAATATGTAAGTTTTGTTGCATGTAATTGTATTAATGAAGTGGTTAGCTGACATTAATAGGGGGTTTTCAGCAGTTGATGACAGGGTGAGGTGCAGATCCTAGGAGAGCCTAGGAAGTGATTTAGTGTGGTTGTTATGCTATTTAGTGGGTATTGGGAGTATTATTATGAGTAGGTGACTTACAGAACTCGAGATTGACTCTTAAGGAAAGTATGGATAGGTGTGGAAGGTAGTATTGGGTTTGTACTACTGGAAGCATAGGATCCATACTCGAATCAAGGGAAGTCATGAGGATTCACAGGATCTGGTTGAGGGTAGATAGCTGATGGTTTTTATACATAGGAAACATTCCTATGTGTGCATGCAACCCTAATTGTTGGATCTATATTTTCTCTATTAGACATACAAGCATTGAACACAAATAACTAGAAAACCTAAGAGGCATGTATGATTATCGAAATTAACATAAAACTAGGGTTTAGATACATACATTTATTGTTATGTAGTAATAACAATGATTTTCTTCAAGATCTTGACTTTGAGAACACGTGCCACAAATATAACACCTCTAATGGCTCACAAACACACCAAAGCAAGAGGATGATTATGGGAGAGAGGAGAGAGGATATAGTCGCTCAAAGTTTCAGCTCTTATAGGGTTTCTTAGGATAGCCAAAAACTAAAGGGGTGATGCTCCTTTTATAGTCAAGGTTGCTTAGTCCCAAAGCTAGGGTTTTATGGTAGAAACCCTAATTTCTAGCTTAGGGCCTAAGCAGCCCATGGAATTCCCTTCCTTAGGCCATCGACGAAAATCCTTAGGGCCTCCCTAAGATTTTTGGCCAATCCTTCTTAGGGTGATCCAAGAGCCCAAACCACAACTATTAATTAATTGCAAAACAGCCCCCAAACTTTTAATTAGTTCATTTAATCCCAAAATTAATTCCAAATTAATTTTTGATTAAATAGTAATTAAACAACATGATTTCTAATTAATATATTATTTTCATAACATATTAATAAATCATTTTATATACAAATTTATTATTCCAAATAATAAATTCAACCTCTTCCTCAATAAATCATCATGTCTAGTTGTTAGTGTGAAGGCAACCCAAAAGGACTATGTTGCTATCAATTCAAGTATATACCAATTATAGTTAAGGGCTTGGACACCTAATCCAACAGTCTCCCACTTTGATAAGTCTAATAACTATAATTGAAAGTATAACGTCAAAAAATTGACTAGCAAATTGTAGCTCTCAAATCCGTTGTCGAACTCTGACCTAGTCAGTAATATGTCCTAAGATAAGGGGTCACATAATCCTCTGTTTTGAAAGATATCACGTGGAAAAATGACATGGGACAACATCATTCTCATTGTCTAACAGTTTGTTTCCCAATTTCTAATTTGTAATGACAAGGAACTACAATTGAACACATCAATTAAGTCCTGAGCGGGCCCAACATACAAGTCAACACCAAATAATCGAGGGGCCCAAGATATTGCTTTTCCCCTTAGGGCAAAAGGAACAGATAAACTTTGACTTATATGCGTGCACTATTTTCTCATCAAATCATATACACTAATACGTTTTATAACACCAAGTTACTGATGTATTTACATATAATCAATGCACAACCAAATTGTAAACAACTCACATATCTCCGTTTAAAGATGATATGATATTATTGTCTCACAATTACTCGTGATAAATTCCATGAAGTAATTCACTTAGCGTGGGTTTCATCCAATACTTAAATCCCCATTTCAAAAGTACTCATGAATGTTGCAGCAAACCATTGCTATGTCTAAACACTTAGACAATCTACAACCCAGTTCATGACAGCCTAAATTCACTACTTACTTCCAAAGTATGATCGACTGTGGATATTTGAATAATCCAATTATCCGGGAAGTAAAACATGCAAAAGTGAAACACAATGATAAACAATTGACAAAAGATAGTAAACAATATTTATAAACAAATCTCCATTTATTTAATCATCAAATGTCAATTACATTTATTTGTTACAATTTTATAAATATCTATCTAATCACTGAAACTAATATCATCCTTCGGACCAATGCACCTCGTATGCTGAACGTGCTTGACCCTACTAAGACCCTTTGTGAAGGGATCCGCTGGATTCTCTTCAGATGATACCCTCTTTACGACAAGGTATCCTTCTTCTACTCGATGACTGATAAAATGATTTTTTCTATCGATATGCCTAGATCTTACATGTTCTCTTGGTTCCTTGGTTAACGCAACCACTCCTTCATTATTGCAGAAAATCTCCATCGGCTCCTTAATGGCTGGCACAACTCCAAGGTCTCCAATGAAGTTCTTCAACCATATAGCCGTTGGGTTTTGAGTAATCTAACACTCCTAAGGTGTACATGCAACACTAAATACCTTCGATCTATGTTTTCTCTATTATACATGCAAACTTGATCTATCCAAGGTATTACCCTAACTAGCATACAAAGGACTATAAACAACATGAAATACAAGTTACAAGACTACCTTTTGTTGTAGTTGGAAGCCTTCGACCTTTAAGAACTTAGTGCCCCAAGTGTTGCACCTCAAATGGAATCACACAACACCACCAACAATTGGAATAACTTGAAAAAAGAACACTTAACTCACACATCGGCTAGCCCTCACTTCTTGTCCCTTTTAAAAAGGTGCCATTTCATGAACTATGAGGCTTCTTATATAGTGTGCACATTAGGGTTACACCATGTAACTCATGACTTTCCACATTCCTCATGATACATGGGTTTTAATGAGTATCCATGGGTCACCGCATGGGTTCATCCCAACATGAAGAACCATGGATCATAAGCCCACTTTATAAGAATGAATGATTTACCAAATCAATCCCCATTTATTTAATTAGTCTCTTTTGATCACAAATATAATTCCAAACTAATTCTTGATCAATAATAATTAAATAATATGATTTCATATTAATATATTAGAACTTATAATATATTAATAAATCATAAATATCCTTTTCTCACAAAAGTCTATCCAAATTGTTCCGATGCCATGTAACCCAAATAGACCATGCTACTCTCGGTTCAAGTGCATACCAACAATAGTTATGGGCTTAGACACCTAATCCAACAGTCTCCCACTTGGATAAGTCTAATAACTATTATTATTGTAAGCATTAATCCTACCCGACTAGCAATCATAGCTCTTAAAAGCCGCTGTCGAACTCTGAGCTAGTCAATGACGCGTCCATTAGATAAGAGATCATATATTCCTCCATTCTTGATATCATATGGACTGATACATGGATTATAATCATTCTCTTTGTCCATCTGTTGTTTCCCAATTTCCGATTTATGACATCTGACTAATTGAACAAATCAAATCAGTCCAGGCCTAGTGTCATCACTAAATTATCGAGGGACCCACATACATCGCTTTTATCCACATGGGGTAAAAGGAACGGATAAACTTCAACCCAAATGCTTGCTTGTACTTACTCATCGAATTACACACAATGATATGTTTTATAACACCAAGTTACTGGTGCATTTACATATGTCAATGTGCAACCGACTTGCAACTACAACTCACACGTCTTGGTTTCAAGAATATAAGATGTTATCGTCTCATGATCACTCGTGATAAAATCCATGAAGTGATTCAAATGAGTGTGGGTTGACTCCAATACTCGAATCTTATTCCAGGAGTACTCATAAACACTGCAACCACCTTCTACTAGACAAAATACAAACCCATTCATGACAATCTTGCCTCAATACCGACTTCCAAAGTATGATCGCTTGTGGATGGTTTGAATAACCTAGTTATTCGGGAAGTAAAAACATGCATAGTGAAACACAAGAATAATACTAATCCTATATGGCCCAAAAACTTTTGAGTCATATTTATTACTCATTATTCATTGTATAATGTTTTGAATAATCAACTTAATACTTGAATTAAAACAATAGTTGTCCCATGCTCCAAGCATGCACACTTGTTTGTATAAACAATATTTATGTCATGCACCAAGCATGCACACTATGTTTGTCTATGGTCCTTACTTTGTGAAATAGATCAATTGAAAAACATTTCAATGATGCTCATTTCAAATTTTCAAATCCGCATTGCAAGAGTAAGAATCCAAATTCTTGTCACTGCTAGAAAGTGTTAAATTATAAACTATCATGAAATGATTCTTTTGTAATGTCGAGGTGCCAAAAGTCATAAAGACTTGACCAAAGATATTACAAAATATTCCTTTGGAGATTCTTACAAGACAATTCCATGGAAATGAAGTCTCAAATTCAAAGACATTCCTTTGAACATCCTTCTTGCATAAAAGTTTCTAAATTTCTCATCTATTCTTCAACTCCCAATATGGAAACATTCCATATTTGCCATATGACAACTCGTTATTAATTTACTCATGTCTATTCATAATAATGTCACTATGGTCCATCCATTGCTATACTTCCAATTGTCCTTAAGCGACCAATCCTTGGTGAACCTTAGATTGTCCTTAACAGTTGCTCAACCACTTTAGTCATGACCGGTTCTAGTCCTTTTTCCCTCTTAATGCCCTAGGAAGTTGGAAAAATTAGAACATGAGAATATTATCTCATATGCAATCGATCCTATACCCGAAGCATATGTGACACAATTCATAATGTCTAACATAAAGACATGATACTTAATCAGTCTTTTTCTATAATATTTCTATTTGCTATGTTCTCATAATTTTGATTATGAAGAGTGATGTCGTAATCATAATCAAATTTGAGAACACAATTAACACTTCCATATATAGAATTTCCTTATGTTGAACCATTCCAACATAACATTCATATATATTTGACTAAATTTGATTAAAATCTCAATCTAACATTTTAGAATTGAAATGAAGTATAAATTCCTCTCCCTTAATTATAGCAAAACACCTTTTTAAACCCTGCAACTTTGCGAATTGAAACCTTTGTTTTCTATAATTAACATTGATAACTTGCAACACTTACCATAATAATTATGCTCCCACTAGCATAAAGATTATTATTAGCATAACACTTATGCTCCCACTAGCTTTGACATGTATTCAGAAATCAGCTGGACTTCTAGAAATCAATAATTATTGACTTTCATTACCAAAGTTCATATTTCTGATACGAGATGCTTCGATAAGACTTTATCTCGACTTCTCAAACTCATACACCTTTCCTTAGACAGCTCACATGTGTGTCTAAACAATTTTAAGAACTTACAGCAATAAATCTCAAACGTTTAAACTCTTGCCATTCCTCACAATTCGAATTATGAAAAGGGATGCCATAATCATAATCAAATTTGAGAATGCAAATATCACAATTGCTATCTCCTTAAAATCCACTTAGTGAAAGCGTTTCCTCACCATCATTTTCATGATTCTGAGAGAAACCACATGATACTTAGAGTTTATGGTGTATGTGTTCCTATCCATGTGAATTTTTCATAACCATAATCACAAGACAAGGTTAGTGATAAAACCAAACTCATATGGACTGAACTTGTTCAATCTTAACTTCTTGCCACCTGGCAGCACAAGGGCCAACCATTGTTTCCAACTAGTTATGCAAACAGCCGAGAACTCATGGAACTCACATGCATAGTCAACTTTAACTAGAATGGGCACAAAAACAAGAATATGTCAACACGATAGGTCACAAACCTCAAGTCGTGTGCTAGTGTTTAAGAATAGGTTTATTCTTGATCAGTTATTGAAACTTGTCAAGATCTTTAAGACTCCCACTGACCTCTTGACATATATGATTCACTTTGTCAAGGAACATTACTTGACAAACCAATATTCAAGAGTTAGTGCGGATTCTAATCAAGACAAACACCTTACACAATTGGCCTTAGTTGGTCTTTGTTTTATCCAAAACATCACACCTTACCAATTTCAAATGTACAAGAGTAGAAAACTTTTACTCTACATTTGATAAGTGTTTTAAACCTTTCTTAAGACATATCACTCAAGGATATAATCTTGGAGTATTACTCTAAGAGTTGTTTTGGGAATGAAGTATGACTCATCTTCTTGATTTAAACTATTTCAACAATTCATGATTCCTCTTCTTAGCCATACAAATGCACTAAGATGTCTTTAGAGGATCAATTGTGATATGGTTTTTCCATAATCATTAAGATGATCATAAAACATGATACTAAAGTACTCTCCCATCTTTTCATATTGGAGAAACTTTTATCTTTCTGCCTAATTTGGTTCTTCTTATTCGTCTCGCCATACATTGAAACTTTTACAATGTTCCAGAATTATACTTAAACTTGTAAGCATAACCATGTTTACTAAACATTAGTAAATCATGACGAATGGTTTTATCAATCTTTGTGGTGGATCTTGACCAACGCACACCCAGTGTACCTGATCCCTTAGTCCTTCACTTGACTCACATTTACATGTGAACAAGGAATTAGTCTTAACTTACCAAAGATGAAAATTCTCATTCATCATACAATACAACTTGCATGATTCCAAGTTTCTATCTAATTGAAACTTGGGTGATGAGAATCTTTCCTTATTTGACAAATACTCGACACTACCACAAACGAAAGAATCAAATTCATATTGCTAACATAGAAACATGCAAACATCAATTTTCACAAATGCCATTGCAAGGATACATAATAAAATAAAAACAAATTTTTATTTATTTATAAAATGCGGAAAATTTTTCCTTACAATGCAATTACAAATGAAAACTATGTTATTACATATTTCCTAGCAATCTGTCATAACTCCTAAGCAGCAGCTCAAAAATCCGATCACCGAACCATGCGATTGAAATCCATCTTCGCAACCAGATTCAACATACTATTCTTTTAAGCTTCCTTCTTTTTGCATGATCCCGAAAAACATCAAAATGCAACCTAGTCACATCATGTGTTAAGAATCAACAATTAGGAACTTAATAGAGTTAGATACTAGACTTACCTGAAGCAGAGTCAAACTTTTTGATTCTACCATTTCTCAGATCTTTCAGGTAGTCAGGACAGCTTCGCAACCAATGCCCCTTTTCTTAGCAATAGAAACATATAGATTCTTTGGGAATGGTACACGGGACAATCCCAGACTTATCCTTTCTCTTTCCCTTGGAAAGAGAAATCTTTTCTGGACTTCCAATGTTTCTATTGTCAATGTCCATGGAAATTTGGGGACTAGATCTTCCAATCAAATTTGCTTTTCCAGTGCGCCAAATCATTGTTGATTTAGTAGCAACAAGCAAATAGGTAAGATCAATAAGGATCATGTTATGGTCTGTCACATAGTAGTCCTTAATGAACTCACCATATGACTCAGGAAGTGACTACAGAACCCAGTCAATAGCCAACTTCCTCGAGACTTCGACACCCAATACTCTCAACCTGTCAATATGTCACTTCATCTCTAAGACGTGACTACACGCAGGCCTTGCATCTTGATGTTTCATTGCAAGTAGGGCTTGAGTGACCTAGAATTTTTCAAGTCTTTGAACTTGTGGGTTAAGGAGAATTATTGGAGGAGGTGGAGGAAGTGAAGTATGACTTCCACAATCCAACCGCGGGACATCATCTTCAAGAGGAAAGCTTGTTCTAAAGGATTTGGGAAGACCATAGTTGTCTGAACTAGACATCTACAATGGAAGAAATTCAAGTTAGTTGATTTAAGTCCTTAATATAACACCCAAATTAAATATTAACGCTAGGACCTAACACAATATTTTACAATTTGGAAGAGGGATGTCGTAATCCAAACCGCAAAATATTTGAAGGTAGGTAAATGACGATTTACCAATTTCCACCATAAAAAACAAAAAAGAGTTTTAGGTTTTAAGTGAATTGAAACTCCTAGATCCTTTGAGATTCATTGAACAATTCAATGGCATGTTTAAATCTCGATTGTGCCCTTCAAATTTTTGACTGGGATGCCGAGGATCACAAACAAGATGTGAATAACCATACAAATTAGCTTGGTACACCCAATATTACAACCACCTAATCAATATGACGATTAACAACACACGCTCCATTGATCTATGATTAACATCAAGCTACCCTTTGTCATGCACTGTCAGTCCAGATTAGTGTGCAAGTTAACCACACACGCTCCACTAACGGCTTAACAAGGTGCAAAGTGCAATTTCATGGGTTAGTACCATATTCACATTTTCCTAAGTAACTAAGATTGGGAATTTGTAAGTGTTTAGTTACTTAATATTTATCATTATACTTTTAATGAAGGGAGAATTAGAGTCCTATCCTGCCGGTTCGGCTAACGACTCTCCACCAGTCAAGGTAGCGGTGGGTGAGAGTGGACACCCATTAAACTGCCATTTTATAAGCACTAACCTTATACCCCTCTTATAGATCGGCTTCGTGAATAAGGCCTACTAACAGTAAGACTGACTTTGTTTATATATATATATATATATATATATATATATATATATATATATATATATTAAACCTATAATATTATAATAGTATAAGGGTAGAAATTTAAACTTTTAAAATTCTAGGGTTTGGAACTAATTGTTTCAAAAGTTAGACTTTCACATTTACAAATTCCAAAACTTGAGGGCAAGTTTTGAACTATTCATAAACTTTTTGGAATCCATAACTTATGAGTTTAATAAAGATTTTATGAAAAGACTCTTGACATTTCATAACTTGAGGACAAGTTATTGAGTTCATAAAAAAACATTTATGAGAAAAAGACTCCTCAAGTTCATAATCTATGACTTTAATGATTTCTTTAAAAGAAAACTTTTCATTTTCCATAACTTGATGAAAAGTTATGGAATTCATCAAAATCATTTAGATCAAAAATTCTAACAAGAAAATCAAACAATTTGCCTATGATCTAAATTAAACTCATAAGAACAAGATAATTCATATCAAACAAATTTCATGTAATTAGCCTAACCATATAAACTAATATAAAACATGAAACTTTGACAATTATATTTTAAATTAGATTAGCATGATTATTACCACATCAAAAATAGGTTTATAAGTTCAAAAATAGATTAGGGTAATGATCATAGTCCAATTCCAGCCAAAAAACTCGAAGAACTGCATTCTGGGGCACCAACTCGTCGAGTGTATGAACCAAATCGGCGAGTTGGATGAATTTGTGCTTGGACTCGGCAAGTCCCCCAGTGGACTCGGTGAGTCCACTATCCAGAACAACATAAAATTGATTTTTAAAGCATTTTCAAGCAAGTAGCATCAAGTATAATTGAAAACGACCCTAGGCTCTGATACCACTATTGGGTTTTGAGCATTCTAACACTCTTAAGGTGTCCATGCAACCCTAAATACCTTGGATCTATGTTTTCTCTATTATACATGCAAACTTGATCTATCCAAGGTATTACCCTAACTAGCATACAAAGGAGTATAAACAACATGAAATACAAGTTAGAAAACATACCTTTTGTTGTAGTTGGAAGCCTTGGACCTTTAAGAACTTAGTGCCCCAAGTGTCGCACCTCAAATGGAATCACACAACACCACCAACAATTGGAATAACTTGAGAAAAGAACACTTAACTTACAAATCGGCTAGCCCTCACTTCTTGTTCCTTAAAAAGGTGCCATTTCATGAACTATGAGGCTTCTTATATAGTGTGCACATTAGGGTTACACCATGTAACTCATAACTTTCCACATTCCTCATGATCTATGGGTTTTAACCTCTATAGAGTATCCATGGTTCACCGCATGGGTTTAGCCCAACATGAAGAACCACGGATCATAAGCCCACTTTATAAGAATGAATGATTTACCAAATCAATCCTCGTTTATTTAATTAGTCTCTTTTGATCACAATTAATTCCAAACTAATTCTTGTTCAATACTAATTAAATGATATGATTTCATATTAATATATTAGGACTTATAATATATTAATAAATCATAAATATCCTCTTCTCACAAAAGCCTATCCAATTTGTGTTCAATTCCATGCAACCCAAATGGATCATGCTACTCTCGGGTCAAGTACATACTAATAATAGTTATGGGCTTAGACACCTAATCCAACAATAACCTCCTTTGATGCATCGCTCACAGCTTGGTTCACATATAGAATCAGCCACAGTATCTTTCTTGGAACTTTTAAAGTCACAATTCCTCCATTACGGGTAAACACCAAGCCAGATTGAGAAAGAAAGTTGTTTCTGTATGTCTGAAAGATGGCGTCACTATACCCAGTAATTCATAAGTCATCACTACCGCCAAGCACAAGGACCCAGTTCTTAGTCCTTCGCAGATACTTAAGAATGTTCTTAACCACTATCCAATGAGCTTTTCTTGGATTTCCCTGATATCAACTAACCATGCTCAAAGTAAAAGCAACGTCAGGGCGAGCACATGTCATAGCATACATGATTGATCCAATGACAGAAGCATATGGAACTTGACTCATTTCATCTATATCTACATCGGTACTCGGACTCTGAGTCTTACTCAATTTTGTATTACTCTGGATAGGTAACTCTCCTTTCTTGGAGTTCTCCATGCTAAAACGCTTTAGCACTTTATCCAAATACATGTTATGACTAAGTCCACTTGGTCTTCTACTCCTATTTCCCAGAGTATAAGCAGCCTCTCTTAGATCGTTCATAGCAAAACACTTTCCAAGCCACGACTTAACCTTCTTCAAAGTTGGAACACCGTTTCCTTTAAGTAGTATGTCATCAACATACAATACTAGGAAGGTGACTATACTCCCACTAGCTTTGACATATACACAATATTCATCTTCACTTCTAGAGAAGCCAAACTCTTTAACCTTCTCGTCAAAGCAAAGATTTCATCTGCGAGAAGCTTGTTTCAATCCATAGATTGATTTCTCAAGCTTACACACTCTATTAGGGTACTTAGCCTCCACAAAACCCTCTGGCTGATTCATGTAAACATCTTTAGCCAACTTTATATTAAGGAAAGCAGTTTTGACATCCATCTGCCAAATTTCATAATCATGAAATGTGACATCCCTATTTTTATGGCCAGAAAAGACCGATTTTGTTTATGCTTTATAGAAAATCAGAGTACTTCTTTTAATAAAAATGTTGCGGAATTTGTTCCCAGAAAAACATGATAAATGTGTTATCAAAGCATTTCCGAAGAAATGTATTTTAATTCCTTTTAAAACCCTGGGATGTCATCGTTAATACAGAAACATAAGCATAAACAGAACTTACATTCATTTACACTAGTGATCTACATCTCTTTTAGATCTCTCAGTGTAAAGTAGCTTTGTATCGACACCTGTGATACAAATAAGCTTGAGTGGGTCAGGTTGGGAAACCTGGTGAGTACATAGGGTTTTCAACCCACAATAATATAATTATTATGTTTAAAAATCAACAATCAACCCAACTACCCATCCCCATTATCTTCCTTACTCTTATGGATCTACCCTAAGAATCATCTATCCTGCATTCGTTCATTTCTAAGCCCATTGCTTCCAGGGTTTATATGATAGGCACTAATTCCATAGCTGCCAATATTTTTTCGTAAAGCACTAATTCCATGGCTGCTAAAGTTCATTCATCGGGTACTAAATCCATAGCTACCAGTGTTCATCTAATAGGTACTAAATCCATAGCTACCAACGTTCATCTAACAGGTACTAAGTCCATGGCTACCAATGTTTATCTAACAGGTACTAAGTCCCTAGCTACCAGCGTTTATTCAATTGGCACTAAGTCCATAGCTGCCAATGTTATTTATTAGGCATTAAGTCTATAGCTGTCTGTGTTCACTCATATCATCCTTCATCTCTCATCTTTAATCTACCCATGTTTTACCTAACATATTCGTAGATATAAAATACATATACAATTTAAATCATTTAAAACTTGTATAAAATCATTCATCCAACATAGATAGCAAGTATACAGATAATATGCACACATAGCACGTAGTTTATATAAAATACTTCATATCTATGCGTAAGATGAAAGTAACTATGCACTCACTTGAAAAGGTGGTGACTCGGCACTCGAACAGCACTCCGTTACTCTTAACACAATTTTTCTTTGAGAAAACCTAGTATCATTACCACTAGAGTTTAGTCTAATATTCACCGAGACTAATTAATAGTCTTGCTATTATTACTATTATATACGCGTTAAACAATACTCTTCACCTACTATGTACAGACAGGGGCCAGACATGGAACACCGGAGGGCAGGATCATTTTGGCATATAGCACTTCTGAATCCAGCAACCTAAGCGACCCTCCAAACCAGATTCTCTATACTGCGAGTAGTTAAAAATACATTATAACGACACTTATATAACTCATAATAATAGTCCAAATACTTATTATAAGGTCTTAATAACATTACTATATTGAAACATAAGCTATACTAAAGATAGGTTAGGCGTAGCTCACTTAAAGTGGGTTTTTCTCAAAATCGGGCTCCGCTGGAGCAGCATTCCTAAGCCAAAAGGCTCTTCTTGTCGGAGTCGTCGAGCGCTCTCGGGCTTCCTCCTCGTGCTAGGGAGGTTCCCTAGGCTTTTCGGGGAGTTTCGGGGCTAAAGAGAGGGAAATGATGGGAGGTGTGAGGAATGAAGAGGGCTTAACCTCTTATTTATAGGGGGCTGGAGGGTCACTCACGTCGTGAGCCAGCTGGAGACACACAGGCACAGCCTGGTGCTGACATGTGGCATCGCACACATGGTGGAAATCAGCCAATTTTCAAAAATCCATAACTTTCGGATACGAGCTCTGTTTTCGACGTTCCTTATATCCATGCTAGGTAAAAATAAGATATACAACTTTCATTTTGACTTCATCGGCTAATTCTTGACCAATCTTAAATTTAACAGTGGGAGGAGATTATACTGTTAAATGTTCGCGTAAAACTCATAATTTCTACATACGGACTCCATTTTCTTCTGTCTTTTTATGTTGAGTTCCTATTAATGAGATCTTTAACTCTCATTTAGGTCGCGTAGGCCAAAAGCCGCTCGAACTAAAATCGAGTTTCGGGTCGTGCACTACTATGCCAAATCTTAGAAAATTCATAAATTCCTCATACGAAGTCAGATTTGGGCGTTCTTTTTATGGACGCTCTCGGTTTAACGTATGCTACAAATTTTGTTTAGATCACTAAGGCTAAAAACTCATTTATCAAAAATTCACTATTTACGTCTCCCGGTGTCGTGCCGGTTTTTCCGTAAACTTCGACGGGCCATAACTTCTTCGTTATAACTCGGATTTTGGCATTCTTTATATGCATTTTGTCAAAAAGTCATTTTGACCCCTATTATCTCTAAATTGACTGGCTCGGATCTATGGGTGTTACATGAAATGCAGCTACGGCTAACATTACCCTAATAGATTTAATCTTAGCCACTGGTGAGAAGGTTTCATCATAGTCAACCCCTGGGTTTGAGTAAAGCCCTTCGCAACCAGTCGTGCCTTGAACATGTGTACCTTTCCATCCATGTCGGTCTTCTTCTTGAAGATCCATTTGCACCCCAACTGTCTTACGACCTAGTACATTATCAACCAAATGCCAAACTTAGTTGTCATACATGGACTTGATCGTGTTGTCCATTGCCACTTTCCACTTGGCAGACTCAGGGCCTGCCATGGCTTCCTTGTAGTTAGAAGGCTCATCCAAATTTATCAATGGATTATCACTGATAAACGTAGTAATATGGAAAACATAAAACTCTGTTGGAACGTCTAAGAGGTAATGACTCGTCAATCGATTCAACATGAATTTCTTCCTCAGGTTGAGCACTAGTGTTCGAGGTTTCTTCATCTCTTGACTCTTGAATTTCTTCAAGATCAATAGTACTCCCACTGTCCTCTTTGCGTATGAGTTCTCTCTCTCTCACGAAAGACTCCTCTTCGTGCTACGAAGACCACATTTTCACTTGCTCTGTAGAACAAGTATCCAAACGAATTTTGTGGGTAGCCGATGAAAATACATCTCTCACTTTGAGGTTTAAGCTTGCCGTGAGTCTCTCGTCTAACGAAAGCTTCACAACCCCAAACCTTGATATGTGCCAACGAAGGAACCTTCCCTGTCCACATTTCGTGAGGTGTTTTGGCAACCTTCTTTGTTGAGACTAGATTAAGAATGTGGGCAGCAGTCTCTAAGGCATACCCCTAGATTGAGATCAAAAGTAAAGCTCAACTCATCATGGAACAAACCATGTTCAATAAGGTTCGATCACGCTTCTCAGCCACATCATTAAGTTGTGGTGTCCTAGGAGGTGTCAATTGTGAAACAATTCCACATTCCTTGAGGTAGTCGTGGAACTCGATACTAAGATACTCACCACCTCTATCAGATTTGAGCATCTTGATCTTCCTGCCAAATAGATTCTCGACTTCATGTTTGAACTCTTTGAACTTTTCAAAGGTTTCTGACTTATGCTTGATTAAGTAAATATATCCATATTTACTATAATCATCGATGAAAGTCACATAGAATCGATTTTCATCCTTTGTGGTGGATCTGAAGGGCCCACACACATCCGTGTGTATCAGATATATCCAACAATCCTTTACCTCTTTCACAAGAACCAGTGAAAGGTGATTAGGTCATCTTTCCAAGAAAACAAGACTCGCATGTATCATTGACCTTAAGTCAAATGATTCCAACACTCCATCCTTTTGGAGTTGGACAATGCGCTTCTTGTTGACATGTCCAATACGACAATGCCACAAGCATGCTTTGTCTAAACCATTAGACACATCAATCTGCAACACACTATTTTCTAAGTTGTCTACAACCATCACAGTTACATACACATCATCAAAAGGTAATGTTTCAAAATCTCCGGGATGTAGGCGTGCCACATCCCTATCGTGCTGAAATGTAGACGGGAACCCAACTCCTCATGAAACTTCTTCCAAAACTTGGAAGTGAACCGAACATCCCTATCGGAGACCATTGAAACTGGCACCCCATGTCGTGCCACAATCTCCGGGATGTAGGTGTCTGCTAGCTTCTCCACAGAGATATTCTATTGAATCGGGATAAAATATGCTCTCTTGGTCAATCGATCCACGATAACCCATATCGAATCAACTTCACGCGTCATTCAAGGCAACTTCATAATGAAGTCCATCGTGATCCCTTCCCATTTCCATATGGGAATATCCAATAGCTGCATCTTGTCGTGAGGTCGCTGATGCTCGGCCTTCACTTTCCTACAAGTCAATCACCTCTCCACATACCAAGCCACATCGCGCTTCATGTAGGGCCACCGGTAATCAAGTCGGAGATCTCTATACATTCTTGTTGCTCTGGGATGAATAGAGAATCTTGAAT
Organism: Lactuca serriola; assembly: GCF_051521515.1. NCBI lineage: Eukaryota > Viridiplantae > Streptophyta > Magnoliopsida > Asterales > Asteraceae > Lactuca > Lactuca serriola. The sequence continues at coordinate 163,289,552 of NC_136409.1, forward strand.
TGTGTGCCTCCTCCTTCAAAACTTGACGTGCACCACCCCGGTATGGAACCCACACCCTCCGATGAAGGGTTAATAAGCCTTGACTATCATAATCAAAGGAAGCCACCTGACCCACTATGCGGTCACTCTTCCGGTTCTCTTCCTTCAAAGCCTCAACCTGATCCTTTCGAATCTACTCTAAGAGTGGGGTAACCATTATCATCCTCAAACACAAATCCCTGATTGGGGTAGCGATCGTCTTGCAGTTGAGAGCATCGGCCACTACGTTGGCCTTCCTCGGGTGATAAAGGATCTCATAATCATAATCCTTCACCTCATCCGACCATCTATAATGCCTCATTTTTAGAATCGGTTGATCCATCAGACACCTCAGACTCTTGTGATCCGTGTAAATAGTACAACAAACCCTATAAAGGTAATGTCGTCAAATGTTGAGGGTGAAAACCACCGCCCCCAGCTCCACATCATGTGTAGGATACCGCAGTGGCCCCGACCCTAGTGTCCCCTCGACCCCGAGTTGAAAACCGTGGGCCTCTTGCCCGAACCCTCAAAACTCTGAACCTGGTATGGATTCCTATTCTTCTCCATCTCCAGATCAATCTCCCTTTCCCTAGCTTGCGTCACCATATCATCCAATGTCTTAGAATTGGATCTGCTCACAAACTGTCTAATATCGCTCCCAACATCTCGTGGTATCTAGCCCTCTTCATCTCCTTGTCCACCATATACTGCGGAATCAGTAACGCCCTCTCTCGAAACATAGCAGTGATCTCCACCACCATCTCAGTAGTCTAGCGAAGGTTCTGAAACTCCCTCACCAACTGTTGGACCTCAATCACTAGTGCAAACTCAGCCCAAAATCTCGTCACAAAATCATCCTAAGTCATCGACTCAACCGCCTCGCCTCCCAAGGCATGTCCAACCTCCCCCCCCCCCATCAGTCTCGAGCTCTGTCTTTTAAAAGACAGGATGCAGGTCTAACCTTTGTCCCCTTGGAGCAACAACTAGTACGAAAGGCATTCGTGACATCCGCTAACCAACGTCTGCTCGCAATCGAGTCCTTCTTCCCGAAGAACTCTAAGCCCCACATGCCCAGAACTCACGGAAAGTTAAAGTGCGAACTCCTATCTTCGCCACTATTTTGTTTTCATACTTTAGTTTTATTGGCATATGTAAGATTAAAAAATTAAAAAGTACCTTGACATACGATATCACCAAGTATGTCTCGTTTTATCAACATAAAATGCTACAAGGTAGTAAAACTTAAAATAATAAATATTACAAGTCTTTTATTTAACATCCAAATGATAAAATTATTATGTTTATAATTATAAAAAACGATAAAAATAACAAATGATCAATATGAATTTAATATGTAATAATGAAGATTAAAATGGTAAAAATAATCAGATAAACATTATAAAGCTTTAAAGTTAAACAAAATAAAGAAGTAAACATTGAAACATTGTTAAATAAAAATGGTTAAATGTGTTAAACTTAAAACTAAAAAAAAAATCATTTAATGGAATATAAGATGTTAATATTATTGACCGAAAAAAACATGTCACTCTAATAGTTAAAAATAGAAACAAAAAAAAAAATACACTTTGAAATCGATTATTAAAATTTGATCCCTGGATAAAGTTTTCATTGAAGATGTTCCTAATTTAGATGTTTGTTTAGGTATTGTTATGTATAGTCTCGGTACACGACCCATTATCTTAGGCACCATTGAATATTGTATTCCTATATTGGTTCGATTCATTTCTTCATGTGCTCCGGCATTTGATATAAACAATGCTTGAGCATGACATCAGTCGCACTTCCACTATCAACATATAGTCTACATATAGGTTGAGAGTTGGTGATTAAAAAGAGATTAATGATCGGGAAAATAATATAAATGTCCTATGAATTTTTTAGGGTTGATCCATTTAGTACTTAAATTATTTTCGTGGTTTTATGAGGAAACAAAGTAATTTTTATCGTGGGATTACATCATTTTGGCTAAAGTGAAGGGGTCACCAGATTACATTGACCTTTGTTGACCAATTCTCCCATATTGACTTTGAATTTTGCTTATGCGTCAATATTTTTGTTGTCTAGGTATAACCTCTTGAAACATAGGACCGCTTTATCCCTCCAACATCCAAGCTCACAAACTCCCTCTTAAACCACCATTAAACCATCCTTACACCACCCCTGCTAAGCCCAAGAACTTCAGTCGAACTCCACCCATTAAGCAACACTACTACCACCTCAGATCAACCGAACCCCACAACTGACAACCAACTCGACCCACCTGCTCCGTATACCACCCCCATCGAAACCCATTTAAACCGAAAACAATAAACACCGCTTCAACCACCAATACTGCCAACACCATCGACGAATCTTCACCTCGCCGCAACCCTCCTTATCTCACCCTCGTAAACCACCATAGCCGAATCCTACCACCTCTGGTTCCACTCACCTCAACGAACACAACAACCGAATATCTCAGCTCCATCGTTTCACCCAACCACCACCTTTATGGCTCCCTTAAACCACTGCATGTGAACCCCGAGAACATCTTTCATCACCTTCGTGAAAAACCACCACCAACACCATAGCCAAACCTCCAAACAGGAAACGACCATCTTATACCACCCGTTATGACCAGAAACAAACATCACCGTGAGTTCTACCTCCGCCAAACCAACACCGGTAACCACTACCACCTCCAGTTTAACCCAAAGCTACCACCACCAATAAAGCCACTTGTTGCATTTGTGTTTCTCACAAACCGAAACCACCACCTCGACATTCGTTTTCTCACAATCGGGCATCACCAGGCAACCACCACCCATTCTATTGTCTTTCGTTCACATAACTGAAAACATAAGGCATCGTTTTGTTTTTGAGAAAAATAGAAGAAGAAAGAAGGAAATATTTTTCCAGTGTGTGAGATCTCTTTTCGAACCAGAGAAAAGGAAGAAAATGTTGAGTGTTTTTTGTTGACTACATAAGAGATAAAGAGAGGATGATGGTAGTGAACAGTTGTTGTCTGTCATCCAAACCGACTAAAACAAGTAAATGGACTAAAATGATACGTTGTCCACAACTTAGTTCCCTCATGAAGCTACGAAAAAACGTAAGTGACTAAAATGGTCAACCTTAGAAAGTTTGTGGGTTATATGTGTCATTTTCTCTTTAATGATCATATCAACGGAAACAAGAGCAAGAAGATAGTTTCTAATTTTTTTAATCCGTAAGAAGTTTAAATTCGGTTAGAAATAAACTAGATCAAAAAAATCAATCATAACATGTTTAACAAACATACTCAAATAATTATATGATTCTTTGATGTTGTTGGAGAAAAAAAATACAAAATAGATAACTTCTTTAGTGATCCATACAAAAGAGAAATAAACATATTGCTAGACTAAAAACAAGATCAACACCTCATCTACATTTTTCTCTTGCCTTTAAACATTTCCAATTTACGAAAGTCTGGAGCTCTTGTCTGCCTCGAATACATTTCCCCAATTTTGGTAATGGGGCCTACTTTGAGGGGAAAAAAGTTCTTCATGTTGGTTGGTTACATAAATACATTCAATCCACGCGTCAGATTTCCCTTTCCCTTTCCTATAAATCCGACCTTCCATGAATGAAAAAGGGATCCAATCTTGGTACTTTACGCACATAAACGCAAAAGCGCTCTTAAAGATCCTTCGTTTTCTGCTACTTATTTTCCATAATCGATTCACCTCTCTCCACTTTATTTCTCCATTTTCTTCTTGAATTCCGCAACAGTGCATCTTCCCGTTGTCGGCTTTTTCATAATTTCGATTGACAAATCTGATTTGCTTTGATCTTCAAATAGAAAGATTGATATTGGCTAAGAATTTTATGATCTTTGGCATGTGGCTGTGCTTGACGCTTTACGAATTCCGGGAAATGGAAGGCTATGGTCTAGGATTATCTAATGAGTTCGATTCTTGGGCCTGTGTTATCTTTATGATCAAGGGTTAGTTACTTCGAGATTAAAAAAAGAAAGAAAATTGATATGCTTTAGAGACCGAAATGGGTTGTTGATGAACAATTGTCCAGATTGAATAGGAGAAGAAGACTTATTGTATGCATACGATCGATCATGGATTGAGTGCAAGGGAGAAATGGGTCCTGGGACTGATGTTTGGCCTCATTGTACCTCATTGGATAATCGACATTCAAGAGAATGTATGCCTGCTATGATAGAAGATGAAGATCCCGAGGATTTTGATCATTTAAGCGAAACAAAGTTTGCTAAGCCTCCAAGAAATGGTCCACCTGTTCGACATAGTCTCAGCGAGGCTTTATTGGTTGACACCTCTAATCTCGTGAGTAAATAATTGTTCATTGTTCATCACATTTTTTCTATCTTGATCAATCTTTTAGACTTTCTGATTATTTTTTATTTCCTCTTTTCATAGAAATCACCAAAAGGGCCGTTGTCACCACAGAATGTAAGTTGTGTGTTTTTACCTGTGTTTCGCTCAGGAAGTTGTTCTGAGATTGGTCCAAAACCATATATGGAGGATGAGTTTATCTGTGTTGATGATCTTCAACAACATTTACATGCAAAACCGGATCACCTTTTAACTGGAGCATTTTATGGGGTAATAATTAATGAAACCTTCTTTAACTTCTTGATTCCTGGAGAACATTAATGTTCAAGATGGATTTTGATCAATTTACTTCAGGTGTTTGATGGACATGGCGGCGTTGATGCTGCATCATTCACAAAAAGAAATATTCTTGAGTTTATAATCAAGGACTCTAATTTCCCAAATGGGGTACAAAAAGCTGTCAAGAATGCTTTTGCGAAAATCGATCACGAATTAGCAGATCATAGTTCTCTGGATAACTCATCTGGAACTACTGCGTTGACTGTTCTTATATTAGGAAGGTAAGAAAAACATTCAAAATCCAAATATTCCAATTCATTCACATAAAATAACACTTTTTGTACCCATTTATATATATGTTGCGATATTGACAGAAATATGATAATTGCAAATGCTGGTGATTGTCGAGCTGTTCTTGGAAAACGAGGAAGAGCAATTGAGCTTTCAGTTGACCATAAACCAAGCTGTACATCGGAGAAAATGAGGATAGAGAAACTTGGAGGTGTGATATACGATGGGTACCTCAATGGTCAACTATCAGTGGCACGTGCACTTGGAGATTGGCACATGAAAGGACCAAAAGGTTCAGATTGTCCGTTAAGTTCTGAACCGGAGTTGAAAGAGGTAACCCTAACTGAAGAAGATGAGTTTGTGATAATTGGGTGTGATGGGTTGTGGGATGTGATGAGTAGCCAATATGCTGTGGCAATTGTAAGGAAAGAACTTATGGTTCATAATGATCCTGGGAAATGTTCTAGAGAACTTGTTAGTGAGGCTCTGAAGAGAAACAGTTGTGACAACCTGACGGTTGTCATTATCTGTTTCTCATCAGAGCCTCCACCAAAGATTGAAATACCGAGATCACGAAATCGGAGGACAATATCGGTTGAAGGGTTGGATGTTTTGAAGGGTGTTTTGCATCATGTTTAAATGTTTTGAAGGGTGTTTTGCATCACGTGTGGATGTTTATGTGATTTCTTATGTAAAGGTTTAGTCCTAGGGTTTTGGCGTTTGTTGATTTCGGTTGTTTTAGGTGGAAATTAGTCAAATTTCTATGCCTAAGTAGCTTCATTTTGTTATTCTTTTATTGTGTTAATTCTACAAAAGCCTTCTTTCTTTTGCATGTTAACTTGTGATATAGTTTCTAAAGGATGTTTTATGTAAAAGATAAGAGGTTGTTTTTTCCATTAGTCATTGATACAATGGCTGAACCGATGAATATAGTGTTGTATGTATAATATTGTTTATTTTTGGATAGGATAAACTGTTTGACTCTGGGTAAATCATTAGTTAACATATCTATTTGAACATGACCAATTTTATAGTTTATACCAATCATCATACAAATCAATCCAGTTTTACACTTTGTATGGATTATCAAACAAATCTGAACCCAAAAAATAAAAATATAAACCCAAGTCTATAAAAAAAAGTAATAAAAAAATTAAACTAATTAAAGGTAAAAAGTTAGGGCACCAAACATTATCGTTTGGATGAGAACTCTTATAAAATCAAGCAACATACAAACTAGGGCTTAAAAGGTATGTATGTTGGATGAATTTTGGGTGAATTTAAAACTCCAACTTTGTTTATGAACCACAATTCATTCAAATTTGAAACAAATTGGGCCAACTTCATTTTAAAGTGTTTTATACTAAATGATCACCATTATATTATCTTGGTAGTTAATTTAAAACTCCAACTAATGAAGAGTCAAAATTCTATATATAAATTGAAATAATTACCTCAAATCTTATGATAGAAGTATGTATTCAAGTGTTTGTATCATCAAAAAATTATCATTCCTCATATTGGTTATATTGATACATCTCCCTATGATATAGTACATTAGTACTCATCATTAGAATTCATTTACTTTACTTTTTCGTCTTAATACAATCATTTGAGAGATATGTATGCTACTTAGTTTAGTTTTATACTGATGATATTATGGTTTCTAATAAAGCAAATATTAAATGTCAAATCACAAACATACTAGATTGCTTCATATAAAAGCATAGTAAGGGTGGAAGGAGTAGAAGTCTCCTAACTTACTCAATCCACTGTCACATCATTTTTTTCTCTTCTATTTCTTTAATCTTTCCTAACACACAACACATGAAAATAACATCTTTCCCAACTCACTCAAAAAAAAACATACAAAAAAACATAGGATACAAGTTCTTAAGCCCATGGTATAAGAGAGAAAGAGAGGATAAGGGATATATATATATATATATATATATAGAGAGAGAGAGAGAGAGAAATATATATATATATATATATATATATATATATATATAGATAGATAGATAGATAGATAGATAGATAGATAGATAAAGAGAAAGAGATAAAGATAGAGAGGGGATAAAAGTGGGTGGAGCAACCCATTGAATTAATTCATTTAGTGGTAACACATATGGCGGGGCAATCATCTTGGAGGTACCCCGGTTTCTCCAACCCAAAAACAAAACAAAAAAGTAACTACTTTGTGCACCTTAATGAGTAAGAATTATTGTGACAACCCCATTTTCACGGCCAGAAAAAACCGATTTTGTTTATGCTTTATAAAAATCAGAGTACCTCTTTTTAATAAAAATGTGTAGAATTTGTTCCTAGTGAAACATGATAAATACGTTATCAGGGCATTTCCGATGAAAAGTATTTTTATTCATTTTAAAACATTTGGGATGTCATCGTCAATACAAAAACATAAGCATAAACATAACTTACATTCATTATCACTAGTGATTTATATCTCCTTAATCTCTTGGTGTAATATGACTTCATATCAACACCTGTGATATAAATAAACTGAGTGGGTCAGGCTGGGAAACCTGGTGAGTACATAGAGTTTTCAACCCACAATAATATAATTATTATGTTTAATCATCAAACAGTTAACCCAATTACCCATCCCCATTATCTTCTTTACTCTTAAGGATCTACCCTCAGAATCAACTATTTCTTATTCATTCATTCCTAAGGATTATCCTAAGGAATAGGTACAAAGTCCATCGTTGTCATTGACACGGCTGTCAAGCACATCTGCAAGTTCTATCACTTAGGCGCAGCTGCCAAAATTGTGACATTCTATGTGAGGCGCAGCTGCCAATATTGTCCTTCGAGCACAGCTGCTAGGGTTATCTCATTTATTGAGAGTATCGTTTTAGAGAGTCCACTCGCAATACATGTCAATGGGTTTTTAGAGTACACCGGTGAACACATCGTTCACAACACCTACAGGCTGCGAGCCTGCTAGTGTTCCACTAGACTGTCTAGAATAATTCGTGGTTGTCATCCATACTCTGCTAGATGACGGGGCCAACATTTGGGAAGAAGGCTTCTCACATCGTCCACCTCTCACCTTTACCTCATGGTCTATATCACTTCTCAACTCATCATCCAACTCATATTTCATCTACCCATGTTTTACCCAACATATTATGTAGATATAAATACATATACAATTTAAATCATATAAAACTTGTATAAAATCGTTCATCCAGCATAGATAGTAAGTATACAGATAATATGCACATAGCACGTAATTTATATAATATTTCATATCTATGTGTAAGATGAAAGGGACCATGCACTCACTTGAAAAGGTGGTGATTCCGAACTCAGACAGCGCTTCGCTTCTTAAAAATAATTTCCTTCGACGAAACCTAGTATTATTACCACTAGAGTTTAGTCTATTATTCGTCGAGACTAATTAATAGTCTAGCTATTATTACTATTATATAAGCGTTAAACAATACTTATATAACCCATAATAGTAGCCCAAGTACTTATTATAAGTTCCTAATAATGTTACTATATTTAAATAAAAGCTATATTAAAAATAGCATAGGCGTAGCTCACTTACAGCGAGTTTTATAGAAAACCGGACTTTGCTTAGAGTAGCATTCCCGAGCCGAAAAGCTCTTCTTCTCGGAGACGTCAAGCACTCCGGGGCTTCCGCCTCGTGCTAGGGAGGTTCCCTAGGCTTTTCGGGGGGGGGGGGGGGGGGGGGGTTCGGGGCTATAGAGAGGTTCTAGAAAGAGAGAGTAAAGAGAAGAAAGAATGAGAAATGTGTGAAGAAAATGAGGGTGGGAGAGGTTCTATTTATAGGGTGAAAATGGCTGAACATGGTGCCACATGTCACCATCTAGTGGCAAGACTTGGGGAGAAAGCAATGACCAAGATTGTGTCACATCACCTATTTTCGCACAGCACACTTCCGACTTCTAAAATCTGTAACTTTCATACGACCTCCGTTTTTGACGTTCTTTATATCCACGTGTAGGTAAAAATAAGATCTACAACTTTCATTTGGAATCCGTTGGCTAATTATCGACCGATCTTAAATTTAACAGTACAAGAAGATTATACTGTTAAATGTCCGCGTAAAATTCATAACTTCTACATACGGACTCTGTTTTCGTCCGTCTTTTTACCGTTGAGTTCCTATTAATGAGATCTTCAATTCTCATTTAGGTCGCATAGGCCAAAAACCGCTCGATCTAAAATTCGAGTTTCGGGCTGTGCACTGCTAAGCCAAATCTTAGAAAATTCATAACTCCTCATACGAAGTCAGATTTGGGCGTTCTTTTTTGTATGTTCTCGGTTTAACGTATACTACAACTTTCGTTTAGATTTTTAAGGCTAAAAAGTCGTCCATCGTAAATTCATTATTTACGACTTTACATCTCCCGGTGTCGTGCTGGTTTTGCCGTAAAACTTCGACGGACCATAACTTATTCGTTATAACTCGGATTTCAACGTTATTTATATGTACGAAACCCTTGAAACGTATTTTACAAATTGGTTAAGATTATTTATTCTAAATAATTTTTTGTCCAAAAGTCGTTTTCGACCCCTGTTATCTCTAAATTGAGTAGCTCGGATCTACGGGCGTTACAATTATAGAACACTCTTGAAAGACCTATGTGTTCAAAAATCATTATAGAATAATATTTGTTAATAACATATAATCTTATAGGGTCACAGCTTATAACAAGCTGACACTTATTGATTATTTATTATAATTGAATTATTAATAAATGCTATTAACTCTTGTATTTAATTGGAAAATTATTATTTTATGAAACTAATATTTTCCAAGAGAGAAAATAGCTAATAACACATAGGGTATGATTTATATGATGTGTACATTATTTTAGACTAGTTATAGTTTATTTATATAATGTTACAAAATAAAAACACATGTTATAAAATGAGATGGCGTAAAAGACAAAAATATATTTTCTCTTTCTTTCTTCATGCCGCGAGCTAGTGGAGAGAGTAAGAGGTTTCTTGTGAAGCATAGTCTTACACTTCTATACTACTTTCAAGAGCGATGCTTTGACTTAATGGAAGTATGGTCTTAAAGTACATATGTGATAGTATATAAAGAGAAGAATGGCTAGTTGTTTTGTCTAATCTTTCTTCTCTTTCACGCATCAAAATTTGAGAGCATTTGTGCTTCTCCCTTCTTCTCTCTTGCATTGTGTAGTATAGAGTTTAAGTCTTAATAAGTACTTCTCCTTAAAACTAATTTGGTATTAGTACTTAATATAAGAAAAGACTAGCATCTTTTGTGGCTAACACTTGCTTGATGTATACATATAGATGATATTTACTTTGGGTCTCTCTTGTCATCCTCATTAACTTCCAAGCCTCCCCTTAAGGAATCAAAGTCTACAAAGGTGTTCATCTTTTCCTTTATATGATTGTTTTAATCTTTCCTTTGATTACAAGATGATCCTTGGTGTTATGATTAAAATTTTAAAATGCTTCCATTGCTAAACTCGAGTTTTTAAAACTAATTTTGAATACAAACCCAACAACTCTAACAACACACAATCTTTCATGTATTAGCAAACTTATTTTTAACATAAAATACTCTTTCATGGAGATAATTTATTTTGTATGCTCATAAAAATTTATATATAAAAAAAGGGTAATTATTTAGAGTAAATGTACTTATCATTTTATTTGACAAATATTTTGAAATAAAATTATACTATATGTAATCTTGTTTGCTATGTCATTATCTGTGTTTATGAATTCATAAAACCTATTTTCAAAAATATTTCCATTTGAGGTTACAATATTGGTTTGCAAACTTCTTTAAGCATCCTACATGTGCATATTACTTATGATGGATTGATTTGAGTGTTTCATGGGAAATTTTTAGGATTGAATCCATTTTCTTCTTCGTGAGTATTAAGCTAAAAGCCTTAGGGATGTACTTTGCTAACCCAATCCATGGAATCATGTCTCATAGTCATATGCAAGCACAAAATGGTGATTCTCTTGGAGAAGAAAAGATGAATAAGTAAGGAAAAGTGAGTACAGATTTACGTAACGGTTAAATTTAAGCATTTAATCCAAATGTTTGTCAACTAGGATTATATGTGGAAGTCACATCAGTTTTTTGTCTAGTCAAGAAGTTGAGAAACATGAAACACATGAAGCAAACTAGTCGATTAATTAAATTTGCAACAAAATTGTAAACTTAGTGACTTTTTTTTAGAATGACAAACACGTACATACATCCTATTTTACTTTTAAACTACTTATTATGTCTTCAATAAGACTTAACCTTTAACATATGACTAATGAACATTTTTCTTTCAATAGATGATATCGTTGGACTATAAACAAGACTTTATTATAAAAAACAAAAATGTCAAAATCAAAATTTATGTAAACTTTGTGTTTTTTTATGCAGTTTGTTATAATAAATATACAAAAATAATATATATTTTATAGAAAAATATGTAATCGAAAACATTCCTCTAAACAATCGAAATAACATAAATATAAAATATAAATGAAAAAATGATCATATAATATATAAATATTTATTTATTACGTCTATGGTTTGTTTTATTTAATTTGGAAGATAGTTGATAATGATCATATGATGTAAAGAATCATATGTGATTAAAAAATAAATATGTTTCCTAAATGTTAATGATTTTTACAGTCTCAAATCCTATAAACTTCTAACTTAAAAGTAAATGTAAATTAGTACTCTACTTCATTTACAACAGAAAGAAAAAATTGAAGCTATTGTGAATTCTGCATATACGTCGCCGCCCTCGGGGATGGCGACGGCCGCTGGTTCGTGTTTGGTGTATGGTTCATAAAGGCTTCATGGTGGTGTCCTGGACTATCCGGCGATAGGTTGAAATCCTCAAGACCGGTGCTCACATACTGTTGAATCACTAATACCGAAGCTGTTGCTGCAAAATCTGACGATGCTAATAAGTCACCTATTGCTCCTAACTCTGGGCATTCACTCCAATCGGTCAATCCGGCGGTCAACGGCGAAAACGTCCCTTGACCTCTCCCGACAATAAACAAATCATGAACGTCACCAACTGATCGTATCGCCCCCACCGTTTCCTCGCCGTTGTTCGCTACCGTTTCTGTGTAAACAATCGATTCTTCATTTTCAATCAAAGTCCTAAACTGGTGTATAAACTCATCGTCTTCTTGTTTTTCTCTATCACTATCTGTTACCACCGTGAGAATCCTTGGGTCGTTTTCCACCCGGCCGGAAGTACTCGGTTGTTCTATGTCAGTTCCGGCGACAAAACGCATCACGGTGAGAGTGCTCCCTGGATGGCTCGACATACGCCAAGCGAATGCTAAAGCTTCTCGGTCGTCTGGTCCACCAATGAACACCGCCGCAAGGCTATGTGAAATCTGATTTCCAGCTATCCTAGTTGCGCCGCCGAACCCTCGATCTACTAAAATGCCGACGGAGCATGGCGAGTTTGCTAAAACGTTCTGATTAATTATACGATAAGCAGGATTAGTTACTTCCATTCCACCATCCACCGTTTGTTGCTTATGAAAAGGTAGGATAATAAATGCTACATGCTTGTCCTCTGCAACACTACATATGTCTTCGTGCATAGTGGAATATGGTGAGATTGCCGTTAATGGTTGAACTGATACGAATCCAGCGTGTTGCTCGAAGTTCTCGAAGGCATTGATGATGTGATCAGACTGGGCTTGTGTTCTATTGGCTGCCGGTCGGCCGGACTTCCGACTGTTGTGGACTATGAGCATGGCGGAGGCACGACCCGTGAGTTCCACAAGGTGGAGGACGTGGACAGATAGTGGAGATTTTTGGTTTGGGTTGGAAGCATCAAGAAGATTGATGATGGAGGGAACATTTCTTGGTGTGTGGATGCAAACTAGTGTTCGAAAATCACTATCCGGTTTGGTTTTTAGTATGGTTCTACGTTTATAGGGCGCAAATCTTCTTGTGGGTTTGTAGATTATCGTCACCATCGGAGTGATTACCGCCGTCATCACCAGTGCGACGACCACCATAATTGCAAAAGATTTGTCATCCAGCACCTAAATATTCATGGCTTCATGATTTAGTAAACAAGAAGAAAAAGTAAATTGAAACTTGAGATTAAAAAAAAAGGACGATAAGTCGATAAGAAAGAGATGGAAATTGCCTTTTGATCTTTGCCAACATTAAGGACAATCATCTCAACAAGGCCTTTGGTGTTCATGAGCAATCCAAGTGTAACTCCATCGTAAAATGGCATCTGATAAAGAAGAGCAACGAGCAAAGTTCCGGCGACTTTTCCGGCACAGGCAAGTATTATGACAAGCGCCAAAATACCCCATGTGTCAGCGCCATTAATCGCACCAATAGAAGTTTTAAGCCCACTGAGAGCGAAAAAAAGAGGCAACAAAAGCCCTGATACGAAATCCTCCAATCTTTCAATGAGTGTAACCCCTAAAGGTCCATTCGGTATCACCAACCCAAAAATGAAAGCTCCGAACACCGAGTGGGTACCAATTGCATCTGTTATGAAGCCAGAGATCATAACTCCAGTCAAGATTAAACAAATGTAGAACTCACTAACACTTTCACCTTCTGGGGTCTTTTGTATCACCCAAAAGATCAATGGACGAACCACAAAGATACAAACCAAGATAAACCCTGCACTCGATAAAATCACCCAAACGGTAGTTAAATTTACACGCTCATTTTCGGCTAACGCGATAGCCACTGCTAGTAGAATCCATGCACACATATCGTTTATGAGGGCTGATGACATTGCGATCCGACCAAGTTCTGTGTTAATTAACTTGAGCTCTGCCAAAATTCTTGCAAGCACCGGAAATGCTGTGACAGAGAGGGCTACTCCCAGGAACAAGATGAAAGTGCCTTGTTTGACGAACTGTGTTCCTCGATGTAAGAGGAAGGAGAATGAGATTCCAATAAGGAATGGGAGAATCATGCCGGCGACTGCAATTAAGATGGCTTTCCGGCCAGTGCGTCGGATTACTGCAATATCCATTTCTACTCCGACTAGAAAGAGGAAGTAAAGAAGGCCGATGTTTGCCATTGTTTCAAGAATCATAACGCTTCTTAGTGGAAATATTGCGTTGGCAAAGATTGAAAAACGTCCCAACACTGATGGACCTAATATCACTCCACCCTGCACGTTCCATGAGCAAAATCATCAAAAACATAATCAAATCCATCCTCAAAATTTGTACAACGTCAAGTATTTTATTCTCTTGTTACTTCATTTTGCCATATACATTTAGAAGAAAATAAACATTTGCTATAAGGAGTATGATCAAGTCAAGAAGTGACAAAATGTATGATAATTATGTAACTACACATGAAAATCCGTTTACATAAAAAAATATATTCTTTTAAGAGCATAAAATGTATATTTATTTTGAGATTGTTTCAAATTGTGATAAGTATTTAATTAAATTGGTTCACAATTTCTCTATCCAATCCATTCTTGATATTTTGAAATTTAGATTATCATTTCTTCTTAAAGATCGGGATTTTGAGGAATTTTTATAAAAAAAAAAACAAAGAAACACTTACAAGGATCTCAGAGATGACACGAGGCTGGCGAAAGGGTTTTAAGAGGAAAACGAGAATACGAGTGGTAACAACAACGAGCGATAGTTGTAAAACAAAAAGAGGAAGCGAATAATCGAGAGGATTATCTCCTTGCCAAATCCCATGGGACGTGATCATCAATGGAGCATAACAAACGATGGTATCTTGCGTGACATTGTGTGGCGGCATTTTTCTTTAACAATTTCTTACGAAATTCCAGATGCATGCATGGATTCAAATTAATCCCTAATTTTTATATTAACAGTGCATGCATAAACACGATAGAGAAAGAGATATGGGTATGAAAAATCTTTGAATCAATTTGACGAAATTACGGTGGGAGAGAGGAGTTGCAAGCTACCCGAAATTTCATAAATGCAAAACAATGGATAAATGAAACATGAATCCACTTCCATTCATTTCCGTTGGTTCTAATTTATGCTTCTTTTATGATGCTCAAAATTATAAAAATCTACACTTTCTATTTTAAATTATTCAAATTTCTTTTATATATATATATATATATATATATATATATATATATATATATATATATATATATATATATATATATATATATATATGTGTGTGTGTGTGTTTTAGGATTCGAATAGGATTAAAAGAGTTATTTACATATTTTATAAGTATTTATTACTTATTAAAAATATTAAAAATATGTGTTTACGAAATAAAAAATTACTACATAAAAAAGAAAACATAATAATTATATTATTTTGTCCTTGCTATATAATTTCAAATACTAACTGTCACATAAATTTTCTTGTGAAAAATAGAACATTTGATTAAAACGACAAATTGCATATATAATTTTATAAAATATATTTTAAAAATCTTTGAAAAAAATTTAAAAATTAAAAAATATTAGTGATGATGGGTTTTATGTTAAATAAATGTTCAGATAAAATCAAAAGAAAAAAAAAGACTTAACAGTTAAAATATCATATTTTACAAATTAATTTTATTACAAAATAAACTAGTAGATTCATGAATCGTATATCGTGAAGTTGCGGTGACGCATTTCCCAATAAGTGAGCTCGTTAAGGGCTTGTGACACACGTTTACTTTGCATGACCGTGTTTTCCTTCTAATCGATATCAAAAACTCACAAATCACAACTCATGAGTTTTTGAGCTATATTTTTTAATGACTAAGTCACATACCCTTTATGCATTTGTTAAAAATAAAACTAGTTGGTGTTGGAAGTCTAATCCTGAAAACTGTGGGCTATACAACTGCCTATCGAGCCTTGTCCAGGATGTAAGTTCAATCCAGTTGCTTCCTGGATCGGACCATACGTACTGCTCTATTGCCCCTGATGGAATTTATTGCGTTTCGGCACTAAGGCAGTTAATAGAACACAAACATGTCAACACTCATTCTCATAACTTGATCAGTTGGAGTAAATTAATCCCCATAAAGGTGTTGTGCTTCGTTTGGAGGGCAATGCAATACCTTGTGCTTTGGCACTCATCAGCAGGAATATCCCTATTGATTACGTTTTTTGTGGCTTATGTGTAAATCAGCAGGAAGATGCAGATCATATTCTCATCTCCTGTCCGTTTGTGAGCTTGGTTCGGAGAAAAATTCTAAGATGGTGCGGGACTGATGATATGACAGTCAAAACAGTAAGTGAGTTCATTGATCTTACTTCTAATTGGGGAAATTGTGCAAAACGAAGAAAAAGATTCACTACTATCTGTTACTGCATGTTATGGGTGCTGTGGAAATCAAGGAACAACAGATTATTCCAAAGGTCTGTTTGTTTCCCTAATCAAGCGGTCGAGGATACTAAGTCATTAGTTTATTTATGGATCAAATGTAGGGGTAAAAATGGAATTTGTAGTTGGGAGAGCCGGAGAGTTTCCCCTTTTATTTTTCTTGATATGTAATTGACTGTAAATCATTGGCCCTCGTCTAGTTTCTTGCTAGTGGGGGTCCATCAATAAAATATTCTTGGCCGTTTCCAAAAAAACAATTTGCCAATGAATATTAGTATAACCTCTTATACCTTAGATCAAAGGCTCTTTAAATATTACTTTTAAACAAACTTTTCATGATTTGTCTGATAGTCGATCAATGGATCAAGATATAGATATGAGTCTCTTTAAATACTACTATTACAAAATCCATTTTCATTTATTTCGTATATGAAAGATTGTCTTAAAAAAAGGTCAATGGTGAAAATGAGGACGTTAAGTTGTGGAACGTGGAGAAAAGAAAAATATAAAATATCACTAAATGTTTATTTTGTAGCCATATCCAAGCAAGTTGAATGATGATTTTATCAAGAATGTTACCAGTTTTAGAAAAGCAATGTAAATTTTGCGAATATTGTGATCATTTTGTTTAGTAACCTCTAAAATAGTTTTCTATAAACACATAATTTTAGTATTTTAGTGAATAACTTAAAAAAATATTTAACAAATAACAATTGTGGTTTGTGAATGTTTAAAAAATGTTGGTGAATCGTGGTGGTTGGTGTTGGCGATCGTCAGAGACATCATCATAGAGAAACGAGCAAAAGATGAAAATCACGTGCATAATTTATTTTCTTATATCAATATTAATTAGGTGTGAGACCAGTGTATTACACGATTTTATTAAAAATAAAAGTATAATATCAAGATGAAATAAAAGTTTTTTTTGGATAAGATTACGGTACAAGAGGATTTTTGTATGCGATATGTATGATTGAACTAGAACATAAACCGTGTAATTGAAACCATGTTAAATCGAAATCCATATAAAAATTGGTCTTGAATTATTTTGAAAACAATTTTCTTGATATTGAAATGTCAACATCAAAGATGTAATATTAGTGAATGTGCCTTAAGTTTAGGAGATTTAAAGAGTATGAAAGAAATAAATTTGGGATGGTTACTTAACACATTTAATAGAATTAATATTTTACATATATAATGGACGTATTAGTTAATGGAATTGATTAATTAATAAAAGTGAAAATACAACATAGGGTGTGTTTGGCACGGAGCTTTTGGAAGCGTTTGGGAGCTTCTAGCTTTTAGCTTTTGACAAAACGCTCTAGTTTAAACAAAAAGTTTCGTTTGGCAGTACGAACGTTTAGCTTTTAGTTTTAACAAAACGCTCCGATTCTAAAAGCTACTTCATGTAGCGTTTAACAAAACTCTCTTGAGCTTTTGAAATAAATTTCCATAATTACCCTTAAAAATATATTTATATATTTATTTATTTTTAATCAATTGTCCTTATATGTAATTTTATATATTTTCAAAGTTTCCAGCTACTTTTGTCAAACATTCATATAACAAATAAAAGTTACAGCTTTCCGCTACCAGCTACCTGCTACACGCTACCTGCTACCAGCTAACAGCTACTTTTGCCAAACACGCCCATAATGTCATGTAGAATTTAAGTAATTTTAAAATCTTACATAATAGCATGTGGAAAAAGTCTCAAGGAGGTGATATGTGTCAAAAATGATTTTGATTTAGTAGGATAAATTATACAGAATTACAAAATGATCCTTATGGTTTAACAAATATTACAAATTCAGTCACTGCTAACTTTTTTAAAAAACATGATCCATGTGGCTCCAAAACTTTGCATAAATGACCATTTTTGCTCACACCATGAGTTTTCATCCGTTAATCCTATCACATGCCTCACATGGGGAAGTTATATAGTCTTTTCAAGTTTGGATCTCTCCAATAATTAGTAGTGGAATTTTCATCGTTAAGCCCTTTTTGCCTGATGTCTATTTGTATCTTCAAGTTGTTTATATATACTTATTAATAATCACCATAACAAAAACAAATGATTGGTTTCACTTTCATCTTTGATAAGTTTCAGTAAATATATTCGGGTTTTGAATTACTTGAGATTTCTAAGGTTTTTATTTAACTAGATTATGACCCGCGTTAAACGCGGGGAACACATAAATAAAATACAAATTTATATAGATATTACAAAATAATTATAAAAAAACAGGGTTATTGATATGATTGAAATGTATAGAAATTACACTAAAATAGGTAAATATATATAACGTTGAAGGACCTCTTTATAGACAATACTTTTTGTTTTATTATTTCAATGACCTTACTTGTCGCATATAAGTATCTTCAAACATTTTTTACTTGTGACACGGAAAACAACTATACGGCCAACCATGCGTGAAAATGGGTCTAAACAAGTATAATCCAACATTTGACAATGTACTTTCAAAATATATTGTTATTTTATAGCTATATTGCGAAATATATCTGTTTATTTCAAAAAATAGCAACTTATTTATGTTCCTTCAAAATGAACCACATAAAACCCCCCACAAAGAAACTATAACCAATAAATCTGCAACGAAGCTAATCATCCCCTTCCAATTCATCTCTAATATCAGGTCTTTTTTCCTTAATTTGAGTTGTTGTCACTATCATCGACAATGTTAAGATTCATTGATGACTTCTTTTTTATTTTAGGGATAACTATGACATAAATCATTTATCAGGTCCATCATTTATGTTTATATCTTCGTTTTTTTGTTGATTTTGATATGCCTTCTTCGGTTTACCACCATCTTTTTTTTAGAATCCTTTTTTTATGAAATAACATTTGTTTGTGAAATTCGTTCTATGGTTTTTAGTATGTGTAGGTACGTTGATTTTTTTGAAGTAAAGAAAGTAGGGCTTTTGTTCGATGTTGGTTCCTAGGTTTGGTTCTTATTTTTTGTGATTTCTCATAATCCATCGCGTTTTATTTTCCATCTTTATCTACAATCTTTAAGTATAGAACATTTTATTCATATATTCATTCACTATAGAGTTTAATAAAGGAAAAGAGAAACACCCCCTTAGTTTTATTTACTTCGCAGATCATCGAGCCTCCATGCAAAGCTTACAACATAATGAAAAAAACAAAAAACCCTTATGAGGTAAATGCCAATTACGATTCTACCCATTTTCCTTTTGTAAAAATTGTCTCACTTCAATACTTCAAAACATCTGTTTTTGTGTTTAAACATATTATTGATAGCATGAAAGATCCAAGCATTGTTGCATTTTGGTTAATCACAATGCCTCAAATTATGGGAGGATTTAAATATGATGATGAGGTCAAACATAAAATATGATGGTAATACAAGGTTCATCTTCTTCTTATTTATTTATTTACTTATTTTTTAATTCAACTTTATTACAAAATTAAATAGCTTTTTTTATTGATATTAGAGTTTCTTATTTAGAAAAATATGCGATATGATCAGCTTCTTGATGCTATAGCAATGAGAAAACTTGGATGAGCAGGAAGTGAGATAAATTTATAATTTATTAACTTTAATGAGTAATTAATTAATTACAATTTTGTTATAGAATTTGAAATACAACAGAGATTATATCAATGGATCCTGAATGTGCAAGAAATGATCTAGTAGTAGCAAAGAGCATTCGTTACTATTAAGCAAAGAGCA
Organism: Lactuca serriola; assembly: GCF_051521515.1. Classification (NCBI taxonomy): domain Eukaryota; kingdom Viridiplantae; phylum Streptophyta; class Magnoliopsida; order Asterales; family Asteraceae; genus Lactuca; species Lactuca serriola. Next base: position 163,309,560 of record NC_136409.1, read on the forward strand.
AATTAGAGGCAGAAGTGATGAAGTTCTATCCACCACCATGACCTCAAAATTGTGTGTGTGTGTGGGGGGGGGGGGGGGATCAGTATAAACAAAAGTTTTTTCATTTATTTTTAGTAATTTACATATTTGGTCCCTTTGTTTAGTTGTCAGTTTTGGTCCCTAAAAGAATCAGGTTGTAGTTTTTGGACCTTGTTTCACTGTTTCATAAAACTTTTATGATTGCCTAAGTTAACAGCCTAACTGTTAGTTTTTTTTTTTAATTACCATTTTGCCTTAGAACCAAAACTAAAAACCATATAGCATAACAACAAAATTTATATTTTTCTTTTTTTTTCTTTTTTTTTTTTACTTAAGTTTAGAGTAAATTACATTTTTGGTCCTTGAGTATACCTGATTTTTTTTTTCAGAAGATTCTGAGGGGTGTTTTTGGTGTTTCAGGGTCAAATGCTGACTCTAGTTGAGTACACACTTCTATTATACCGTGCATTCTTACCTGCCCATCTATGGTACCGATTCTTTTTGAACAAAGAATACAGGAGCCTATTTTCATCATTCACAAGATGCTTATATTTAACTTTAAAGCTCACATCAATTGTTGAGAAGATATATTTGCTTTCATGTCTTTTGTACAACCCGTCTGTTATATTATGTCATGTCATCTCTTGTCTTGTCTATTGATTTTTTACAAAGGTATACACACACATGTAACATCATAATTTCTTTATATATAACATCCAATTTTAACATTGAGTTTACTGTTTTTGAAAATAGGATCATAGTTACCGATTAAAAAGATGGAACCAAGAACCAAATACAACATAAAAAAAAAAAAAAAACAAGATTATACATCCAAATTATAATTATTCAACAAAGAAACATACGAATGAGTAAACACATATAAATTTGAAAACAATATCAAACTTATATATTAAAAGGATTTAACGAAGAAGTACATACATTTATTCGACTAATCCGACTGATGGGAAGGTTGAAGTTTTTTTGCATTTGTTTTCTGCAGAGGAATTATCACATAATGTTTGTGTAAATCGACTATTAAAAAGGTTTGAAATATATATACAAGTCAATATGATGAAAATTAGCAGGTAATCAATTGAAATCTCATTTAAACTTAAAATATAAGATATTATGCTTCAAAGTGTATAGGTTCATAATAACATCCGAAACTTTTGAAATTTGAAATTAATAGTTTATGAGATTTCAGCATATAATATATTTGGAAAGCAATTTTGAATGGAAATAGAGTCTAATTTTAAGGTTTACATTAATAAGGAACCAATTTTGTAGTTGTAAGTTTGGAAAGAATTCAAGTATCATTTTCATTCAATTCGTACATTTAATTTCCTAATATAATGGGTTGACTTCTTATTTGATCAATGTGACGTAACCAAATTGATCTAAGGGTGTAAAACCTATAAAGAAAACACAATCAACGGCTCAGATTGTTTTAGATGATGTCATAAGTTTTTTTTTTTAATAATATTTAGAGATTCTTATATGGAAAATTCAAATGATGAAAGTATGAGAAACAATGTGTTTGCTTCGTTTGACAGCAATACAAGAAGCTTGAATTCTAGTAATTCGGTAGTCCTTCAAAAGAATGTTATTCTTCCCCTCCTCGTCATCTTGGGTGGCCTATTAGAAAAAGCACAGTTGTTCGGAAAATGTGGCGATGTTTTGTCATGCGTAATGAGGCAATTGAGAACCTAGGTTTAGAGGTTTTGTCTTATTTAGATTTCTTAATGGATAAAGTTTTATCCAAAAGGAACTTAGAGGGTATTAGATCTAAGCTTCAGAGCTCTTGAGATGGAAGGAAAAAAAACCTAATCTATTAAACTGTTAAGACCTAGTTCCAACGACGTGACATTTTGTCGTCATGACGTGCCTACTAGGGGATGCCCGACTATTTTGTTGCTTTTCTTCCACCACGTGGAAAATGGGAGGCCATGACGTGGTGACCTGCTGAAGTGGATTTTAACCGTTGATTTTTTACCATGGTTGACTTTTGGTCAAATTTGAAGAAGTGTTGAGCTATAGTTTGAAATTTAGTTTGTGATTGGTTTAGGAGGTTAGTGTAATCTACTCCTAAATATATACATTTGTCAAAAATAAAACTTGACCCTCAACAATTTGCGATGGATGACATTGTATAACAAAAGAAGAAAATGATTTAAAAGATTGATGTTTACAGGAAATATTAGATAGTTTCATTAACACAAAGTTATGGTACGTTGATCAATGGATAGTAGTTCCAGATAATGATCTTTCAAGTTCAGGCTCAGGCTTTTTTCGGAAACAACCTCAACGCCATTAAGAAAAGTGTAGTTGTCGGTGTCACGTTTCCCTTCCAATGGCCTTCAAGAGGACACCATGAAACAGTTGACTCACAAACCCGAAAAGATAAGGATTAAATGATAAAAAATTATGATGTGAACAAAAATGATATTTTTTAAGTTTTGGAAACCATAGGATCATCTTCACTATTTTGTCTTAATATTACTCTATCAATTTTAGTACTATTTTGCATTTTAAACAATAGTATAATAGAAGATACCATGATCTTCATCAAAAGTTATAAATATTTGATTTATAAATAATAACTGTAAATGAGTTGTTATCATCATCACTCATCAGATCTCCACCTGAACAATATTTGATTTGAGGGAACAAAAGTGGCCTTTCACGACTGAAACCATTGTTGAACGCCAAATATCTTTTTCCGTTTGTATTTTAGTGCTCCTTTCCCCCAATTTATATCGTGTGTAGTTTGAAGAGACGTGTGTGAATTCTAGTGCTGTGTAGATAGATATAAATATCGCAGACCTCCGTCTCTACAGATCTGAAAACTCCATTGTTCAAGATTCAAGCAACCTGAACCTCCCCACTAATCTCTTACAAATTACAATCATTGAAGCTCAATCACTGTGTGTTTCTGTTTGTAAGCCTCGAAAGATCATGGTATTTCAAAACGATAACAAGAATTCAGAAGCAAGTTCATCATCCCATGTGTTGAATCTCCCAAGAGAAACATCCCCACTTCTCAATTCAAAATCCCTACATCAATCCTCCCAATTCAAGACTTTCGCTAATGTTTTCATTGCCATCGTCGGCGCCGGCGTCCTCGGCCTCCCTTACACCTTCAAACGCACTGGATACGCCACCGGAACCCTCACTGTATTCGCCGTCGCGTACTTCACCCAACACTGTATGATGCTGCTCGTCAAAACCCGACGGAAACTCGAATCACTCAACGGATTCTCCAAAATCAATTCCTTCGGAGACCTCGGCTTCGTCGTCGCCGGCCCCATCGGCCGGTCATCCGTAGACATAATGATCGTCCTTTCTCAAGCTGGATTCTGCGTAAGTTACCTCATTTTCGTCTCCAACACCCTGGTTAACATCTTCAATTTCACATCACCATCAAATCCCACAACCCCCAACATTCTAGGGTTATCAGCCAAAACATTTTACATCTGGGCATGTTTTCCCTTCCAATTAGGGTTAAACTCAATTCCAACATTAACCCATTTAGCCCCTTTAAGCATATTCGCAGACGTAGTAGATCTCGGAGCCATGGGTGTGGTTATGGTGGAAGAAGTGATCATCTACCTGAATTCTAGCCCAGTTTTGCAAGCATTTGGTGGGTTTTCTGCGTTCTTTTACGGAATCGGAGTGGCAGTTTACTCTTTCGAAGGGATTGGAATGGTATTACCAATAGAAACAGAGATGGAAAACAAGAACAAGTTTGGTAAAGTGTTGGGTATAACAATAGCTTTCATTGCTATAATGTTTGCATCTTTTGGTATATTTGGTTACTTCGCATTTGGTGATGAAACAAAAGACATAATCACTACAAATTTAGGGCAAGGGTGGTTAAGCTCCGTGGTTCAATTGGGTCTTTGTTTGAATCTGTTCTTCACTTTTCCTATAATGATGAACCCTGTTTATGAAGTTTTCGAGAGGATGTTTTGTGAAGGGAGGTATAGTTTATGGGTGAGATGGGTTACTGTTTTAGTGGTGAGTTTAGTGGCTCTTTGTGTGCCTAATTTTGCTGATTTCTTGTCTTTAGTGGGTAGTAGTGTTTGCATTGTGTTAGGGTTTGTGTTGCCTGCTTTGTTTCATTTAATGGTGTATAGAAACGAGTTGGGTTGGATTGGGTGGGTCAAAGATGGAGCCCTTGTTGTTTTTGGTGCACTTTTGGCTATTAGTGGTACATGGAGTTCTTTGTTAGAGATTCTTGGAGCTAAAGCTTAAAGGAGAAAATTGTCATTTCATCATTAAGTCAACAAAGTAGTCAAAAGATGAGGCGATGAGATTTTTGAATGAAGATTGAAGGAGCAAGTGAAATGGTGTGTGTATGTTTTTGTGGATATGTATGGGGTTATATACATACAATAATGTCCTTTGGTTTGATCTTGGTTCATGATTGTGAATCATTTGAGTCATGATTGAGAGATGATACCAATGCAATGCAATGTCATGTTTGAATGATTGGTTGCATGAAGGTAAAGTTTGTATTTTGTTACATTACTTACATATAGCAATTTTATATTATAATGTGTTTGTTGTTCAGGTTCTTTGTTATGGGAGGTGTTTGTTTTGTATTGGCATGTATTCTTCTGCGCAATAATTGCATTTTCATGTATTAATTGCAAGTTTTTAAGCAATTTTTTGGTGATATATGTACTTGTGTATTGTTGTTATTACTATGAACTATTGATGTCATTGATTATGATTGTCGATATATGTGTTTTTATCAAGTTAATGTCATGTCGTACTTGCTATGGTTCTATATGCCAAATCAAGAAAAGCAATTTAGATAATGGTGCAAAAAACCTGGTATAGATGAATACTCTGAAGGGTTTTTTCGTAATTTGTTTATGCCCACAATATAGCATACTGCATACCAACGTCTTTGCAACATACATATCGTGCATTTAAGTTCTTGTGAGCACATTTATACTGTGAGGCATGAGTCTTAGGCGGTGAATTTGAGAAATAAAGGCAATGAAGTGATGTCAACAAATTGTATTGTCTTAGGTGGTGTTTGTTTTTTATTTGTAACATCTTTTGTCTGCGACAAACAAACCGTACACAATATTAGTCTTCGCAGATTGTTTGTTTTTTAGAAGACTGCAAACATAAAAAGGTTTGTGTATCCTCTTCTTGGCGTAAATATAGACCATAATCATATAACATTTTTAGACATTTTCTAGCTTAAAAATATTTTTTTTCATTGTGCACCTAAAATTAAATTATTCATCGCAAATCATAAACAACGGTTAAAATGATTAATATTTTTTGTTTGAATGTTCTTTCCGTAAGAATCATCAATGAACTACAACTAAATACAATAATTCATTTGTTGGTAAATAATACAAAACCAATTACAATTCAATTTATTTGTAAGGAAAATCTTCAGAAAAATCCTAAAACTTTGAGTCAGTTCATGAGGTAATCTTAAATTAAATTTCATTAATGAAAAAGGACATGAAAACAGTTATTGTAATCATTTTTTATCTATTTTTACCTTTTCAAGCAGTTACTGTTGAGATGGAATGACAAATATACTGTTGAGTTGAGATGACATCTGAGGTGACATTTTATTCTTTTACAAAGTAAAAAATCAGAATTTTTTTTTTGGAGAAAATAAGGGGAGGGGGGCTCAAACCCTTGACCTCCCACTCACAAACGCAACAACTTACTATGTGAACTAGAAGTAATTATTATTTTGTTTTCTTCATATTTTACCATGGTCAGAAAACTTATATGGTGAACATTAGCATATTGTGAATTGTGACTATGATATGTTAACAACTCGCAAGTGCAAACATTAATATGTGATTTAACGGGAACACAAAGTGAAAAGTTGATAGTTAAAAGAACAAAATATGGGCAACCCATATTTATCTCATTTATGACCACAAAATGCTAAGCACAAATATGACCAAAATGTAAGAAACTAAAAGAAGCATTTAAAAAAGTGGATTCGAGTGGTGGACAAATTAAGTAAAGCCCCATGGAGTTGTATTAAAAGGAACGTTGAAACGTGTTGAAGAAAAATGTGACATTATATTATGTTTGATATTTCTTAATGGATGCTATTCATATTAGGTCATTACAAATTAAAGTATTAAACCGTTGATTAATCTTAATATCGAAAAAGGTTTTGATTTTTTTTTAATTTTTTTTCTTTTTGTTGTCATTTCTTCTCAAATTATTATTATTATTATTATATATATATATATATATATATATATATATATATATATATATATATATATATATATATATATAATTTTTTTGTTGTACCAAGAATTGTTCAAATTTATATACTCGTTCAAATAATTGACACACATTCGAATAATTGACATACATTTAAATAATATTAATTCTTTTTTCCAATAATAATGAGAATTAGTTAACAATTGACATGCGTTCTAAACTTCGATGACCATTTATGTGAAATTCTATTCTAATAAAAGAATAGTTTTAATATCCTTTTGACATGTGTCATCATATTAAACCTCCTAATTAATGTATATTTTATTCTTTTTTTGTAATGTGGCACCCTATTAGGCCTCCTAATTAATGTATGTCACTTGTCAACCTATTAATTTCCTATTTCAAATTTCAAATTTCAAATTTTAAATTTCACACTTTAACTATATTAAATTTATAAAATTAAAATAAAACTAATACAAATTATAAGGTGATATAAATTCACATATTTATTTAAATTAACGATTATAATTTTATATAATTAAAAAATATCTCTTAATTAATAATTTATTTAAAAAAATTGTTTAATCATTTTGAGTTTTCACTATGAAAATTTAATTAATTTTATAACCGTGATTTCCACATGTTATAAACTAGTTAGTTAATAAGTGAGTATGGTACGTTTTTCATAATTATATCAAGTACCATTTATGCGAACGACATTGAAAAGGAATCAAATCTCACTAGTTTTTAATTGACGGATGACATTCAAAATGAATCAAATTTCACTAGTTTATAATTAACGGATGACATTCAAATAAATCAAAATTCATCTTATAAAATAAAATGAATTGAATGGCAATACAAATCATTCAGTAAATTTATCATTCATTAAACTACGATAAGAAGATTTTCATCAAACCAAATACACGTTTAAAACTGTGTATATACAATGGATAGTTTTCACACTAACCATGTATTATGTTTTATGGATGGCTTTCATATATTTTTCGGATGTTATATGTCTGTAAGGCTTACCAAATATTATACTTGATTTTTTTTCATTTGTTAGGTGTTTAGCAATCGTGAAAATTTAATAAAGATGATGCAAAATGTCGAATGGTCTCTTGGGTACATGGTTGTTATTAAAAGAACAAAGCCAAAACTAAGTGGCTATGTATTGATAGTTATTTTAATGTGTTATCAGGGTGGTGTGTTTAGAGTTATAGAGACATCCACGAGAGATATGCGAACAAGAAAAACAAATTGCTCATTTGAATTGTTTGTTTGTTACTATAAGATTGATGATGTTTGGAGGTTAAAAATTAAAAATGATCAAGATAATTATGAACCTGCAGTATATATGGAGGGTCATCCATTTATAAGACAGCTGACCCAATATGAATCACAAATTGTTGCAAAATTTAGAAAAAACAATGTCCTCCCACGTAACATTCTATCGATGTTGAATAGTCAAAATGATAATAATACATCTACAATAAAGACAATTTCCAATGTGGAAAGTGGAAAACAAAGTTCGAATATCAAATGTTGATTGTATTCGAAGTTAAAACATCGAAACAATAGACAATATGTCAAAGATTTGTGGGTTTTTTTATTATTTATATTATTGTTATTTATAAATCAAATAATAATGATAATGAATAATGAATAAATCAAATAATTTAAAGAATATTGATAAAAGAAATAAAAAAGTTAAATTAATAATCAAGAGATACATATACAATAATCCTTGTTTAATTTATAATATGAACATTCAAGATTTTTTGTAACCCTACTATAGATACAATAGAGGTTTACTGTAGATACAATAAAATACGAGAGAGATGATGGAAAGCGATACTCATTTTTATTCATCGTACCAATCAAACCAAAAGGAACCGTAGGAAACAAAATATAAATGCCAAATATGTAGGGTTGGCTTAACACTTTGAAACTGAAATTTACGACTTTACCCCCAAACTAAATAAGAAAAATATCAATTATCATCCGGCTTGTTCTTCATACTCTCGAGGCTCAACCCTTTCAACCCAACAATTACGATTTTACCCCAAAGCTAAATAAGGAAAAATAAAATGCAGAAATCTTCATACATCATTAAATGGGACTACGAATTAGCAGTGTAGGTAGGCTTATTTTTTTATACATGTCCTACATTATTCAATCCATCAACTTTAATTTACATATGTAATTATCTATCTATACATAGAAACAAAGAATCAATGTGCAAAAAACTAAAATGCCTTCCAACCATCTACAGAATCTCTTCTTGGTGTTTCACTCTTCAACTGGTTGTTTGATCCAAAAGGATCTGCATCATCAAAAGATGGGAATCCATGACTGGAATCAGCAGTGCTTCGCATGGAATCAAACCTCGAGAATGATTCACGAGGCTGGAATAGCGAATGGCCGAAATCGGAATCAGCAATGCTGTTCATGGAATCAAATCTTGTAAACTTTTGAGTAGGGAAGAATCCCTGATCCACTTCGGAATCCTGTGCCGTGCTACGGAATGAATCGAATCTTGAAAATGAGTCGATTCTGATTCCATTGTCACGAGTAGTAGTGCTGCTGAAGGAATCGAATCTAGAGAAGTTATTGAACGAATGATCATCAAACATGGGTGTACTCGGAACGGAATCTGCGAAAACGGGATTGGAAATGGAATTGCGACGAGGAGAACCGGCGTTACTGTAAGCAGGTGTGCTTGGAACGGAATCAGCAAAAGCTGAAAATGGGGATTGGTTATGGAACAAATTGTTTCCAGGAGGGGAACCGGAATAGCTATATGCCGGAGTGCTTGGAATGGAATCAAACTTTGGGAGCTCTGTTCTTATGGGATTTAAACCCCGACCCCAGTTATCAGAAGAAGAATCAAATAACATATTATTCCCATCACTCTCTTCCTCCAAATCCTGCAAAAAAGAAAATCAGCATTTTTGGATAAACAAGTAGCAATAAGCAATCAGATACCTTATGGTTTGTAGCAGTAAAATCCCAACCAGCTTCTGAATCATAATTACTGTCAAATGTAGGCTTGTCTGCCTCAGATTCACTGCATCAGTAAAAACATACAAATATTTAATAAAACTTTATATATAAAAACCATAGTGACACTAATATTACCTCACCTCTTTACAGCATGAGGTGACATATCTTCAGGTGGGAAATCTTGGAATATCTTAATGCTACCAGGGCTATCAGGTGGTGATTTTACAATTTTACCCTTATCTTGATCGATTGATTCGTTGTCTGATTTCTTGTCCTTGACTCCTGTGGTTGAAGATGAACTCTCATTTTGGAAGGCAGGCTTGTTTTGAACTGGCAAGGACTTTTGTTTTGGAGGAGCTAGAACATTTTGCACATCAAGTGTGAGATCTTTCACAAATGTAAATCCTGCAAATTCCATAGATTCATCAGAATGTAAAATATAAGGGTATTAATGTCATTAACCGAATTCTGTTTAGGTGGTATTTGGTTTACCTTCATCATCAAAGTTATCCCAGTTTTCATCCCAATCAGCTGCTCCTTCTTGAATGCCACCTTGCCAACCTGAACCATATTTTAAAAAGAAAAAATTAAATTAAATTAACTTGAAGATTTGAACAAAATTTTAAAAGATATATATAGATAGATATTCTGGACATGAGATTACCAAAGGGAAGCTCAAGCAACAATGATGGTTTCCCACGCAATCCATACATCTTGCAGCGTTCATTTAGGGTTTTTATTTGTTCCTCAAGATCCGATTGAATGCGATCAACTAAAACCTACAAATTGTATTATTACAAATGGTTATGACTTAAAAAAAGTTACATAAAAGGTAGCAAAATGCACAAATGATACCTGAATATCATCAGGTTTTCCACCCTGATCTAGCTTCACTATTGCTCGGTAAATCTCCATCTTTTTTTCCTAAAGAATACAACTCACATTTAATCTCATCGCCCAAGATTTTATAAAAATGGAGTATTCTTTTTTTAAAATTTGTAAAAGTAAAACCTGAATGTCACGAAAAGTGGCCTCCTCAATAGTCAATTTAGAAGCTACATCACCAGCCTGTTTGTATTTGTCTTCATATTTCTTTGACAGTGATTCAACCTCTTTCCTATCAGAAATTACCCTTTCTGTAATCTCATTTAATCGATTATCACACCTGCTCTTGTACAAAACCTAACATTGAAGAACAGAAAATAAATATGATATAACAATTTTAAAAGATTAAAAGTTAACACACTATGAAAAGAGAGAACTTACAATTTCCTGCATCTTGTTTCTGTAAAACTCGGTCTTTTGTCTAGCTTCAAGTATCTCTTTTTCAAGTTCACCAACCTTTTTATCTGCTTCAGTTGCCTCTTGAAACTTTGAATTCAATGAACTTTGTTCTTCATTGCTAAGTTGATCCACTAGATGCTTTTCCAATACAGGAACTTTAGGCTTTTGGTGTTTAGGCTGCAAATCTTTATCTATAGGAACTGGAACTGGACGAGGTGGCTTTGTTGCAGCATGAGTGACCTGTTGTTGGTTGACACCTGGCATAAATAGAACATGAGTATATGAATCTTGAATTTGGAAACATGACAGGTGTCAGATATATTAGTATCTATCTATCTATCTACCTGGAGCATGTCTCCAAACTTGAGTTGCTAAAGGCAATGGTGTGATTGGTGTCCCCTCAAACAGAATGCCAGATGGAAGTGTTTTAGGAAGAGAGTGGCCTTCTCTGTGTCTCTCCATGAGGAAGAGAGCAATACAAAATTCATTCAATGAAAGCATGCTGTCATTGTCTTGATCAGATAAGTCCCATACCTGTTTTAGGATATCTGAAACCCAAGAATAAGTATAAGATGAAGATGAAGATTTGAAGCAAATTGAGAAACTATCAATTGTCAAGTGTCGATAAATTTGTTAAAAGAAAATGATGCAGTGATTACCTCTTGGCAATTCCCAACCCAAGAACAGAGTTCGGGCCTGTTCACCTGTGATTTTTCCATCTCTATCTGTATCAACTTTCACAAAAATCTTGGTGTACTTTTGGACATTGGATTGTGTCATTTTTGGCCATGGTTGAGTAGAAGGAAGGTTTCCACTTCTAACAGGAATTCGCTGATTGTTAGGCTGTAAATGCTGGTTGTGATTATGAACAACATTTGGTTGTTGGGCAACATTGTGGTTCCCCTGAGATGAAGCTGAAGAATTATCACCAAATGTTGAGCTAGTTGCAAATCCATTTCCTGCAACAGGGCTAGAATCTTTAACTTCTGTAGAAAAAATAGGACCATTTGGTCTGGATGCAACCATGTCTTCCCTTGGTTGTCCATGACTCATGTTAGTAAGTTGTGTCACATGTGGATGTGGCCTCATGTTTTGATTTTGGTGAGATGGATAACCCTGTGGAACTCTATGAGAAGCTGGTGGAACACTTGCAGGTATCTGTAGTGCAGGTGGACCTGGATTTGAGCTTGACTGAGGTGCAGGTAAGGCTGCAAGATTGATCTGAGGTGGAGGAATTTTAGCAGAAGCAGGTCCATATAATGCTGCCTTCACTATGTCTGAAGTAAGCTCCCTCTTACTTTGTGCAACTGTTACAAGTTTGAGAGCATTGTAAAACTCAGGTCGTCCAAGGTAACCAGTTCGGTTTTGATCAGCATGTGTCCATATCTACAACAAGAACTTTGGGTAAATAGAGAGAAACGAGCAAATTAACCCTAAATTCACATCATACAAATACATATTGACGTAAAAACCACAATCCATCGACGGATGATCGCATATTTACACTCATATATCTTATATATTATTTATTCAAGTTCAAATGCATTAGGGGTGTAGCAAAATTCTAACAGCACAACATGCAGAACTAGCGGAAAAACACAAAGATGGTAACCTGGGCGAGAATCCGCGTAGGTAAACCAGAGGCTTGAAAGAAGGAAACAGCTTCGACGCCACTAATCCGACCGTCGTGATCCGAATCTGCTCGTTTGAAGTACAATTCGAATTGATCCATATTCGGTGTCCCACCCGCCATTTATTCCACCGACCACCAATCAATTGTGGTCAGAACCAACGAATTGATATAATCGAATTAGATGATCTAAGAGAAGTGTAAGAATAACCGGCATGAACTAATCAAATTCATTACATGTAGCGAACATGATTTGTTTCGGAATCATATGTAGAACAGAAGATCTGCAGCAAAGGGTTTAGGGATCGTGGAATCGAGAGGATTGTATCAGAGACTTTTTTGGTCTCGGAGTGAAGAGAGTTGGATCATCGAGCGAGAAGGGGCTTGAAGGTAATTAGTCTGTTTATGGGATGGAGGCTGCCGCCAGCCGCTGCAACCACCGCGAGTCAGTTTGAGTTTTTGACAAAATAATTAATAAATCTTATATAAAATTTTAACAATATATATATATATATATATATATATATATATATATATATATATATATATATATATATATATATATATATATATATAGAGGCTTTAGTTAATCTTCCAAAGTATATTTATCACACCATTTTTCATTAGATACAGGGAAATCTGTGAAAAAGTCCCAATATTTTAGGTCAGTTTACGATTTAGTCCCAAATTAAATTTTGTTTACAAAAAAGGACAGATTACCGGCTAAAACTTCGGATTGACCCTTCGTGGCCGGTTTCACAAATTTAGCCGGTATCTCGTCTTTTTTCGTTAATTAATCCAAATTTTGGGGCTTTTTCATTAATTAATCAAAATTTTAGGGCTTTTTCATTATTTATTACCAATAAACCAAAATATTTGGACTTTTCAGAAAATTACCTTTAAACTAATATATATTATATGATCTAATTTAATATGTACTATTCCATGTCTTCTTGCTTATGCTCTTCTAGGCTGACCGTGTGTTTTTATCGGTGTCGTCAAACCCAACAACAAAAATCTCACTCACAAGCCTCGTTAACTCCATCGATTTTCCAAAATTATCCATTCACAACTATATGATCATCTTTCAATCTCCAAATAAAGAACAGAGAAAATCCTTGTTGATTACGTGAATGTCCCTATTACCTAAACATGACTTAAACCGTGGTTCCAACACTTGGATGTTCCTATTACCTAACCATGACTTGAACCTATACACTAATGGCGTTGTCCATAGTGTTGTTAACAATAGAAGAGGAATCTCACATGTTCAACCACTGATACATTGACTCAAGTCTTACTTGACCCTTGTTTCCTTACAACACTATAGAAGCCCCAACATAAGATGACTCCCACATGGTTCATCATTTATTGGTTTTTTTTGTTAAAAAGTAAAGCATTTTGGAAGCCCCAAATAAACTAAAAAATAATAATGACAACAATTGTCATTATTACATTTTAGTCTATTTGGGGCTTCCAGAATGCATTACTTTTTGGCAAGACAAAAACCAATAAATGATGAAGTTTTTGATAAAGATCGGAACACAATCTTATTGATGGATCCAAGAGCTTCTTCTCGTCCCAAGCTTTTTTCTCCTCAATCTTCTTCCAAAAAATGCACTACAATATGCAATATTAGCCCCTCTTATAGCTCAATTAGGGTTTCTCTCAGAGTGTTAAGATGATAAGGGAGGCGGAAATGAAGACTTAAGGTCCTTTAAATAGGACACAAACCCTGAAAATTAGGGTTTTCACACTCAGCTCCTACTCGTCGAGTTGGGGTCCTCCAACTCGTCGAGTAGACTCTAGAAATTACGCGACCATTAACACTCTCTACTCGGCGAGTTAGGGCCTCCAACTCGTCAAGTTGATAAGACAACAAGAATATAAATTAATTAAATATTATACCTGGGAGTCAGGATGTTACACCTATTGTAAGGAAACAATGGTCAAGTAAGACTTGAGCCAAGGTATCAGTGGTTAAACCATGTGGGATTCGTATTTTGTTGTTAACAAAACTAGGATAATGCCATTAGTGTATGGGTTCGAAATAAGGTTCGAGTCATGGTTAGGTAATAGGAACATCTGAGTGTTGGAACCGTAGCTCGTAGGTATACCAAATTAATATTTTAATAGTTTATGATGGATAGCTTGTTGACATTTTTTTTACAATTAGAGTTAACATTCTTCATGGTTTTTAGTACATAATATCGAGTTGATTTTTTTTTACCTATGTTGAGTTTTTTAATCTTAATGGTTCATTCTTCATGGTTTTCAAGCCCTATTGTAAGGAAACAAGGGTCATGTAAGACTTGAGCCAAGGTATCAGTGGTTAAACCATGTGGGATTCGTATTTTGTTGTGAACAACACTATGGACAATGCGAATAGTGTATGGGTTCGAAATAGGATTCAAGTCATGGTTAGTTAATAGGAACATCCAAGTGTTGGAACCACAGTTTAAGTCATGGTTAGGTAATAGGGACATCCACGTAATCGGCAAGAATTTTCTCCGTTCTTTATTTGGAGATTGAAAGATGATCATAGAGTTGTGAATGGATAATTTTGGAAAATCGATGAAGTTAACGAGGCTTGTGAGTGAGATTTTTGTTGTTGGGTTTGACGACATCGATAAAAACACACGGTCAGCCTAGAAGAACATAAGAAAGAAGGCATGGAATAATACATATTAAATTATATCATATAATATATATTAGTTTAAAGGTAATCTTCATAAAAGTCCAAATATTTTGGTTTATTGGTAATAAATAATGAAAAAGCCCTAAAATTTTGATTAATTAATGAAAAAGCCCCAAAATTTGGATTAATTAACGAAAAAAGACGAGATAGCGGCTAAATCTGTGAAACTGGCCACGAAGGATTAATCCGAAGTTTTAGCCGGTAATCTGTCATTTTTTGTAAACAAAATTTAATTTGGGACTAAATCGTAAACTGGCCTAAAATATTGGGACTTTTTCGCAGATTTCCCTTAGATATATTTAAAGATTTTTTGTGACAATAGTCAAATTCGGGTCAAGTCTAAGCCGGACAAAGTCAACGAGTCAAACCGGTCAACTCTATTAAACCTTGTATATTAGGGTTTGTATTATGTAATTTCTGTATAACTCACTATCTTAATGAGAAAACATCACTTGGAAAGTTCGTGTGTTTAAATTTCTTTAACCTTAGTGCTAAACAATGAACAAGAACCATAAAACAATGTAGCATACTCATAGGGAGTGTGTAAGATCCTAAAACATGGCATAACGGGGCTTACGGACCTTGCATTACGAAGCCGGACACTCACATTCGTCACACACGAAACCGCTCTCAATCGTTTTCACTCTATCTCTTCTTTTCGAGAATCTCTCCCAAATCTCTCTAAGTATGTGAAATCTCTCCCAAATATCTCTTTGTATGTGAAATCTCTCCAAGAATGTCAAATCTCTCCCAAATCTCTCTAATAATATGAAATCTCTCCCAAATATCTCTCCGAATGAGAAATCTCTCCAAGAATGTCAAATCTCTCCCAAATCTCTCTAAGAATATGAAATCTCTCCTAAATATCTCTCCGAATGAGAAATCTCTCCAAGAATGTCAAATCTCTCCCAAATCTCTCCAAGAATATCAAATCTCTCCCAAATCTCTCTAAGTATGTGAAATCTCTCCCAAATATCTCTCTGTATGTGAAATCTCTCCAAAAATGTGAAATCTCTCCCAAATATCTCTCTGTATGTGAAATCTCTCCAAGTATGTCAAATCTCTCCCCAATCTCTCTGAGTATGTGGAATCTCTCTCAAATCTCTCTCGAAATCTCTCCCAACTTTCCATAATCACTCGGGGCATCCCGACCCTCGAATTTGGCGAAAACAGCCCAAAAACGGAAGTCTAAGCGAAAAACGGACTTAAGGAGCCGAAACCCCTCATAGGAACCGAAACCCCTCATAGGAACCGAAAGTCCCCTTAGGAACCGAACCCTCCTGATGAGGAAGGCTGTCGAACCGAACCTCACTCAAAGAACCGAACCGAACCGAACCTCGCATGCCTCACCCGAACCCGAACGTTCGGTCCATTTCGGGTCAAGGTTCCCTCGGTCTAGTTCGTTTCTGTCTTGCTTCGGACCGAGCCTTCGGACTGACCCCTCGCCCTTCGCTTCTCGCTTCTGGTTCGCACCTTTCGCTTCCGACTCGGCACCAGCAAGGACCGAACCTCGGCCTACGGACCGAACCTCGGCCTAGGACCGAGAGGTCTCGCTGGGAATGCTTTTTCTCCCGGTTTTCGACTAAATTCGCATTTTAGGCCTGTTTTTAATTATTTTAACATGGGATTTTCACCCAAAACTTTATTCTAACATATAAGGACCCTCAACTATTAATTAATCACATTTTTAAGGATAAAACCTTATCCAAAAGAGAGTGGGTGAAGTACAAAGGTAGAGTGTTGACTTTACTTATTTCTATGACACAAGCAACCACTCCCATACCCACTCCATGTCACTATTCACCACCAGCCCATCCCTAGTCACTTCATAGGTCCTTTCTCATTATTTTCAACTATTCCCACGTTCTTAGGGCTGGAACATCCATCCTCTCTCCTCACACTTCATTCATTCTCTCATTTTTTTTTTACCAAGAACCACACTCCAAACTCTCTCATCTTTTTCTCTCTAATTCGAGAATTTCAAGGCATACTCCAAGACTTTTCTCCTACAATTAGTAAGTATCATCATCTTTCTTATGATTATTACACATCCTCCCACTCAAAATCATAGATTGCTTACACAAACATCATCACATTCTTGTTAGATCTTCGAATCTTCAAGTGATTCTTCAAGTGTTCTTGGGTTGAACACTTCTCTTCTTCAACACTTACCTACTGAAATCACTCAAGGTGAGTTCATACCTCTACATTTTTATGTTTTCTTAAGTTTTTAGGGGGGGGGGGGGGGGAATACAAGTTAAAACACCAAGAACATAACTAAATTTTTCTAACAGCTTTCATAAGAAAAGTTGGACTCCATTCACGGACTGTTTTGGACAACTTAAACATTTTTGTTTGAAAAACTGTTTTAGGTGTAAGTAGTTCCAGTTCTTAGCTTTAAAATGACTACTTGCACATCTCCATACGATTTTTCTACATTTTATGGTTATTTTTACAAAACTGCCTATCATTTCAAACACCAATCCGGACCAGTCTATGATTATGGACTTTTTCACCCAAGTTGGAGGTCATTAAAAATCATGAAAAAATTATGAGTAAACTAGACACATTTTGGGAACTCTCAGAATTTACGGATATAGTTTTCAACTTCGTATGATTTTTCTATGACTTACCTAAAACAGCGCATAAAGGTTAAAGTTAATTAACAACATATAAATTTCATAACACTTTGTATTATGTTGAGCAAAGTGTATAACAATAAGTTGTAAATATTGAATGTGTTTCCTTGTTAGTTTATCATCATAAACTGAAACTTAGTCATTCATGGTAAGATTATTCATTCATTTAGAACTCGAATATTAAGACATAATAAGCATGATTTATGGATTATAACACTAATGCATTTTCATAAAAGAGTTCTTATACATTACAAACATTTTGGATAAACTATTATGGGTATAGTTTATGATGCATTTCCAAATGCATACATTTCAGAAGGGTACATTTATACAAAAGGGAAACTTTCATTATGTTAAGTGTAAATCCGTTAATAACTTTGTGAGACATTCTCTTCGCATAAATCATAAGTCCTGTATTGTAACCAGAGTCTCCTGGAGGGAGAGCGTGATAGTTGTATATAGATCTATATTGGGCTTGACAAACCCACACCAGAGCTGCTTGCAACAGCTAGACCGGCAGGTCTGTGGTGACAAGTGTCATTTCAGTTCTACGACGCCCGAAGAACGTCGTTTTCAGGCCACCTAGGTCGTAGTATGGTTATAATAACTCACGGAAAGTATTAACAAACTAAAGAATTTACGAGAATTTCATTAATATCATACGCGTTTATATTGAAATAAACTCACGTTATTTTCTGTAAATAAGGAAGATTACTCATACGTTTCAGTCTTTGGATACAAGACTATAGTATTCATTTTAAGGAAAATATCGGATTTTTCTAGAACAACTGTACAATTGCGAGACAAGCTTTTTCATAATTATATACAAAAAAAACTTATGAACTCACCAACCATTGTGTTGACACTTTTTCAAACTACTTGTATTCTCAGGAAATCGTTAAACAAGTAACAAAGTACTTTTGAGGATGGGACGTTGAGGCGTCAAACTTATCATATTTTGTCAACATATTGTAATTGATTTTGAAACATGTAATTCATACAATGATGTAACTCTTTCAATTATATATATGTTGGTTGTGTTTACTTTCATCACTATCGCCATTGTTGTTATGATACTACATATGAAGTCCTCCACCCCCGGACGTTTCCGCCATCTTTGGTTTGGGGGTGTGACAGATTGGTATCAGAGCACGGTTTATAGTGAATTAAGTATATCAAACAACATAGGATATACAAACTATAAACACATTTGGGACTGAGAGTTTCTGATTTTAAAACATTCTAACGGGTCATACTTTCAGAAAACGAATAGATCTTGTTTAAAAGTATACCTACATGCATTACATACTTGCGTGGTGTCATAACTAGAAGAACATAAACTAAAAGAAGAGGAGTTGAACGCTACGAGTATGCCTTGGTACGAGTAATCAGTTCTGGGAAGGATATAGCCTGATCAACTATATCTGTCCAAGAGGTGACATACTCTTATCGAGGGATAGTCGTAGGGGGCAACAAATCTAATAACCTAACTTCACCCTACAAAGAATGCTATAAGAACCAAATCTAAACATTTAAAATACTATAGGAGTATTTGTATGTTGCTATATCGCAATATTATTAATATCTACCGCTATCTGCTTCTTACACCCCTATTCTCGCGCAGACGACATGGCAGGATTTCACCTACCAGGAGACCCATACTTTCCCAACCAGGGAAATGCTGGCTGGATTGAGGAAGAGCCCGAAGAGCTGATTGAAGAGGATCCCGAAGAGGATCCCGAAGAAGAACCCGAAGAAGAAGAAGAAGAAGAGGAGGTAGACGAAGAAGAAGAAGAAGAGGAGGTAGACGACGACGAAGAAGAAGAGGAAGACGACGAGGTGGACATGGATGAGGATGAAGGTGAAGAGGAGCCAGAGGAGGAAGTCTTCAACCCTCCTTACATCGCGAGGGTACCTGCAAACCGTTGGGGGCACAACGGGCCTGAGCCCCGTTGGGCAACCATGATCGAGAGGTGGAGCCGGCAACAACGCCAGAGGTCACCCTATGGCGACCAACGAGGTTACTATGACCTCGGTCACGGGGGACCGGCTGACAGAGCTCTCCCCGTTATGACCCAGCACATCACGAACTTGGGGAACCAGAGTAGGGAAATGGCAGACCAGGTTCGAAATCTCCACGCTATTACGGCAGCTACTGATGCATGCACCCGGGATTTGGAGAGGGACTTCTATCTAGTGGACCAACTCATCGAGGACCTTACCGCTGCTCGAGCGGAGGTAAGGGAATACCAGGAGAGGCACGCAGCTCTCGAGGAGAGAGTGATCGCGGCCGAACGCCGGATTGCGGAGCTTCAAGGAGCCTCGACCTCATCCCAGGGCCACCATGGACCAGATACTACCCGCCACGAGTAGTGTTCGCGCTACTTATATTTTGTTATAAATCTAGAATTTCGAGTATGCGTTGGTGCTACTCTTTATTGCGAATAGGTTGACCTCGCGACTAAGTGATCACACTAGTCAAAGGGGCTTTTGTACTGCCAAAACTTTATCTTTTATTGTAATGAAATGTAGACCCTTGTGAGGTCAAATTCCTCAAAACAATATGTACTAACAAATTATCAATGAATGTGGCATGTATTTTACTTCCTTGGATGCTGACACAAACCAAACACATGACTCTGCTCGGGTCAACACTATTAAATTCATAAGTTTAATTGCATAAACTTTTCTATGAATTACCTTCTAAATTAATAAACTCGGACAAAATACAATTGAGATGAAACAAGTAACGCTCGACTCGTTATCACCATTGAAGTCTTACCGAAAAGTCTTTTCTTTTTTTTTTTTATGTCAGAACCATGCCACCAAGGAAAAGACCAAGACCTTACGGAAACTCAGCACCACCCCCTCCGCCACCACCTCCGGAGTTTGATCCTGTGATGTTTCAGGCTGCAGTAACAGCAGCCGTGGCGGCAACAATGTCGCAAATGGGTACAAATGGTTCCGGCGGTTCCGGATCCGGGAATACTAATTCGAATCAGGGGGACAGCACGGGGCGTACTAAGGAGTGTTCTTACAAAGACTTCACGAATGGCAAACCCGATCCTTTCGACGGAAGCGGGGGCGTCATAGCGCTGATGCAATGGTTCGAAAGGACCGAAGCAGTCTTCGAAATCTGTGCTTGTCCCGAAGCGAGCAAAGTCAAGTATGCGGCATTCACTTTCACAAGAAAAGCTCTTACTTGGTGGAATGGCCGAGTTAAGTCACTTACTCCTGCAGTGGCTAACTCCATAGGCTGGGAAAACTTAAAAGCGTTGATGTTAAAGGAGTATTGCCCGAGGGGAGAAATACAAAAACTCGAAGAGGAACTCTGGAATCTCAAGATGTCGGGGACGGATCTCGAAGCTTATACCGCCCGATTTAATAACCTAGCACTCCTCTGTCCTGCAATGGTCACTCCGGAGGAGAAAAAGGTAGAACGATACCTTTGGGGGCTATCATCCCAGATTCATGATAGTGTTCTGGCCTCGAAACCTACTACCTTTGAGAGTGCCAAGGAATTGGCACAACAACTTATCGATCATAGGGCCAGTCGTGGCACCATGGTCGCCACCACCGACCAAACGAAAGGAGGGAACAACAAGAGGAAGTTCTGGAACAGTAAAAAGAAACAACCGGTGCAGGACCCCACAAAGAAGCAACAGACTGTTGCTGTCCGTGCATCCACTACTGCTACCGCTCCAGCGCCACCAAAGCAATATGCTGGAAATCTCCCCAAGTGCAACAAGTGCAACTACCACCACAAGGGGGCTTGTCGGGAAATGCACTGCAAAAACTGCGACAAGAAAGGGCATACCGCTCGTTTCTGTAAAGCGCCAGCACGACCGAACAACCAAGTTGCCAATGCGGGGGCAAGCCAAACCTGCTATGAATGTGGTGAAGCAGGACACTTCAGGAGAAACTGCCCCAAGGCACAAGCTCCTAATGTTGGTGGTGTAGGGAGAGTCCTGACGATGGGACACGGAGAAGCAGTCAAGGATCCCTCGGTGGTTTCTGGTACGTTTCCCCTCAATAACACATATGCATGCGTACTATTTGATAGTGGAGCAGAGAGGAGTTTTGTGAGCCATGAATTCAAACAATTACTAAAACAAACCCCTCATTCATTAAAAGATACATACGTAGTAGAAATGGCTAATGGGAAAGAAGAGCACACTAATGATATATACTCAGGGTGTACCCTCACTCTAGACAACCATTCGTTTAAAGTAGACCTGATGCCGGTCACAATAAAATGCTTTGACATAATCATCGGTATGGATTGGTTAAGTTCCCACCGTGCCGACATTCTATGTTACGAAAGGGCCGTTCGCCTTAATCTGCCAAATGGCGAAACCCTCTTCATCTATGGCGACAAACCCAATTCAAATTTGCAAATCATCTCTTGCGTCAAGGCCCAAAAGTATCCCCGAAAGGAATACCATGCATTTCTAGCCCACGTAGTAGATACGAAACAAGAGGTGAGGGATATCAACGACATTCCTGAAGTGTGCAACTACCCCGATGTATTCCCCGAAGATCTTCCAGGTGTACCCCTCGCACGACAAGTCGAATTCCGGATCGACTTAATCCCAGGAGCTACCCCCGTCGCCAAGGCTCCATACCGCTTAGCACCGGCAGAAATGCAAGAACTTTCCAGCCAGTTAAATGAACTGTTGAGCAAAGGATTCATCAGGCCAAGCTTCTCACCCTGGGGAGCACCGATCCTGTTTGTAAAGAAGAAGGACGGATCTTTTCGCATGTGCATAGACTACCGGGAGCTAAACAAACTCACTATCAAGAACCGATATCCCCTACCCCGAATCGATGACCTCTTCGACCAACTCCAAGGAGCAAGCTACTTTTCAAAAATCGACCTGAGGTCGGGTTATCATCAACTACGAGTTCAAGAAGAGGATATTACCAAGACTGCGTTTAGAACTCGCTACGGGCACTATGAGTTTGTGGTAATGCCCTTCGGATTAACGAACGCACCGGCAGTATTTATGGACCTGATGAATCGAGTGTGTCGACCCTACTTAGACAAATTCGTGATTGTATTCATCGACGATATTTTAATCTACTCCCGAAGCGAGGAAGAGCACCGTCAACATCTCCGGCTAATCTTGGAAACACTGAGGGCTGAGAAGCTTTACGCCAAATTCTCTAAGTGCGAATTCTGGATCAGAGAAGTGAATTTTCTTGGCCATGTGGTTAGCGAGAAGGGGATACACGTGGATCCCTCAAAAATCAAAGCTATCGAAAACTGGTCAGCACCTACAACGCCGACAGAAATTCGACAATTTTTAGGGTTCGCCGGCTACTACTGAAGATTCATACAAAACTTCTCCAAGATCGCCAAACCACTCACCACCTTGACTCAGAAAGGTGTGGTATTTAAGTGGGGAGATAAACAAGAAGCCGCTTTCCAGACATTAAAACAAGCCCTATGCAGCGCACCAGTTTTGTCTCTTCCAGAAGGAACCGATGACTTTGTGGTATATTGTGATGCCTCAAAACAAGGCCTCGGATGTGTGCTCATGCAGAGAGGGAAAGTCATCGCTTACGCATCAAGGCAACTTAAGACACACGAAGTTAATTACACTACCCATGACCTTGAACTGGGGGCGGTAGTGTTCGCCTTAAAGATCTGGAGGCACTACCTCTACGGTACAAAATGCACCATCTTCACCGATCACAAAAGTCTTCAGCATATCCTCAATCAAAAAGAGCTCAATATGCGGCAACGGAGATGGGTTGAACTGCTAAACGACTACGAGTGCGAAATTCGCTACCACCCGGGCAAGGCCAATGTAGTGGCTGATGCCCTAAGCAGGAAGGAATATTCGGGCCACCGAGTAAGATCCTTAACCATGACCATCCATTCCCACCTGGCCACGCAAATCAGGGAAGCTCAACTAGAAGCCTTGAAACCAGAGAATGTGGCAGGTGAGGCATTAAGGGGAATGGATAAGAACTTAGAAGTCAAGGATGACGGAACTCGTTATCTCAGTAACCGAATCTGGACACCGAAGTTCGGTGGGATCCGAGACGTGGTCATGAATGAAGCACACAAGACTCGATAATCCATCCATCCAGGGTCAGACAAGATGTATCTAGACCTCAAAAAGTTATACTGGTGGCCGAATATGAAAGTCGAGATTGCTACTTATGTGGGCAAGTGTCTGACTTGCGCCAAGGTCAAGGTGGAATACCAGAAACCCTCAGGACTACTACAACAGCCTGATATACCGGAATGGAAATGGGAACGGATAACCATGGACTTCATAACCAAGCTGCCTAAGACTTCAGGCGGGTTTGACACTATATGGGTAATCGTAGACAGATTGTCCAAGTCTGCGCACTTCCTGCCAATAAAGGAAACCGACAAGATGGAGAAGTTAACCAGGACATACATCAAGGAGATTGTGCGACTGCATGGTGTACCAATATCCATTATCTCCGACCGAGATAGTAGATTCACTTCGCAATTTTGGCAGTCCCTGCAGAAATCCTTGGGAACTAGGCTAGACATGAGTACGGCCTACCATCCACAAACCGACGGGCAAAGCGAGCGCACTATACAAACATTAGAAGACATGTTGAGAGCCTGTGTGATAGATTTTGGTAAAGCATGGGATACCCATTTGCCGCTGATTGAATTCTCCTACAATAACAGCTATCACACTAGCATTAAGGTTGCTCCATTCGAGGCTCTTTACGGTCGCAAGTGCAGATCACCCCGATGTTGGGCTGAAGTGGGGGATACTCAGATAGCTAGGGGGCAAGTCCCTAATAGCACCCTCACTGGTCCTGAAATCATAAGGGAGACCACAGAAAAGATTGTTCAAATCCGAGAAAGGCTGAAGGCCTCCCGAGATCGGCAAAAGAGTTACGCGGATAAGCGACGCAAACCTTTGGAATTCCAGGTTGGTGATCGAGTGCTACTAAAAGTTTCCCCTTGGAAAGGAATGATACGTTTCGGTAAACATGGGAAACTAAACCCGAGGTACATCGGACCGTTCGAAATCCTCGCCAGGATTGGTCCTGTGGCGTACAAACTCCGATTACCTTAAGAACTTAATAACATACACCCCACATTTCACGTATCCAACTTAAAGAAGTGTCTGTCTGACAAGACACTTGTAATACCTCTCGACGAGATCGAAGTTAACGAAAATCTCCACTTCGTAGAGGAGCCAGTTGAGATTATGGATCGGGAGGTCAAAAGAACGAAACAAAGTCGTATTCCCATCGTGAAGGTTCGATGGAACGCTAAACGAGGACCTGAGGTCACCTGGGAGCGCGAAGACCAAATGAAACAAAAGTACCCGCATCTTTTCCTAAACTCTTGAAGTCCCGGACAAAGCGTAAATTTCGGGACAAAATTCCCTCTAACGGGGGGATGATGTGACAATAGTCAAATTCGGGTCAAGTCTAAGCCGGACAAAGTCAACGAGTCAAACCGGTCAACTCTATTAAACCTTGTATATTAGGGTTTGTATTATGTAATTTCTGTATAACTCACTATCTTAATGAGAAAACATCACTTGGAAAGTTCGTGTGTTTAAATTTCTTTAACCTTAGTGCTAAACAATGAACAAGAACCATAAAACAATGTTGCATACTCATAGGGAGTGTGTAAGATCCTAAAACATGGCATAACGGGGCTTACGGACCTTGCATTGCGAAGCCAGATACTCACATTCGTCACATACGAAACCGCTCTCAATCGTTTTCACTCTATCTCTTCTTATCGAGAATCTCTCCCAAATCTCTCTAAGTATGTGAAATCTCTCCCAAATATCTCTTTGTATGTGAAATCTCTCCAAGAATGTCAAATCTCTCCCAAATCTCTCTAAGAATATGAAATCTCTCCCAAATATCTCTCCGAATGAGAAATCTCTCCAAGAATGTCAAATCTCACCCAAATCTCTCTAAGAATATGAAATCTCTCCTAAATATCTCTCCGAATGAGAAATCTCTCCAAGAATGTCAAATCTCTCCCAAATCTCTCCAAGAATATCAAATCTCTCCCAAATCTCTCTAAGTATGTGAAATCTCTCCCAAATATCTCTCTGTATGTGAAATCTCTCCAAGAATGTGAAATCTCTCCCAAATATCTCTCTGTATGTGATATCTCTCCAAGTATGTCAAATCTCTCCCAAATCTCTCTGAGTATGTGGAATTAGGGTTGTTCACTATTCAGATAAAACCGAATTATCCAATTGGACAATTTGGATTGCACTATTTGGTTCGGATATTCGGATTTTTGGATTGGTTTTCAACAAAACCGAATTATTATTTTGGATTTCGGATTGGTTTTTGTTTACAAATTAAGAACCGAATAGTCCAAAAAAACCGAATAAACATTTATTATTTATCTATTTATAATATATATTTATAATTATTTATTAATTTTGTATTTTATTTTTTCAAATATGTTCAAAACGTTTCACCCGATAAAAAAATATTAATATGCATTTTCTTTTGAAAGTTTTATATCTATAAAATATTTTACTATAATATATTTTCTTATTAGTTGTTTATAAATTTCAAATCAGAACTAAATTATTTGTTTTTGCTTCTTGTGTAAAGTTAGGTAATATTATAATTATATGTCGTTTTAAAATGTTTCGGTTTTTGAAAACCGAATTATAAAAACCGATCCAACCGAATTGTACTTGGATCGGATCGGATCGGATTTGAATTTAGTTTGGACAATTCGGATCAATGTTTTGAAAACCGAAATCAATTTGGATTTACTTGATTGGATCGGATCAAACTGATCCATCCAAACGAACACCCCTATGTGGAATCTCTCTCAAATCTCTCTCGAAATCTCTCCCAACTTTCCATAATCACTCGGGGCATCCCGACCCTCGAATTTGGCGAAAACAGCCCAAAAACGGAAGTCTAAGCGAAAAACGGACTTAAGGAGCCGAAACCCCTCATAGGAACCGAAACCCCTCATAGGAACCGAAAGTCCCCTTAGGAACCGAACCCTCCTGATGAGGAAGGCTGTCGAACCGAACCTCACTCAAAGAACCGAACCGAACCGAACCTCGCATGCCTCACCCGAACCCGAACGTTCGGTCCATTTCGGGTCAAGGTTCCCTCGGTCTAGTTCGTTTCTGTCTTGCTTCGGACCGAGCCTTCGGACTGACCCCTCGCCCTTCGCTTCTCGCTTCTGGTTCGCACCTTTCGCTTCCGACTCGGCACCAGCAAGGACCGAACCTCGGCCTAGGACCGAGAGGTCTCGCTGGGAATGCTTTTTCTCCCGGTTTTCGACTAAATTCGCATTTTAGGCCTGTTTTTAATTATTTTAACATGGGATTTTCACCCAAAACTTTATTCTAACATATAAGGACCCTCAACTATTAATTAATCACATTTTTAAGGATAAAACCTTATCCAAAAGAGAGTGGGTGAAGTACAAAGGTAGAGTGTTGACTTTACTTATTTCTATGACACAAGCAACCACTCCCATACCCACTCCATGTCACTATTCACCACCAGCCCATCCCTAGTCACTTCATAGGTCCTTTCTCATTATTTTCAACTATTCCCACGTTCTTAGGGCTGGAACATCCATCCTCTCTCCTCACACTTCATTCATTCTCTCATTTTTTTTTTACCAAGAACCACACTCCAAACTCTCTCATCTTTTTCTCTCTAATTCGAGAATTTCAAGGCATACTCCAAGACTTTTCTCCTACAATTAGTAAGTATCATCATCTTTCTTATGATTATTACACATCCTCCCACTCAAAATCATAGATTGCTTACACAAACATCATCACATTCTTGTTAGATCTTCGAATCTTCAAGTGATTCTTCAAGTGTTCTTGGGTTGAACACTTCTCTTCTTCAACACTTACCTACTGAAATCACTCAAGGTGAGTTCATACCTCTACATTTTTATGTTTTCTTAAGTTTTTAGGGGGGGGGGGGGGGGGGGAATACAAGTTAAAACACCAAGAACATAACTAAATTTTTCTAACAGCTTTCATAAGAAAAGTTGGACTCCATTCACGGACTGTTTTGGACAACTTAAACATTTTTGTTTGAAAAACTGTTTTAGGTGTAAGTAGTTCCAGTTCTTAGCTTTAAAATGACTACTTGCACATCTCCATACGATTTTTCTACATTTTATGGTTATTTTTTACAAAACTGCCTATCATTTCAAACACCAATCCGGACCAGTCTATGATTATGGACTTTTTCACCCAAGTTGGAGGTCATTAAAAATCATGAAAAAATTATGAGTAAACTAGACACATTTTGGGAACTCTCAGAATTTACGGATATAGTTTTCAACTTCGTATGATTTTTCTATGACTTACCTAAAACAGCGCATAAAGGTTAAAGTTAATTAACAACATATAAATTTCATAACACTTTTGTATTATGTTGAGCAAAGTGTATAACAATAAGTTGTAAATATTGAATGTGTTTCCTTGTTAGTTTATCATCATAAACTGAAACTTAGTCATTCATGGTAAGATTATTCATTCATTTAGAACTCGAATATTAAGACATAATAAGCATGATTTATGGATTATAACACTAATGCATTTTCATAAAAGAGTTCTTATACATTACAAACATTTTGGATAAACTATTATGGGTATAGTTTATGATGCATTTCCAAATGCATACATTTCAGAAGGGTACATTTATACAAAAGGGAAACTTTCATTATGTTAAGTGTAAATCCGTTAATAACTTTGTGAGACATTCTCTTCGCATAAATCATAAGTCCTGTATTGTAACCAGAGTCTCCTGGAGGGAGAGCGTGATAGTTGTATATAGATCTATATTGGGCTTGACAAACCCACACCAGAGCTGCTTGCAACAGCTAGACCGGCAGGTCTGTGGTGACAAGTGTCATTTCAGTTCTACGACGCCCGAAGAACGTCGTTTTCAGGCCACCTAGGTCGTAGTATGGTTATAATAACTCACGGAAAGTATTAACAAACTAAAGAATTTACGAGAATTTCATTAATATCATACGCGTTTATATTGAAATAAACTCACGTTATTTTCTGTAAATAAGGAAGATTACTCATACGTTTCAGTCTTTGGATACAAGACTATAGTATTCATTTTAAGGAAAATATCGGATTTTTCTAGAACAACTATACAATTGCAAGACAAGCTTTTTCATAATTATATACAAAAAAAAAACTTATGAACTCACCAACCATTGTGTTGACACTTTTTCAAACTACTTGTATTCTCAGGAAATCGCTAAACAGGTAACAAAGTACTTTTGAGGATGGGACGTTGGGGCGTCAAACTTATCATATTTTGTCAACATATTGTAATTGATTTTGAAACATGTAATTCATACAATGATGTAACTCTTTCAATTATATATATAGTAGATCATTAAACTTAGTATTTGATTTTTCATTATACCGCTTAGGTGGATTCCAATTTCCAACAAGGAAAGTTTTTTGAAAAATTCTTAAAGTTGTCTCTAACTTTAATAAGAAGGTTTTATACGTTTTGGGGTGCCAAATCAAACCTCAAACATTTGGCCTTGTTGATTTTTTTTTTTTTTTTTTTTTTTTTTTTTTTTTTGGTGTGAGTGGAGCTCTACTTTTGATTTTCATCAACAAATCAACAATCATTCAATGAAATATTCTCAATCCTAAACCTTTATCTTGTCATGATGATTGATGAAAAGAAATAGCGAAAGCAACCCTAAACTCTTTATTCTTGATTTATAGTATATAGCATCTAATAAATAAAAATGTATATGTACTTACATGTCAATTTTTTAGACTTTATATTTAAATTTCAAATTTCAATTTTTTAGAGTTTATATTTAAATTTCAAATTTATTTATAAGGTGACACATTCTATTAGATTTTTTTCTTACTTATTCCCTTTTTATTTAATTCTATTAATCATTTTTTAAAATTGTAAATTAAATTTAATCGATTTCAACTGCATCCATTGGTTTTAGCAATGATTTTAGCTCACCATGCAATTAAATTTGAATTTTCAAGAAATCTTTTTTTTTTCAGATTTTTTTACATTCCAATTATTTTTTAAATACAACTTATTCTATATTTTTTGACTTTTATATATGTGCCACATATCATTTTTCTAAAGTCTATATTTAAATTTAGCTATATTTATAAGGTGACATATGACATCCTAACATATTTTCTTTTAGACTACATGGTATGGGCAAAGGCGGGAGACCCTACTTTTCCGAGTTGGCACCCAAAAAGTGCTGGTATAACGGCTTGAACATTGTCCCCAAAGCGTGTTATTAGGCGTTACGTCATGAGCCGTTATCGTGACAACGGGAGGCAACGTTAAACAATGGCTTGCAAATGGTCATAACTCAGACCATTGAGGAACGGTCAAAACGTAATATATATATATATATATATATATATATATATATATATATATATATATATATATATATATATATATATATATCAATTTCACTCACATACAAATACACATATTCACTCTATTTTTTACCTACACAATATAATTCAGACACAGAGAGAACTCCGATATAGAAATTGTAGGGGTGTGAGGGTTTGAATTATACAAAGACCTCTATATATAGTCAAGAAAAGCCAAGCGTATCGCGCCTACAAGGGTGTCTGTCGTGCCTTATAGTCTTGCTGGCTCCACCCTCCTTCTGCCACATGCCGCGTATGGAATTGTCCACCTAAGCCTCTTCTATGAGATGTCACGTGTCACCTTTCTATGGTGCCACGTGGCTCTCTCTCTCTCTCTCTCTCTCTCTCTCTCTCTCGGTGCACGTCATTATGTGCGTCGTGCACTTCGCGTGCCCGATTTAATAACACATGGTGTTAAAACTTAATTGTTTTTTATTTCAACCTTGAGTTACAATTTGTCTTATTTTTTAAACATGTATACCTAATTCGTTTGAAGTCGGAATTATATGAATTTTTCAACATATATATTAGTGTTTGTACTTCATTTTGGACTATATAAACACCTTATTTGGTTATATATCGATATCAAAGTTGATTTTTTTTTTGTTTCAATATTAAGTTTTAACATATCTCATTTTTTAAACATGCATCACTCCCTTGTTTGAAGTCAGAATGACATGATTGTTTTTTAACATGCACTTTACTAATTGTAATTCATTTTAAATTATATAAACAAAAAATTTGGTTACATATTGATTAAGTTACATGCCCCAAAACACAAGGTATCCAAGTTTTACCAGCTCCAACCGGATAAATAATCGGAAAACCGGGACCAACACCAGAACTAACTAACCGGTCTAATTTTCAATCCACTTGATTCACTAAACTGTTCCTATCCGGTTCGATCAAGATGTTCATCCTTATTTATACATTTGAAAAGCTTACAAATATTAATTGTGAGTACTTATAGACAAAATAAAGTTAGATCTTTAGTGCATCTCACGTCTCTAAAGGGTGTGTGATGTGAGCGGCCCTAGATGGCCCACATCATGAGGGGTCCATTTTTTTACATACACATATATATCGGTTTAAGGGGTCGTTTGATAGTTGCTAATTGTGTTAGAAGTTGACTAGGTTAGAAGCTGACTGGATTAGAAGCTCTAACTGAGTTATCTTTTGACTAAAACTTGTTGTTTGATTTTGAATCTAACTGACTGTGTAAAATGACTATATTACCCCCAAACAATATATTTTTATAATAATTTATTTATTAGTAAAAGATCAAATATATTAAAAATAAATTACAAATATCATGTTATTAGATAATGTGTTATTAAGAAATATAACAATTAGACAATTTAATCAATTTGATTCGTAAAAATATCAAACTGAGATCATTAATTTAATCAATATTTCACATCTCAATCCAATTAAACCTAACATAATTTCCATATAAATAGTCTAAAATCTAAAAGGTATATAATAATTAAAGTGTTAAACTAAAGCAAAAGCTTGGTTAAAGACTTAAAGACACACATATGACACCAAAATCATCTCTTTGATTTTGCAGGCCAAACACCCAAATATCTACTTTTATCCTTATTGTTTCTCTCTCCCCAAATCATCGATTCTACTCGCAGTTGTCACCGATGTTGATCTTCTAATTACTTAAAGATCTACATCTCTCCTTTTTTGAATTAGGATTTCTTTTTGTTCATCGCCAATTCACACCATCAAATCCCAATTCATAGAAAAAAAACAAAACTTGGGTCTTTAGTTTTAGTTTTCGTACATTGGAAATCGATTTCAGATAATTGATGTATCGATTTCAAGCATATAAAGAAATCAATTTCAAATAATCAAATTTACTGAAAGACAAGAATTGCTAACATGTCGATTAGGTCAAAACGGGAAAAATCATACCACTTCTGGAGGAGGAGTGATCTGGGAGATCGGAAGGAACGAGGTGGGACGTTGAAAGAGTGACGTTGGTAAAGGGTAAAACACGTTTTTTTCATCATTCTGCCCCAGTCAACCATGTTTTTCCTTTGGACTAAATCAACACAAAAACGAGGACCGAATCAGCATTTTGGACCGAGTCCAAGACTACAGTAGAAAAACAAACGCACGGACAGGAGATTTTTGACTGAGTCCAAGCATTAAACCCAGTCAGAAGGTGCATCAAACAACCCCTAAGTTTAATGTGTCTGTATAGGCCTATATATCATATTGTCCTTCATTCCTTTTGATTGTTTTTTATAAAACTTACCGACTTATGGTAGAATTTTTTTTTTGCTTATATATGAAAAGGATTATATTTAACAATGGTCAAATTTTATTATTTTAGGGAGACCCTCAAAATCAACAAAACGTTTATATAGTAGCTACTTTTTTTCAAACATATTTTAAGTTCATCTCGACATGACGATCCGTCAGAAAGCGGTTTTCCAGTGCTTACGTGCACCACATGCCCATGATTTTCTTCTTGCTATCCCCATAGATGGGATTGGCCAACATATGTCTCTATGGAGTATCGTACTGTCCTCAAATATCGACTCATGATTCCAATATTCCCAGTTGACGAGATATGTCCGGTGTGTCGCAAGGCATGTTTGGACTCCTTTGGAGAGCATGCAGTTCACTGTAAAGAACTCCCGAGGTTCAAATACAGGCACGATATGGTCAGAGATGTTTTGTTCGATATATTTAAGTGTGCAGGAGTTTCCGCTAAGAAAGAGACACCTGTGAATTTCTTGACTGACCCGACAGAAGGAAGGTCAACCCTTAGACCGGCTAACATTTTGATTTTTGGATGGGTCGGAGGGAAACATGCATGTGTGGACCTTATAGGGGTATCCCCTCTCGTGGGCTTGAGGGCGGGGGGTTTCACGGAAGGACTGACTACTTTAAAAGCTGCTACCAGCAAAGTCGACAAACATGAGAAATCGTGAATGAAAAATCAACACGTGCTCATACCATTTGCGTTTGATACCGGATGCGGTAGAGCTTCTTAATAGAGTACAACGGATTATGCATTACAATGGTATATTCCCTAGTTCTATGAATGTGGTCTTTAAAAGATTGAGCTTTGCTATACAAAAAGGCTTAGCGGTGCAACTTGTTGTCCGTTTGTCGTCTCACTTGTTGTACGATGATAATTAAATCCAAGAGACTTAACGTGCTCGGAAAATAATTGAAGTTTAAAATTTGATTATTATTATAAACTCCACAATATTTATTTGAATACGTTTTCTGATCGGAAAACCAATTAAAAACATATTCTTTTATATGTAGTTTTCTCCTTATTTTGTCGACATTTCAATTTTCAAATATATGATAAATTATCTTTTGTTTTGTGTAAGCAAGATTTAGATTTTGGAGGGGCAAGTTTGGAAAGGTAATCCAGCTCCATCAACCCTACCCATCAACCAAACTTCAAAAAGGCAAGACCTTTGAGAGAACCAAAGAATTTAAGAACGAGCAAAAAGTGGAGAGAGCATTGGATGGATGGATTGAATTTGAAGGCCACTACTTTCCCAAAATTTCTGCCAATTCAATTCAACAAAAGGGAACTACAATTATTTGAATTGCTTCTAAAGGAACATAGGATCAGAGATCAATCGGTTAATCAATCAAATCAAACAATCCAACAATCAATTAAATAATCAATCAATCATGTCGTGCTCTTCGTCGTCGGCGTCTGAAGAAGATGAAGACATGGATTGCTACAGGAAAGGAGGATACCACGCGGTGAGAGTAGGTGATTCATTCGCCGGAGGTCGGTTCATCGCTCAACGGAAGCTCGGCTGGGGCCAGTTCTCCACCGTTTGGCTTGCTTACGATACCCAAACATCAGTAAGTTTGTTTTTCCCCCATTTTTCTAGGTTTGAATTTTGATCACTTCCATTTTCAACTTCTAATTCTCGAGATCCGTGATCCAGATGTAATTTTCCACCTAATGATCGTATTCGCCAATAACTGAATTCATTTCCATATATTAAAAAAAAAAAAAACAAATCCTGTCTTCAATGCTAACAAATGCAGATCATTTCTTCAAATGCGTACATTTCTAATTACTTGTTATGGAAACTACATTACACACTTCGATCGTTTCTATATGATTTACTTATTACCTTCCTCGATTAGCCAAATTAAGCCAATGCAGATCTTCCCCTACAGATTTAATATCTTCTTATGTTGTTAATCTGATTCTCTCCTAGAAATTCGTTGCACTGAAGCTCCAAAAAAGCGCACCAGAATTCGTGCAAGCAGCTGTCCACGAAATCGAGGTTCTTTCCACCATAACTGAAAACGATCCCCAAAACGAAAAATGCGTTGTTCAATTAGTGGATCACTTCAAACACAGAGGCCCAAACGGACAACATCTATGCATGGTTCTTGAGTTTCTTGGCGACAGCATACTCCACCTCATTCGTTACAATCGTTACAAAGGCCTCAACTTGAATATTGTAAAAGAAATCTGCAAATGCATACTAACAGGACTCGATTATCTACACAGAGAGCTTCGTATCCTACACACAGACCTAAAACCCGAAAACATCCTTCTCTTATCCACTGTAAATCCCTCAAAAGACCCAATCAGATCAAAAGCCACCCCGATTCTTGAACGCCCTGAAGGAAGTTTGACCGGTGGGGCGGCGGTCAACGCGATTGAGAAGAAGCTGAAACAGCGGGCAAGAAGGGCAGTGGCGAAAATTGCAGCAGAAAGGCGTGGGGCGATTGGGGCAACGCCAGCTGTCAAACCTGAAAGATGCCTTGATGGGATTGATTTCAGGTGTAAGATTGTGGATTTGGGAAACGCGTGTTGGGCTGATAAACCGATTGCTGAAGAAATTCAAACAAGACAATATCGAGCTCCTGAAGTTATATTACAATCCGGTTATTCGTATCCTTCTGACATGTGGTCGTTTGCTTGCACTGCTTTTGAGCTTGCTACTGGTGAAATGATGTTTGCCCCTAAGCCTGGACAAGGTTTTAGTGAAGATGAGGTATTTTTTTATATAATAGTTTGAATACAAGATATATATAAATTTAAGGGATGTTTGATAGTTGTTGATCTGATTGAGTCAAAACCTGAGTAATTAAGAAACATATAGGAGAAACAAGAGAAATATAGTATCAAACAGAAATATAGTATCAAACAGTCTGAATCTGACCGAGTAAAAGACATATCAAACAGCCCTTACTCTAAAAAAGATAGCATTAAATGGGATGATATGATATGATGCAGGACCATCTTGCATTAATGATGGAACTTTTAGGAAAGATGCCGCGGAAGGTGATATATTATTGCTGTTTTTTATTTATTATTAATGAAAAAATATATTAATGATACGTTTTTTTTTGGGTTTTTGGTTTGGTTTTAAATGAAAATAGGTATCGGTTTCAGGGACAAAATCAAAAGACTATTTTGACAGACATGGTGATTTGAAAAGGATCCGAAGACTAAAACATTCATCAATAAGTCGTTTACTGATTGAGAAATTTAAGTTTAAGGAAAATGATGCGCGTGAATTTGCGGAGTTTTTGAATCCGATTCTTGATTTTGCACCGGAGAATCGGCCGACGGCGGAGCAGTGTTTGCAGCACCCTTGGCTCCGGCAAACTGCCGCCAAGACGGAGGCCTGAAAA
This sequence comes from Lactuca serriola, assembly GCF_051521515.1. Lineage (NCBI taxonomy): Eukaryota > Viridiplantae > Streptophyta > Magnoliopsida > Asterales > Asteraceae > Lactuca > Lactuca serriola. The sequence goes on from NC_136409.1 coordinate 163,345,152, forward strand.
TGGTTGAGTTTGGGAGGATGAAGGTGGGGGAGGAAAGAAGGGATTGAAAGGTGTTTTTTGTTGCAGCTTATTATCCCTCTCCTTTCTCATCTATCTTTTGTTTACATATTTTGATTTTTGATTTTTTTTTGTTTTATATTTTTTTATATTTTGTGAATTGGAATAATACTTGATTATGTTTTGATTTAACTATATAATGTAATATAGATGATGATGATAGTTACAGAAATTTGATTGCGGTTTGGGTTTGTTAACCCCTACCGCCGATTTAAATCGATATACTGATGTGTTTTCATTATATTGACTTATGGGCAATGTTATGTAACTAGGGGTTATACCCGTGCAATGCAATGATTAAATAAAAAATATCAATGTGCTTTTCGAGTTATATTATGCAATTTGATTAAAATGTTGATTGTAGTTGGAATTATGGGTTTGAGATTATTTTATTAATTTATGTGAAAATTGTGTAGAATTCTATATGGGTAAATAAAAAATGGTCGAACTTTATAAGAGCATAATTAGTTTCAAAATCATGATATATATTACAAAGAATTTATTGTTCAATTGTGATTTATTGGGATAAATTACAAAGAAGTTATGGTTCAACTTGGTGAATATATTGGAATATATTACAAATAGTTTATCGTTCAACTTCGTGATTTATGACGATTATAACGTTAAAATTAGTTTCAAAATTGGATGATATTTATTATTTAGGATATCATATTCAATGGAAAATAACTCGCTTCTGGTCCCACTTGTAGCTTGATCGGGACTTCTTTCTCTCTTGCTTGAATGCCAACCAACTTCTAACCATGGTTAGTAGCTCTATATTTTTACCCGTTTGAAATACCTCATTTAAAGATGATATAAGTGGGAAGTCGACCTCCGCCATTTGGAGCTGCACAACCATTTATGTTCAAGATAACAAGAACAGGCAAAAGAAGTAATTTACAAAACCAACCCAACAAGCCACTATAATTATGCATTAGTAAACCGTATACTTCTTACAAGGCTTGTCGAGCTTCTTCATGTGATAGACATCACAAAAGTAGTCTGTTGAACTTTAGTCGATAAAAGGCATTGAAAAAGTATATGATTCCTTGTGTGTCGGAGATATAAAGCGAGTGCACCAGAAAAAGAACGGAAAGTGGAATTGGGTCGATCTATTCTATGTAAGCATAACTACACACTCATATGTTCTTAGCTGACAGATAGGAGCATTCAGTGGAACCAACGAACTCACTCATGTAACTTGTCTAGCAATTGTAAGAGCAGTAACAACAATCAGGAAAGTTTAGCAACACTTGCTTAGAGGTCTAGCAACACTGACCGGAAACCATGTGACACTTAATGCTTCAACACCCCTTGATGGTTGCTAAGTCAGCTTAACCCGAATGGTGAGCAAAATTTGTCTTATCTCAAGCATGTGAGAAATCCTATCCAATCTAGCAGCAGGGTGGAGAGTGAGACTAGCCATTAATTCGAGTATTGTAGGGCCGATTCTAACTCTATGAATTCGAACTCTTTGGTATTTTTCGTTTCTTCAAATGATATATGATGGGTCGATCATTTGCTTCATTGGTACCAACAGTGGCAGCTGCAAAATCTGCTATTGGGTTTCTGCCGAATAAAAACATGCATTAAACTAAATTATAATCCATGTGGCTTTAGATGTTCTTAAAACTTCATATTTCTATGGTATGATGTATGAAAACGTACTTTATTATGATATAATGAAAAACTGTAACTTATAACGATATAAAAAAACTGGTTTTAAGATCGAAAATATGTTATGTCTATTGAGACAAATTGATATAATTATATAGATAAAAATGAGACTCTCTCAATGATATATCATTGTATAAACAAAGTAGTGCATAATGAAAGTTATCAACTAAGTTGCTTGAATTAATTATAAAAGGAAAACAAAATACTACAGTTTTTTAAAATCACTTACTTGTTGTTGGTGATTTTAGTGTCATTAATACATTTAGTGTATCCAAAATTCTATTCGAGATATAATTCATTTGGTTATATTTCGAAACAAGAGGTGTGAAATGCACTCTCGAATAACTAATAAGGACTCGAGAACACGAGGTTCTGCCCCTGGTGGAGTTACAAGATGCATCGCTCCTTGCAGGTCCAAGGGGGATATACCTTTGTGGGGGCCAACCGAATTTTCTTGCCAAAATCCAATGTTTGTGCCAATTACAAAGGGGTGTGTTTCCATTAAAACGATCATCTTTAGGGGTGTGAATGAGCCGAGCTCAGTAGGTTGGGGCTCGTCTTGTTTAAAATTCATGGGGCTCGAGCTCGAGCTCGGCTTGTTTTGAACTTAGTTTTCAAAGCTTAAGTTTGGCTCGAGCTCGCCTTCGTTAATAGTCAAATATCAAGCTCCTTTGTTGTAACACCATGAATTTCAAAATAATTTTTCGCAAATTATAAAAACATTTCTCATTTAATTTTCATAAAAACATTAAGTTTAAATCCCAATTCACATCATACAAAATCCCAAGATCACATATATATCAAAAATCTCATGCGTGTGTACAGATCAAGCCCGCGCCTTCCCACGGTCATCGCTAGTACCTGAAACAACAACACTAACACTGTAAGCACAAAGCTTAGTGAGTTCCCCAAAATACCACATAAACATATATTAGCCACTCGAGGCTATAACTCTATGGGTCCGTGCACCCAAGCTCTGGGAACCCTCAGGTTCTAACTCTGGGAACCTTCCGGTTCCAACTCTATAAACATGCACAACATAAATCACATAGACATCATGCAGTACAACACATAGCATACACATAACATACACATACTCTGACACATAACTCTGATTACCTACTCAAGGTAAAGTATAGTGAGAAGACTCACCTCGTGTATCTCGATAACTCGCGAATCCTGGAAATCACTCGTGCTCGATCCTCCGAGCTATAATCCTCCTATAACATTAGATGTCTCTAATTAACACTTTTACCACTAAGGTTGACTACCCCTATCAAGTCAACACTGGTCAACTCTGGTCAATGGTCAACGGTCAACTTTGACCGGACTCGGCGAGTGCACTAGGGCGACTCGGCGAGTCTATACGTATTCACCAACTCTCTAGGATTCCCTTTTTGACACGTCGAGTACACCCCTGACTCGACGGGTTCCACCTGGCATGAATCGCGGGGCCACCACGACTCAACTCGCCGAGTCTTAAGAACAACTCGGCGAGTCCCAGCTCGACTCAGTCCATCTGTCAACCCTCGCTAACTCTCCCTGACTCACTGAGTCAACTCATAACTCGGTTGGACCACTCACTGAGTGGTCAAGGACAATCTTCATGCTACTCGCCGAGTCTGTTCTTCAGACTCGGCGAGTCCATGCCATGCATCTACTCAAACTAGCTTCTGAGGTCAGATCCGCACCATCCACTCATAGATTTGGCCCTCCTAAGCTTATTTACCACGTAAAGTCTATATCTTGGTGCTCATAACACACCTACAAGGCTCTTTTTGGAGAAATAACCTCTAAAATGGCAACCCTAGCCTCTAACCCAAAAGAGAGGGCATAAAACATGACATTAGGGACTCTCTGGACCTGCTAAGGTCCAGATCTAAGCACCATATCCCCATGGGACCTCTCACACTTCCAATACAAAGCAAATAAGGCATGAAGAAACCCTAGATTTGACCAAATCAGCAAAAATACGGAAATAAGCTCTGAATGATACCTCAAGAAGCCTCCTCTGATGAAATGAAAGAAGATCCAAGCTCCCCAACTCCTCTAGCTTGACTTTCCTCTTCCTTTCTTGCAAAAACACACAAATTTGGTGAACAATAGCCTCTTATCTCACTCACACGAATCCCTCAGCTGCTTTGGTGCTCTCAAGATAAAGGTAGCCGCAATGAAGGGCCATAAGGTCCTTTAAATAGGGCTTAGGACCGGGAATTTAGGGTTTCATTAAACAGCGAGGACTCGCCGAGTCCATTCCTTGGACTCGTCAAGTCCGGGCGCGAACCCGCGTCCTGAACCGCGATCCTACTCGGCGAGTTTGAGCTCCAACTCGCCGAGTCCCCTCACAAAACTCCAAAAATATAAGCATAAAAGATACCTGGAGATCCGGGCTGTTACAATTCTCCCCCACTAGAACTAGACTTCGCCCTCGAAGTCTCGCTCTGCAAATAGCTCCGGATGCTGCTCACGCATCTCACGCTCCGGCTCCCAGGTCATCTCTGATCCCTTCCGATGCTGCCACTGAACCAACAACAGGGGTACTTCCTTGTTCCTCAAAACCTTGATTTTCCGATCTCTAATGGCCACTGGTCTCTCGGCATAATTCAGGCTAGCATCCACCTGAATATCCTCTAATGGAACCACTGCCGACTCATCGGCTATACACTTCCTCAGCTGCGACACATGAAAAGTGTCGTGAATCTGCCCCAACTCTGCTGGCAAATCCAAACGATAGGCGACCCGGCCTACCCTCACGATCACACGGAATGGACCAATATACCGGGGCCCCAACTTGCCCCTCTTCCTGAATCGAACCACTCCTTTCCAAGGAGAGACCTTCAGGAGAACAAAGTCGCCGACCTGAAACTCAAGCTTGGACCGGCGCCTGTCTGCATACCTCTTCTGTCGGCTCTGAGCGGTCAACAACCGCTGTCTGACCTGTTGAATCTGCTATGTCGTCTGAAGCACGATCTCTGTATTGCGCATCACCCGCTGACCGACCTCTCCCCAACAAATAGGGGTCCGACACCTCCTCCCATACAACAGCTCAAAGGGTGGCATACCAATGCTCGGATGATGGTTGTTGTTGTAGGAAAACTCTGCCAAGGGTAAATACGCATCTTAGCTACCCCCGAAATCCAACACACATGCCCGGAGCATGTCCTCAAGCGTCTGAATCGTCCGCTCACTCTGACCGTCTGTCTGGGGATGATATGCGGTACTTGATGTGCACAAAAGTACCCACTAATTTTAATATTTATAACCTAACAAACTTAACTATCTATGCACTTATAGGCAGTGTACCTAGTCAGATTACAGTATAGCTTGGGTAAGTCGGGTGTCGATCACAGGGAACGGTGTTCTAATTAATTTACTTACTATTAAATTAACCTAATTTATTAACAAATTTAATAAAGGGTTTTATCTGATTTTACAAGATCAGATGAACTTAAATCCAATTCAATAAGTAAAAACACACACTCTTGTTTAGATTGAATCCACTTTTCCCTTATGGCTAGCTAACAATTACGGATTACTAAGTTGGTTTTTAATTATATTAGTAATTTAGTTCTATCTTACCAATATTTAACTAATTCATGTCAAACCATGTATGTTCACACATAATTAAATACAGAACCAATTATAGTTGTACATATGCTATATAAGATTTGTTGTGTAAACGCAATTATGATCACAATTCTCGTTCTCTAGCACAGCTAAACTTTATTTATTCTAATTATTAACTAAGATTGGTCAATCCTAGCATCTAACAATTCAATGTTCACTAAATTATTAGGTAAACAGGTTCATGCGGTTTAATGGTCACTAAGCTACACAGAACATGTAATTAAACAATTAGATAAACAAATATTAACATGCTAGGTCATACAAATCAAACACAAGCAAATTTTCACCAACTAAGCTTAATCCATAATCATATAACTATTCATAAGTTCAAAGCTTCATCTAGCTAAACAAGAGTAGCTAGATTCAGCTGCTCATCATAGTAATTAAACTAACACAGCTAAAACTAATGAAAGACATGTTCTAAAAATAAACCTTTACTTCTTTTGGTGTTGAAAACCCTCTTCCAGAGCCTTTCTTTCGTTCTTATTCGTCTTCTGGAACTCTTTTTCTTCTGCCAAAAGTCTCCCCTTTCGTAATAATCATCAGAACTTATATAATGCTTAAAAACTCGCGCCACGTCGTGGCCAGATCTCGCCACATCGTGGGCTTCAAGAAATCCGTATTCTTCAAGGAAATCCTCCGCGTCGCGATGCTTATCTTCTGGAACACCCATGCCACGTCGTGGGCTTCATCGCCACGTCGTGAATTTAGCTCTTATCGTGAATTTATTATTTTCTTGTCTTCCAAGCCTCCCATGTTCCCCCTTTTGTCACCTTTGGTCCCTTTCTTCGAAAATCCTTTGTATTGACTGAAAATAACAATTTAAACTCATAAGTATCATTATTCTAAACATATTATCAATTTATTAATAAAAATGTACTTAAATACTACCTAAAAATAAGTGTAAATATGGCAATATCAGTACTAAAATGCAGTCTAGTACCCAACTCCTCATGAAATTTTTTCCAGAATCTGGAAGTGAAGCGCACATCACGGTCTGAAACAATCGAGATCGGCACCCCATGCCGAGATACCACTTCCCTCACATACACCTCAGCCAATTTCTCTGCTGAAGAACTCTTACTGATGGCAAGGAAGTGAGCGCTCTTTGTCAACCTGTCCACAATCACCCAAATTGCGTCAACTCCCCTGGCAGTCCTCGGCAATTTGGTGATGAAATCCATAGTGATCTGTTCCCACTTCCACTCGGGAACCTCCAACGGCTGTAACTTGCCATGTGGCCTCTGATGCTCGGCCTTAACCCTACGACAGGTCAAGCACCTCTCAACAAACCACGCAACATCCCTCTTCATACAGGGCCACCAATACTCCTTTCTCAAATCCAAATACATCTTCGTGGCCCCCGGATGGATCGAAAATTTCGACCGATGAGCCTCCTCCATCAAAATGGTACGCGTTCCTCCCACAAACAGTACCCAGATACGCCCCTGAAAAGTCATAAGCCCCCGACCATCGGTAACGAACTCTGAAACCAAACCAACAACCCGTTCCCTCTTCTGCATCTCAGGTTGCACAGCCTCGGCCTGTGCCCCGCGAATGGCGTCCAATACCGGAGCCATCACGGTCAATCTCAAACATACATCTCGCAGTGGAGTGCTCTCCGCCCTGCGGCTCAACGCATCAGCTACCACATTAGCCTTGCCTGGGTGGTATAGGATCTCACAATCATAATCCTTGACCACATCCAACCACCTTCTCTGTCGCATATTTAGGTTGGGCTAATCCATCAAATACTTCAAACTCTTATGGTCCGTGTATATCGTACACCGAACCCCATACAAATAGTGACGCCAAATCTTGAGGGCGAACACCCCTGCCCCCAACTCTAGATCATGGGTGGGATATCTCGACTCATGAGGCTTCAGCTGCCTTGATGCATACGCTATCACATGCCCCCTCTGCATCAGCACCGCTCCCAATCCCAAAATCGATGCATCACAGTATACCACAAAGTCCTCCATCCCTTCCGGGAGAGCTAACACCGGAGCTTCGCACAACCTCTGACGAAGTGTCTCAAAGGAGGCCTGCTGCTCGGGGCCCCATGAAAAAGCAACACCCTTCCGGTTCAATCTGGTGAGTGGCACTACGATCTTAGAGAAATCCCTGATAAACCTCCGATAATACCCTGCCAACCCTAGAAAACTCCTGATCTCGGAGGGTGACTTCGGCACCTCCCAACTCATCACTGCCTCAACCTTGGCCGGATCGACCAATATCCCTTTCTGATTAACGAGATGTCCTAAGAACTGGACCTCCCGCAACCAGAAATCACACTTGGAGAATTTGGCATAAAGCCTCTCCGATCTCAGAACTCCGAGAACCTCCCGCAAATGCTCCTCATGCTGCTCTCTAGATCTCGAATATACCAGAATATCATCGATAAATACAATCACTGACCGATCCAGCATTGGCCTACATACTTGGTTCATGAGATCCATGAACACTGCCGGGGCATTGGTGAGCCCGAAAGGCATCACCACAAACTCGTAATGCCCATAATGCGTCCTGAACGCTGTCTTCTGGACGTCCTCATCCCGCACCCTCACCTGATGATACCTAGACCTCAAATCGATCTTGGAGAACCAAGATGCTCCCTGCAACTGATCAAACAGATCGTCGATCCTCGGAAACGGGTAACGGTTCTTGACCGTCAGCTTGTTCAACTCCCGGTAATCAATACACATCCGGTGTGAACCATCCTTCTTTTTGACGAACAGGATAGGTGCTCCCCACGGCGAGCTGCTCGGCCGAATAAACCCCTTCCCCAGCAGCTCCTGAAGCTGCGAGGATAACTCTTGCATCTCTGGAGGTGCAAGGCGATAAGGCACCTTGGCGATAGGCACGGCCCCCGGAACCAAATCTATGCCAAACTCCACTTGCCTCACAGGAGGCACACCCGACAACTCCTCGGGAAACACATCCGGAAACTCACGCACCACCGGGACCTCCTCAACTGAAATCGGCCTCTTGGAATCCACCCGTGCATCCATCACATACGCCACAAAACCCTTACAGCCCTGCTGTAGACATTGCCTCGCTCTGGCGGCCGAACAAAACGCTGATCCTGAACGTGTACGCTCGCCGTACACCGAAAGAACTCCCCCACTAGGGTCTCGTATGGTCACCAGCTGACGCTCGCAGTCGATAACCGCACCAAATCTGCTCAACCAGTCCATGCCCACAATGACACAGACATCACCCATCGCAATAGGAACCAGATCAATCGGGAACTCAACACCAAAAATCTCGACTACGCAACCTCGGAGAACCTCCGTGGCATATATCACTCTCTCATCAGCTATGGAAACTCTTAGAGGCCGACTCAACGCCTCACTACTAACACTGAGATGCTGACTAAAAGCCAAAGATACAAAAGACCGACTCGCACCCGAGTCAAATAACACCAAGGCAGGTACAAAATTCACAAGAAAAGTACCTACGCATAACATAACATAAGCATAATATCTCATCATCAAAATAAATATATGAAAGAATATATACTAGCCACGACATCGGGCGCTGCGCGGACCTCCTCCGCGGTCAGCTGAAAAGCTCTCCCTCGTGCCCTCGGCGCCTCGGCCTTCACCGGCCGACTCTCTGTAGCTCTGATGGCGGCATGGGCAGATCCCTGAGGTGCTCCCTGAGATGACCCTCGCAACTACGGACACTCTGCCTTCTGATGTCCAGTCTGATTGCAGTGGAAGCACACTGCAAACCCCTTAGGGCAATCCTTGGCCATATGCCCCTCCTTGCCACATTTGTAGCAAGATCCCGCTCTGAAGACTCCATCGTGACCTTTGCCACACTTCCCATAAGTGCGGCCCTTCTGGCTCCCTGGTTTGGGATCAGCGGGCTTGGCCCGCTTGGCTACCGGCTGAGATTGTGCCGGTCGCCGATCCCTCCCCTGAGACTCCGCCTCCTCCCTGTCCTGAGTCTCTAGCTCAATCTCCCTCTTCTGGGCATTTTCCTAAAGCTCAGCAAATGTCCGGTACGAGGAGTTCGTCGCGAACTCCCGAATATCCCGCCTCAAAATGCTCAAATAACGGCTCATACGTGCCTGCTCAGTGGACACGTGCTCAGGGCAGAACATCGCCCTCTCATGGAACATCCTGGTAATCGCTGTAACTGACTCAGTACCCTGCTTGAGGGTCAGAAACTCCTGTGCCAAACGCTCCCTCTCCACCTGGGGAACGTACTCATCTCGGAACATGACAGTGAACCTCTCCCAGGTCACTGCCGCAAGCTCAGTAGGCGTATAATGCGCCATCACAAACTTCCACCAGTCCTTCGCTCCCAAGCGAAGCTGGTTCAGCGCGAACCGAACCTTCAGATGCTCAGGAGATGAGCAAGTGAAGAAGCACCCCTCTATATCAGATATCCATCTCATAGCTGCCACCGGACCCTGGGTCCCATCAAACTCTGGTGGTTTTGTGTAGCTGAACTCCCGGAACAGCAACGCATCACCACCTTGCGGCCTCGCGGCAGCAATCGCTGCGGTGGCCGCTGCCACAGCAGCCTCAGAAAGAGCGGCATAACGCTCGTTGAAGGTCTCAATCAGCGTGGTCTTAATAGACCCGAACATCTCTGGTATCTCTGCCCTGATGGCCGCAGCCACCTCCTCGTGGATGATCCGGCGGATCTCCTCATCACTGGTATCACTGCTCTCAGGCATCAAACGTGTCCTCACCATGATCTACCTCTAAAATACAACATACGAAAAATTAGAACCCCTTCGAGCATACTCACACTCGACAACTCATTCCTCCTTGATCCTTGGTATTCCAAAGATTCTTACTTGGGCTGTACACCGCTCCGGTGCTTTCAGTAGTACGGGCCCAATACTACTGTCCACACCGTATCAAAATACATCCCAAGTCCTCCTCTTCGGATCCCAAATTCCAAGTACTCTATCATGCGTAGATCACTCTCTAATAGATCTCTCACAAGCCCCTCGCTGCTACCTACTCACTCTCAAACATCTCATAGCAGCTCACCTCTTCCTAGGCTAAGGCATCACAAATCAGGCCACTCTAGTCCTAATAGGAATACCTAGTCTACTCTAGCATGCGGATACATCATATCAATATCAATAGCACATAACATGAAGGTATTTTGGGAAATCATCGTTCGGGCGCGGACTGATCGTACACACAACTTTGCTCTGCGTTTCTTTTCAAAATCTTTTACTCTTTTTGAAAATACTTCTCAAATCCTCAGTTTGAGTTCAAATACGCCCGAAGGTGTACTCGAATCCCTCAAACCAAGGCTCTGATACCAACTTGTAACACCATTAATTTCAAAATAATTTTTCGCAAATTATAAAAACATTTCTCATTTAATTTTCATAAAAACATTAAGTTTAAATCCCAATTCACATCATACAAAATCCCAAGATCACATATATATATCAAAAATCCCATGCGTGTGTACAGATCAAGCCGGCGCCTTCCCACGGTCATCGCTAGTACCTGAAACAACAACACTAACACTGTAAGCACAAAGCTTAGTGAGTTCCCCAAAATACCACATAAACATATATTAGCCACTCGAGGCTATAACTCTATGGGTCCGTGCACCCAAGCTCTGGGAGCCCTCAGGTTCTAACTCTGGGAACCTTCCGGTTCCAACTCTATAAACATGCACAACATAAATCACATAGACATCATGCAGTACAACACATAGCATACACATAACATACACATACTCTGACACATAACTCTGATTACCTACTCAAGGTAAAGTATAGTTAGAAGACTCATCTCGTGTATCTTGATAACTCGCGAATCCTAGAAATCACTCGTGCTCGATCCTCCGAGCTATAATCCTCCTATAACATCAGATGTCTCTAATTAACAGTTTTACCACTAAGGTTGACTACCCTTATCAAGTCAACACTGGTCAACTCTGGTCAACGGTCAACGGTCAACTTTGACCGGACTCGGCGAGTGCACTAGGGCGACTCGGCGAGTCCATACGTATTCACCAACTCTCTAGGATTCCTTTTTTGACATGTCGAGTACACCCCTGACTCGATGGGTTCCACCTGGCATGAATCGCGGGGCCACCACGACTCAACTCGCCGAGTCTCAAGAACAACTCGGCGAGTCCCAGCTCGACTCAGTCCATCTGTCAACCCTCACTAACTCTCCCTGACTCACTGAGTCAACTCATAACTCGGCTGGACCACTCACTGAGTGGTCAAGGACAATCTTCATGCTACTCGCCGAGTCTGTTCTTCAGACTCGGCGAGTCCATGCCATGCATCTACTCAAACTAGCTTCTGAGGTCAGATCCGCACCATCCACTCATAGATCTGGCCCTCCTAAGCTTATTTACCACGTAAAGTCTATATCTTGGTGCTCATAACACACCTACAAGGCTCTTTTTGGAGAAATAACCTCTAAAATGGCAACCCTAGCCTCTAACCCAAAAGAGAGGGCATAAAGCATGACATTAGGGACTCTCTGGACCTGCTAAGGTCGAGATCTAAGCACCATATCCCCATGGGACCTCTCACACTTCAAATACAAAGCAAATAAGGCATGAAGAAACCCTAGATTTGACCAAATCAGCAAAAATACGGAAATAAGCTCTGAATGATACCTCAAGAAGCCTCCTCTGATGAAATGAAAGAAGATCCAAGCTCCCCAACTCCTCTAGCTTGACTTTCCTCTTCCTTTCTTGCAAAAACACACAAATTTAGTGAACAATAGCCTCTTATCTCACTCACACGAATCCCTCAGCTGCTTTGGTGCTCTCAAGATAAAGGTAGCCGCAATGAAGGGCCATAAGGTCCTTTAAATAGGGCTTAGGACCGGGAATTTAGGGTTTCATTAAACAGCGAGGACTCGCCGAGTCCATTCCTTGGACTCGTCGAGTCCGGGCGCGAATCCGCGTCCTGAACCGCGATCCTACTCGGCGAGTTTGAGCTCCAACTCGCCGAGTCCCCTCACAAAACTCCAAAAATATAAGCATAAAAGATACCTGGAGATCCGGGCTGTTACATTTGTGTTTTTAAGCACATTCAAAAGCTCGTTTATAACTTTTTGATAAATAATATTTAATTATTTAATTATTCATATATATAATATTAAAAATACAATTTATATTATATTAGTATGTATAGGCTTGTTTAGGTTAGAAATCATAGATTTTGGAAAATGTTTTATATACACGATCCTTGAATTATCTAAGTAAAAGGGTAGTGAGACTAGATGGGTGAGGTTTGTATTTATAAAGGATAATGTTTTTGCTTAGAGGATGGCGTTGGATCGGCTTCCTATGAAAGCTAATCTCGGTAATTGAGGTTTTGATATTTCTTTTGTTGTGTCCGTCGTGTGATGGGGGTATGGATTCAATCTACCAATTACCTTGCACTTGTCATGTTGCTTCAAACGTTATGAGTCGCTTCATTCGTTGGTGGGATGTGTGAATTCCAATTCTTCTTTCTTATGGAGATTGGCTAGCTTGATTTAAGTCTATTAGGATGCACACAACTTTTAAGGAGTTTCTAGAGGATATGTTCTATGTTATGTGGTGGTATATCTTATGTTTTCGTAATAAACTTAATTTTGGTAAATTCTCACCCAAAAAAGGTCTTGTTATTTATAGTATAGTTTTCAAGTTTTTTTTTACGGTGTTATCCTAGGATGAAGAGTCTAGTATAATTGGGAATGTTGGCTTCAGTTCCTTACGTTAATTATTATTATGTAACTTTTTTTAATTTTTATTTTTTGTATAATCAAAATTGCTAGTTATTACTATTAAAAAAATATAGATTGATGTTTGAAACTCAAATTATAAGGTTTATATGGTAGATCATAGTTGCAGAATTCACCTCTTCTTCTTTTTTGTTTTTTGTTTTTTGTTTTTTAAAGTAAAATGTTTTTAGCTAATAATTTTTGACCATTAACTAATGGATTTGTTCTATATATTTATTGTTTAAATGGTTTAAACAAACCAATAATAATTTAAAAGTCATAAAATCTACTTATGATATATGCTTATTGTACAAAGCTCATTTAAAATATTAATTACACAAAAGGGTGCATTCATGATTTGTTAACATAAATAGAGAAAATTGTTACAAATTGTGGCGTTTTTTTTAGAAAAATGGTTTTTATTATAAAAAATGTAAAAGTCATAAAGAACTAAAAAAGGTAAATTTGTAAAAACATATGCAAACAAAATTGTAAAAAAAAAAGTTGTGGAAACATGGGTAATAAATACAAAAAAAGTATGATACTTCAACCAAAATCGAAACTAAATTATAAAAACTAGGTTAAAATTGTGAAAAGGAAAAGTTCAAATAACAGCTTCATCATCATTTTACAAAAATACTGAAGATTTGAAGATGCAGTGGTTCAAATCCACCACCTGCGAAACCTTTTTACAGAAGACCCACAAGCTAAGGCTAACCGGTATTGAGACAAAAACACATGTAGAAATCCAATGTGGATGTGGGTTCCATTAGTGAACTCCGCCCCAAAGTATACTAGGTGTCTTATGGAGTGGGTGGTCACAAAACTTCTTGGAAGGAATGTGTTTATCCATCTCTTCTTTTTCTCTTTTTCTCGCTCTTCTTCACTAGTGAGCATCATTTCCTTGTGAAATGGTCGTGGAATGATTTTACGATGAGTTGGATTGCATTTCATGCGTGAGGATACTCCATAGCCCAAGCTAACTTCAATTTTGGTTAAAACTTGCCGAATAAGTAATAACATTTGTAACAATTACCGACACGGTTATTATTCACATGTTGGTAATAGTAAGTATTAGATAATATAATAATTATGTGTTATTTTGGATAATCTTATTTACCTGATGATGATGTATTTCCAAAAAAGTTTGTAATAAAAAAAATATTTGGTTATTAAATTATTATCTAATGGATAATTCAATAATGAATCCTACTAGGTGATCATATAAACATACATAGTAAATTACTAAAATTGTACAAATTGATTTTATAAATTTGGATGCTTGGTCCCTACTTTTTGTTTTGCATCAGACCATCCTCCAAGTTCATTTTTGTTACATGCTAAATATGTTCATCAATTTGTCGTCGAATGTGTATGTTAGTAAGCCTCACATGCCATACATGCCAAGGGTAAAATTTGTCTTTTTTTTTTTTAATTTTTTTTTATTCATGATGGCAACGGGAAAAAAACAAAAGTTTGTTCCCCATCCTCTATCATTGCTCTCATTTTACGTCAATGTGTAAGAGTTGAAAATCCACGTTGTTTTACTAGCTGCAATGCTTCTCCGATCACCAACAATGTCTAACATGACTTCACATCTCAAAATTACGTATCACAGAGAAAAGATATTATTGCGAAAGCTTACCTGTCATTTATGTCAGTGACGCTAATGGTCATTTTCTTATAATATTTAAGATAAAAGTGACTCTTTTTGTAGCACCTAGTTCCTGGTACGTAAATCTTATTTGAGTATTCTTTTTTTGTAGCCTTGGACTCGGCGAGTCATAGGTCCGACTCGCCGAGTAGATACGGGACCCGGGACACGTTTAAGTTGGCGACTCGGCGAGTCCATATCCTGGACTCGGCGAGTCACCGCTGTTGGATGAAACCCTAAGTTTCAGGGGTTTGTACCCTATTTAAACGTCTTATCCGCCCCAGGCCAGCCCCCATTCACCCTCAGAGCTCCCAACCCTCGTTCTAAGCTTGTTCATTAAGAGTTTGAAGAAATTTTTGTGTGTTCTTGAAGGTTTTGAAGCAAAAGGGGAGTAGATCAAGAGGAAGGGAAGGAATCCAAGCATCTTTGTGCTCTCTCAGCAGTTCCTTTGAGGTATAACCCGTTTTGCCCCTGTTTCTATGCTTATTGCTTCATTTAAGTCATTCTTGAGCCAATCCCCAAGCTTGTATGTGAAAAATAAGTCGTAATAAGTTGACTGGCCTTTAGATCTAGGCAAGATTGAGCTCCAGGAGCTCAGATATGTTACCTTTATGGACCCATGTTGCTTGTTCACCCTAGATCTACCCTTTTGAGGCATTTTGAGCCCTAAATCCCTCATTGGTGAGTATCTACACGTAAAGTTGGAAACTTTACGTGTCGTTCATGCTCTAGGAACCCAGATCTGTAAATGGCATGGACTGGAATCGAGCAAAATCGCATATATAGTGAATGCATGGCGACGACTCGGCGAGTCTGCTCGCGAGTCTCCGAGTTGTCCCCTTTTCGTTGTGCCGAGTGGGTGTAGTGAGTCACGGGGTGTGACTCAGTGAGTTGGAAGCCAAAATCATCCATGGAGGAACTCGGCGAGTCCATGCCCTGACTCGGCGAGTTCAAGGCAATCTCCTTAGATCAAGAACAGACTCGGCGAGTTGTTCATACAACTCGGCGAGTCACATCATAAAATGTTCTTCGGATGAAGATGAACTCGGCGAGTTGTTCATACAACTCGGTGAGTAGGATGAAGGACTTGAACCTCAGTTAAGAAGAAGAACTCGTCAAGGCAACGCCTAACTCAACGAGTAGGGTCGGGATCCAGGACAGTCGTTTGGTTAGGGACTCGGCGAGTTGGAGAGCCAACTCGGCGAGTCGGGTCAACTGAAAGTTGACTCTGACTTTGACTTATGACATGATCAGGGGTAAAATGGTCATTTTACCCAATGGGCAGTTAGCAGTGATTGACTGAGTATGTTGTGGGATTTGCAGCCGGAGGATTTCCGGAGCAGCAGTAGGCAGTCAGTTCTCGACCAGATTAGCAGCTATTTCGAGGTGAGTTTCCTTTTCAGTAGAAACGGGTCTAAGGCACCAAGGCCGACCCATGTAGACGAGATGTTAGTACGAGAGTGTGGGCCGAGCCCGTATCTCTGGGTTTAGTCGAGTATGATATATGTGTCAATATGATAGAGTTGCTTATACTTGTTGTCTGTGTGATACTTGTATATTATGGGTTAGCGGTTGAGTGTGGGCAGGGCCCGTATCTCTCTGAGGTTGGAGTGTGGGCTAGGCCCGTATCTGCCAAATAGTAGAGTGTGGGCGAGGCCCGTATCTCCCGGCTAGCGAAGTGTGGGCAGGGCCCGTATCTTCGCAAGTGTGGGCGAGGCCCGTATCTCCCGGCTAGCGAAGTGTGGGCAGGGCCCGTATCTTCCCGAGTGTGGGCGGGGCCCGTAACTCCTAGCTGAACGTTGTTTGTTATATGCTTGCATGGTATGAGGTATTATGGGGGGACTCACTAAGCTTCGTGCTTACGGTTTTCAGTTTTGGTTTCAGGTACCTCCTCAGCTAGGGGAAAGGATCCGGCGCGGTAGCAGCATGTCACACACACTCTCTTGGTACCGCAGTTACGAGTTTATTCTGGGATTGATACTCTGATATTTTGATCGATCGAATGTTGTGGTTTTTAATTTGGTTTTCGATGTGAAGTGGTTCAACTAAACAATGTTTTAATTGTTAACGTTTTCTATGTAATGTCTTATAAACGAAATTTTTGGACGTGGAATTTTGGGTCGTTACACTTTTGATTTTGAATAACTCAAATATAGTGATCTAATTTTTTTACTCATATCATCAATACACATTAAACGTCTATTTGGTAAACTTAAAAGACCTATAATTTGTCTCACTAACGTAGGGATAATGACTTGATAGAGTAAAATACTTTTTGAAATGTACACATTTAGTCCTTATTCTTCTTCTTTTTTTTTTTTTTGTTTGTAAAATAAACCTTTATACTTTATTAATATGTATACATTATGTCATTTTCACCGGATTTTACAGGTTTTGCTGACGTGGAAGAGTTTATTTTACAAAAAAAAAAAGAATAAGGACTAAATGTGTATATTTCAAAAAGTATATTACTCTATCAAGTCATTTTTCCTTTCTTTTATTTTGTTGAAATGAAATACCCATGTGGTATCCACATATCCACAACGAGATTTTTCCAACTTTTATTCATCATGAAAAAGAGGGAGAAATCCGATCTCCGGCGACTCCTTTGTGTGTTCATACACATCACTGGTAGCAAGGAGGAATGGTGGCAAAAACAACAAGGTCGAAGGGGGAGGCAGGAGGAAGTAGAGACGATAGTTGGCGGCGAGGAGCTGCTCTGGTAGTCCTCTCGTCGATTCTTTCTTCTTTTTTTTGGCAACATATCTCAAAGATGGAGGCAAAGAGAGACAGATCAGAGAACACAACAGGTGAAGAGTGTTTGGCTGTTGCTGTTCGACCGGAAGGAAAAGAGACGAGAAAGAGAAGGGTCGCAACCCTTTTCTTGTTGCTGGAGGATCACACACCTCCGGTGACTAAGCTAATTAATTGCTATTTAGTGCCATTTGTGCTTCTACATTAGCAAAACCTGTAGAATCCGGTGAAAAGAACCTAATGTTTACATATTAATAAAGTATAAGAGTTTATTTTACAAAAAAAAAAGAATAAGGACTAAATGTGTACAATTCAAAAAGTATCTTACCCTATCAAGTCATTTTCCCTGAAAGAAAATTCATATATGACCGGTATACCGGGTGTAGCCGGTCATAAGGATTGTAAAAATAATGTATAAGAGATTATTTTACAAAAAATAGAAAAAATAAAGACTAAATATGTATATTTCAAAAAGAAAAGTCCACTTGATAAATTGATTCACCCACTTGAAATATATGTTTTATGAACTCGTAATAGAGTAAGAGAGCTGGTGTTGTAACTCACGTGAGGACTGAACTATCAAGTCATTATCCCCACTAAACTTTAGTATACGACCTGGAGAATATTAGCTCGGAACTCGCAATCAAACAGGGTATATCACCGACCCGCCAATTTCCAGGCTCTTGAAACTGTAAATTGCTTCCATCTTCTTCAGTCTCACATTCTTCTTGTCCACTTATTTTAATTCTACATGTAGCATCCCCAATCACGAGTTTTTCACCAACAATTGCACATACGGAGTGGGTTTTTAGCGTCCTCCAATTATCAATTTTTCACCAACAATCGCACACACGGAATGACTATCTTCTTTCTGGAAAAATGGGTTTGACGCGAGGAACATTGCTGGAAATAACGTCTTTGGATGATGGGTTTTGTTTTGTTAAGATAGAAGCAGTGAAGTGATGAAATTTGATGTCTTCGCAATATAACGTTCTTCAATTTCAGGGTTTTTCACCAACATACACGGTATGGCTAAACTTTTTGGGTAAAAGGGCTTGTTCTAGGGTTTGTGAGTAATAATTGGGATATAAATATGTAGTTAAAGATTTTACTGATAAATATAAACTGTATGGTTTTGTTTGTGTCAGATAGAGTAGTAGAGTGATGGAAACTTGGTACTTTTATCTTCTGATTGGGCAAGATCGATGAGGAGCATCAAGGTATTGCCTGAATCTGTTAGAAATTCTTTGCGTTCAGGCATCATTTTGTCAGACTTAACAAGGGTAGTAGAAGAGCTGGTGTTCAACAGCCTTGATGCTGGTGCCACAAAGGTAATCTTAGTTCATAAAGATCTGCTACTCACAATATAGTTGACTTAATTGATTAAGTCAACAATTGTTCTTTCAGGTGATTGTAGCAGTAGGTGTTGGGACCAATTACATTAAAGTTACAGACAATGGTAACCAACCTTAATTCCACAACCACAAGAGTGATATGTGTGACCTATCTCCCATCTTTGTTTCTATCTTTTTATTCTAAAAGGATAATTTTGCAGGTTGTGGCATTACAAGGGATGGATTGGTGTTGTTGGGAGAAAGATATGGTAATTAGAATAATGTTTCATAAAATAGTATATTTTCCCTCCACATTATGCTTATGAATGCATGTTCATTACATTAATGCTTCGTGCTGTTTGTCAAGTCATATATGATTGTGTTTCTGTTTGCATCATTTGAAGCTACTTCTAAGTTTGAGCAGCTGTCTGGTCTGAACACTGTTCCAGAGAGCTTTGGCTTTCGTGGGGAAGCATTAAGCTCAATTTCTGACCTTTCTTTGTTGCAAGTTGTCACAAAGGCTCATGGAATGCCAAATGGATACTGCAAGGTCATAAAGGTATCACTTCCTTTAATATCTCTATACAGAGTGGAAGAATCACCTCCCTTCTTATATTAGCATATCATGGCAGCTTGCTTTTCCTAATTCTTTTTCCTATCTTCAGTGTTCCAAATGCTTATATCTGGGAATTGATGATGATAGACAAAATGTTGGCACAACAGGTAATGTAACGCAATAGATCATTTCTGAGTATTTTCAAGTGTTCTTTCCACAAGGATCTGTCATTGTGATAAAGGTTTGACTTTGACCTTGACCTTGACGTTGACCATTTGTTGCAGTTGTTGTTCGTGATTTATTCTACAACCAACCAGTTAGGAGAAGGCATTTACAATCCAGGTTCTTCTTTGTGTTTTTTTTTTTCCTTCTCATAACCACAATTTGTTTCAAGTATTTTAAATTACTGAACTGCTGATATGGTATTTTGCATATATTGGAAGCCCCAAAAAGGTTCTTCACTCTGTTAAAGAATGCATACTAAGAATTGCTCTTGTTCACCTTGGAACTTGCTTCAAAGTAAATGATATTGAAAGGTGCTCACTTTCCAAGTTTCCATACTTTTAGCTTATGTCCTTCATTTGCTGCTTTTAGAAAGTTAACATATAGAAATATCATTTTCATACAGTGGTGATGAGCTTCTTTCCTTGTATCCTTCATCTTCCCCTTTGCCCCTATTGGTGAGTAGTTTTGGGACAGAAGTTTCCAGTTCTTTACATAAGTTGGATGAGTCTGATGACAAATTAAAGCTCTCTGGATTCATATCTAGCCCTTGTGAAACTTTCTCTGTGAAGGTATGAACACTTCAAGTTCTCTTTTTTCCTCTGTTTTCATCATCTTATTGAAGGTTGCTTATTTTTCAGGCCTTTCAATATTTCTGTATCCTTTTTCTTGTATTGATTTTATGCTTTATTGTAACGAGTTTATGGGTAAAGAAAATGTTCTCTTTGACCTTTGAAAAAGATATCAACTCAAGATATATATCAAGAGGTCCAATACATAAGTTGCTGAATCAATTGGCTACAGAATCAGAGTTGTTGAAGGGTGACATTAGATCTGAATGTGGAAAGAGGAGCAGGTATCAGGCATGTCTAACCTACATATTGAACTTAAGTTGTCCTCGAGCTCATTATGATTTAAGCTTTGAACCCACAAAGACTTGTGCTGAATTCAAGGTAATAAACTAATATCTATGCATGACCTTTGACTTATGATGTGTATATTGAGGTGGACTATTGTCTTATCATTGAACTATCTTTATCATTGTTTTAGGAATGGGATCCTGTGTTAACTTTCATCAAGAAAGCCGTTTCATGCTTTTGGAATCAAGGTTTTCCTTGTAATAAACTCAAGAAATCACTTTTGATTAGTTTAATCATTATTAAATTTGTTTTGAAACATCTTGTGAATCAGATCCCCTGAATGATAGTGAAGTTCCAAAGAAGAGGCGTGTGACATGGTCCCATGAGACTTCTATTGTCCTTTCCTCACCTCAATTACAGATGCCAACAGAATCCAAACACATGAGTCATCTTTCAGATGCCAAATGGAATCCAAACAACAAATTACTTCTCAAAGAATCATCCCCTATTCAATTTCATTTTGATAATCATCTCATAAAGCCCTTTCTGAGAAGTTGCTCCTCTCACTTAGATCTGTCACCTGTTGTTACAAAAATTCAAGATGATGAATTTGATAATATTATTCAGGGTTCTGAATCATGGCTGGACAAAAGTACAACTGTTTGGTCACCTCCTAGAATCATCAGTACCTCAAACTTGAGTGTAGACTCACCTTTTTTACCAAAAGAGTCATTTGATTCACTTCTGACTGATGGAGACTTGTTTACAGAGAATAATAACAGTCCTTGGGATACTCCAGTTGCATCAAAGCATCAATCTGATTGGTCTCCTCTAATGTTTGATGAATCTAGAGATGATGTTGACTTTAAACTTCGCAGAGACGATTGGTTTGACCTTTTTGCAGATGAAGAAGGGGAGAAGGATATCTTTGACTTTGATAACATGAGATATAGCTCTTCTCAAGAGGGGTATATGAGTTGCAAAGGGCATGTTAAGAACTCTCAAAAGGACACTCTTTTGTGTGATTTCATGAATGGAATAGATTGGGCAAGTCCTGAATCCTATATGTCATCATTATCTTGTGGTGAAAGGGTAAAAAAGACAAAAGTCACTCAATCTAGCTTTCAAGATAAGAAGAAGCCAAGGAGAAGAAGTCATTCAGCTCCACCATCTTACAGAGGGAAGAGAAAGTTTATTGCTTTAAATAGTCAGATGAGTGTTGAATCAGGGAATTCCCAATTTGAGACACCTCATAATGCCTCTTTACAAGGTGTTTTCTGAACTTAATCTCTATATGACATGATATGGAAAGCTAACTCTTATGAATTATGATTTTGGTGTGCAGAAGCTAGTGATCTGAGGCATGTACAGAAATCATCAGGTGTAGATCATTTGCTACTGGAGGAGGGTGAGGATCCCACTAAGGCTAGGTAAAATCACCAAATCTTGTGTATATGGTGGATTGAATCTGCATATTTGGTTTCATGCAGTTGTTTTTTTTTTTTTTTTTTCCTTTCTAGACACGATAAGAAGAAAGTTATTGATAAAGCTGAGATTTCAGATTATGAAGGGGAGGCTGCCCATTGCCTTGATGTATTCAATACAGATTCAGGTATCTCTCTTTGTTAATTTCAGGAATAGTTATGAAGAGAAAACATGGTGATTATTCAAATCTTAGACTATTAATCTCCTTCTTCAGACTTCACCTCAAGGGACAATGAAGGTGCATTAGATTTAGGGGAAAAATGGAGGAGTGGCTATCCATGGGATTCAGTTGAGTGCCTTTGACAAATATTATATATAAATTTGGAATTGAGGAATAAAAATTTCCAGTTTTGTGATTATTATTTGTTTGTTTATTGACAGAGTATAGAGAAGAAGGGTGATGAGGATAAAATACTTGACATATCTTCTGGGATATTACACCTTTCTGGTGATTCTCTTACACTTACACCCAAGTCTATCAGTAAAAAATGTCTGGATGATTCTAAAGTCCTTCAGCAAGTTGACAAAAAATTCATTCCAATTGTGGGTGGTGGAATACTTGCTATTATTGATCAGGTATATTAACTCTTCTCAATCTTCTTTTTCACTTTCATCTTCTTTTCTTTAACCACTTGTATGGTTGCATTTTCAGCATGCTGCTGATGAAAGAATACGACTTGAAGATTTGAGAAAAAAGGTAAAAAAAAAAACTTGAGGTTTCAAATGCCACATAATATGTCATAAATGACAAGCAAAAATTGTAGGTGCTTTCTGGAAAAATGAAGACCATATGCTATTTGGATGCAGAGCAAGAACTGGTATGCTCTACTTTGCAATCAATATTCAGTTATGAAGATTTGTTTTCTTTGATTTATTCTTTATAATTTATATTTGTGATGTAGGTTTTACCTGAGATTGGGTATCAATTACTGATCAATTATTCTGAACAAATCAAGAAATGGGGTTGGATTTGTAACTTTCACGCTCAGAGTTCAGTGTCCTTTAAGAAGTAATCACATTCACCTACTTGAACTTGATAAAACTTTACATTTCTTTTTTTAATAATTTCTGAAGGCTTTCCTTTTTTTTGTTGCACAGGAATCTGAATTTTCTACACAACCAGCCATCTGTTGCTACACTCATTGCAGTAAGTTGGATATATTAAAAAAACTTGGAAGAAAGAAACACTAAAAAGAGCTTTTTTAGTTGTTAACTAAAAATAACATACCCATTTTTTATTTGGCATACAGGTGCCATGTATTTTGGGTGTGAATTTAACCGATGCAGATCTCCTAGAATTTCTAAAACAGGTTTTTATCTTTGAAATATATGGTTGAATAATTCTTTTCATTGTGCAATAATTTATGTAATATATATATATATCTAATTCACAATTTCTAACCTATATATATCAGCTTGCTGATACTGATGGATCATCTATACTACCACCAGCTGTTGTTCGTGTTCTAAATACCAAAGCTTGCAGGGGTACAGTATAGTCCTTATCCATTCATAAAATGTCTTAATAAAGCTCTTATAAAGAATCATCAATTAGCATATGTTGTTACAATGATTAATTATTTAAAATTTTGAATAAATAGGTGCAATAATGTTTGGTGATGCACTACTCCCTTCAGAATGCTCACTTATAGTTGAAGAGCTGAAGAAGACTTCGTTGTGTTTTCAGGTGAGAGTTGATAAGTATTCAAAAAGAAACTTGTTATCATTATAATATTATTCTCTTTAAGCCTTTGGAGTTGTGGTATTTTAGTAAAAATGGTGAAATGTGATTGCAGTGTGCTCATGGAAGGCCAACAACTGTGGCACTTGTGGACATGGTGGTGCTGCATAAACAGATTGGTAAGCTTGGAAATTGGAACCGTGGTTCATGTGGGTCATGGCATGGGTTGAGCCGACATAGACCAACTCTCGAGCGTGCAACTCAACGGTTAAGTCAATGATAAAGCTACTGTAAATATAAACATATCTTTCCATCAAATTTTGTCTTTTTAACATGTTTCATGTTGCATCTATTTTTAGAGAAATAAAAACATGTTTAGTACTTTTGGCATTTTCTATTTTTCCATTTCTTATATGAGAACCATTAGGGGTTGAACCGTCTATAATATATAATTGGATAGATCATATTAAGCTTGGATTTTAGCATCATAAGTCACACTTATACGAATGTGATCCATCGGTAAAAATAATTAATAGAATTTATTTTTTAAACCTAAAAATACGTTAACTCAATTTCTAAATTTAAAATATCTCCACTTTAAATAAATTATATACATATCATCTTTTTTTTTTTCTTTCTATTTTGATACATGTATTGCTACATATATTTTTAAATTAATATATTAGGAGCATATCAATTGATATTAATTACCGTGAATGTCATTATGCATTCTAAATTGGGAAATCTTCATGAAAGTCCTTATATTCTAGAGTTATTATCAGTTTTTTTTTTTTTTTTTTTTTTTTTTTTTTTTTTTTTTTATGTTAAAAAAATGGTTTTACTATATAGGACTTTTCAGAATTTTGTAATTTATGGTGTGAATGCTTTATTTTTTATATTTGATTCTAATGCGAATTGTAGATATAAAGATTCACTTTTCCAATTCTAATAGGTGAAAGCGACGTTATGTAATTTTGTAAATTGATATACAACTTACGATTTGATAAAGTAATACAAGCTCTCATTTTTGCACCACCAACGAACGAGATTCGTCTAAAAGGTGTGTAACGGTTGAACATGATTTGTTTGAGGCTTAGGTGTCCCTCATTATTAAAAGTCATGTGCTTCCAAAGACCAGATCTATTGCAAAAAAATAAAAAATGGGTCCTACTTTTAATTCAAGGGTGCCGATGAAGTCCACGTGGCTGGG
This sequence comes from Lactuca serriola, assembly GCF_051521515.1. NCBI lineage: Eukaryota > Viridiplantae > Streptophyta > Magnoliopsida > Asterales > Asteraceae > Lactuca > Lactuca serriola. The sequence continues at coordinate 163,369,990 of NC_136409.1, forward strand.
AGCCACTCTCGTCTCTTTACTAATTGGATTTTATTTTGTCGTTTCCAACAGTTGTAACAAATCAGGTTCATCAAACCCGGTTTCCTTTTCTTGCAATCTCCGGATCAGCCTCATTAATCGCCATGTGTCTTCACATCATTGTCTCTCAAGTCTCACCTTTTCCCTTTAAATGCCCCCTCGTCTTTTTACATTACACATTTTAGTCCCTCTATTTCTATAAAACTATGCGACAAACATTATAATGGTGAGTTAGGATATTTGATGAATTGACTAGACTGATATGACCAATAAAGTTATCAACTTGAAATGTCCTAGATTAATGTGAATTGCACGAAATCATAGACACAGCAATTTGAAGCTTGGTATATATTATAGGAAACTAGAATTTTGGTCATGTTCAATCAGAGGTGAACATGGTGTGGTTTGGTGCGGTTTTTGGCCAAAACCGAACCAAAAACCACAACTTCGATTTTTTGAAGTTTAGAAACTGCACCGTTCGGTTTTTGCGGTTTCGGTTTTTTTCTTTGCGGTTTTTTGTCAAGTTTTTTAATTTGGTTTTTGTTTTGCATTTTTACTAAAACTCAGATAACTGAACGAGTTACTTTGACTTGGATGAGAAGTGTTAATCATTTTTTGAGAAACTTTATGTAGATGAGGAGCGCCAAAATTTTCATCCCCAACAATGTGCGACTCTTCAAAGATGTGGGTTAAAAGCCATAGACTTCACTCTCTTATATGAAATGTGAGAATGATGAATGTTTTATCTCAAATGCGATGAAGGATACTCTTATAAGGCTGACAAAATTAAAGCTCAAATGATATCTTGGAGATGAACCGATACCAACCCCTCTTGGTTTGAAATCAAATAATATAACACTCATCCAACATGTTTCTAATGTTTAAACATAATACAAATTAAATATAATATTTGTTTCACAAATACATATGATACTATCAATTAATGTATCTTTATGATACTATCATCACTAGTACTCTTAATATTAAAATGTTATAAAATATAACAAACATTATTTGTTCTTGTAAATATCACTAGATGTACGCTTAAAAATATACAATTATCCTCTAATAAGATAGATATTTATATTTATAGAAATTTTAATTGTCATGGGTTCTTCATTCTTACAAATATCAACACTTAATATATATATATATATATATATATATATATATATATATATATATATATATATATATATATATATATATATATATATTCGGTGCGGTTCGTTTTTTTGCGGTTTTTGCAAGACTAGAAACCGCACCACACCAAACATTTTCGGTTTTTGCAAAACTAAAAACCGCACCGTCGGTTTTCATTTCGGTTTCGGTTTTTCGGTTCGATTTTTACTCACCCCTATCAATAATTGTAAAATGAATGAATTGCCAGGTGAGTGTGAGTTGACCAAGTCAAAGTCTAATTCAACTTTGACATCACGACATACCATGAGACGATTTTCTTTGTTCTTTAGCTTTTGTTGGCATCAAACCATGACTAGAAAGATATTGTATATCTTGTGTTTTGTTTCTTTCTAATTTTTAATAAATAATTTAGAAGGTTATATGTATCGAAAATGTGTTTGGGGATTCTCTCATTCCATTTTAATTTTTAGGTATTTCACTATTTAATATAGATGACATATAAGAGATAAACATATATAAAAACAACAATAACATTACCATAATCTCATATAGATGAGACAACGAGGAACGATGTAGGATGGTTGGCAAATCTATCCATGAAATTGATAGTCTACTTCTGTGAAAGATTTCCACCACAGATAAATCATATATAAAAAAATCAGGCGTATTTATAAATGAACTGAAACTTCTTATTTTATCCATTTGGCCATGAGAGATTTGTCATGTGTTCGTATGCTATTTCTATTTTGTCCATAAAACAATTTAAATTCGAGTGACGCAAATCCTCAACTTGTTGTTAGCCAAAATGAGATATGGTATTTTTGAATTTATGAAAATTCCCTTTTCAAATATTAAAAAGTCCCTTATACAAAATTGAAAAAGTTACTAATAAAAAATCATTCATAACATATTGTAATGGCTACTAATAGATAATGGATAATGTAAAGAGAAATTTCTACATAAATAAGAAAATATTATATTATTTATATGAACAACTCAAAAAAAAAAATCTTGTATATTTTTCTTAGACAAAAGAAGTATCAAAATTTCAAAATTATTCATGTATTCAGAACAATCATAAAACCTTAGGGCCTTGAAATTAAATTGTTAAAGTTTTTGAAGGCACATTATTGTTTATGTATTATACCTAAAGGGGTAAATCGAAACATTTGTTGAAATAAATACAGAATATCTCGGATGCTGTCTTTTTCTCAAATTATAAAATCCTGAAAAAAATTAGGAAAAAAACTGTAAGCAACCGTTCTACGACTACTTCACGGCGGTTTTCACTAAGCAGCAAGCACAAATTCTTCAACTCTCCCTCTCCGCCGGACATCTCCATTTTTCTCTGGCAGATCGTAAATTAATTGCTTATTTATCAGCAGATCGTCCTAAAGTGCCTTAAATTGAAGTTATTGGTGTTGATTTGGGAAATGTTCGTCAAAAAGCTAGTCGAAAAGGCTTCGTTGAAGAAGGTAACGTTTGTTCTCTGGTATCTTTTGTTTATTCGAGCTTTTTCTGTTAATTATCAAAACCTAGTGATTTTTATATTAATCTGAGATGTGTGACACATATATGTGTGTGATATACTGAAACGCTCTTGATTATACTGCCGATTAGTGATTATCTTAGTTTCCGATGAGTTATGAAGTTCTAAATACAGGTTTTTGGATTTAAACTGAGATCCAGAACTTCTTCCTCGTCCTGATCGCCGATCGATTTTACACTCTCATTTTGTTTGGATTCATTTTTTTTCCTTGTTATGAAAAAGCATGAAAAAGCGTGAAGGATTGTGAGTGCTAATTGGGGGAACTATAGTGAATGATGAGTAAAACCACACCGGAAATGTTAAGGAGCTTAGGAGCTGAATTTTTTTTTCCTTGTTATCAACCGGAATTCTTCTTTTCAACATTTTGCAGAATTCCAGTGTCCAGATAAATTTCAAAAATTAAAAAAAAAAAATCTGAGGGGAAAAAAATATTGGAATACTGAAATAAACCTTTAAAGGGGTAAATCCATAAATGTGAATGCACTTTGATATATTACTATACTTGGTAAAAGTCTGAGTTAATATTATTGTTTAAATAGCAAGAGTTTAAATAATTAAATTTGTTAGCTAAATTACATAATTGGCCACCTCATAATCAGAACAGTCAAAACATGTCTTTTTCTTTGTTAGAAAAAAAAAACATTAAAATATACTTAATTTTTAATTAATCCTCACCTGATCCACAAATTCTCATACGAGGAAAAGTAATTGATTTTTCTATTGGATAACTTATTATATCATTTTTACCGACAATTTAATTAGCTCTCCACATGGCAAGGTCTTAAAACCCAAATCAATACATTTAATAATATTATTATTTTTATTATTTATTATTTTTTTAATCACTACTATCGATACTTGTACTGCAGCCTGGTGGAAATCCAGATAGTTTAAAATCCGACGATGTAAATCCACGCCCCATTTTCCATTATGGCCTCCCATCAGGATGCAATTTATTTGCTCATGATCCTATTCAGAAGATTCTTGCTATTTCCACCATGTAACACTCTTAATACATCAAATGTTCTTTAAAATTCATTCAATATCTTAATAAATAATTATTTACTTTTTCAATAGAGATGGCCGGATTAAGTTATTTGGACAAGATAACACTCAAGCTGTTCTGGAATCTCCGGATGCACTACCAAGCAAATTTTTGCAGGTGTGTAAATTATATAATTACCAAATTACCATTATACCCTCTTGTTGACTAATTAATTACTTTTTTATTTTATTTTCAGTTCATCCATAACCAACAGTTTCTTATAAACATCAATGCAAACAATCATATCGAGGTTTGGAACATAGACTTGAACTCATTGGCTCATGTCCATGTATATAAGGAAGAAATTACATCTTTTACAATCCTTCAAAATACCTTTTACATGTAAGTATATAACAACTCTCAAAATGATAAAATCCATAACCATGTTTAGTATTTGTACAATTGTACAAGGTTACAATGATTATGTCATCAACAGGTATGTTGGAGACTCCATTGGTAATGTTTCAGTTCTCAAGTTTGACAAAGAACAATGTAATATAACACAAATGAAATACATAATTCCATTCTCAGCATCTCATGGTGAGTGTGAGTCACATTTCATTATAAAAATTCAATCTTGTTACATGTTTTACAATATTATAATAAATTATATTTAGGTAATTCAACAGCAGATCATACCAATGCTGCTGTTATGTATATACTCCCTCAACCATCTGCTGAAAGTAAGAGGTGATTTTCATTTTTCAAAATCAGTTTTCTTTCTAAACTTATACAAACTCTTAAAAACCTCAAGAAAACAAGAATCATGGCTCACAATCTTGAATCTGTTTCAGGGTTCTTATAATTTATAGAGATGGATTTGTGAGTTTATGGTCAATTCAAGAAAGCAAACCCATCTTTACAACTGGAGGAACTTTGATTCAGTCACTTAATCATGACACTAAAAAAGTAACAGCTGCATGTTGGGCTTGTCCTTTTGGAAGCAAAGTCGTTATTGGATACAACAATGGAGAACTTCTAATCTGGAGTATTGATGATAAGGAGTTAGGTGGGACCCAAAGTGGTCCTCTGTTTAAACTAAATCTTGGGTATAAATTGGACAAAATCCCAATCTCCAAATTGAAATGGGCTTATGCAGATGGGAAATCAAGTCGATTATATGTTCTGGGCAATTCCGACTTTTCATCTGCAAACTTGTTACAGGTACTACTAATTCATGAATCATGATTGATGAATTTCAACTTTTTAGGGTTTTGTAACTTTTATTTTGCTGATTGATTAATTGTTTGATTCTGTGTTGAAGGTTATTATAATAAATGATCAGATTGAATCTCGCACAACTAAACTTGGAATTGGAACACCTGAGCCATGTGTTGACATGGAGATTTTAGTCTCTTACAATGAACAAACCAAACATAAAGAAGATTGCTTTCTTGTTATTGGAAAATCAGGCCATGTTTATACATACGATGATTCTTCAATCGAAAAATACCTAATTCAATCCCAAACTAGGTCTCCACCTTCATCACTTCCAAAAGAGATTAAAGTGAAACTACCTTATGTCGACACAATCATCACTGTAGCAAAGTTCATCACTGACAATCCATGCATGTTAATGTTATCTTCCAATGAAGACTACATGTTGATGTTGAAAAAGATTCCTTCACTTTTCTCATTTGAGTCTAAGCAAAAAGACGGATCTTCATCTTCATCTTCTACATCTGGTTTTACGAGTTTTTCAAATTTCAAAAACATATACATAACAGGACATAGCAATGGTGGTATAAACTTCTGGGATGCATCATCTCCACTATTGATTCCAATTGTATCATTTAATCAACAAAGTGAAGATGATCAGACTTTAAGTGGTGTTCCACTGACTGCATTGTGTTATGATATGGAAACACGCCTCCTCATATCTGGAGATCAAACTGGAACAGTGAGTATATATCTATATATATCATATTATAAAAATATGTTACATTTCAATTTAAAATTAATATTTTATGTCACAGGTTAGAATTTATAAATTTAAACCCGAGCCATATGCCATAGAGAGCAGTTTTTTGTCCTTACAAGCAAGTTCAAAGAAAGGAAGCAATATTGTTCAAAGTGTTAAACTTGTGAAGGTGAATGGAGCAGTGGTTTCAATAACTACAAGTCATGACTCTAAACATATTGCTGTGGGGTCAGATCAAGGATATGTAAGATTTCATTTTTTTTTCCTTTTTTGCCCTTTTTGTAACTAAATTAACGTAAATTAAAAAATGATGAAGGTTTCGGTGATTGACATTGGAGGAGCAACTGTGTTATATGAAAGGCGTATAGCGAGTGAGATCTCGACAGCTGTCATCTCTCTGCAATTTGGGATGTGCAGTTTGCATGGATTTGAGAAAAGTGTGTTAATGGCAGCAACAAAGGATTCATCAGCTTGGGCACTTGAAAGTGAAACAGGAAATATTCTCAATAATGGATCAGTTCATCCTAAAAAACCTTCTAAAGCTCTTTTAATCCAAATGTTAGGTAGTAAATAAATCATACTTTTTATTTTTTTTTTTGTATTGTTCTTTATTTATGTGTTACAAATGTGACATATGAATATATAGATGAGCAAGGGACAGCTGGAAGAGGATCTAATGCATCTAAGGGTATAATAGGAAATTCGTTTGATGATGGGATAGTGAAGGACTCATTGCTACTATGTTCTGAGAAAGCTGTTTACGTGTATTCACTTTCACATGCTGTTCAGGTTAGAACTTAGAAGAATTAATTTTCTTGACATATTTTATATACTCTTGTATACTCAATTTTAAATATAAATATATATACAGGGAGTGAAGAAGGTTTGCTATAAAAAGAAGTTTAATTCTTCAATTTGTTGTTGGGCTTCAACATGTTGTTCTGATGCTGGCCTTGTTCTTGTTTTTACTAATGGTAAAATTGAAATTAGGTGAGTTATCTTCTTCATATTTAGATTTTGATTGAATAAAAAAGTCGATAAACACATGATTTTGATATTATTTACCTTTTTCAGATCCTTGCCTGAATTAACCCTTTTGAAGGCAACATCCATAAGAGGCCTTGCACTTTCAACTTCAAAACCGAATTCTTTACCTGATAGTTCAATTTGTGCTTCACAAAATGGTGATATTATCATGGTAATATACTTTTCACTTCAGAAATATCAGATTCTATTAAATGTAGATTTAATGAATTTGAAAACTTCTGTGGTATAGGTGAATGGTGATCAGGAAGTTTTTATTGTTTCGGTTTTACAACAAAGGGAAATATTCAGGTAATGCATAAATCAGATGGAGATGAATTATTTCATTTGATTTTTCTAATTTTTTTTCATGATTTTTTATTTCTCTTAGGCATTTAGACTCGGCTACCCGAGTTTATAACAAGGACCTGATAGTTCCACAAGGGATTCTGGTTGAACATGTCAAAGAAAAGAAAAAGGTTATTATCATAATAGAGTCTTAGGGCTTGTTATGTATATGCACAAAGTCTGAATATGAGTAAATGACCATTTTACCCTAATGCAAACAGGGAATCTTTGGTTCTATGAAAAAAGTAAGCAAACCACAACATGAGCGGGAAACAGAACTGGAAGCTTCTAGAGAAAGCTTTGAAGAACTGTCAACATTATTTGCCATTGCTAACTTTGCATTGGAGAGTGAAAGCCAAGAAAACATCCACACAGATGAAGATGAGGTTGACCTGGATATAGGTAGGTTTGACCTTTGTACAATGTACATTCATTAACATTTTGTTTTTGAATAAATATAAACAACATTTTTAAATCTTTTGTTGTAGATGATATTGACATTGATGGGCCAGAAGAGAAACCAAAAGGAAACACCATGATGGGAGCGCTTAACAAACAAAAGCTCACTAGTAAATTTAATGCATTCAAAGGTTAGTTACTTCAAGTCTTCAACTTAATATATCTTGAAAATAAGATTTTGGAGATGAATTTTTTACATTTTTTTTAAATATATGAAGGTAAACTAAAAGAGATGAATGTGAAAAAGGAGAAAGTGCAAGTGAAGGAAGAACAACCACGAGATGATCAGAAAACCGGTTCTGTAGATCAAATCAAGAAAAAATATGGATTCAGCTTGACCAGTGTAAGCTTAATTTATAAACTCCTGCTAAAATTGCATTTTATAGAAATATTATTGATCTGTTTTTTTGCTGACGTGGCAGGAAACAAGTGCTGCTAAAATGGCACAAAACAAACTGAGCGACAACATAAGAAAACTCAAGGTAACTATTTAATTTTAAGTAACATTTAAAAGTCAAAAAAAGTCAAGAGCAGACAGTAATCATATGATTTGGGCAGGGAATCAATTTGAAAACAGCAGAAATGCAAGACAACGCACAGACATTTTCTTCAATGGCAAAAGAGATGCTGCGAACTGCTGAAAATAATGATAGAAGAACCTCATGATATCATCATCATATACATGTTTGTGTTTTTTTTTTAAAGGTTTGTGTTTGATTCTGTAGAAACAGTAGTTGGTTGATTTATAATGAGGTGAATGTGTACAGAGTCAGAGAGAGATGACATTATTTTTTGAAAAGTTAAACAAGGTTGTGAGTTAATTGGGAATATATCTGATTCTTCATATCATCCCTATTGCTTGTTGTTAGAGTAAACACCTTCGCTCCTGGATGATTCTTCAACCTTGCAACTGCAGAAAACAAGAATCATACATTCTTCATACTCAACATGAACAAAAGCATTTCCATGTCTGACTTTTTTTTTTTTTTTTTTTTTTTTTGATAATTAACAAGCATACCTGCAGGAATATCTCGACCATATTTTGGAACAGGGATTGTAGCTAGAAATGGTTTGTTAGACTCAAGAACACGTAACACTGTAGGGAAGAACAACGAACTGAAGAGCTCCATCTTTCCAACTTCGTCAATCACAAACAGATCTGTATCTTCTTTCACCTGGAAATGAAATCAAAAATCAAACTAATTACTGAGAAATTGGAGATGAAAAGATAAACGAACCTGTAACTCAGGCAAAGCTAATGATTCGAATGATGCTACATCGACTCTGTATCTTCCCACAGTAGGCCATCTAATGGACTCTACACTGCCATGGAAAACTTAATTAAACCCTAATTCGACGTTGAATGATGAAAAGATATGAAGAAATGGTTACCTGGAATTGTTAATAGAAGCAAGTGGAGCAGTGCGACCATCTAACGTAACCACCTCAAACCCTACCCTCTCGCCTTCTTGTCTGATCTCACCTGTTTTGTATCCCAAACTTCATGAGTAAACGAAGGCGAAAATCAAAACCTATTTGAGCGATGGAGGAATATGGAATGATAGGGCATTACGAGTGAAAAACCCTTGTATTTTCAAATTGGGATTGGAAGTTCTGAGATTCTCCAAAACCCTAGCGATCAGAGTGGTTTTACCCACGCCCTGCGGAGTCGAAGGTATACAAAGGCGATTCAAACAAATTCAGATTCAATTTGATTCATGAAGATATGGAATCAAATGATCAATGAGACATGGAATCTATACAACTTACAGGGGAGCCAGTGACGAGAAAGCATTTAGCTGGAGCTGCCATTTACTCAACTGTTTCTCCCGGCAAGGCAACACAGAAAGTGATCAGTAATGATTTAAAAAAGGATATTTCCATTTGTTAAGTTGCTTCCACTTAAATTAAAATTAAAGTTTTTTCGACATTTTTACCCTCGTTTAAAACTTAAAATTTTAAGCGTTTCCCCCTTATTTATCCTTTACAAAAAATAATTTGTTTTTCTTATTTATAATCAAACCGTCTCAAGTCTCATCCATCAATCCACTTAAACTGTGAGTTTTTTTTTTCCTTCCTATTTATCACTAACTATAAAATCTAACAAAAAAAATGTTTTCTTATTTATCTATGAAACCTACTAATTGATGCATCACAATAAGATGTAACGAAAAATAATATGTTTCAAACTAATATATATCATACTAAAATATTCAAACTAATATATATCAAATCACAATAAATATACCAAAAAAATATTTAAATCATAAAAATTGAATAGGGTGAATAATTTTTGTATCGTTAGACTTTTTTTCTTTAATATTATTATGATTTGAATATTTTTATTCAGCAATATTTGTTGTGATGGATTGTGATTTGATGTGTATTAGTTTGAACATTTTATTGTGTTTTTGAATAGTTTTAAGTGATGATATGAAATTGGAGTATGGTTAATATTTTTGGAGTGTCAAACGTTTTTTTAACATGAACATTTTGTTACATATTATGCCTAGTGCCTAGTGGATTTGATGGATAAATAAGAAAATGAATTAATCAATTAGAAAATAAATTATTTTTTTTTAGATTTTATATTCCAAGTGAAAAATAAGAAAAAAAAAAACTCACGTGTAAATAAATTGATTGTGAGAGGCGTCCGTAAGTGTGTTTGATGACAAATAAGAAAACAAATAAATTTTTTGTAATCATCCCTAATAAATGAAGATAATTTTGACACATGACATTCTCCCATTAAATTAGACACATGTCATTTTTTGGTATTTTTGAATAAATATTTTTTTTCATTTGTCATTTTCTCATTTTTTTTAACCTTTTCTTAATTAACACATCTTATTTCCACCTTAATTAATAATTGCCTTAATTAAAAGCAACCAATAAATTACTCATATTATATTTAATATGTTTCTTTTAAATCCAAATTTCAAATTTAAATAAATTTTTGTTTAACCCAACATATTTAATTTTATTGTTTATCCAACCCGTATAACATACGGGTCTCACAACTAGTTTATAAATAAGGGAAAAAATAAGAAACGCTTAATGGGTTAAAGGGATAAGAGGTGGCACTCTCATATAACCCCGTAAAATTATATTCATACTTTTTTAAAGTGTTATATAAGAACAAAAATGTCAAAACAATTTAATTTTATGTGAAAGTATCAACTCCCTTTTAAAAAAACTACTAAAGCTAAAACAATGATGTTAGAACACAAGAAGTTTTTTTTTATTGCTTTTTGTAAAAAAATAATTTGATTCGGGATTGGTGGTTTTTTTCCATGGTTAGCAGGGACGGTTTTGTTATGGTGTTCGTAGTGACACTGATAACGCCTAATATTTTCGTATACAGTGCAAAAAATTTTAAATTTATTTCTTTTACTACCATGCTACTATTTAAATTTTCCGTACCATCCTTATTATGAAATCATGTGTGACATCCCCAAAATCACGGCCAGAAAAGACCGATTTCATTTATGCTTTTTAAAATAATTTCAGAGTAAATCCTTTTGATTTGAAAGTGTTGCGGAATTTGTTCCCAAAACAAAACATGATAAAATAATATTTATCAAAGCATTTCATCAAGAGATGTATTTTCATTATATAATCAAAACTCGGGATGTCATGTTCCGATACAGACCATAAAACATAAACGATAACATTACAAGTCATTCAACAAATATATACATATACAGACTTGTAAACAAAACAACTCGATGATTCATCCATCTTACGCCCTTGCGCCACTTCCTGTAATACAAATAAAACTGAGTGGGTCAGGCTTGGGAGCTTGGTGAGCATATAGGGTTTTCAACCCACAATAAATAAATTATATTTAATTTCACCAACCAATCACTATCCCGATTACTCATTCCCGTTATCCTCACTTTACGTCCCTAAAACAACATCTATCTCAAGGGACCTAATCTAGGATTTTCATCGGGACGAACATCACTGCTAAGGGGTTTCCTCAACAATAGATATCCTAAAGGTAACCATGAGGGGGATAGAGTACACCGGTGAACACATCGTTCACAACACCTACAGGTTATGAACCTGCTAGCGTTCCACTAGACTGTCTAGAAGGAGTCTGTGGTCGTTATCCATACTCCGTTGAATAACTAGATCAACAACAACAACATCAAGGCCTCTCATCTGTTTATTACACACCAACTATCTACCCATGTTCTACCAAACATATTAGTAGATAAAAATATATATTTTTATACATAGTTTAAAACCTGCATAACATTTTCATTCAATATATATTCCACATAACAGATGAGGCACACCCACATAACACGTATTTCATAGAAAACAATTCAGATCTATGAGATAGAAGAGAGTGAATATACATTCACGCACATAACAACAAAATTATACACATAACACGTATTTCGTATAAAATACTTCATAATTATGCGTTAGAAGAAAGTAACTACACACTCACACATATAAACAACGATATACTTAATACACTCGAACCATACTTGTATTATTATCGTGTTTATGAAAGGTAGTATACACTCACTTGATCAGAAGATGATCGGACAACACTACGACTTGCAGAAGTAGTAATCCTCAGCAGATCTGGAAGATCTCTACAAAAATCGAACTTCTCGTGGGCAGAGCTTCGGCTCGGGAATCGCACTTCTCGGGATCTTCGGGATCTCAGGACTTGCTTCGGGGCTCGAGAATAATACCGGGGCTTCGGGGTACTTCTGGCATGCAAATCGAGGTAAAACGGGAGAGAAAAGAGAGAAAAGAGCAAAAGAACTCGGCTGCCCTCACATCCAATTTATAGGAGGTTGGAGCCTCGGAGTACATGGGGCGTACTGGTCCGAAATCGACACTGCTTACGTATCTGAAGTGCTCAAGTACGAATGTCGACATACCTCGGTGTACGCGGGGCGTACTTCGGATGAGTCCGATGACTCGTCTTCGGATAATACCGGAGGTTTAATAATTAAATTTAATTATTAATTCTTTAATAAACTTCGAAAATTCATATCTCCTTCATACGAACTCCGTTTTCGACGTTCTTTATATCCACGCGAAGGTGAGACTACGCTCTACAACTTTCGTTTAGAATTTGTCGGCTAATTTTAACTTTATTTTTATTATTTATTTTTAATAGGCCGGGACAGAAAAACTTCGTTATAAATTCATAACTTCTTCGTTTGACGTCCGTTCTCGCCTAACTTTTCATCGCTTCAATACCAACAACGAGATCTTCGATTCTCGTTTAGCTTGCTTCGGCTAAAAACCGCTCGATCTTAAATCGAGTATTTCGGGCTGCATACCGCTAAGTCGAAACTTTAGAAAATCATAACTTCCTTATACGAAGTCAGATTTGGGCGTTCTATATATATTCGGAAACCTCGTTTCAAATACTACAACATTATCTAAAGATATTAAGTTTATTTTACACTTAAATTTTGACGCTTATTTTTATTCTTAATTAATCAAACCACATAATTAAGCAATTAAGCACAAAACACATAATACTCAAATAATACAATCTTATTATTTCAAAACGGGTTGCAAAGGTTAACCTAGACTTTTATATCAACATTAATGACAAGCCCAGAAACACAGGCGTTACAACTCTCTCCACCTTAGAATGATTCCGTCCCCGGAATCACACATCAACAAACAAATGCGGATAGCGACCCGTCATGTCACTCTCCGTTTCCCAGGTGAGATTCGGCCCATTCGTGTGTTTCCATCGGACAAGCACTAACCCAACCATTTTGCGTCGCAACTTCTTAGTCTTTCGGTCAACAATTGCCTATGGTTCTTCAATCAACCTCTTGTTCTCATCGATTCTCAACTCCGAAAGTGGAATCATGTCTGGAACTTCTCCCGTGAACTTCCTCAAATAACACACATGAAAAGTGTTATGAATTCCATTCAGTTCTTTTGGTAGTTCGAGCTTGTAAGCTTGGTTCCCAATCCTCTGAAGAACTTTAAATGGTCCAATAAACCTTGGACTTAATTTTCCCCTTTTACCAAATCTTATAAGTCCCTTCCACGGCGAGACTTTAAGCAAAACCGAATCTCCAACTTCGAAAGTCATCGGTCTTCGCTTGTTGTCAGCATAGCTCTTTTGACGATCCTGAGCTGCTAACATTCTTTCCCTAATTATTTTCAACTTTTCAGCAGTTTGATGAACCATCTCCAGTCCCATAAACTGCTTTTCCCCAGCCTCAAGCCAACAAGACGGCGTACGACACTTTTGTCCATACAAAGCTTGGTAAGGTGCCATCTTAATGCTCGAGTGAAAACTATTATTATAGGAAAATTCTACCAATGGTAAATGTTCATCCCAATTACCTAGGAATTCCAAGGTACATGATCTTAGCATATCTTCAAGTGTTTGTATCGTTCGTTCGCTCTGACCATCAGTCCGTGGATGGTAAGCTGTACTTAAACACAACTTGGTACCCAATTCCTCTTGTAGACTTTTCCAAAATCGTGAGGTGAAACGGCTATCATGATCCGACACAATCGTTAACGGAACACCGTGAAGCCTTACAATTTCCTTCATGTAAGAATTCGCAAGCTTTTCCATAGACCATTTCTCCTTGGCCGCTATGAAATGCGCACTCTTAGTGAATCGATCAACGACCACCCAAATCATGTCGTGACCGTTCTTTGTTCTGGGCAGTTTATTGACAAAATCCATAGCAATGTCTTCCCACTTACCCATAGGCACAGGCAATGGTTCTAAACTCCCGTACGGTTTCTGATGTTGTGTCTTTACTCTCGCGCAAGTCACACACTCAGCCACATAGTTTGCAACATCAAGCTTCATCGTCGGCCACCAGTAGTAGGGTTTTAGGTCCCTATACATTTTAGTGCTACCAGGATGAATCGATTACATGGTCTTGTGAGCTTCTTCCATCAGAGGATATCTGATTCCTCCTGTCTTAGGTATCCAAATCCGATCTTGGAACACCTTCAGTCCATGACTGTTTACACTGAACACCAACGTTTTTCCCAAACGTTCCTCCCTTCGGTCATTCTTCTCAGAAGCTTCCTCTTGAGATTTCTTTATACTTTCCACAATGGTCGAGACAACTTCAATTCTCAATGCTCTTGGCCTTTTCCTTTCAAGATTGACCTTCCAACTGAGAGCATCAGCAACAACATTAGCTTTACCGGGGTGGTAAAGTATCTCACAGTCGTTGTCTTTAAGTAATTCTAGCCAGCGTCGTTGCCTCATATTCAATTCCTTCTGATTAAAGAGATATTGGAGACTCTTATGATCAGTGAAGAATTTGCACTTCGTGCCATAGAGGTAATGTCTCCATATTTTCAGAGCGAAAACTACCGCTGCCAACTCCAAATCATGAGTCGGGTAATTCTTTTCATGCTCTTTCAGCTGTCGAGATGCATATGCTATCACCTTTTCTCTTTGGGTCAGAACACAACCCAATCCAACCCTAGACGCATCACTATAAACAGCGAAGTCTTCAACTCCATTGGGTAAAGAAAGTATCGGTGCCTCGCATAGCTTCTTCTTTAGCTTCTCGAATGCTTCTTTATGCTTATCATTCCAAGCATAAGTAGCTCCTTTGTGGGTCAAAGCTGTTAATGGAGTAGCAATCGAAGAAAAGCCTTGGATAAACCTTCGGTAATATCCGGCTAATCCCAAAAAGCTTCGGATCTCCGTGGGACTTTTTGGTTGTTCCCACTTCATCACAACTTTGATCTTTGCTGGATCAACCATTATCCCTTCTTGGTTGACCATGTGACCCAAGAATTGGACTTCACGAATCCAAAAATCACATTTGGAGAACTTAGCATACAACCTTTCCTTCTTCAAGACTTCTAACACTTCTCGCAAGTGTCTGCCATGCTCCTCTTGGCTTTTCGAATAAATCAGAATGTCATCTATGAACACTATCATAGATTTATCTAGGAACGGATTAAAAACCCTGTTCATAAAATCCATGAATGCTGCTGGAGCATTGGTTAGTCCAAACGACATAACCAAAAACTCATAGTGTCCATATCTAGTTCTGAATGCAGTCTTCTCGATATCTTGCTCTCTTACTTTTAGCTGATGATATCCTGACCTTAGATCGATCTTCGAGAAATAGCTCGAACCTTGCAATTGATCAAACATGTCATCAATCCTTGGCAACGAATATCTATTCTTTATTGTTGCCTTGTTCAGCTCTCTATAATTGATGCACATTCTCATACTTCCATCTTTCTTCATTACAAATAACACCGGAGCTCCCCAGGGTGATGAACTAGGTCTAATGAAACCTTTGTCCAATAACTCCTGAAGTTGCATCATTAGCTCATTCATCTCCGTCGGTGTTAATCGATAAGGTGCTTTTGCAATTGGCGTTGTTCCTGGCAACAAGTCAATACGGAATTCCACTTGTCGATCATGCGGTAATCCAGGAAGATCTTCGGGAAATACTTCCGGATAATCACACACAGCTGGAATACTCTGCATCACCTTCTTTTCCTTCTGAGCATCAATCACGAATGCTAAATATGATGTACATCCCTTGGTCAAACACTTTCTGGCTTTCATTAGGGAAATGATTCCAGAATTCACTCTGCGTTTGTCCCCATACACCATAAACGAATCTTTCCCAGGCGGGTTCACTTTAACTATCTTCTTTTTGCATAAAATTTCGGCGTCATTAGCGCTAAGCCAATGCATTCCAAGCACGATGTCGAAACCATTAAGTTCGATAGGCAATAATTCCTCGTGGAACTTATTCCCATTCAGATCAATTAAGATGTTTTTCATACGATGGCTAATAGGTACAAACTTGCCACTAGCAACTTCGACTAATAAGGCGTTATCTAGTCTAACTCCACTCCTTGTTCTCACCATTTTGATCTACACACCGAATAAGGTGAAATTAGATCCTCAATCACGATAGATATTCAAATCATCCTTATCACTCCGAAACGTTTACATGCTAGTTCTAATATCGTAGACGTACGCTTAGAATCCTACACACATAAGGTTTCTAGATCCGTTCGGCAACAGACCATAGATCCGAACAAATAATATCATATATGGCAACATATAACATTTAGCACATAAAACATTTTAGGCAACTTTCCTAAAATAAACTAGTGCTCGTGTCTAAAACACAACAGACACATATCTCAAAATTTCACTTAGCATTCTAAGTTTAAGTCTAGAAATCCTACAAATTCCTAGTTCGCATAAACTAATGCTCTGATACCAACTGTGACATCCCCAAAATCTCGGCCAGAAAAGACCGATTTTCATTTATGCTTTTAAAATAATTTCAGAGTAAATCCTTTTGATTTGAAAGAGTTGCGGAATTTGTTCCCAAAAACAAAACATGATAAAACAATGTTTACCAAAGCATTTCATAAAATAAATGTATTTTCATTATATAATCAAAACTCGGGGTGTCATGTTCTGATACAGACCAATAAGCATAAACGATAACATTACAAGTCATTCAACAAATATATACATATACAGACTTGTAAACAAAACAACTTGATGGTTCATCCATCTCATGCCCTTGCGCCACTTCCTGTAATACAAATAAAACTGAGTGGGTCAGGCTTGGGAGCCTGGTGAGCATATAGGGTTTTCCACCCACAATAAATAATCATATTTAGTTTTCACCAACCAACAATAACCCAATTACCCATTCTCGTTATTCTCACTTTATGTCCCTAAGACAACTAACATAAGGGACCTAGTCTAAGAATATTTCATCGGGGCGACAACACATGCTTCGGGGGTACCTCAGCAATATAAGTCAAATAAGGCAACCATGAGGGGGATGGAGTACAGCGAATGAACACCCAAGTTCATTAACACCTACAGGTGGCGAACCTGCTAATGTTTCCACAAGACTATCTAGAAAAGTATGTGGTCGTCATCTAAACTCCGCTAGATGACTAAATTAAACAACAACGAGGTCTCTCATCTGTTTATTACACACCAACTATCTACCCATGTTCTACCCAACATATTAGTAGATAAAAATATACATTTTTATACATAGATAAAAACCTGCATAGCATACTTTGATCAATACATATTCCACATAACAGATGAGGCACACACACACATAACACATATCTCATAGAGAATAAATCATATCTATGAGTTAGAAGAATGTGAATACACATTCACACATATAAACAACAATATACTTAATACACTCAAACCATACTTGTATTATTATCGTGTTTATGAAAGGTAGTATACACTCACTTGATCAGAAGATGATCAGACAGCACTACGACTTGCAGAAGTAGTAATCCTCAGCAGATCTGGAAGATCTCTACAAAAATTGAACTTCTCGCGGGCAGAGCTTCGGCTCGGGAACCGCACTTCTCGGGATCTTCGGGATCTCGGGACTTGCCTCGGGGCTCGAGAATAATACAGGGGCTTCGGGATATTTCCGGCACGCAAATCGATGCAAAACGGGAGAGAGAAGAGAGAAAATAGCAAAAGAACTCGGCTGCCTTCGGATCCTATTTATAGGAGGCTGGAGCCTCGGAGTACGCGGGGCGTACTGGTCCGAAATCGTCACTGCGTTCGTCATCCGAAGTCCTCGAGTGCGAGTGTCGACATCTTCGGTGTACGCGGGGCGTACTTCGGATGAGTCCGATGACTCGTCCTCGGATAATACCAGATTTTTCAATTAAATTTAAATACAAAATATTTAATAAACTTCGGAAATTCATATCTTCTTCATACGAACTCCATTTTCGACGTTCTTTATATCCACGCGAAGGTGAAACTACGCTCTACAACTTTTGTTTAGACTCCGTCTGCTAATTTTAACTTTATTTATATTATTTATTTTAATAGGCCGAGACAGAAAAACTTCGTTATAAATTCATAACTTCTTCGTTTGACGTCCGTTCTCGCCTAACTTATTATCGCTTCGATACCAACAACGAGACCTTCGATCCTTGTTTAGATTGCTTCGGCTAAAAACCGCTCGATCTCAAATCGAGTATAACAGGCTGCATACCGCTAAGCCGAAACTTCGATAAATCATAACTTCCTCATACGAAGTCAGATTTGGGCGCTCTATATATATTCGGAAACCTCGTTTCAACTACTACAACATTATTCAAAGATATTAAGTTTATTTTACACTTAAATTTTGACGCTTATTTTTTTATTCTTAATTAATCAAACCACATAATTAGGCATTTAAGCACAAAACACATAATACTCAAATAATACAATCTTATTATTTCAAAACGGGTTACAAAGGTTAACCTAGACTATTACATTGCTAAAAGTGGCAAGCCCGGAAACACAGGCGTTACAATTCTCTCCACCTTAGAATGATTCCCTCCCCGGAATCATACATCAACAAACAAATGCGGATAACGACTCAACATGTCACTCTCCGTCTCCCAGGTGAGATTCGGCCCATTCGTGTGTTTCCATCGGACAAGCACTAACCCAACCATTTTGCGTCGCAACTTCTTAGTCTTTCGGTCAACAATTGCCTCTGGTTCTTCAATCAACCTTTTGTTCTCATCAATTATCAATTCAGAAATTGGAATTATGTTGAGAACTTCTCCTGTGAACTTCCTCAAATAACACACATGAAAAGTGTTGTGAATTCCATTCAGTTCTTCTGGTAGTTCGAGCTTGTAAGCTTGGTTCCCAATCCTCTGAAGAACTTTAAACAGTCCAATAAACCTTGGACTCAACTTTCCCCTTTTACCAAATCTTATAAGTCCCTTCCACGACGAGACTTTAAGCAAAACCGAATCTCCAACCTCAAAAGTCATCGGTCTTTGCTTCTTGTCAGCATAGCTCTTTTGATGATCTTGAGCTGCAAACATTCTTTCCCTAATTATTTTCAACTTTTCAGCAGTTTGATGAACCATCTTCGGTCCCATAAACTGCTTTTCCCCAGCCTCAAGCCAACAAGACGGCGTACGACACTTTTGTCCATACAAAGCTTGGTAAGGTGCCATCTTAATGCTCGAGTGAAAACTATTATTATAGGAAAATTCTACCAATGGTAAATGTTCATCCCAATTACCTAGGAATTCCAAGGTACATGCTCTTAGCATATCTTCAAGTGTTTGTATCGTTCGTTCGCTCTGACCATCAGTCCGCGGATGGTAAGCTGTACTTAAACACAACTTGGTACCCAATTCCTCTTGTAGACTTTTCCAAAATCGTGAGGTGAAACGGCTATCACGATCCGACACAATCGTTAACGGAACACCGTGAAGCCTTACAATTTCCTTCATGTAAGAATTCACAAGCTTTTCCATAGACCATTTCTCCTTGGCCGCTATGAAATGCGCACTCTTAGTGAATCGATCAACGACCACCCAAATCATGTCGTGACCGTTCTTTGTTCTGGACAGTTTATTAACAAAATCCATAGCAATGTCTTCCCACTTACCCATAGGCACAGGCAATGGTTCTAAACTCCCGTACGGTTTCTGATGTTGTGTCTTTACTCTCGCACAAGTCACACACTCAGCCACATACTTTGCAACATCAAGCTTCAACGTCGGCCACCAGTAGAAGGGTTTCAGGTCCCTATACATTTTAGTGCTACCTGGATGAATCGAGTACATGGTCTTGTGAGCTTCTTCCATCCGAAGATCCCTAATTCCTCCTGACTTAGGTACCCAAATACGATCTTGGAATACCTTCAGTCCATGACCGTTTGTACCAAACACCAACGTTTTACCCAAACGTTCCTCCTTTCGGTCATTTTTCTCAGAAGCTTCCTCTTGAGCTTTCTTTATACTATCCACAATGGTCGAGACAACTTCAATTCTCAACGCTCTTGGCCTTTTCCTTTCAAGATTGACTTTCCGACTGAGAGCATCAGCAACAACATTAGTGTTACCGGGGTGGTAAAGTATCTCGCAGTCGTAGTCCTTGAGTAATTCTAGCCAACATCGTTGCCTCATATTCAATTCCTTCTGATTAAAGAGATATTGGAGTCTCTTATGATCAGTAAAAAGTTTGCACTTCGTGTCATAGAGGTAATGCCTCCATATTTTCAGAGCGAAAACTACCGCTGCTAACTCCAAATCATGAGTAGGGTAGTTCTTTTCATTTTCCTTCAGCTGTCGAGATGCATATGCTATCACCTTTTCTCTTTGGGTCAAAACACAACCCAATCCAACACCAGACGCATCGCTATAAACAGCAAAGTCTTCAACTCCATCGGGTAGAGAAAGTATCGGTGCCTCGCATAGCTTCTTCTTTAACTTCTCGAATGTTTCTTTATGCTTATCACTCCAAGCATAAGTAGCTCCTTTGTGGGTCAAAGTTGTTAATGGAGTAGCAATCGAAGAAAAACCTTGGATAAACCTGCGGTAATATCCGGTTAATCCCAAAAAGCTTTGAATCTCCGTGGGACTTTTCGGTTGTTCCCACTTAATCACAGCTTCGATCTTCGCTGGATCAACCATTATCCCTTCTTGGTTGACCACGTGACCCAAGAATTGGACTTCACGAATCCAAAAATCACATTTGGAGAGCTTTGAATACAACTTCTCCTTCTTCAAAACTTCCAACACTTCTCGCAAGTGTCTGCCATGCTCCTCCTGGCCTTTCGAGTAAATCAAAATGTCGTCTATGAACACTATCACGGATTTATCAAGGAAAGGATTACAAACCCTATTCATTAAATCCATGAATGCTGCCGGAGCATTGGTTAGTCCAAACGACATAACCAAGAACTCGTAGTGCCCATATCTAGTTCTGAATGCAGTCTTCTTGATATCTTGCTCTCTTACTTTCAGCTGATGATATCCTGACCTTAGATCGATCTTCGAGAAATAGCTCGAACCTTGCAATTGATCAAACAAGTCATCAATCCTTGGCAACGGATATCTATTCTTTATTGTTGCCTTGTTCAACTCTCTGTAATCGATGCACATTCTCATACTTCCATCTTTCTTCTTCACAAATAACACCGGAGCTCCCCAGGGCGATGAACTAGGTCTAATGAAACCTTTGTCCAATAACGCCTGAAGTTTCATCATCAGCTCCTTCATCTCCGTCGGTGCTAATCGATAAGGTGCTTTTGCTATTGGGGCGGTTCCTGGTAACAAGTCTATTCTGAACTCCACTTGTCTATCAGGCGGTAATCCAGGAAGATCTTCGGGAAATACTTCCGGATAATCACATACAGCCGGAATACTCTGCATCACCTTCTTTTCCTTCTTAGCATCAATCACGAATGCTAAATATGATGTACATCCCTTGGTCAAACACTTTCTGGCTTTCTTTAGAGAAATGATTCCAGAATTCACTCGCCGTTTGTCCCCATACACCATAAACGAATCTTTCCCAGGCGGGTTTACTTTAACTATCTTCTTCTTGCATAAAATTTCGGCATCATTGGCACTAAGCCAATCCATTCCCAACACGATGTCGAAACCATTTAGTTCGATAGGCAATAATTCCTCGTGAAACCTATTCCCATTAAGGTCGATTAAGATGTTTTTCATACGATGGCTAACAGGTACAAACTTGCCACTAGCTACTTCGACTAATAAAGCATTATCTAGTTTATCAACAGGCAAAGCTAGCTTTCTACCAAACTCATGCGAAATAAAGGAGTAGTTGGCTCCAGAATCAAACAAAATTTGAGCGGGTAATTCGTTTACGAGAAAGGTACCTGAAGCGACATCAACTTCATCTTTCACGGCCTCAAGTGTCATCTGGAAGGCTCTCGCCTTCGGCTTTGGTGGAATGTTGGGCCTAGCTGCCTCCTTCTTCTTCGGACAGTCTTTCAAAATGTGCCCCTCTTCATTACAACCAAAACACATCCTTTTGTTGTTCGGACATTCATTGGCAAAATGTCCGACCTTTCCACACTTGTAGCAGGTTACATCTTCGCTATATTTCCCAAAGTGCTTTTTCTTACACTTATCACACCACTTTGCTTCGCCTCCTTTTCCTCCAAACTTTTTCGAATCAGATTTCGAAAATTTGCCTTTCTTACCGGAGCCAGATGTTCCCTCAAACTTTCTTTTCTCACCAACATCAACCTTATCGGTGGTTCTTCCCTTAATCATGTTCTCAACAGACTTGGCAGCCCAGATAGCTGTCTCAAGAGTAAGTGCCTGACGTACTGGCACCTCGTACTCTCATGGGAGTCCCTTCGCATACCGATCCACCTTTGTTAGCTCATCTGGAATGATGCGCAAAGCAAACTCCATCTTATCGGTGAAGTTATTGGTGTATTCATCAACTGACATGCTGCCTTTCGTCAATGTCAGAAACTTGTTCTCTAGTTCCAATAAATTTTGAGCCGAGCAGAACTTGCGCTTGAACTGCACCAAGAACTCTGCCCATGACAATTGCAGTGGCTCATTAGGGCTCAAAGTCTTCCCTAGAGTGTTCCACCAACGAACGGCTCCACCTCGGAACTGACGCACTGCATAGATAGTCTGCAACTTACCTCTACAACCACAAGTCATAAAGGCCAATTCCATCTCCGAGATCCAATCCATAACTCCAATCGGATCCTCCTTTCCATTGAAGGTCGATGGTTTGCAAGTTAGAAAGTCCTTGTACTTGCATCCCATTCCATCATTCCTTCCATCATGGTTATCTTGCCTAACTATCGGTGGGTTGGCTTGACCAACAGACACACTGAAGTTTCCACCTTCCGAGTGTCCTTCATTCAATTCAGGCTCTTCCACACGAATTGACAGTTCTTCATGATTCTGTTGAAGCAACCATCTAGTTTCATCCATGTGACGATCCAGCATCGCCTGAATCATCATTTGCACACCAGCCATGGTTATTGGCTCAGGTGCTGCTGCTACGACAGGTATTTGCTCAATCACTGGTGGTTGATTCCTGTTTTCGTCAGCATTTCCAACTCCACTTCTTGTTCTTACCATTTTGATCTACACACCGAATAAGGTGAAATTAGATCCTCAATCACGATAGATATTCAAATCATCCTTATCACTCCGAAACGTTTACATGCTAGTTCTAATATCGTAGACGTACGCCTAGAATCCTACACACATAAGGTTTTTAGATCCGGTCGGCAACATACCATAGATCCGAACAAATAATATCATATATGGCAACATATAACATTTAGCACATAAGGCATTTTAGGCAACTTTCCTAAAATAAACTAGTGCTCGTGTCTAAAACACAACAAACACATATCTCAAAATTTCACTTAGCATTCTAAGTTTAAGTCTAGAAATCCTACAAATTCCTAGTTCGCTTAAACTAATGCTCTGATACCAACTGTGACATCCCCAAAATCTCGGCCAGAAAAGACCGATTTTCATTTATGCTTTTAAAATAATTTCAGAGTAAATCCTTTTGATTTGAAAGAGTTGCGGAATTTGTTCCCAAAAACAAAACATGATAAAACAATGTTTACCAAAGCATTTCATAAAAGAAATGTATTTTCATTATATAATCAAAACTCGGGGTGTCATGTTCCGATACAGACCAATAAGCATAAACGATAACATTACAAGTCATTCAACAAATATATACATATACAGACTTGTAAACAAAACAACTTGATGGTTCATCCATCTCATGCCCTTGCGCCACTTCCTGTAATACAAATAAAACTGAGTGGGTCAGGCTTGGGAGCCTGGTGAGCATATAGGGTTTTCCACCCACAATAAATAATCATATTTAGTTTCACCAACCAACAATAACCCAATTTGTAACGCCTGTGTTTCCGGGCTTGCCACTTTTAGCAATGTAATAGTCTAGGTTAACCTTTGTAACCCGTTTTGAAATAATAAGATTGTATTATTTGAGTATTATGTGTTTTGTGCTTAAATGCCTAATTATGTGGTTTGATTAATTAAGAATAAAAAAATAAGCGTCAAAATTTAAGTGTAAAATAAACTTAATATCTTTGAATAATGTTGTAGTAGTTGAAACGAGGTTTCCGAATATATATAGAATGTCCAAATCTGACTTCGTATGAGGAAGTTATGATTTATCGAAGTTTCGGCTTAGCGGTATGCAGCCTGTTTTACTCGATTTGAGATCGAGCGGTTTTTAGCCGAAGCAATCTAAACGAGGATCGAAGGTCTCGTTGTTGGTATCGAAGCGATAAAAAGTTAGGCGAGAACGGACGTCAAACGAAGAAGTTATGAAATTATAACGAAGTTTTTCTGTCGCGGCCTATTAAAAATAAATAATAAAAATAAAGTCAAAATTAGCCGACGAAGTCTAAACGAAAGTTGTAGAGCGTAGTCTCACCTTCGCGTGGATATAAAGAACGAAAGTTGTGAATCATTTAAGTTTTTATGATCAAGAAAAAATTGAACTCATTCGAGGGTTTTTAGTTCCTGTAGTTAGCCACTTGAATGTTGTGGAAGAAGAAAAAGAAGAAGAAGAAGAAGAAGAAGAAGAAGAAGAGAGAGAGAGATGTGGGCCCAAATTAATTAATTATTTTCTTTTCATTTAAATTTAATAGAAAAAACATAAAAAAATATATGAGAAGGGCATTACAGTCATTTCAATTTTACGAGGGACCAAACTTACGTACAAACGTGGCCAAAAGGACCACGAAACCAAAAAAGTCGGGTTTGGACTAAAACCCCAAAAAATGCATACCACAGGGACCAATTTTGCAATTTTGTCATTTATATTTAAATTTAATCTTTAATTCCGGTATTATCCGAAGAGGAGTCATCAGACTCATCCGAAGTACGCCTCGCGTACTCGTGTACGCCCCGCGTACTCCGAAGGTGTCGACACTCGCAGCAAGTGGCTTCGGATGCGTAAGCAGTGACGTTTTTCGGACCAGTACGCCCCGCGTACTGGCGTACGCCCCACGTACTCCGAGGCTCCAGCCTCCTATAAATAGGATGCGAGGGCAGTTGACCCAATTGCCAATTTCCTCTCTTCTCTCTCCCGTTTTGCATCGTTTTGCGTGCCAGAAATATCCCGAAGCCCCGGTATTATTCTCGAGCCCCGAGGCAAGTCTCGAGATCTCGAAGATCCCGAGAAGTGTGGTTCCCGAGCCGAAGCTCTGCCCGCGAGAAGTTCGATTTTTGAAGAGATCTTCTAGATCTGCTAAGGATTACTACTTTTGCAAGTCGTAGTGTTGTCCGATCATCTTCTGATCAAGTGAGTGTATACTACCTTTCATAAACAAGATAAAAATACAAGTATGGTTTGAGTGTATTAAGTATATTGTTGTTTATATGTGTGAATGCGTACTCACTTTCTTCTAACTCATAGATATGATTTATTCTCTATGAGATACGTGTTATGTGTGTGTGTGCCTCATCTGTTATGTGAAATATGTGTTGATTAAAGCATGCTATATAGGTTTTTAAACTATGTATACAAATGTATATTTTTATCTTCTAATATGTTGGGTAGAACATGGGTAGATAGTTGGTGTGTAATAAACAGATGGGAGGCCTCGTTGTTGTTTGATCTAGTCATCTAGCAGAGTTTAGATGACGACCATGGACTTTTCTAGATAGTCTTGTGGAAACATTAGCAGGTTCGCCACCTGTAGGTGTTAATGAACTTGGGTGTTCATTCGCTGTACTCCATCCCCCTCATGGTTGCCTTATTTGACTTATATTGCTGAGGTACCCCCAAAGCATGTGTTGTCGCCCCGATGAAATATTCTTAGACTAGGTCCCTTATGTTAGTTGTTTTAGGGACATAAAGTGAGAATAACGGGAATGGGTAATTGGGTTATTG
Organism: Lactuca serriola; assembly: GCF_051521515.1. Lineage (NCBI taxonomy): Eukaryota > Viridiplantae > Streptophyta > Magnoliopsida > Asterales > Asteraceae > Lactuca > Lactuca serriola. The sequence goes on from NC_136409.1 coordinate 163,396,214, forward strand.
TTGGTTGGTGAAAAAATTAAATATGATTATTTACTGTGGGTTGAAAACCCTATATGCTCACCAGGCTCCCAAACCTGACCCACTCAGTTTTATTTGTATTACAGGAAGTGGCGCAAGGGCATGAGATGGATGAACCATCAGTTGTTTTGTTTACAAGTCTGTATATGTATATATTTGCTGAATGACTTGTAATGTTATCGTTTATGCTTATTGGTCTGTATCGGAACATGACACCCTGAGTTTTGATTGTAATGAAAATACATTTCCTTTATGAAATGCTTTGGGAAACATTTTTTTTATCATGTTTTGTTTTTGGGAACAAATTCCACAACTCTTTCAAATCAAAAGGATTTACTCTGAAAATATTTTAAAAGCATAAATGAAAATCGGTCTTTTCTGGCCGAGATTTTGGGGATGTCACACAATTACCCATTCCCGTTATTCTCACTTTATGTCCCTAAGACAACTAACATAAGGGACCTAGTCTAAGAATATTTCATCGGGGCGACAACACATGCTTCGGGGGTACCTCAGCAATATAAGTCAAATAAGGCAACCATGAGGGGGATGGAGTACAACGAATGAACACCCAAGTTCATTAACACCTACAGGTGGCGAACCAAGACTATCTAGAAAAGTATGTGGTCGTCATCTAAACTCCGCTAGATGACTAAATCAAACAACAACGAGGCCTCTCATCTGTTTATTACACACCAACTATCTACCCATGTTCTACCCAACATATTAGTAGATAAAAATATACATTTTTATACATAGATAAAAACCTGCATAGCATACTTTGATCAATACATATTCCACATAACAGATGAGGCACACACACACATAACACATATATCATAGAGAATAAATCATATCTATGAGTTAGAAGAAAGTGAATACACATTCACACATATAAACAACAATATACTTAATACACTCAAACCATACTTGTATTATTATCGTGTTTATGAAAGGTAGTATACACTTACTTGATCAGAAGATGATCAGACAGCACTACGACTTGCAGAAGTAGTAATCCTCAGCAGATCTGGAAGATCTCTACAAAAATTGAACTTCTCGCGGGCAGAGCTTCGGCTCGGGAATCGCACTTCTCGGGATCTTCGGGATCTCGGGACTTGCCTCGGGGCTCGAGAATAATACCGGGGCTTCGGGATATTTCTGGCACGCAAATCGATGCAAAAAGGGAGAGAGAAGAGAGAAAATAGCAAAAGAACTCGGCTGCCTTCAGATCCTATTTATAGGAGGCTGGAGCCTTGGAGTACACGGGGCGTACTGGTCCGAAATCGTCACTGCGTTCGTCATCCGAAGTCCTCGAGTGCGAGTGTCGACATCTTTGGTGTACGCGGGGCGTACTTCGGATGAGTCCGATGACTCGTCCTCGGATAATACCGGATTTTTCAATTAAATTTAAATACAAAATATTTAATAAACTTCGGAAATTTATATCTTCTTCATACGAACTCCGTTTTCGACGTTCTTTATATCCACGCGAAGGTGAGACTACGCTCTACAACTTTCGTTTAGACTCCGTTGGCTAATTTTAACTTAATTTTTATTATTTATTTTAATAGGCCGAGAAAGAAAAATTTCGTTATAAATTCATAACTTCTTCGTTTGACGTCCGTTCTCGCCTAACTTATTATCGCTTCGATACCAACAATGAGACCTTCGATCCTTGTTTAGATTGCTTCGGCTAAAAACCACTCGATCTCAAATCGAGTATAACAGGCTGCATACCGCTAAGCCGAAACTTCGATAAATCATAACTTCCTCATACGAAGTCAGATTTGGGCGCTCTATTTATATTCGGAAACCTCATTTCAACTACTACAACATTATTCAAAGATATTAAGTTTATTTTACACTTAAATTTTGACGCTTATTTTTATTCTTAATTAATCAAACCACATAATTAAGCAATTAAGCACAAAACACATTATACTCAAATAATACAATCTTATTATTTCAAAACGGGTTTCAAAGGTTAACCTAGACTATTACATTGCTAAAAGTGGCAAGCCCGGAAACACAGACGTTACACAATGTGTTTACGAGAAAGGTACCTGAAGCGACATCAGCTTCATCTTTAGCAGCTTCCAGTGTCATCTGGAATGCTCTCGCCTTTGGCTTTGGCGGAATGTTGGGTCTAGCTGCCTCCTTCTTCTTCGGGCAGTCCCTTGACAGGTGTCCCTCCTCACCACAACCATAGCAAACTTTCTTAGAGAGGGCACACTCATTGGCATAGTGCCCTGGCTTTCCACATTTGTAGCATGTGTTCGCTACCTCACATTTTCCATGATGCTTCTTCTTACATTTGTCGTACCATTTCGCTTCGCCTCCACTTCCCCTCGAACCAGACTTCGAGAACTTGTTTTTCTTATTGGACCCTGAAGTTCCATCGAACTTCCTCTTTTCACCAACATCTATCCTTTCCAGACCCTTTTCCTTCTGCTGGGCCTCCACATTCTTAGCTGCACGAACAACCGTTTTCAGAGTAGTTGCCATCTTGACTGTCGGACCAAAGTCGGCAGGCAGTCCATTAGCAAACCTCTCAATCTTGGAGAGTTCCGTTGGCACTAGGTACGGAAATAACTTCATTTTCTCAGCATAGTCATCTATGCTCATCCTCCCCTTCTTCAAGTTTTGGAACTCATTGTTCAGATCAATCAGATCTATCTCTGAATAATACTGTACCCTTAGTTGTTCCAAGAACTCCTCCCATGACATTTTGAGGGCTTCTCCTCGTGGCATAGTATCTGCCAACAACTTCCACCAACTCAAGACTCCAGTCTTCAGTTGTCTAACTGCGAAAACAGTCTTCTGTTTGTTGCTACAGTCGCAACTTTCAAATACCATCTCCATTTCGGAGATCCAATCCATTATCTCAATAGGCTTTGGGCTTCCAGAAAGACTTGGCGGCTTGGCGCCCAAGAAATTCTTGTACATTCGCCCATCCTTGTTGTTTCTCCTTTCCGGATCGTTCCTTCGTTCTCCTTGAGTCCCAACTTGACTCATAATGCAACTATTGTTCCCTTCCTCCGATTGCTCGGGAATCAATTCGGGTTCCTCAATAGGCAGGATAGGTTCGTCCCTATTATCGTGCAACATCTTTCGCATCTCATCCCTTTGTTCGGCTAACATAGCCCGAATCATGGCTTGCACCCCAGCCATTGTTATTGGTTTTGGTGCTGCTGCTACAACAGGTATTTGCTCAATCACTGGCGGTTGATTCCTGTTTTCATCCGCGTTTCCAACGCCACTCCTTGTTGTCACCATTTTTGATCTATAAACCGAATAAGGTGAAATATAGATATTCATTCACGATAGATATTCAAATCATCCTTATTACTCCGAAACGTTTACATGCTAGTTCTAATAACGTAGGCATACGCTTAGAATCCTACACACATAAGGTTTCCAGATCCGGTCGGCAACAGACCATAGATCCGAACAATTAATATCATATATGGCAACATATAACATTTAGCACGTAAAGCATTTTAGGCAACTTTCCTAAAATAAACTAGTGCTCGTGTCTAAAATCCAACAGACACACATCTCACAATCTCCACTTAGCATCCTAAGTTTAAGTCTAGAAATCCTACAAATTCCTAGTTCGCTTAAACTAATGCTCTGATACCAATTGTGACATCCCCAAAATCACGGCCAGAAAAGACCGATTTTCATTTATGCTTTTAAAATAATTTCAGAGTAAATCCTTTTGATTTGAAAGTGTTGCGGAATTTGTTCCCAAAACAAAACATGATAAAATAATACTTATCAAAGCATTTCATCAAGAGATGCATTTTCATTATATAATCAAAACTCGGGATGTCATGTTCCGATACAGACCATAAAGCATAAACGATAACATTACAAGTCATTCAACAAATATATACATATACAGACTTGTAAACAAAACAACTCGATGATTCATCCATCTTACGCCTTTGCGCTACTTCCTGTAATACAAATAAAACTGAGTGGGTCAGGCTTGGGAGCCTGGTGAGCATATAGGGTTTTCAACCCACAATAAATAAATTATATTTAATTTCACCAACCAATCACTATCCCAATTACCCATTCCCGTTATCCTCACTTTACGTCCCTAAAACAACATCTATCTCAAGGGACCTAATCTAGGATTTTCATCGGGACGGACATCACTGCTAAGGGGTTTCCTCAACAATAGATATCCTAAAGGCAACCATGAGGGGGATAGAGTACACCGGTGAACGCATCGTTCACAACACCTACAATTTATGAACCTGCTAGCGTTCCACTAGACTGTCTAGAAGGAGTCTGTGGTCGTTATCCATACTCCGCTGAATAACTAGATCAACAACAACAACATCGAGGCCTCTCATCTGTTTATTACACACCAACTATATACCCATGTTCTACCCAACATATTAGTAGATAAAAATATATATTTTTATACATAGTTTAAAACCTATATAGCATTTTCATTCAATATGTATTCCACATAACAGATGAGACACACCCACATAACACGTATTTCATAGAAAGCAATTCAGATCTATGAGATAGAAGAGAGTGAATATACATTCACGCACATAACAACAAAATTATACACATAACACGTATTTCGTATAAAATACTTCATAATTATGCGTTAGAAGAAAGTAACTACACACTCACACATATAAACAACAATATACTTAATACACTTGAACCATACTTGTATTATTATCGTGTTTATGAAAGGTAGTATACACTCACTTGATCAGAAGATGATCGGACAACACTACGACTTGCAGAAGTAGTAATCCTCAGCAGATCTGGAAGATCTCTACAAAAATCGAACTTCTCGTGGGCAGAGCTTTGGCTCGGGAATCGCACTTCTCGGGATCTTCGGGATGTCGGGACTTGCTTCGGGGCTCGAGAATAATACTGGGGCTTCGGGGTACTTCTGGCACGCAAATCGAGGTAAAACGGGAGAGAAAAGAGAGAAAAGAGCAAAAGAACTCGGCTGCCCTCGCATCCTATTTATAGGAAGTTGGAGCCTCGGAGTACACGTGGCGTACTGGTCCGAAATCGTCACTGCTTACGTATCCGAAGTGCTCAAGTGCGAATGTCGACATACCTCGGTGTACGCAGGGCGTACAAGAGTACGCGGGGCGTACTTCGGATGAGTCCGATGACTCGTCTTCGGATAATACCGGAGGTTTAATAATTAAATTTAATTATTAATTCTTTAATAAATTCCGAAAATTCATATCTCCTTCATACGAACTCCGTTTTTGACGTTCTTTATATCCACTCGAAGGTGAGACTACGCTCTACAACTTTTGTTTAGACTTCGTCGGCTAATTTTAACTTTATTTTTATTATTTATTTTTAATAGGCCGGGACAGAAAAACTTCGTTATAAATTCATAACTTCTTCGTTTGACGTCCGTTCTCGCCTAACTTTTCATCGCTTCGATACCAACAACGAGATCTTCGATTCTCGTTTAGCTTGCTTCGGCTAAAAACCGCTCGATCTTAAATCGAGTATTTCGGGCTGCATACCGCTAAGTCGAAACTTTAGAAAATCATAACTTCCTTATACGAAGTCAGATTTGGGCGTTCTATATATATTCGGAAACCTCGTTTCAACTACTACAACATTATCCAAAGATATTAAGTTTATTTTACACTTAAATTTTGACGCTTATTTTTATTCTTAATTAATCAAACCACATAATTAAGCAATTAAGCACAAAACACATAATACTCAAATAATACACTCTTATTATTTCAAAACGGGTTGTAAAGGTTAACCTAGACTATTATATCAACATTAATGACAAGCCCAGAAACACAGGCGTTACATTATGCGTCCGTCCCTCCCCTGGTGACTAATTAGCCACAATGGATTATTAAAAACAAAATATAAGTTTATTATTTTTTCATAATTTTTATTTAATTTGATGGTATTTTTAAAACATTTTAGATAGTTTGTTATCCATTTATATCATTAATATATTCATATTAATGCACAAGTAATGTGCACAAGAGGTTTAGCAACATTATAGTTTACTGCATTTGGGTTTTTGCCACAGTTTTTTTACTCATTTTCACACTTTTGGTCCCTGCTCTACTCTTCCTCCACCGCTTCTCCTCAATTCATTATGATGCAATCTCTTGTTGTTGCTTTTATGAACATTAACTTCACCGCCTCCATCTTCTTTACAGAAACCACGCCTTACGAATCTGCTTTGTTCATCTATGTCGTTCTCGAACCATAAGACAATGCCTCTCACTAGTTATTCATAAAGCATGTTCATATGTTTTTGTTTGAGGAAACGAAACAACATAAAAATTTAAAAAATAATATATCAATTTCGTTGTGTAACTACTTTAATATATTCTTTTTTGAAAGAGAGGGAACGAGGGAAGAGATAGTAGGTTGAAGAGTATTGTGTTTCTTGCAGTTGTCTTTGTAATCGTCCATGAATGAATGAAGGGAGTATATTAGGGTGCACGATGAGTTTTTTAGATCAAATTATATGATTGTAACCTTTTAAGAGTAAGTGAAAGATAATTATTCGAGTATATATGTTATATGCGTGGATATTTGACAAACATTATGTGAATATAATATTTGTGTAAAAAAATATTTTAAAAACTTAATAAATATGGCAAAAACAAACGTTAAAAATAAAAAAATTATTTAGGATAAATAATCTTAACGAAAGTTGTAACGAACCTAAAATTATAAATTATATGTTATAAGATGTATTTGGTCTAAATACATTTAAGGGTGAACGCAAGTAGTGAAACAATAATTTTTCCGTTATACCTTTTCGATAATAATTGATTGGGTACTTTTTACAACGTTAGTTATTGTTTATAAATGATTTGAATAAGATTTTATTATAAATGGTATACTGATTTTATTAATAAATAGTTAAGGGACTATAGTGTAACTTGAATGATATATTGTGTTAATACAAGAATAACTGAATGATCATAAATTTAACTATAATTGATTTGTAAATTGCAAAACACATACGTGTAAAAAATATAAGAAAGGTGGTACATATTTTATTAATTAAAATGATACGTGTTGATAAAAGAGAAGTAATAGTACACCTTCTAATTTAGTGTCAAGATAAGAATAATATGTGTTAATCTTTCAAGTATGTTCGTACACATCTAATTAATTGAAGTTATATGTGTAATTTTTGTAGGTGACTAATCTTTTGATATTGTACGAGCGATTAAAAATCCTTGATATAAATAGAGGTATCCTTTGAACAATTCTTATGATAGAAAACGATAATAGCCAAAGATATAAACAATATAAAGAAGGGCTAGAAATTTTGAAATTAGAGTTCAGAACTTTCAAGCAAGGAGTCATAGATAAAGAAAGTGTGATATAACAACGATTACGAAAATAGTTAGTAACCACTAACTAGTTAAGTGAGTGTATAGTTACTTTCATATTACACATATATATGAATTATTTAATAAAAATTATGTGTTATGTGTGCATATTATCTATGTTCTTGATATCTATGCTGGATGAACAAAATATACATGTTTTATTCGATTTAAACTGTATATGTATTTTGTACCTATAAATATGATGGGTAAAGATGGGTAGATGATGAAATAAATGATAAGAGGCCTCGATGTTTAAGATGATCCAGTCATCTAGAGGAGTATAGATGACGACCACAAACTATTCTGGACAATCTAGTGGAACGCTGGCAGACTCACAACCTGTAGGTTTTTTTGAACTAAGTGTTCACCTGATGTACTCCACCCCCCATGGTTGCCTTTTGACATATTGTAAGGTCATATTTTGTTGGTTTGGGCTAGGATTTCATTTATATGAGTCTTGTTAGTCTTTTTTTAGGTGTTTATAGGATTTGCGGTTGGGTGAACCGAAAACAAGGTGTTTTCGGCTCAGTTGGTGTTTACGGTTGCAAGGTTTTTTTTGCAGTCGTGAGCTCGTTTACGGTTCATGTTCCCTATATATAGTGTCAGTGTTGTCGGAAGTATAGTATAGTTGTATGTGTGTGTCCATTGTACCAGACATTTGCGACTCAATAGAAAGGTATGCAATTTGGATCATTCTTGCTTCTAATCCTTCTTGTTCTCATTGATTATTGCTTGTTCTTGTGTTTGATCACTAGTTGGTTCCAAATTTGGGGACTTACACATATATTATTGAGGAATCCCCTACGCAGTGTTATCACCCCGATCAAAAATCCTTAGGCTAGGTCCCTTAATTTAGAGGCTTTAGGGACAAAAAGTGAGGATAACGAGAACGAGTAACCGAGTTGATTGATTGATGAAATTAATAGATTTAATTATTGTGGGTTGAAAACCCTATGTGCTCACCAGACTCCCAAGCCTGACCCACTCAGTTTCTTTGTTTCACAGGTGGTAGCGTAAGAGCACAAGTGTGATGAGTTTAAATCTAAAGTGAGATTTAAAGGAGAATAGGCCAATAGAATAATAAACTATTGTAAGGCTTGTAATATTACATTTATGCTTATGTTGCTGTATTGACTATAACATCCTAAGGTTTTTAAATATAAATGAAATACATTTCCTCGTAAATGCTTTGATAATGATATTGTTATATTTTTGGGAACAAATTCCACATCATTACTCTTTTGAAAAGAATACTATGATTTAAATAAGCATAATCAAATCGGTCTTTCCTGGCCGTGAAATTGGGGATGTCACACTAATGAAACCCTAATTAACCTAAAAACCTAATTTGGAACCTCGTTGGCATGTAATTGGGTTGGAAGCCCTAATTATGGTTTAGAAAACCCTAATATCATGAAACCATAATTTTGGAGTTTGATCGGGACCCGCAATGAAACTATTTACTGGATTTAAAATATTAATGGATGATTCTTTGCAATTAACTTAATGCAATATTAGAATTAATGGATTAATTCCATGATGGGTTAAGTTAGAACACTTAACCCTAATCGTCATTTTATGTGAAAACCCTAATTTTTGTTTGGGCATTGAGTTGGGCCTTTCTTTTGGGCTTTGGTGATTGAGTTATGGATGGGCCATCTAAGAACAAGTATATGGACTGGGGTTTTGGATGGGCTTTAGGGTAAGGCCCATGTGAGGAGTTTGGGCCCAATTTAGAAAATCGGGCCATATGTTGGGCCTTGGATCATTATTTGACTTTTGGGCCTTCAGAGTATGAGTTGGGCCTTGGTCTTGGACCAAGCTAAGTTAAGGTTAAAATAGTCCTTTTACCCCTAAGTGTGGATTTATGGTTATGCATTGAAACCCAGATGGTTAATTGAGTTTTGTTTTGATGATTGACAATTCGGGGATTTGTCAGCCCGCAGCCAGAGATTTATTCGCGGGACTTCAACAGTGCAAGGTGAGTTTCCTCCTGTATGAACAGGTCGAAGGCACCAATGTCGGCCCGTGTATATATGATAGTATGTTCCGGACCAAGGTCCGATGCCGGGCAGTGCCCAATTGTCACACCCCAAAACCAAGAACGGCGGAAACATTCCGGGGTGGAGGACGTCATGTGAAGTATCATAACAGTGTAAAGTAGTAAACAAGCAACAACATCATCCATTGCATTTAAAAAGTAAAGTTTTAATACATGTGTGTTCTTTCATTGTAATAAGACATCAAAATATGTAATCAAAATAAAAGACGAGTCTTGTCTGTGCTCCGTCTTCTCAAAACCTGGCCATCGTACCTGTCTAACTGGTGACCTGAGAATACAAGTTATTTTGAAAGAGAGTATCAGCGTAAAGCTGGTGAATTCATAAGTATTAATGTGTCTTTGATTTGTAAAACTGTAAAATAATGACTTGGAAACCTTTGGAAAAAGACTGTATAAGTGTGAATTGTTTGAAAACAGTTGAAAATGTTTGAATACTCTAGCAAATCCCTATGATTTCTATTAGTGAAATGAGTAGCCTTCTACCAAGACTTAAATATTATGTAAGTAGTCTTCTACCAAGACTCGTGTGTTATGTAAGTAGTCTTCTACCAAGACTCGTGTGTTTTGTAAGTAGTCTTCTACCAAGACTCGTGTGTTTTGCTAAAACAAAGATGATTTTCCTTCTTTTTGACTATTACTAACAGTACTTAGTCTAACTCAACGTTTATGTGAATGTATCACAAAATAAGGAAATAGGAAAAATATAACCATGTAAGTGTTATCCTTTTGTATTAGGATTAACATGACATCGCGAATAGCGACATGTATAACCTTTGAACATCCGTAGATTGTTCAATTTTCCTTTGTAGCTACAACAGGTTTAAGGAAGGGTTAGTCCCGTAAAGGTACACCTAATATAAGTATCAATCGTAGGCATCCGTAGATGGTCATTTACCTCTGTAGCGAACAGCAGGCCAAAGGAATGGTTAGTCCCGTAAAGGTACCCCTAATATAAGTAATAACCGTAGGCATCTGTAGATGTTCATCTACCACTATTGCTAACAGGTGGGTTTCGGAATGGTTAGTCCCGTCTAGATATCCCGTTGAACTGGGATAGGCAGGACAATTTACACAGAAGGTACTAATAAATCATCCTAGCGAATCGAGATACAAGTATTCTTGTAAGTGTATACAGGTAAATGTATCTATGTAAAGGTATTCATGTAAGCGTATCTATGTAGACGTATTCATGTAACATGTAATGTATAGTATAGACTCATGAATGAACTGACTCTGGTGTAATTCCTTGTAATAGGAATATTGTTTTGAATCACCTAACTGTCCCTATAATAGTTAACAGGAAGGTAACTGATTTTCCAAACAGGTTTATACACCATTGCTACACAAGAGTGTGGGAAACTGACTGAAGGATGAAAACTATAACATCAATACATATATAAGAACATAAGTGTATAGATATAGTTTGGTTGAAGAAGGTAAAAATGGTTTTGTAATACATCTAAGAGTTTTGAAAAATAATTAACAATGACTTGATGTCATTTTAATAAACATTTCAAACGTAATACTTTTGTTATCAAGGTATTTTTAAGATATAAAACCATTTCATGCATCACATTTTGTAGTATGTGAAATCTGCTGAATGAAAGCACAGTTATAAATACATATGATTGATTTAATAACATGCTGTTTTCTACTTGTATTCCCCCCATTAAAGCATATAAAATCATTTAAAACATTGATTAAGGGGTATGAACTCACCTGTTGTGAGTGGTTCTAACGGGTATGCGTGTAGGGATGAGAAGTTCCACGAATGAAGTCCCGAGACACAATAAGTCCTAAATGACATATAAGGACACATATTGACATGAATATAGTGTTTATAACATCTATATGAAAGGAAACACCTTCCGGGACTAGGAAACACCTTGACCAAGTGTTGGAATCACATGTGATTCAACATAGGAAGGTATAAAGGCACTCACATGAGTTTACTACCATGAGTTCACGGCCCAAGGGAGTTTACGGCCGTAAACTCATGGTTACTCATGTGGGAATGCAAGTTTGAAGGCTAGGGAATGATTTAGGGACATTAGCTCTAACCTAGGATGAAACATACCACCTTCCTTGGAATTTTTGAGGAGTTCACGGCCCTAATGAGTTTACTATCGTAAAATCATGGCCATTTATGTTTATGAGGGTCCTAAAGATCATAAGGAAGCATTCTAACTTCAGGCCTAAGACTTAGGAAGTGTTTGTGGCATCAAAACACCCCTAACTTGAGTTTACGGCCCATGGACAATTTGGTCATGTGTTTGCGGCCGTAACCACTCATGGGTGTTGGTATTTTGATTGTTTTGGGTCCTAGACACATCAAGGTAAAGTGCTATGCTAGTCTCTTGGCTTAATGAAGGCATTTAGGGCATTTTGGCAACTTAAAATGGAGTTCACAGCCCAAGAACATCCTTGGCCGTGAACTGACTTTTAGCCCTTGATTCTTAATGTTTTTGATGTCTAAACAAGCCATGGTTAGTCTCTAGGTTTAGTTCCAAATTTTAGAGGGACATTGGGCACTCTTTGGCCCTAACTTTAGTGTTCACGGTCCAAGAAGATCTTGGGCTGTGAACACCATTTACTTGGTGTTTTGAGGTTGTTTTCTAGCCTTAAACTCATTAGTGTACAAGTCCAAACTAGTTTCATTGCTTAAGGAAGGGACTAGGCACCATTTGGCCTTTATAAAAGAGTTTACTCCCCAAGTGTTCTTGGGCGGTAAACTCTCAAATCTTGCTGTTTTGTTATGATTTTGATGTTATTAGGCACAATCTAAGCTATATAATACAACTACATAGAAGTACTCACGATTTGGGATGAAAACCCGAAGATCCGTGAAAGAGAATTCGGCTTTTTCTCTAGTTGGAAATGTAACTAATGAATAAATATGGTTCAGAATCCTATATATAGTCCTGAGATTTTTGGCAGAAAATATTTTATTCACGAAATGAACTCTAATATCATAGAGTTTTGGAATAACATAGTTGCACAAAACCCTAGTGCATCCACTCTCCTGATATCTCCTTAAGTGTAAATACTGAAATACTCAAACTTATACCCAAAAGTCTGGAAATTCACTATAACTGTTCTAACTTCTATTGACTTGATATGGTTTGTTCAAAATGGAAATTTCGAGTTGTCACACCGATGTAGGTTTATATGTTCCGGATTCCGATCCGATGTCAGGCGGTGCCTAATGAATGTTTGTATGCTTGATGTCTTTGTGATTCTTGCATGTGTCTGTTTTGTATGTTCCCAGACTTCGGTCTGATGCCGGGCAATGCCCGGGGAATGTTTGTATGTTTCCGGATTTTGGTCCGATGTCGGGAGGGGCCTGAGGAATGTTTATATGTTTATGTTATATGATTATTTATGTGTATTTGTTGATATGTTTATATGTATCCCGAGCTTTTCTCGATGCCGAGCGGGGCCTGATGCCGGATTTCAGTCTGATGTCGGGTAGGGCCCGATGCCGGGCAGGGCCCACTGAAGCAGGCAAGGCTCATGATATGTTATTATGTGAGTATGTGTATGGTATGTGGTAGTTTGGGGAGACTCACTAAGCTTCGTGTCACAACTAGGAATTTTGATGCTTGTTACAACAACACTGACAACCTTTGTGAACCAAAAATGTGAAAGCATATATGATGCTTATTCAATAACAACAAATTGTCCATCAAACACTCTATGCAAGCACTTCAAATAGTCAACAAAGAATTAGAAACCCTAGAAATCTCGGTTTAAGTCCATTATGGACTAGGATTTCCTTAGTGGGCCTAATGGGCCAATAAGCTTCCAATTTGACTATTTTGAGCTTAGAACTCTTAAATGGGCTCTAATTGGACCCACTTCCATTTATTTTAACATTTTGGGCCATATTAGGCCTAGAATGAAATAAAATACCCTAATGGACCATAATGGGCCATAACTAACCTAATTTGCTTTAATGGGCTATGAAACCCATTATTTTTGCCAAATTGGGCCGTAATTCATCATAGGAGCCCAATGGGCCAAAAATCATCAAAAATGGGCCCATAAGATGGAATTAAGCACCAAAGGCCCAAAATTCTCTTCTTTCTTCCCTTTTCTCGGCCCAAAAAGAAAACAAAACAAAAAAAGAAATAAGAGATGGGTTGACTTTAGGAGGTGCCACCTCCTTATTACACACCATGCACCCATGCATGGACCAACATGTATCTAGACTAGTCATCTCACCCTCTCTCTTCCCCCTCTCTCTTTTCCTTCAGCCGAAGACACCAAACACACACACACACCTCACAAATTCTCTCTAAACCACTCTCAAGATCATCCTCTTTTTCTTTGAAGGTCTCGAAAATTTGGCTGGAAATCTAAGGATTTTCATCAAGTAGTTCACATCCTTGGTAAGTTATTGCTTTGATTCATAACATATCTTCTTCATTTCATCAACAATCCCCCTTATCTCATTCAGAATTCGTGATCCTGCCTCTTAGAACACATCTAAGTCAAAAATCCTCCAAGAAGCTTGCTAGGCCAAGAATAGCATCAAACTTCCTCTATTCTTCATCAAAACCAAAACCACAAACTCAAGGTGAGATCATACCCCTCTTTTTCGGTTTTTACTAGTTTTATGGGGGAGAATGCAAGTAAAAATGTATAAATCTATGTGTATGTGTGTGTTATTTATGATTTTATGCATGTATGTGTGATTGTATGTGTTTATGTGGTAAATATGCAACAAAAAGAGTAGAAATCTCGAGATCTATGGCATAAGAAGTAAAAAAAACTTGATCTAAGTTATACCACACTAAACAAGTCAAGAAAAATACCCTCTAAGATTTAAAATAGACACATTGTAACATAAAACAAATTTTTGGGGCTTAAATTGTCAAATAAACAAAAGTTGGTGGAAAGGTTGCTATTCACGGTTTTCTTGAGGGGCAAAAGAGTCAAAACAGTTAAATAAATGTTTTTGTGACAATTATGCTCTTCAAAGGACTTGAAATGTAAATAATATCTCAATGGGCCAATTTTTGGGCTTTTCGAGCCATTAAGCCCAAGGTTGCGAAAAATCTGATTTTCAAAGGGCTAAAATGAAAATTTTCTCAAAACAGGGGATAAAAAGGGTAAACAAAATCATTTCAGGGGTTAAAATGCTTTTCTTTACCAAAAAGGATAAAAAAATATAAAGTTTTTGGATTTTGGGTCAAAATTGTAAAAGTTGCAAAAAGTTTGGACTTTAGTCGTAAAATACTTTTCTGGAAGGGCTGAAACTAATAAAAGTAAATTTTGAGCTAAAACCACCACATAAACAAAGTCTATGGGTCAAAAATGATAAGAAAATGATTTTAGGGCCTAAAATGTCTTTTTATATATATAAAGGGCTAAAATTGTCATTTTTATCCAAGAAGGGCTGAAATGGTCAAACCAATATTTTGAGTCAATTATTTTATTATTTAAGATATTTGGGTCAAAAATATCAAACCACAACTTATGACAAATGGCAAGGTGAATATAGATAAATTCCGAATATCGGACTCGTATCGATAAAAATTTAACAATTGTTCAATTAAACATTCCGACAACTGTACGATACCCACAACAAGTAAACATTAAATCCTTTGGGATTGAAAGTTCCATACATGTTTATTGGGCCTTTGTGACCCATTAACATGATTTTGGGCCCAAGGGGTAATTATAAATGTTATTGGGTCTTCTATGACCCAATTTCATATTTAAGGGACCCTCAATGGCTTTTAAGTGCTATTGGGCCTTAGTGGCCCATTAGCATTGCTAGTAAGGTTCAAGTAATCAAATACGAAATGGGCCAACGTGTCCTTCGTATACCTAACATCCTAAAATAACTCACAAAGGTAGCAGGGCTTTGTATTTCCTCTTCTCCTCGTTTGTTAGGCTTACGCGTAACCAAAGTAAACAAATACAGGTCGATAATCAATAGTAATCAAAGTCAATTGGGATTTAGTGAGTAATAACTGGTGGCACCAACGTGTGCCAGTCGTAGTCTGTAGTTATAATCAAAGTCTCCTGGAGGGAGAGCGAGAGTTTGTGTATAGATCTATACGGGGGTGACTCCCCCACACCTCAGTTGTTCGCTACAATTAGACTCGGCCAGTCTAGGGTGACAAAATCTTAAGATCAATTCTGGCGTTCACCAGAGTACCAAGACAGATGAACTAGTCATTATCATGCATGGTTATAACGACTCACATAAATAAATCCAATGTAATTCAAAATCATTCACGTAATGAGTAACCATTCAAACCGTTACATGATATTTTTATTTTGGAAAACATCAGGTTTTCCGGGGAAGTTCAACATTTTCACTTGTACGTTTAACACTAAGTTTTTCAATTATACATGTTTTGAAATCATCATGCATATATTTACGAATTTTCACACCTTTTTATAAACAATGGTCTTTTCAGAAAATATCGGATTTTTTGGGTTGTTTTTGTTCAAATTACACAAAACATTTCATATCAAAGCTGCTTATGAACTCACCAACATTCTATATGTTGACTCGTTTTCAAAATAACTTGTATTCTCAGGTAACAGGTAAGCTGAGAAATAAGTACCAAGTATGTTAGTGTGTTTTGCTTTTGAAAACTATCAAACAATTTATGTATGGATTTGTAACGTTAAAACAATGTACTTGATGTGAACAATGTCAGTTGTAATATATTGATGCATGGTGATGTTTATGTTATGATTCATGTATATTCATTGTGATGATATTCAATTTAAGTCACACGAGCCCTCGGACGTTTCTGCCGTCTGGTTCGGGGGTGTGACACTTCGTGCTTGCAGTTGTCAGTTTTGGTTTCAGGTACTTCCGGAAGCAAATGGAAAAGCTCAGGATGATTGCAGTGTACACACCATTATGTTTAACCTGGGATGTTATACTCTGTGATATATTGACATGTGTTTCTGGATATGATGTTTTAAGATACTATGACTTACATTTTTGGATGAGATGATTTTGATAACTATGGTTTATTTATGATTTAAAAACAAAATATTTTATCATGATTTTTGGGATGTTTCAGAAAGCATATTGATTTACTTTTGGACTTAGTGACTCTTAAATCTTAATGCTAGTTGATTTTCATAAATTACGTGTTTTGTTGATTTATGACTTTAACTAAAAAAATATGTTATAAACTTTTCTAATCATTGTATTAATTAAGAAAGATCTATGTGACTTAAGCTTTTAAGTCACTATAGCCAAGTAAGATTAAACTTTGCTCTTGCTTGATTGTAATCTTCTAGTTATAGCATAACTTAGTTATTTAAAGTACCAAAAGACTAAAATCCTCATTTTTTTTATTGTCGTTTTGCAAGAATTTTTGCAAAAAGATTTTTATAGAGGTACAAATTGAACCAATTCTTGTACATTCGATCCCTTTACCACTATACGTTATTTTAGTGTGCAAGATTTTGGGTATCTATTTGTTGGTCTCGACAACCACCATAAAGCTAATCAAGTCGATTTTCGTTTTCTGTTTTTCTTTTTTCTTGGTGTGAATTTTAGGCTTGAACGTCCCTATGAATGTTAAATATAGATCAGGTGCAATCCCATAAATTTCAAGAATTGATTAGGTTTATGTGTTTGAAATCTAGGTTCACTTTCCTTTATGATTTCAAGAATTGATTAGGTTTTCAATTTCTAACAACAAAAACAGTTTTTTGACGATATTAGGAATGGTTTAGATTTTAGGAATTGATTTTTATTTGGTTTGGATTTTGATTTCATGTTTGATTTTGGTGATCGATGGTAGTGGCAGAGGTGAACAAGATTGTTGTCGCAGGTGAACGGGGTTGTTGTCGAAGATGAATGGGGTGGTCGGAGTGGCGGTGTTGGTGTTGGTGTTGGTGCAGGAGGCGAATGCATATGGATTGCATTTAATCTTTATTTAACTAAAAGGAATAAAAGAAATTCACGTCAATAATAAATATAAAACCATTTATAAAAAAAGTAAATAAATACATAAATAAATAAATAATGATATAACAACCATTGTAGAAACAAAATCACAAACAAAAACAAATTATGAGGATGATTCTAAGTTATAAAAAAAATAAAGACCAAACCTACGACTTACTTTAAACTATGAGGACCATTCATGTAATTCACTCTCTGTATTTATTTAGATATCGTGCAACCTTGCGTTTCCGGTAACAGTCGATTAACCTTGCTGCGTTTAAATTATTGTTTCGTTTAATGGATTGTTTTCCGGTGGTTACTGATCTCGTCGGATTATGAGATGAAGCCCGATGAGATTATGAGATGAAGCCCCGATGTGTGATCGATCGGTGTTTAGGTTATTGGAAACAGCCCCTCGATGCCACATGGAACGCTCGAATCACCTTGTCGGAACTATCCGATCGATCGTTTTTAGGCCGTCGTCGCCAATGTGTGGCGGTGTCCCCTTGTGTGCGTCCCCATGGCGGATTAATGTTTCTGATAAATAGAAAAGGCCGAGGGAAAGACCAATACATCACCTAGACGTATGCTAGTTAAGTCGATTTGACTGTATAACCTTATGAGTTGATGTGCATTATAGTTTACATAGGGTTAGATTTGAGTGTAGAACCTTTTACATCGAGTCGAGTAATCCTTGAGAAGACAGGGAGACTTTTGATCTCTAATGGTCTATATAGCTATCCTATTCCAATCCTACAATTAAAATTGTGAGTATGATATGTTGATATCATCATGAAGGATTTTGTTATCTAGATGCTACTCCAAGATAGTGAAGTTTTGGTTTATTTGATATAATATGAAGTTTGTGTTGTCAAGATAAAGAGAATCAATTGCTTAAATACTATGATAGTTATAGCCTATTAGGTGTTTTATATATATATATATATATATATATATATATATATATATATATATATATATATATATATATATATATATATGTGAGAGGAGTTTTGTTGATTGTTTGTTTGGTTGGCATTTAGCAGAGCAGAAATCAAGGTTAATAATGTGGTTTTATATATGTGAAATAGTTTTTAAATCCCATTTATGATGATATGAGTAAACCAAGATGATTGTTCTGTTTGTAATGATAGGAACTTTAGATTTATATTTTATTCAAAGTCTCATAATTAATTGTGGTATTATTTATCTGCAGTTTGTGTGATATAACAATGGATGCCAGCAGTTTATGGGATGTAATGGACACTGATTTGGTTCCTAGAGACGAGATTGAGCTGTGAGTCATTCATTTAAATCTTTATTAATTAATGTTGATTGATAAGCATATGACGAATAAGCTGATAGTTATATCATGTGTGAGTTTTTGTATTTTCAGGTTGACACGTTACCTTGTTGACTCGTTGAGGAATGATGGGTTTAGAAAAATTGCTGATAAGTTTGTCAAAGAAGCAAACATTGAAGAAGTTGGAGGTGCGTTTTCCAAGAAACTTGATATACATAACATAACAATAACATACTCTTTTTTTTTTTTTTTTTTTTTTTTTTTTTTTTTAAATTATTGGAATGGAATTTTATGTTTGTTTTTTAATAATAGAGCTGGATGGATCATACATGGAAATACCATGAGACGTGGAGGGAACGCAATGGTGGTGGCATGGATCTTTGGACTTTTTTTTGTAATGAGAGGCTTAAGCAAAAGAGACTCGAAGAAAACACTTATGCTGATGATCAAGTTAATGACAATGACATGATCATCTCTCCTCCAAAAAGACAAGCATTAAGCAAGTGAGTATGCTATGAGTCTCTTGAATCTTATTATTGCATCCATCAATTGAATTATAAAGTAAATGTAATGTGATTTTGTTTTTGACAGGTTGTGCACATACATATTTGATTACTTCACTAGAAACAAGCTAGCATTTGGCTGATATTTTTGTGAAAAGGGAAGAAACTGATGCAAAACAACGACATGGTACACACACATAACATTGGACTCTTTTTTATTTAGGAAATAGAAATAGTACTAACGAATGTATTTTTTTTTTCAGCTGGTCAATCTGTCGATGTTTGAGAAATGAAAAGGGCTTTCATTTTGTTCTTGTTATGTCTAAAATTATTTTTCAATTTTTTTTTTATTTTTATTTATTTATTTATTTTTTTTTTCCTACCAGATTTTGAGACTTTGTGACTGTGTTCAAAACGTGTTTAGTTGTGGGTCCTTGCTGTGTTTTGCTTTCTAAAATCTTCTTCTATATTGCCTTTTTTTTGTTCCAAGAAACTAAATCTAGACCACACTAATGATTTAGCTTATTAATATTATATTTTTACGTGTTTTTAATTGTTAAAAAATAGTTACAACTTTTAGCATGTTATTAGTTTTTTGTTTAGCAAAGTTTTCAGATTTTGTATTCGAGTTATCATCAAACTGAAAGGAGTTTTTAATGATTAATAACAAACTCAGCGGCTCCATCTTTCCAACTTCATCAATCGCAAGTAATGAAAATATCTTAATTGTGGCATTCAAGGGGTATTTTGAAAAGAAGATCGTTATGAGTAATGAAAATTTCTTAATTGTGGTTGTGTTCAGATTTTGCGACCACTTTTGCTCGAGGGCATTTAGGGGGTATTTTGTCTAATTGGGATCGGTCTATTTTCAAAAGAAAATCGATTATGAGTAATGAAAATGTCTTAATTGTGGAAGGTAAATGGGTTAATTCTAAGATCTCATGTCTCATGGTTAATGTTTACGTCCCGCAAGTATTAAGATATAATCTGGTAACATCTATCAACTAATATTTAGAACACAAGTATATTACTATGGGTGTGTTCGGCAAAATTAACTGGTTGCTAGTAGCGGATAGCAAGTAGTTTGTAGCTTGTAACGTTTGGTTAAACGCTACATGAAGTAGCATTTGAATTTGGAGCGTTTTGTTTAAACTAAACGCTAGAAGCTTGTAGTGCCAAACAAGGCTTTCTGTTCAAAACGGAGCGTTTTGTCAAACGCTAGAAGCTAGAAGCTCTCAAACGCTCCCAAAAGCTCCATGCCGAACACGCCCTATGTCAATATTGTTCCTGTGTATATCTCTCATAGTTAGTTGTATTCCTGTTATATAAACCCAAGATGTATTCACTTGTAATCTATCAAATCATATAATATAGAAACAATCTTCACAATATCTCTTTTGATTTTGTTTCCTTTTATGGTATCAGAGCTTGGCTCGACACATACCACACCAGAAAACTCACATCCTCCCTCTCCAAAACACATGGGAACCAACGACGACACTTCTTTTTCTCTCATCGTCAATACCACACTCAAAGATATCACTATTGTTAATTTCCCAGCAACCCTAAAACTCACACCCACCAATTATCTTGGATGGAAAACTCATATCGAAGCTCTACTAAATGGCTTAGATCTATATCGATTTATCGAAGGCTCACACCTTACACCTGCACCAACAATTGCCGCGATGGAACAAGCACCCCCACATAGACTATCCGAAGTGGTTCGGGCAAGACCGACTTCTTTTTGGTGCCCTAGTCGGAACTCTTTCTCCTGAAATTGTACCACTAATAACAAACACATCTTCTTCCCGCGAAGCCTGGGAAACCCTAGACAATACATATGCTTCTCCATTAAGAGGAAACATCAAAAAACTCCAACATCGGCTAAAGCAACTCACCAAAACCTCCAACCAAACCATCACTCAGTATATGCACAACGTCAAAACAGTGGTTGATGAGCTTGCTATCCTTGGGAAGAAACTCGATCAGGAGGACATCACCGATGCAGTTGTCAACGGGCTTGATCAAATAGCTTACAAGCCGATCCTCGATGCTCTTCATGCAAGAGACTCACCCATATCCTTCACCGAACTACTTGAAAAACTAATAAATCATGAATTTTCTATTGCTCAACAGGTCTCAAATATTGATATCCATCAACATGCTGCTGTTTTCTATTCAAACCATCAGACCACTAAGAAAACATGGCCCCCTCGATAACCAACCACCACTCCCGGCTTGCTTTCTGTACCCTCAAAACAATCTAATCCAGCCTCCCCAACCACTGGTCAACGTCCATTTCTCGGGAAGTGCCAATGGTGTCACCAAAAAGGACACTCCTTTACCAACTGCTCAACTTTCAAAAGGATCTTTCCAACTGCAACTGTACCTCCTTATCACGACATGTAGGTTCAGAATGCCTAAGCTCACATCATGAATCCCATCAACACCTGAAACACAGCCAACTAGTTGTTCGACAGCGGAGCCAGCTTTCATGTAACCAATGATCTCAATAATTTATCCATCCATGCACCATATGATGGAACTGAAGAGTTAGTCATTGGTGACGGTACATGCTTAAAAATCTCTCATATTGGCTCTATCATTATTCACACACCTAAAACATCATTAATCCTCAAACACATTCTATATGTTCCCTCTTTAACTCGCAATATTATCTCAATCTCTCGTATATGCATTGACAATCAATTTCTAATAGAATTTTACTCTTTTGTTTTTGTTATCAAGGACATGGAATCCAAAATCCCACTATTCCAAGGCACAGCAACCAAGGGAATGTATGAATTACGACCTGCCCTTTCACCATCTATTTTCACCATACATTACACCAGCTCTCTTCCGTGGCACCACTGTTTAGGTGATCATCCACAAAATAAAGTTCTCAAGAAGCTATCTTCCTCCATTTCTTTTCAGTCAAGTACTGATAATAATTGTAATTCACGTCGAATAAATAAAAGTCATTGTTTACCATTCCATACTTCATCTCTTGCATCTAATACTCCATTAGAACTTATATTCTCTGATGTATGGTGCTCCCCGGTTGAGTCATTCGATCACTACAAATACTATATCATTTTTGTCGATCACTTTACCAAGTATATATGGCTTTATCCCATGAAAAAGAAATCCGAATCACTTGATATATTCATTTGGTTTCAACATCTAGTTGAAAACTACTTCAACACTAAAATTAAGCAACTCTTTCATACAATGGTGGAGAGTACATCAAACTTGCCAATCATCTTGCCTCATCCGACATTTCCCATCTCACTTCCCCACCTCATACTCCTCAACATAATGGATATGTTGAGAGACGCTATTGACACATCGTAGAGACTGGCCTTGCTCTACTTTCTCACTCTAAACACCCTACCACCTTCCGACCTTTCGCTTTTACCACTGTTGCATATCTCATAAACAGACTACCTACATCTACCCTTCATAATCTTACTCCTTTTTAATGCCTTTTTCAAAAAGAACCAAACTATTCGAAACTAAAATGTTTCGGTTGTCTATGCTATCCATGGCTTCGCCCATATTCACCAAATAAACTACACCGTCGTTCCACCCCCTGGATTTTCGTTGGCTATTCTCTAACCCAAAGTGCCTACTACACTTATGACCCTCTATCCAACAAAATCTACACATCAAGACATGTTATGCTTGTCAAAAATGAGTTTCCATATCAAACACTTGCCAAATCTCCCATACCAAAATCTTCAATTGATTATAATCAACGGATTCCACTATCATTCCCAATTTCACAATCTGACCCCCCCACTACTCCAACATCTCCTCCATATACACCATTTCCTCAAACTCTCACACCATCTTCCGCCACCTATACTGCCACTCTCTAAAGTCCTTCTCCCATTATTCATGATCCTCATCCACCCTCTCCTCCTCCTCATCCTTCACCTCCTCCCCCTCACATATGAAAACCCGTCCTCACCCAAAACCAAACACTTGCTATTTCAACTCTGACTTCAAATTATACACTGTCTCCACCGAATATGTGACATCCCCATTTTCACAGCCATAAAAGACTGATTTTGTTTATGCTTTGTTTAAAAATCAGAGTAACATTTTAAATAAAAGTGTTGCGGAATTTGTCCCAAAACAAAATATGATAAAGATTTATCAAAAGCATTTCCAAAGAAATGTATTTCATTAAAAGACTTGGGATGTCATGTTCGATACAGATCAAAAGCATAAACAGTACAATATAAGCCTTACTACATTATTTCATATCTACAGGCCTATATCCGTAATCCCTCATCCTAAACATCACATCTATGCTCATGCGCCCCTACCT
Source organism: Lactuca serriola (assembly GCF_051521515.1). Classification (NCBI taxonomy): domain Eukaryota; kingdom Viridiplantae; phylum Streptophyta; class Magnoliopsida; order Asterales; family Asteraceae; genus Lactuca; species Lactuca serriola. Next base: position 163,419,769 of record NC_136409.1, read on the forward strand.
GTAATACAAGAAACTGAGTGGGTCAGGCTGGGGAGCCTGGTGAACACATAGGGTTTTCAACCCACAATAAATAAGTTTATTAATTTCATTAATCAATCAATAACCCGATTACCCGTTCCCGTTATCCTCACTTTACGTCTCTAAACACCTATCATAAGGGACCTAGCCTAAGGATCATCATCGGGATGGAAACTACTGCTAAGGGGATTCCTTAGCAATAAATTTCCTAAAGGCAACCATGTGGGGGATGGAGTACACCGATGAACACATCGTTCACAAACACCTACAGGTTGCGACCCTGCTAGTGTTCCACTGGACTGTCTAGAAGAGTCCGTGGTCGTCATCCATACTCCGCTAGATGACAAAATCAACAACATCAACATCGAGGCCTTTCATTATTTTATTACACATCACCTATTACATCTACCCATATTTTACCCCAACATTTTCGTAGATATAAAATACATATACAGTTTAAATCATTGAAAACATGTATAAAAATGTTCATCCAACATAGATAGCAAGTATTCAGATAATATGCACACATAGCACGTAATTTATATAAAATACTTCATATATATGTGTAAGTTGAAAGTAACTATGCACTCACCTGAGGAGGTGATGACTCGGTACTCGGACAACACCTCGTTACTGTTAAAACAATTTCCCTCGGACAAAACCTAGTATCATTACCACTAGAGGTTAGTCTAACGTTAACCACGACTAATTAATAGTCTAGATATTATTACTATTATATAAGCGTTAAGAAACACTCTTATAATACTCATAATAATAGCCCAAATACTCATTATAAGTTCCTAATAACGTTACTATGTTAAAACATAAGCTATACTAAAGATAGGGTAGGTATAGCTCACTTACAGCGGGTTTTCTCGAAAACCGGGCTCTGCCGGAGTAGAGTTTCTGAGCCGAAAGGCTCTTTTCTCAGGGCTTCGGGAGCCTCGGGGATTCCTTCGGGTGCTAGGGGGTTTACCTAGACTTTAGGGGGCTTAAGGGGGGCTATAGAGAGGTTCTAGAGAGAGAAAGAAGTGTTTGGAAGGTGTGAGAAATGGAGAAACCCGACACTTCTATTTATAGGGTGAAATCCTGACGGATTCGCCGAGTCGGTTCACTGACTCGCCAAGTCAGTGCCACGTGTCATCATCTGATGGATTTCCTTGGAGAGAAAGCAATGGCTGTGATCGCGCCACGTCACCCAATATCGTGTATCAGCCTTCTATTTTCGACGTTCTTTTTTTCAACGCGTAGGTAAAATCAAGATCTACAACTTTCATTTAGACTCCATCGGCTAATTTCGAACGATCTTAAATTTAACAGTAGGAGGCGTTTAGACTGTTAAATGATCGCGGAGAATTCGTAACTCCTCCATACGGACTCCGTTTCCGTCTATCTTTTTACCGTTGAGTTCCTATTAATGAGATCTTCAACTCTTATTTAGGTCGCGTAAGCCAAAAACCGCTCGAACTAAAATTCGAGTTTCGGTCCGTGCACTGCTAAACCGAATCTTAGAAAAATCATAACTTCTTCATACGAAGTCAGATTTGGGCGTTCTTTTTATGGATTTTCTCGGTTTAACATATTCTATGACTTTAGTTTAGATCACTAAGGCTAAAAAGTCCTCCATCGTAAATTCACTATTTACGTCTCCCGGTGCCGTGCCGGTTTTGCCGTAAAAAGTCTGTTCTTAGACTCGGCGAGTCAAGTCGCGAAACCCCAAACCCTTCGAGTTGAGACTCGAATCAGTGAGTCGAATGGAGACTCGGTGAGTTGGACAGGTCAGGACTCGGAAATCGGTAGACTCGGCGAGTTATGGACTGACTCAGCGAGTCGAGTTACGAATGGAAGGACTCTAAGCTTATGAACTGGGCGAGTCGGTAGGCCGACTCGGCGAGTAGGGTTGACCTGGGAGGTTGACTTTGACCAGGACTTTGAATTTGACCAGAGTTGACTTGGTTGTCTTTCGGGGGTCAGTCAGACTAAGTGTTTCATTGATATTGATAGCTCGGGGAGCTAGTGGAGCAGGAGTTCAGAGAGTGGCTGGGAAGCAGCTAGCAGGATCATCAGCGTGTTCAGCCAGTGCAGGTGAGTTTCCCTTTTGTTTGAATGGGTCTACGGCCTCAATGCCGGCCCAAGTAGTTATGAGTAGAAGACCCGGGGGTTAGCCCTAGGCACAGTATGCTAGTATGATATTCAGGACGAGGTCCAATGATAGCGGGCGGGTGCCCAAGGAATGGTTTATGTGATAGTTTATACTTGTTGTCTGTGTGATACCTGTATATGCCTGGTAGGGAGGTGAGTGTAGGCGAGGTCCCGTATCTCACCAATAGCAGAGTGTGGATGGTGTTCCACGTCTCATTAGCAGCAGATCAGGGGCGAGGCACAAGTTAGGGAAAAAGTGAGTGTGGGCTGGGCCCGTATCTCATTATCAGTAGGAGAATGGACGGGGCTCCATGACTCATCACTAGCAGGATAAGGGCGAGGCCCAGGATAGGCGAGGCCTTTAGACAGGATATGTTAGTATATGTTTAGTTTATGTGTTGTGATATGTTTCTGTGCTATTATATGTTAGTGGGCGAGGCCCTGTCACAGGCGAGGCCTCAGTGAAACAGATATGTATCTGAGCGGGGCTCGAAGCCAGGCGGGGCCGTTGTAGCCGGCGAGGCCCGAGGTAGGGGCGAGGCCCAGGATAGCGGGCGTGGCCCAGTATGTGCAGTATGTGGATATGCTTGGTATGTGGTAGGGTGGGGAACTCACTAAGCTTCGTGCTTACGGTTTTCAGTTTTGGTTTCAGGTACTTCCGGTAGCGGAGGGAAGAGCTCGGGGTGATCGCATGGCACACACAATAGATTAGACAGCCTGGGGATGTTTTACTCTGATAACGAACGTGTGTTTTGGAAACTAATACTATGATTGTGTTTTTAATCGATAATTTTGCTTTAAGTAATGTTTTATTAAAAGAAATTTTTAGTCTTGAATTTTGGGACGTTACAAGTTCGTATCAGAGCCTTGGTTTGAGGGATTCGGGCATACTCTCGGGTGTACCTGAACTCAAACTAAGGGGTCGGATAAAAAGTTTTCAAAATGAAAAGACGGTTTTGTAAAAGAGAGTTTTGGGAAAGAAAACAGTTTTAGAAAAGCAAAAATAATTCAGAAAGAAAAGAACTTTGAAAAGATAAAAAGGGTGTGGTGCATGCAATTAGTCGAGCTCAAGTAAGTACCCCAAAATACCCATACAAGTTTATGTTATGATTATCAGTTAGTAGAACAACATGCTAGATTAGGACTAAGGATCTAAGGAGGATGCCTTATGTGCATGTCTATTATATGTGCTTTGAGCTGCATGTTAGTGCTGATTAGACAGTAGTAGGATAGCCTGTTTAGGTTATGCCTGAGTCTATGAGTTGTGTTGCATGTTAGTTCCGATTCTTGATATGTGGATATGATTGCTTGAGTATGTTGTGGTTAGATTTTCCCCTTGTATGAATGTTGCTTGCTTCGTGCAATATGGGATTCCGAGTGATGGGAGTTAGTCATTAGGTGGATACGTCACGTCATATGTGATCAGGGTTGAATAATCTCAGAGTGCTGGATTTGGCCCTATTTCGCAGCTCTTGTTTGGGTCCAACCGTTGTAGGGACGAGTCTTTTACTCGAAGGATTATCTGAGCCTCGTCACATGTGATGGTATCCAGGTGATGGCTAATTGGCATCACAAGGAGACCTTCAGCAGTTGAGGACTGGTTTGAGTTGAGTCAGATGTTTCCCTAGGGCAAGCCTAGGATGAGATAGTGCTGGGAGAAGTGGTAGTGGATAAGGGACCTGGTGGAGTCAAAGAAATTCCTGAGGAAAGTACGAATAGATGTGGAAGGTAGTATGGGCCCGTACTACTGAAATCAGAGGATCCATACTCGATTCGGGAAGGGCCGAGACAAAACCAGGAACCTGGTAGGGTGTGCGTTTGGTCTCGCCACAGTGATGCGTATTCTGATAGTGGATGTATTATATTTTCAGCATGGTGACGTTGAGAGAGAGACCAGCGGGCGGATCAGGCGCCGGAGAGGGATCAGGCTCGGGTTCAGGAGCCGAGCAGCTCGAGGAGCGAATGAGGGAGTTGATATCAGCCAAGGTTACGTGCAGTATTCTAGACCAGACTCCTGTGATCTTTGGCACAATCAAGGAGGGTATACTGGAGATTTTGGATGAGAGGCTGGGAGCCTACCGTACCGAGATGATGGCCTTGGTGGGAGCGCGTACCTTGACATTTCGAGAGTTTAGGGCTTGCGGGGCACCAAATTATCATGGGGCTAGGGATCCCATCGCTAGCAGCAGATGGTTGGCTGATGTTTCCAACGCATTCCGTACGAGCCGATGTCCTGAGGAGGATAAGGTCAGACTCGCTTCCTGTCTTCTGAAAGACAGAGCGAGGGATTAGTGGGAGGAGATTGGTCATGCTTTGGGGGATGATGCCACGTTGGACGCGATGACTTGGAGCGATTTCTCGGCCAGGTTCAGGGAGGAGTTTTCACCGATTATTGAGGTGCAGCAGTTGGCGCGGGAGTTTCAGGATTTGACACAGACCACTGAGACTGTGGCGGAGATCACCGCCAAGTTTAGGGAGAGGGCTCTTCTTGTGCCGCAGTATGTCACGGATGAGGAGATGAAGAAGGCCCGATACTATGAGATGTTGAGGGATGATATCAGCAAGTTAGTGAGCAGATCCAGCTGTAAGACGCTGGAAGATATGATTTCTCGGGCTAGAGAGAGGGAAATTGATTTGAAGCAGATCCGGAAGAGGAAGTCGGATGAGGTTCAGGTAGCTGCAGGTTCGGGAAAAAGGTCCAAGGGATCGGATTCAAGATCGAGGGATTATCAGGACCACAGCCGGTGCGGGAAGTGTGGCAGGGCGCACAGGGGCGCGTGCAGGAGTGGTAGCGGTGGTGAGTCTGGGTGTTTCAAGTGCGGTCGGAGTGGTCATTTTAGCACAGATTGTACTGTTACCACTGATGGGTTTTAGCCATAGGAACTTTCCTATGTGCACATGCAAAAACCCTAATGCTTGGATCTAGGCTTTCTAATTAAACATGATTTGAATCCAAGACTTCTAATGACTAATTAGGTATAAGAACAATACTAAATCAGATCTAGAATCATACCTTTGAATCTCTTGTTTGATCTTGTTGTCTTGGAGCTCTAGAGTCATAATTGTCACTCCTCTAATGGCTTACAAACACCAAATAACAAGGAGGATGATTTGAGAGAGAGGAGAGGGGAGGAATTCGGCTAGGGGTTCTCTACTTTAGATCAAGTCCGATTTCCCTTTGCCATAGGGTCTATTTATACTTGTAGACTCCTTAAGGGTTACAGCTTAAACCCTAATTGGATAATCTTCTCTTAAAGCAATCCAAATCCATTCCTTAGATAGACTTGGACGATTTTAAGCTATCCTTAGCTTCTAGAATTCGTCCAACCCCTATCCAATATGGATTTACAGTCTAAAGTTTAACTATCAAACAATTGACAGTTTATACCCTCTTATTTAATTAATCTCTTTAAGTCACCAAATTAATTCTAATTAATTCTATGACTTATATTAATCAAATAACAATATTATTATTATATTATATTATTCCCATAATATATTAATAATATTTATTCTCTCTTAATAAATCATCCTATCAAGTTGCTATGGTGAAGGCAACCCAAAAAGACTATGCACAACCAGGTCAAATACTTGCCTAATATAGTTGCAGCATTAGACACTATTCCAACAGTCTCCCACTTGGATAAGTCTAGTAACTATATGCACAAGTACAATTCGATTTGCAATCGTAGCTCTCAAAGACGCTGTCAAACTCTAATCTAATCAATTTTGTCCTTTAGATAAGGGATCGTACAGTCCTCTGTTAGATATCATGCTGACAATTCTATGGAATGATTATTCAAGCATTTAGGTTTCTCGATCTCTGATTTATTTGACATAGAACTTAATCGAACACATCAATTCAGTTCTGACTGGGCCCGACACATAAGTCAAATCAAATCATCGAGCGGCGGAGATATCGCTTTCACCCTCTTGGGATAAAAGTTACAGATAAACTTCGACTTATATGCATTTACTTATTCATTAATCAACTATACACAACAATGTGTTTTATGACACCGAGTTACTGATGCGTTTTCGCATTATCAATGTACAATCAATTAACAAATAACAAACCATATATTTAGGTTTTAAGACTATATGATATTATCGTCTTGCGATCACCCTTTTATATCATATTCCATAAGGTGATTCCAGCAAGCGCGGGTTTGTTCCAATGCTCAAAACCAGTTCATAAGCACTCATGAACATCGCAGCAATCTTTTGCTATGTCTAATACCATTTAGACAATCTACGCACCGATTCATGACAATCTTCATTCATATCTACTTCCAACATATGAACGATTGTGGACAATTTGAATAATTCGATTATTCTTAATAAACTCAATTATTCTGGAAGTCAAAACATGCAAAATGAAACAATAGTTAAACAATTAACATAAGACAGTAACATTACTTATAAATAAAACTCCTTTATTTAATCATCAAATGTTAATTACATTTATCTATCACACGTGTCTAATACTATCTAATCTATGCTAATATCATCCTTCAGCCCAATACTCCTAGCATGCTGCAAGTGCTTAACCCTGCTCAGTCCCTTCGTAAGCGGATCTTCTGGGTTATCTTCTGATGATATCCTCTTCACTACGAGTTGTCCTTCTTCTACACGATGTCTAATAAAGTGATATTTTCTGTCGATATGTCTAGATCTACCATGATCCCTCGGTTCCTTGGTCAAGGCAACTGCTCCTTCATTATCACAGAAAATCTCCATGGGCTCCTTTATGGCAGGTACAACTCCAAGATCACCAATGAAGTTCTTCAGCCATATTGCCTCCTTCGACGCTTCGCTCGCTGCAATGTACTCTGATTCGCACGTTGAATCAGCTATGGTTTCTTGCTTGGAACTTTTCCAAGTCACTGCTCCTCCATTCAGGGTAAAGACCCAGCCCGACTACGAACGGTAGTTGTCCCTGTCGGTCTGAAAGTTGGCGTCACTATACCCTCGCACCTTCAAGTCATCACTCCCTCCGAGGACTAAGAACCATTCCTTCGTCCTCCGAAGGTACTTAAGGATATTCTTCACCGCAATCCAATGGGCTTTGCCAGGGTTTACTTGATATCTACTAACCATGCTCAAAGCAAAGGCTACATCAGGGCGAGTACAAGTCATAGCGTACATGATTGAGCCAACTGTGGAAGCGTATGGTACTCGGCTCATTTCTGCTATTTCAGCTTCGGTACTCGGACTTTGAGTCTTACTCAACTTGGCATTAATTTGTATCGATAATTCTCCCTTCTTTGAGTTTTCCATACTAAAACGTTTTAGTACCTTCTCTAAGTAAGTGTTCTGACTAAGTCCAATTAGTCTCTTACTTCTTTCTCTTACTATCCTTATTCCTAAATTGTAAGAAGCCTCTATGAGGTCCTTCATAGCGAAGCACTTCCCGAGCCAGGACTTAACTTCCTGCAAAGTCGGGATGTCGTTTCGTATGAGTAATATGTCATCGACATGTAAACATCCTCAGCCAACTTTCCGTTAAGGAAAGCGGTCTTGACATCCATTTGCCAAATCTCATAATCATGAAATGCGGCAATTGCTAGCATCACTCTAATAGATTTTATCTTCGCAACTGGTGAGAAGGTCTCATCATAGTCAACTCCGGGAGTTTGAGTAAAGCCCTTCGCGACCAATCGCGCTTTATATGTGTGCACGTTTCCATCCACGTCGGTCTTCTTCTTGAAGATCCATTTTCACCCAACGGTCTTACGTCCGGGCACATTATCAACCAAATTCCAAACTTGGTTATCATACATGGATTGGATCTCGCTATCCATTGCCTCTTTCCTTTTTGCAGACTCCGGGCCTGCCATGGCTTCCTTATAGCTATTAGGTTCATCAAGATTTATTAGTGTACCATCACTAATATACGTGTCCCCTTCGGTAGTAATATGAAAACCATAGAACTGGGGTTGAACTCTAACTCTATCGGAACGTCTAAGAGGTAAGGATTCATCAATCGGTTCAACCGGAGTTTCCTCCTCGGGTTGAGTGCCAGCGGTAAAGGTTCCTTCATCTATCAACTCTCGAATCTCTTCAAGTTCGATTTGCCTCCCACTGTCTCCTTGGCTTATGAGTTCTCGCTCTCGAAAAACTCCTCTCCTCGCAACGAAGACAACATTGTCCTTCGGTCTATAGAAGAGATATCCAAAGGATTTCTGCGGGTAGCCGATGAAATTACATCACTCACTTCGAGGTTCGAGCTTGTCGTGAGTATCTCGTCTTACGAAGACCTCACAACCTCAAACCTGGATATGTGCTAACGAGGGAGCTTTCCCTGTCCACATCTCGTGAGGTGTTTTGGCAACCTTCTTAGTAGAGACTCGGTTAAGGATATGGGTGGCAGTCTCTAAGGCATACCCCCAAAAAGAGATTGGTAGTGAAGCACGACTCATCATAGAGCGAACCATATCTAATAAGGTTCGATTACGCCTTTCTGCCACACCATTCAACTGCGGTGTCCTAGGAGGCGTCAATTGTGAAACTATTCCACACTCCTTGAGATAATCGTGGAATTCAAGACTTAGGTACTCTCCTCCTCGATCGGATCGAAGCATCTTGATTTTCCTGCCCAATTGATTCTCCACTTCATTCTTGAACTCTTTGAACTTTTCAAAGGTTTCTAACTTTTGCTTGATTAAATAGATATACCCATACCTACTATAGTCATCGGTAAAAGTCACGTAGAATCGGTTCCCATCCTTCGTGTTTGATCTAAACGGTCTACATACATCGGTATGTATTAGGTCCAATAGACCCTCACCCCTTTCACACGTGCTCGTGAAGGGTGATTTAGTCATCTTTCCAAGCAAACAAGACTCGCACGTGTCATCTTCCCTAAGGTCGAATGACTCCAACACTCTATCCTTTTGGAGTTGGGCTATGCGTTTCTTGTTGACATGTCCAAGACGACAATGCCACAAGGATGCTTTATCCATACTAGTGGAAGAATCTATGTTTAAAACATCATTTCCTAAGTTATCAACAATCATAACAGTTTCATAAATTCCATTACATGGTATAGCTTCAAAGTAAAAAACACCATTTAGATAAGCCAAAATAGAACCATTCTCATTATTAAAAGAAAATCTAAAACCTTGTCTAAATAAACCATGAAATGAAATGATGTTTCTAGCCATTTCTGGCGAATAGCAACAATTGTTCAAATCTAAACATAAATTATTCCTAAGCACTAAAGAATACACTCCAATCTTGGTTACAGGCGACGATCTTCTGTTTCCCATGATTAGATTGATCCTTCCTTGCTCCACATCCCTACTTCTTCTTATTCCCTGCACATTAGAACAAATGTGATAACCACAACCAGTATCAAGAACCCAAGAAATAGCGTGATTAGAATCGTTAGATTTAATTGTGTATATACCTGCGAAAGACGACTTGATCTTTCCTTCCTTAATGGCTTGCTGGTACTCTGGGCAGCTTCTCTTCCAATGTCCTATCTTATGGCAGTGGTGGCACTCTGCCTCCTTTGGGTTAGGGCATGGCTTAGCAGGATCACCTATTCGATGTGCCGGTAAACCACACACGCTCCATCGAACTATGATAAACAATGAATCACCCTTTGCCACTTTTGCTTAGAACCAATTAGTGTGCCGGTAAACCACACACGCTCCACTAACTTCTTAGCAAGGGTGCAAAGTGTAATTTCATGGGATTGCATCAATTCACTTTTCCTAAAGTAACTAAGATTGGGAAATTTGAAAATATGTGTAGTTACTTTGTATATTATACTTTTAATGAGAGGATGAGGTTGCCCTATCCTACCCGTTCGGCTAACGACCCTCCACCGATCAAGCAAGCGGTGGGTGTGAGTGTACACCCATTAAACGCCATTTTATAGGCCGCAACCTTATACCCACCTTATAGATCGGCTTCGTGAATGAGGCCTACTAACGGTAAGACTAGCATTTTAGTTATATATATATATATATATATACATATTATTCTTGTAATATTATATTAGTATAGGGTTGTATTTTAAACTTTTTAAAATCTAGGGTTTGCAATTTAAATTGTCTAAATTAAAACTTTTAATCACAAAATATAAATTTCAAAACTTTAGGACAAGTTTTAAACATTTAAAACATGGAGGATCAAATAACAAATAATTTTAATTAACAATTAATTTCCTAATTATCTATATTTGATTTATTCAAGATTTCTTGTAAGATAATTACCAAATAAATCAAAATAATTAATCAATTATCATATAAGGAAATTAAATATTTTATTAGTTGATAAATATCTTTAATTAGATCAAGATTATAGTCATATATATATCAAAAAATCGTATTAGGGTTGATCTAATATGATTAAGGTAAGTTTCCTTAAGATAATCATGAAGAAATCCCGAATCTGGCCATTCCTGACGCTTGGACTCGCCGAGTGCACCAAGTGACTCGCCGAGTCAGGCCAACTCGCCGAGTCCACTATGGAACTCGTCGAGTCCATGACTCAGAAACACAAAAATCGAATTTTGCAGTTAAGTTTCAAACAAATAAGCAACAATTTAATGAAAACCAAGCTAGGCTCTGATACCACTGATGAGTTTTAGCCATAAGAACTTTCCTATGTGCGCATGCAAAAACCCTAATGCTTGGATCTAGGCTTTCTAATTAAACATGATTTGAATCCAAGACTTCTAATGACTAATTAGGTATAAGAACAATACTAAATCAGATCTAGAATCATACCTTTGAATCTCTTGTTTGATCTTGTTGTCTTGGAGCTCTAGAGTCATAATTGTCACTCCTCTAATGGCTTACAAACACCAAATAACAAGGAGGATGATTTGAGAGAGAGGAGAGGGGAGGAATTCGGCTAGGGGTTCTCTACTTTAGATCAAGTCCGATTTCCCTTTGCCATATGGTCTATTTATACTTGTAGACTCCTTAAGGGTTACAGCTTAAACCCTAATTGGATAATCTTCTCTTAAAGCAATCCAAATCCATTCCTTAGATAGACTTGGACGATTTTAAGCTATCCTTAGCTTCTAGAATTCGTCCAACCCCTATCCAATATGGATTTACAGTCTAAAGTTTAACTATCAAACAATTGACAGTTTATACCCTCTTATTTAATTAATCTCTTTAAGTCACCAAATTAATTCTAATTAATTCTATGACTTATATTAATCAAATAACAATATTATTATTCTATTATATTATTCCCATAATATATTAATAATATTTATTCTCTCTTAATAAATCATCCTATGAAGTTGCTATGGTGAAGGCAACCCAAAAGGACTATGCACAACCGGGTCAAATACTTGCCTAATATAGTTGCAGCCTTAGACACTATTCCAACAACCACCACTCATGGATCAGATTTGATATGTTTTCACTGCAACCAGCGGGGCCACAAGAAGGCCCAGTGCCCCAGTTTGTTTTCAGCAGGACGGGTGATGGCACCTGCCCCTGCAACTTTGAGGATCACAATCGGCCGTCAGGGCTATGCAGAGTCGCCTACGGTAGGAATCAGGGCTTTTCAGATGACTACCTTGGAGGCGCGATCAACACCGGACGTTGCAGGTATGCGATTTCCATTTTTAGTTCTTTTATTTGTGCATGATTATATTGTTATGGTTCTGCATCATCATCGGTTTGAGTATTTTATTTTTGAGCGGTTGATTGTGATCGAGTTATATGCCATCTGCATACCTTGGATATTTGAATGGTAGTTAGGAGATATGCTCTATTGGAGAAGGTTTCATAGGATGCAGTAACTGTAGCATGCTTGGGAGAGACTTGGTACGTCTCGCTAGTTCGAAGTAGCATAGTTTTGGAGATGGATTGGTTAGACCCATGGCTATGGTAAGCCTGGGTTCCTCAGCAGCTTGATTATGGAATGGTAGTAAGGATTGAGATTTCTTTTGAGTATTGAGCAGCAAGGGGTGAGCAGGATCGAAGTGGGGGAGAATCCTCCGAGTGTGCAAAGGTAGGAGCACGCAGACCCAAAATGAGTGCGCGACCTCCGAGAAGGAAAAGAAGTAGTTCAACATTTGATGGATTGGAGGATCGCCTGTAGGACTCGAGTGAGTCAGAAGGAGGATCTTGAGAACTAATAGCATGGGGTGCTTTCGTATTAGCAGTCAGTGGTGGAAAGTGTTGTAAGACTACGAGGCAGCCGTAGCATTCACTAGCAGTCAGTGATGGAAGGTGATGTAAGACTGCGGGTAAGCCGTAACATTCCATAGTAGCTTCGTTGGCGGAGATGGGGTGAGGCCCTTATCTCCTAGTGATCCGATAGGGATCAGGAATGGGTGGTGGATGAGAATGATAGGGAGTTTGCCTATATAGCCCTAGAGAGGTGAGACATTGGGAGAGGCCGCTCCAGGATATAGTTGGGTGAGACCCGTGGGCGAGGCCCGTATGAGATTAGCAGTGTAGGTGAGACCTAAGAGCAGGGTGATGTGCACAAAAGCACCCACTAATTTTAATATTTATAACCTAACAAACTTAGACTATCTATGCACTTATAGGCAGTGTACCTAGTCAGATTACAGTATAGCTTAGGTAAGTCGGGTGTCGATCACAGGGAACGGTGGATTAATTTAATATATTTGATTATAGGTTACAGGTTACACGAAAATAATAAATAATATGGTTTAATAAATCAATTAACAACTCTCGATAAACTAACAGGAAAGCACATCTCTTCAGGTACTTGAGTTTAGATAAATTACACCTTAAAACATAGACAATTGCATACACAAATTCATTTATTCAATGTTCACCGATTCCTAAAATGATTAGATTCGCGTTCACTATAACTAATCCTTTAGCAAACAAGTCAATTTAAACAGTGATCAGTTGATTAAACTAACATGCTTCCTAGTGTTCAGTTCGTATCAAGCAAGACTTGTAAATATAGTTAATCAATGTAGACATTTAATCAACCTCTTGTTGATGGTCATCAAACAAGGCTCACACATTAACTTACTTATTCTCAAGTTAATTCTAGTTTCACATTCGTTATTTCTAGTCTTATAATCTCGATGGTCATCAAAAATCATAAGAGACAAGCAAATCAAGCAGATGTTAAAGCAACTCAATTCACTTAACAATTAACAGAAAATAATCATCATTAACACATGAGGATCTTTTAACAAGCTTGGCAAGATAAATTAAACACAAATAAACTATTTAATATAGCAATTAGTCTAATGATCAAAGCTTCATTCAATCATAAACACAAAGTAAAAGGTTTTTACACCTGAATCAGAAACTAAATACAGAAAAGTACCACAATAGAATGCTAAACATGGTCACGTTAGCAAACCATATGATAATCAACATGTATCCGCTCTCCAATCCTTCCGATCTCCGCTTCCGTTAGCTTAACGGCCTTCCGGCCGCCTTCTAGACCCTCAAAACGGCTTAACATAAGTTAATTGTCGACTAAATTAGGTTAGAAATCGAATCCCCCTCCCTGGTTAGCTAAAAATCGATATTTATAATCTTTGTGGCCGACCTAAGTACGCAGGGCGTACTTAGAATTACGCAGCGCGTACTCAAGATAATCACGCGATCAAGTTTATCCGGTGCAAAGGTGTACGCGGCGCGTACTATTTCCTTACGCGGGGCGTACTCACTTTTTCAGCAATTTTGATTTCTTTTAGCTTCTAAGTCCGGCTTCCGCTTTAGTTTTTTCTTTTGTGGTTCATCGGCAACGAATAGCTGCAAAACATAATTCAAAGCATTATGAGTACTTTTTAGTTCTAAAATAGAATAAATAAGGCCAAAATATTAAGATAAAGTGTATAAAAATATATATGAAAATACACATATCACAGGGTTGCTAAGTAATATGGTTGGGTGAGACCCGTGGGCGAGGCCTGAGCGAGAGTGGTTAGACAAGTAGGACTAGAAGGTTAGAGGCGGGTGGGACCCGTGGGTGAGGACCGTGAGTTTTAGCAGCACAGGTGGGACCTGGTAAGGACCTTAGTGTTAAGATAGGGGATCGGGGATCCCAGGATTGTAGTGCCTGAATGGCAAAATAGATTGAGCAGTTATAGGTGGTCGAAGTTTCTTCGAAAGTCGCTGGGAGCGACTAGGAGTTGTGTTGGGACTGGCGGCCGGTGGGATCCGGTAATCCAGATATTGGTAGGACGGTAGGGACCAGGGTGGTCTCAGTTCATCCGGAAGCCTGATAGGGAATGGCAGAAAATTTTCAGTCAATAGCAGTGCGGGTAAGCAGACTATGGAGGAATTCAGTTAGTTGATCGTGGGGTGCTCGACACCAAAGTATAATAGAAAGAATTTTCCAGTGGATACTGGCGATAATGACCCGTACTGGAAGTAGCGGGAATATTGGATTTGGTGAAGATAGGGTCTTTATAGTGACAGAGAAAATAGCTGGTTATGAAGCATCGCCTTGGGAAGGCAAGGAAATCGCGTAAGGAAAGAAGGGGTAAACCCCTATAGCTTCAGTGCAGTACTCGGTGAGTACTAGAAGGATTGTCCGTTGAGTAAGTTGTGTTCCAGGATGTTCAGGGTCAGGGTGACCCAAGACTATTATCCACAAGGATTGATGTTAGTCAAAATGATCGGGCGGAAGACCAGCGAAGGTAGGAAGCTGGTGTTGGAATGATTAGTTGGGTATTGAAAGCAGATCGCAGGCGGTGAGCCATAGAAAACTTCGAGGACGGAGTTTAGTTTAAGTGGGGGAGATTTGTAACACCCAAAGTCAGAAAGGCCAAGAAAGGAAAGGAAACCCTAAATTTAAGGGACGACTCGGCGAGTCCAGGGAGGAACTCGGCGATTCCAAGCGGGATCCGGGTCGAGGAGTAAGTGACCGACTCGGCGAGTCGGCCAAGGAGACTCAGCAAGTCTGGTCTAAATGAGGAAAACCCTAATTCCGGGGGTTGTATCCTATATAAAGGGTGTTATGTCCCTCCCTCAGCCTCCACATCATCTTAGAGAACCTGTAAACCCTAGATTTCATGCGAGCTTCCATCATTTGAGAGAAATAGCCTTGGAGGAAGGAAGTTTTGGAAAGGAACTTGAAGATCAAGAAGGTTGCTTCAAAGGAGAGGTGTAGATCTGAGATCTACTTCAGTTTGTGTTCATCTTGGAGGTAATAAGCTGCCATTTTCCCTCCTTTGCATCTAGATCTATTTTGTTATGAGATTTGGGGGTTTTATGGTTAATAGAGACCCAATTCGAGTTTGGGGGGCTTAGATATGTTGTTGCCACTTCAGATCTTGTGTTGGGATGGTCCAATATGTCATAAAACATCAGAAGATGAGTAGTTGGTGAAGCCCTTTTGTCCTTTAACCAAACCCTAGTGTGTTTTGAGCCTAGATCTCTTTAGTTATACATAAAGTTTGCAACTTTACGTGGGGATTGAGCTTTGGAAGTATGGATCTATGTTTTGGAGTCCATGCATGACTCAAAATTCCTCTACATGTATGTAGATCTGAATGGACTCGACGAGTCCTTTGAGTGGACTCGGCGAATAGCATGAAGATTAGGAGGAACTCGACGAGCGGGATGAACAACTCGTCGAGTCGGATGAAGTTGGGCAGGAACTCGGCGAGTTTGAAGAAAAAACTCGGTGAGTCTGTTCTTAGACTCGGCGAGTCAAGTCGCGAAACCCCAAACCCTTCGAGTTGAGACTCGAATCAGTGAGTTGAATGGAGACTCGGTGAGTTGGACAGGTCAGGACTCGGAAATCGGTAGACTCGGCGAGCCGAGTCGCGAATGGAAGGACTCTGAGCTTATGAACTCGACGATTTGGTAGGCCGACTCGGCGAGTAGGGTTGACCTGGGAGGTTGACTTTGACCAGAACTTTGACTTTGACCAGAGTTGACTTGGTTGTCTTTCGGGGGTCAGTCAGAGTAAGTGTTGCATTGATATTGATAGCTTGGGGAGCTAGTGGAGCAGGAGTTCAGAGAGTGGCCGGGCAGCAGCTAGCGGGATCATCAGCGTGTTCAGCCAGTGCAGGTGAGTTTCCCTTTTGTGTGAATGGGTCTACATCCTCAATGCCAGCCCATGTAGTTATGAGTAGAAGACCCGAAGGTTAGCCCTAGGCACAGTATGCTAGTATGATATTCAGGACGAGGTCCAATAATAGCGGGCGGGTGCCCAAGGAATGGTTTATGTGATAGTTTATACTTGTTGTCTGTGTGATACCTGTATATGCCTGGTAGGGAGGTGAGTGTGGGCGAGGTCCCGTATCTCACCAATAGCAGAGTGTGGATGGTGTTCCACGTCTCATTAGCAGCAGATCAGGGGCGAGGCCTAAGTTAGGGAAAGAGTGAGTGTGGGTTGGGCCCGTATCTCACTATCAGTAGGAGCATGGACGGGGCTCCATGACTCATTAGTAGCAGGATAAGGGCGAGGCCCAGGATAGGCGAGGCCTTTAGACAGGATCTGTTAGTATGTGTTTAGCTTATGTGTTGTGATATGTTTATGTGGTACTATATGTTAGTGGGCGAGGCCCTGTGACAGGCGAGGCCTGAGTGAAACAGATCTGTATTCGAGCGGGGCTCGAAGCCAGGCGGGGCCGTTGTAGCGGGCGAGGCCCGATGTAGGGGCGAGGCCCAGGATAGTGGGCATGACCCAATATGTGCAGTATGTGGATATGCTTGGTATGTGGTAGGGTGGGGAACTCACTAAGCTTCGTGCTTACGGTTTTCAGTTTTGGTGTTAGGTACTTCCGGTAGCGGAGGGAAGAGCTTGAGGTGATCGCATGGCACACACCATAGATTAGACAGCCTGGGTATATTTTACTCTGATTACGAACATGTGTTTTGGAAACTAATAATTTGATTGTGTTTTTAATCGATAATTTTGCTTTAAGTAATGTTTTATTAAAAGAAATTTTTAGTCTTGAATTTTGGGACGTTACAATACGAGTTCAACACATAGCCGGTGATGACCAACTTTTTGATGCTCTAACCAAACCTCTTCCATGACCACGCTTTCATTATCTCCTATCCAAGATTGGTCTTCGCACAGGATCGTCCACTTGCGGAGGAATATTAAGATATAACCTGGTCACATCTATCACCTAATATTTAACACACATGTGTATTACTATGTAAATATTATTCCCATATATATCTCTCATAGTTAGTTGTATTACTGTTATATAAACCCAAGATATATTTATTGGGTTTTATACAAACAATCCTATGTGTGCATGCAACCCTAATTTGATCTATGTTTTCACTATTAGACATACAACTTTATGAACACAAAAAGAAACCTAGCATGCATCTATAATTTTTGAAATTCACAAATAAGAATAGAATACATACCTTTTTTTGCTATATAGTAATAACAACTAGTACCTTGAATTTCCCTAGCTTTTGAAAGCAAGTACCACAAGTGTAGTACCTCTAATGGCTCACAAACACACTTGAGTGAGATGATGAATATGAGAGAGAGAGGAAGGAGAGTAACAAGCTCCAAAATTCGTCTCTACTAGGGTTTCTCCAAGGGTGGACAACTTCTAGTGCCTTAGGGGTCTATTTATATTTGAGGCCAACTAGGGTTTCAGGGTGGAAACCCTAATCCCTTAGCTTAGGGCCTAAGCAAGTCCATGGACTCCTTATCCTTTAGTCTTGGACGAAAACTCCTAGAGACTTCTAGGATTTTCGGCCCTTGTCTAATAAGGTGATCCATCGGTCTAAGCCTCAACTATTAAATAATTACAAAACAGCCCCTGCACTTTTAATCAGTTCCTTTAATCCCAAAATTAATTCAAAATTAATTTCTGATTAAATACTAATTAATAATATGATTCCAAATTAATATATTATTCATATAATATATTAAAAAAATCATATTTATACCCTAATTTATTATTCTTAACAATAAATCAGCCTCTCTCCTCAATAGTCATCATGTCTAGTCACCAGTGTGAAGACAACCCAAAAGGATCATGCTACAACCGAGTCAAGTACATACCAAATATAGTTATGGTCTTAGACACTAATCCAACAGTATGCACTTGTAATCTATCAAACAATATAATACATAAACAATCTTCACAATATCTCTTTTGACTCTATTTCCTTTTAGCAAGATCGTCATGAAAAAAAGACCTATGGGATTTTCTTATTTTTTGTGAGAATATTCTGGATTTTTGCTTTGGTGATTTTAATGCAGTTAGAGATGCAGGAGAACGATTGGGTACGACTTTTTGTCCTTATTCTTCTAATGATTTTAATTCTTTCATTAATGATTCTTCTTTAGTGGATGTTCAAATGGGAGGTTTTGCTTTCACTAGATCAAATGTGCATGGTACAAAAACGACAAAGTTGGAAGAGATTATAGAGTTAATTCCTAATGGCGTTGGAGTTAAAATGGTCGAATCATAGGCCTATTTTGCTTCATAATTCCGTTAGAGATTTTGGCCCTTCTCATTTTAAATTTTATAATTTGTGGTCTTCTTGAGAAGGTTTCAATGACATTATGACTCAAGTTTGGAACGACTTGGATAGTTCGGTTGGTTGCGCTTTCTCTCGGTTTAAAGATAAACTGAAGAATGATAAATTCAAACTTCGTTCTTGGGTGGTGGAGGAGAAAGAAAAAAGAAAAGGACAAAAGAATAAGGTTGTTAATCGTTTATTCCAAATTGATAAAGAGATTGATGGTGGAGTTTTCCAGAATACTTTTTCTGAAGATGCCAGGTCCTGACCGGTTCAATTTTTGTTTTATTAAACACTTTTGGGGTATTCTTAAGGGTGATGTGTTTGATTTTTGAGAGATTTTTGTGCCAGAAAGTTCATCCATCTTCGTTTATAACTTTAATTCCTACGGTGAAAGATCTTACCCTAGTTAGAGATTTTTGTCCAATTAGTCTCATTGGAGTTATTTATAAAATAATTGCTAAAGCTCTTGCAAATCGTATTGCTAAGGTGGTGGGTTCTTTAGTTGGTATGGAATATTCTGCCTTCATTAAAGGTAGACAAAGTTTAGACGGCCCGTTAATAATTAATGTAGTGGTAGCTTGCTGTAAAAAACAAAAGAAGAAAGTCATGATTTTAAAAGTTGATTTTGAAAAAGTGTTCTACTCCATGTCTTGGGATTTTTTTATCAAGATTATGCAATTTATGGGGTTTGGCCTCAATTGGGTTTCTTGGGTTAAGGCTTGTCTTATCTCCTCTAAGTCTTCAGTTTTGGTTAATGGAAGCCCTATTGCAAAATTTTCTTTGGAGTGGGGTCTTAGGCAAGGAGATCCTATGTCCTCTTTTCTCTTTCTTCTTGTCATGGAGGCTTTGAATGTTGCGATGTCTGATGCGGTGGAGTTGAACATTTTTAAGCCTTTAAAAGTGGGAGGTAATAAAATCATGTTGCGTCATCTTCTTTATGCTGATGATGCAATTTTTATAGGTAAGTGGTCTATACAAAATGTGGAGAATTTTGTGTTAATTCTGAAATGTTTTATGAAGTTTCGGGTCTCCAGATTAATTTTCACAAGTCGAAATTTTTTGGAGTGGGAGTTTCGGCTAATGTGGTTCTCAGTTTTGCTAGTTTATCTGGGTGTGAGGTGGTTTTCTTTCCATTCAAATATCTTGATGTCCCGGTAGACTTGAATATGTTTCTTATTAAAAATTGGCAGCCTATTTTGACAAGTTTTGTTTGAAGTTGAATGGCTGGAAAGATTCATAGGGGTGCTTAAATGAAAGTATCGATACGATTGAATGGCATCAGGATTAGTTACTAATTCTGGTGTCGATAATTCCTTATCCAAACAAAAAAAACGAAACTAATGCTTAAATGAAAATATCGATATGATTGAATTTTCATGTTAGTATATTACACATTTCAAACATTCGAGAAATCAAGGTATCTTAAAGATTGAACCCATCAACTCGTTTGAATATCTGAAGATAATACACACATTAGTTTTACAATCATCTAAAATAAAATAACTTGACACTAATTATAAAGCCGTGTGTCCCTATCCATTCTTGATCGTGTAAAAGCCAAGTCCCAAGCTCTTTGAAGTACGACTATACTTCACGATCATATAGGTGATTCTTTTATTCATGTACCTGTATACATTTTATCAAAAGAATCATTAAGAAATCAAATTCATCCTGGTCTCTACAGGTTCAAACACACGTACCTTGGGATGTTTTAATGTGTGTTTCAATTCATATAAATAAGCTTTCCTCATTGAATTCAACCTCTAACATTGTATTAGAGGGGAATTGGGTGTCTCATTCATAAGAATTTTTAAGGACTTTAAGCCCATCCATATAACAGACTTGTGCACTAAGTCTCGCGCCAAACTCTTTGTGAGATGGTCCGCCAAATTTTGTTGTGATTTTACAAACTCAATCAAAATCACACCATCCATGATTAGATTTCTAATCATCCCATGTCTAACATCAATGTGTCTCGATTTACCATTATAAACTTGACTATAAGCTTTACTCAAAGTAGAAACACTATCACATCGGATAGATAATGGCGAAATCAGTTTCCTCCACAATGGAATCTCATAAATCAAATTCTTTAACCATTCTACTTCCTTGCTTGCAGCAGCCAATGCAATAAACTCATATTCCATTGTTGAACTTGTTATACAAGATTGCTTTTTAGATGCCCATGAGATAGCACCTCCACCAAGCAAGAATACCCAACCAGTTGTAGAAGAGTGATCTTCTCTATTGGATATATGTAGCACCTGGTTCCTGGTACATATGACCTATCTAAGTAAGTTACATTTTTAGCCTTGGACTCGGCGAGTTGTAGGCCCGACTCGCCGAGTAGAGCCGGGATATTGAGCACGCTTAAGTTGGCGACTCGGTGAGTCCATATTCTGGACCCGGCGAGTCCCCGCTGTGTGGATGAAACCCTAATTTCAAGGGTTTGCACCCTATTTAAAGCAACCTTATGCGCCCCAAGCCCGACTCCTTCACCCTCAGAGCTCCTTATATCGACCTAACCCCTTTTCTAGTGAGATTGAAGTGTTTTGGTGTGATTTCTTGAAGATTTTGAGAGAAGAAGGAGAGTAGATCAAGAGGAGAAGAAGGAGGCCCGATATCTTGGTGATATTTCAGAGATTCATTGTGGTATAACTCAGTTTCCTTCTGTTTTTATGCTTAAAGTCCCTTAGGGCACCATTAAAGTCCTTCTTGAACCATTTCCAAGCTTGGTTGTGGATTAGGGGTTGTAATGAGCTGATTAACCTCTAGATCTAGGTAGGGTTGAGCTCTAGAAGCTCAGATCCATGGCCTTTATGGGAGTAAAGTGCTTGAATGTCTTAGCTCTACCATGTTAGGCTTTATTAAGCCTTAAATCCCCATCCTATGCATGTATACATGTAAAGTTGGAAATTTTACATGTAAAACCTACCCTAAGAGCCCAGATCTATGTATGGTATGAGCTAGATTCAAGCAGAATCGAGTATATAGTAATTGCATGTGAATGACTCGGCTAGTCTTCATCGGACTCAGCGAGTTGAGCCGCGAGTCCCCAAGTTTTCCCCTTTTCGTGTTTGCTGAGTGGAGTTGTGAGTCGTGGGTGGAATTAATGAGTCGAAAACCAGACCCATCCATGGAGGAACTCGGCGAGTCAATGCCCTGACTCGGCGAGTCCAAGGCAATCTTCTTACGTCAAGAACAGGCTCGACGAGTTGTTCATACAGCTCGGCGAGTCTCAGCATAGAGTGTTCATCGAATGAAGATGAACTCGGTGAGTTGTTCATGCAACTCGGCGAGTAGGATGAAGGACTTTTGGACATCAGTTAGAAGGAGAACTTGTCGAGTCAATGCCTAACTCGACGAGTAGAGTCGGATTGAGGAAAATCGAATGGGTAGGGACTCGACGAGTTGGCAAGCCAACTCGGCGAGTCGGGTCAACTAGAAGTTGACTTTGACTTGTACTTTGACCTTGTCAAGGGTAAAATGGCCATTTTACCCTAAGTACAGCTAGCAGTATTTGACTGAATGTTTTGTGGGAATTACAGCCGAAGGACTTCCAGAACAGTAGCAGCAGCAGTAGACACTCAGTTCCCGCTCAAATCAGCAGCTACTTTAAGGTGAGTTACCTTCCAGTAGCAGTGGGTCTACGGCCACAATGCCGGCCCACCAGTAGGAGTTGTATGTTAGATGATCGTCTTTGTGATGTCATCTAGGTTTGCTACTACCTGATATGTTATATGCTGGCATGATATGTTATATGTGATAGTAGTAGAGTTCGGTTGTTAGGACCGAAAGGTAGGTCAGACTCCCCAGATATGTCTGATAGTATGTGATGATATGTTTATATGCTGGCCTGATATGTTATATGTGATAGTGGTAGTAGGAGGGGAATAGTCCCCAAGTTCGGTTGATAGGACCGAAGGGTAGTTCGGACACCCCAGATATGTCCGATAGTATGTTTATGTTATGATATATGTGATAGTAGCAGTAGGGGGTGAAATAGTCCTCGAGGATCGCTTGTTAGGACCGATGGGTAGTCAGCACGCCAGAATGGCTTGACACGGGTAAGACGACACCCCAGAATGGCCGCACGGGTAGTCGGCACCCCAGAATGGCCGCACCGGGTAGTCAGGCACCCCAGAATAGCCTGGCAGTATGTATGTTATGTGATCGTATGGTATGTGGTACGATGGGGGAACTCACTAAGCTTCGTGCTTACAGTTTACAATTTTGGTTTTAGGTATCTCTTCATCGAAGGGGAAGGAGCTGGCACGGTAGCGGCACATCATACACACACACACACACTGTTTCCGCATTCATGGGATTGTTCTGGGATTCATGGGATTGTTATGGAATTGTTCTGGGATTGTTCTAGGATTCATGGGATTGTTCTGGGAACTCACTAAGCTTCGTGCTTACAGTTTACAGTTTTGGTTTCAGGTATCTCTTCGTCGAAGGGGAAGGAGCTGGTGCGGTAGCGGCACATCATACACACACACACACACTTTTTTTCTGCGTTCATGGGATTGTTCTGGGATTCATACTCTTATATTTTGATAGTTTACATGTTTTGGTTTCCAGACATAGTATATGTTTATGAAATGGTTTGATCGAACAATGTTTATTTGCAAATGATTTTACTAAATATTAATTGAAAAATGAAATTTTTGGACGTGAAAAATGGGTCGTTACAATATCCAACTTGCATCAGAATATCCTTCCAAGACCGAAGGAAATCCTGAATAACACAAACAATAATCCTTGGTTCCTTTCAAATACTTGAAAACACGATGAACCGCTTGCCAATGTTGAGTACTAAGATTATGAGTAAATCTACTCAATCTTCCCACTGCGAAAGCTATATCTGGACGAGTGCTAGTCATAACATACATCAAAGAACCAATAGCTTGCGAGTATTCAAGTTGAGAAACTGATATGCCTCTATTAGGCATCAACTTCATGCTTGAATCCATAGGGGTGCTAATAGGTGTACAATCACTGTAATTGAACCGTTTGAGAATTTTCTCAATGTAATGTGACTGTGTAATAGCAAGTCCCTTGTTCACCCGGTTAATCCTTATTCCAAGGATTACATCCGCCTCGCCCATATCCTTCATGGAAAACTTTGAAGAAAATAAATTATTTGTTGCATTAATTTGATTTTGATCAGTTCCAAAAATCAACATATCATCTACATACAAGCAAATGATCACACCAGATCCAGATGAATCAAAACGGCTGTACACACAGTTGTCAAATTGGTTTAAAGAAAAACCATTAGACAAAATAACTTCGTCAAACTTCAAATGCCATTGTTTTAGAGCTTGTTTAAGTCCATACAATGATTTCACAAGTCTACAAACCTTTTGCTCATTTCTAGGCAGAACAAAACCTTCTGGTTGTTTCATATTAACTTCCTCGTCAAGATCACCATTCAAAAAAGTTGTTTTTACATCCATTTGATGAATAACTAGATTGTGAATAGCTGCCAAAGCAAGCAACAATCTAATGGTAGAAATCCATGCTACCGGTGTATACATATCAAAATAATTGATACCAGCTTTTTGTCTAAAACCTTGTATGACCAGATGAGCCTTGAATTTATCAATGGTTCCATCTACCTTCATTTTCTTTTTGAAAGTCCATTCACATCCTAAAGGCTTAGAACCAGGAGGTAAATCAGATAACACCCAAACATTATTCTCCATAATGGATGACATCTCTTCATCAACCACTTCTTTCCAAAACGCAACATCTCGAGACTCCATAGCTTCCTTAAAATTCTTTGGATCAGTATCACGATGAGAGGAATATGAGTATTGTTTCTCCACTTTATCCCTTGAACCTTCAACTAAAAATAGTTGAAAGTCATCACCAAAATTTTTCGCGACTCGACCTCGTTTGCTTTTACAAAGTTGATGTGTTTATGGAATTGAAACAACTTCCTTAACATCTGATTTAGGCACCTCACTTGTGCTTGGAATCAGATCCTTTGTTCTTTGAATTGAAGAATACCGCAGCTCATCAAAAATAGCATCTCGCGATTCTATAATGGGATGAACGGAATATGCCTCATTAGGTTCTATAACATAAAACCTATAAACTTTGGAATGTTCTGCATATCCAATAAATATGCAGTCAATTCCTCTTTCACCAAAAATTTTCTTTTTAGGTTCGGGTAATTTCACAACTGCTCGACATCCCCAAATTTGAAAATAATTCAAATTTGGTGCTTTCTTGTGCCAAAGTTCATAAGGAGTAACTTTGTTCCGTTTATTAGGAACCCGGTTTAGCACATAATTAGCTGTGAGCATAGCTTCACCCCAAAAGCCTTCACTTAAACTCGAAAAAGAAAGCATCGAGTTTACCATTTCTTTTAAAACTCGATTTTTCCGTTTAGCGACACCATTTTGTTGTGGATTGTAAGGAGCTATGGTTTCATGAATGATTCCAACCGATTGAAAGTATTCAGAATCCATGTACTCTCCTCCCCTATCTGTCCTAAGACATTTTATAGAAATACCCAACTGTAATTCGACTTCGGTTTTATATACTTTAAACTTTTCCAAAGCTTCATTTTTGGAATGTAACTAGTATACATAAGAAAACCGACTTGAATCATCAATAAAAGTAACAATGTACTCTTTATTTCCCAAGGAAGGTGTAGCATGAAAATCACATAGATCACTATGAATCAATTCCAACACTTCTGATTTTCTATTCACATTTGGAAACGGTTGTTTCGTGATTTTAGTTAACATACAAGTTTTTCATTTTTCAGAATTAATGTCAAAAGCAGGAATCAATCCGGATTTTAACATTTCAACCATTCTTTTAATATGAACATGACCTAATCTATTATGCCATAACATAGAATTATCAAGATTAGATGCAGAAGTCATACAAGTAGATTTGACATGTGATGCAAAACTATTTATAACATTTAACTTAAAAACATGTTCACAATAATAATCAAATCCCACAAATATTCCACATTTAGACAACACATACTTGTTCGACTCGATCACTTGTTTATAACCCATACAATTCAACAAACCACTAGACACAAGGTTCTTTTTGGAACATACAATACATCAAAAAAATTAATTGTTTTTCCAAAAGTAAACGTAATACTAACAACACCAGTTCCTAAAATTTGCTTTGATCCTTCATTCGCCATGTGTAAGACAGAACCATTATTTACTATGTTCAACTTCGTGAACCACCGTTCATCATTACACACATGATGTGTAGAACAGGTATCAAACCACCATGAATGTGTATTAACCCCTTGTACAAAAGAAACTTTTGGAGTTAGTAGCAAAACATTGAATACTGAACTTACAAGATCAATAGTAATTTGACCTTTGGTTGCAGATTGATCATGAGATCGACTGCCACCACCAGTACCATCTTTTCCACTACCACTTGCACCTTTATTTCCAAGTTTCACCCGACATTCACGTTTCATATGCCCTTTAAGATGACATCTCCAACACACAAGTTCCTTGGAATCCTTGTGTTTTTTGTTGGAATTTTTGTTGTTACCCTCATACTTACGTTTTTTACCCTTGCTCTTGTGATTAGAATTGTCTTCTTTATCACATTCAGCCATATGAACTTGGGGCTGTCCAAAATCAGATTTGCCCTTTCCAGTTCCTTTGTCATTCTCTTGATCACGAAGTCCTTCGATTTTCAAATGACTTCCAAGTTGAATCAAAGTTATCTCTTCCTTTCTATGTTTCAGATGGTGTTTGAAATCTTTCCATGAGGGTGGAAGTTTATCAATCACACTTGAAACAACAAATGATTCATCCATGGACATGTTGTGTTGTTTGAATTGACCATAAATTCATAGGATTTCATTATATTGTTCCATTACTGATCGAGAATCAACCATTTTATAATTGTTGAAATCAGAAACAATGAACTTTTTACTTGAAGCATCTTCTGCAATATATTTTGCTTCAAGTGTGTTCCACAATTCACTTGCAGTTTTAATATTTTGATGAGTGTCAAAGAGGGAATCATACATACCATTCAGAATATGACCAAGGCAGATGTAGTTGTCATTCTCCTATTTGCTTCTCCTTCTGATTTGTTCCAGACTTGCATCTTCAACCTCTTCTAGTTTTGGAGTAGAAATAACATAGACAACTTTCAAAGTGGTCAACCAGAAGTACATCTTCTTTTGCCAACGTCTGAAATCTTGACCTTGAAATTTCTCTAATTTGCCAAACAAAGTATTCATGTCTTTCAATGAATTGCCAGCCATCTTTTCCAGAAAAACGAAAAAAAATATCAAACAAGATTGTTGGGGAAAATCGAAACATGGTTATGGAAATCTAGATAACAAAACAGGAATCGTGTAATCACTTTGCTTGTTTGATATTTCGACCCTATATGCCTTGGGTATCACGAAATCCAAACTTAGGATAATTCCTGATGCAACAATTCTGATTTTAGGCACAAAATCAGAATCAATTTTAGAAGAAGATGAAGAAGGAAGCGTTTCCCGGTTTTCTGTGTTTCAATTGGCGCCGTTTTCTTTGATTTATCCAATCAACGGATAACTGAAAACAGTTTGTATCTTTCAAAAAAGAAAGATTAGTCCTTAAATTTACTGTGTCAAGTCGGATAACTGTGTTTCCCGACTTGACACAGTAGATTAGTGTTCTGTACTAATAATGTTTTAGTAAATACAAGTGTGCACTCCCACACCTCCTAACTTGTATTATAACTAAAACATTATTCTTGAAACACTTGTTAAGTCCATTACACTAAAATATATTTGGTGATAAAATCACCAACAGATTCATGGTCAATAAGCAGGTTTTGTTGTGAATGATCATTTGACTACAATAGAGGTATGGTCGTCGATAGTGGGTTCCATCTTGAAACTACATGCTAAACATATTATCCATCTTTCCACCTTAGTGAGATCTATTGGAGATGGGATAAATACTATGTTTTGGAAGGAAGTGTGGGTTTGAAGTGTTCCTTTGATCGAGTTATTTCCTAGACTAGTTGCTTTGGATGTTGACTCTAATTGTGTTGTTGCTAATAGGCGTCATGGTAACAACTGCAATTGGTGTTGGAGATATGATATGAGAGGAGGGGCTCAAACTTCTCAATTTTCGGCCATGGTAGAGTTATTAGCTAATGTTCAATTTTGGGATTCTAAAGACTCGTGGGTGTGGAATCCAGCTAATAATGTTGATTTTTTGGTGAAAGTGATGTGTCAGATAATTGATAACTTAATGTTACTGCATGACTTGGGTGAAACTAGATGTAATAGACTGGTGCTGAACAGAGTGAATATTTTTAGTTGGAGAACTATGCTAAATCGCCTTCCTACTAAATATAATCTTATTTCTAGAGGTATTGATGTTCCTTGTTCACTTTGTCCTATTTGCATGGATCAAGTGAAGAGTGTTAATCATCTTTTTTTGAAGTGTATGGTTGCTAAAGCTTTGAATCTAAAGATCATTCAGTGGTGAGATCTTGATCTGTCTTCTTTAAATTCTATGAATTCTATGGATGGGATATATTTCTTCTTGGAGTTTGTTCATTTAAATATGAATAAGAGGGATATCTTGAAAGCTATTATCTACACGAATTGGAGGTCTATATGGAACTTCAGAAATAAGTGTGTTCGACTAAATGAGACCTAGGCAAGATAGGTTATTTGATGATATTGTTGCTTTTTCTTTTAATTGGATGGTGGATCGAAAGCATGGCTTAAAAGTTCCATTTTAAACATTATGATGAAATTGTTTCGTTTTGCCTTTAGCCTCTTGCTAAGGCTTTTTTTCTTTTCTTTCCATTCTTTATAAAATTCAGTCGTTCCATAAAAAGATCCACACACTTCTATTGTATTACAATTTTCACTTCGTGGTAATGTGTGTCACATCGGTTTTTAATAAGCAAAACGTTTGTCGGTTGATGAAATTATCTTTGTATTTGTCATTATGATTTATGGATTTTTAGAATAAAAATCACTTTGGGGTTTCAATAATAAGATAGGCCGCTGTAGCACAACTTAAGAAACAATGGCTACGCTAACCAGGTGTCCCGGATTCAAATCATATTTAGCGGCTTTTATTTTTTGTGCAAAGCTCTTTTCTCTCAATAAGCCTTTCTAACATATATTTTTTCTTTTTTAGTTTCTTTAATGGATTTTAATGGATATTGTGCTGAAAAAAATATTATTTATTTATTTTTGTTTTATAGAAACTAGATTATGAACCGCATTAAACGCGGAGAAACGCATATATATATATATATATATATATATATATATATATATATATATATATATATATATATATATATGCAGAATAATTAAAAAAATCAAGGTTATTGGTATTATTGAAATGTATAGAAAATACACTGGAATTGACAAATATATATAGTCGTTGAAGGACCTCTTTGTAAACAATATTTTTTATTAGTTGAACGACCTTACTCGTGACAAAGTAACTTCAAACATTTTTTGCTTGTGACACGGGAAACAACTATATATAATCGATCATGCACGAAAACAAGTCTACGCAAATATAATCTAACATTTGACAATGTACTTTCAAAATACATTGTTATTTTATGGTTGTATTGCGAAATATAATTGTTTATTTTAAAAAAATAGCAACTTATTTATGTTCATTCGAAATAAACCACATAAACCCCGCACAATATTAAATATAAAGAAACTCTAACCATTAAATATAAAAACCGTTATGTTTGCTCGATTTAGATATTGCCCGTGACTCATTGAAAATGTCAAAATACATAATTATCACACAACTTACTTGTTATTATGATACGAATTAAACAATTTAAACACATGAGGATGTCTTTTTTTTCTTTTTAAATTTTATGATAATGATAAAATAATGGAAAAAAGAATGCTTACTTGAAGATATTTGCAGACGTTTGAGTAAGGTCTGTGGTCTTAACTGCTAAGTATGCATATCTTTTACATATAGCTATTAAATGGTTATTCAAGATGAATTAAAAGTTCATTGCTATTTGTTGCCAGTTTAGAAGTATGTTCATACCATTTTTGCATCAGATAAAAACATATAGGTTCTTTTAGTATTATTGCAATCCTAGTTTCATATAAAATTGTTTTTTTCGCATCAGACCAAACTCGGTGTTTTTTTAGCATTATTATCATCCTATATTATACATTCTTGATAGTTTTGAAAAGTTCGTTGCAATTTCTTATTTCTTTTTGAAAGTTCATTGTTATCTCTTGTTGCTTTTAGAAATAAGTTTAAGACAATTTTTTTGTATCAAACTAAATTTGAAGGTTATTTTTGCATTTTTACCATTGTATATGTTCCATTTCATTTTTTTTATTTGAATATAGTTTTTTTAGTTCAAAACCGATACGAATACAAAATACTAACTATGTTAACCGATTCTCTATAATGTATAATTAAAAATCAAGACAGTGTAATAATAATTTATTGATGTTAGTTAAAATGTAATTTGTTTGTGGAAGAGGTTAGTTTTGGGTTATTTGTTTCGGAAGCATAATATGTATTTTGCATTACTGGTGCTTACCTTTTGAATTTAGCATTTGTTACTTTAAAATTGTATTTTGGCTTGACATAACCATGATCATTCCATATTTAATACTTTGCTCTTCTTGCACCTTTACTACATGCTGACTTACATTCATTAAATCAAGATTTAACATTTTTTAAAAACAAATATAGAGAAGAAACTTTTAAACTCAATGAATACACTAAAAGAGACATGAGAGACATGAGACTTGCCTTTTGTGAGATCAATAATACCAAATTGGACCATTTTCTGCAAAATAATTTAAAAACTGAAGAAAACCTGATTGCTCAAAGATCTGATATCATTATTTAACTCATAAGGTGATATATGCCGAAATATTGAAAATTTCAGCCAAAACTATGTTACAAGTCATCAAAGTTGAGAAAAGACCCTTTATAGTTAGATGAGGGTATTAATTTAAAAAACTGTATTTCACTTTTTGTTGGATGTATCTTTTTATAACAAGAACATTATCAGGCCAAACATAATCTGTAAAAACCATCCTAGCCAAATCATAGATCGCTTAATCAACAAAATAGAATACCACAATCGTAGATGGTAATACGATTAGAACATATTTTTCTAAAAGATCAACCAGCAGGGCCGGATTCAGTGCAACATGTGCCGGAAACTGGACGATGGAGTCTTTTGTTCCAAGGGTTTGAGTAAGTGTATATATGGGTTTATTCTCTGTCTACGTTTGAACTATGTTTTTAAGAGAATTCATATGCCATTTGCATGCCGAGAATTATTAGTGGGTAGCTAAAGGTCATTTCTTTAATTGCGGGTTGGGAGTGTGCAGTGTCATCTTGGTTTACGGTCGAGATGGGTTCAGGGGCATTATGCAGAAGGTTTGTGGTCAGGGTTCAGCAGGGTGGTTATCCACCCTCAACAGGTTTTGGTGGGTTCAATCGTTGTGCTCAAATTGACTCATGGGGTCACCAAGGGAAGTGTTTTATTACTGAAGCTTTGCTTTCAGCATCGATTAATTGGACTCAAAGATTTGAGTACGGTATCATTTCACATCATTTGGAGTTATCAGTAGTGTTAGGATTTCTTTAATTTTCATGTATTGTGAATATTTAGCCGAATCTAAGTGGGGGAGAATCGTCTAGGGATTCAGAAATTGGAGCAGTTTTGAAACTGGGATAAGTTTAGCTTCCTTGTCAGGAAGGAAGACAAGATAGTGTGAGTTGGAAGTTCAGAAAACTTGCCAATGATGGGATCACGTTCTCGTAATGTTTGATAGAAGGCCTTAGGGAACCAGGTTGGGGATTCCATGTCACAACTAGGAATTCTGATACGTTGTAAACACTCAACAAAGAATGACATTGTAGCTAAAACATGCATGGTATTTATTAAATGACAACAAAATTCCATCAAATACCTTATACAAACTTTCAAATAGTCAACAAAAGCTGGAAACCCTAAAAATCCCGGTTGAAGTCCATTTTGGACTAGGATTTTCTTGTTGGGCCTAATGGACCAATAAGCTTCCAATTTGACTATTTTGGGCTTAGAACTCTTAAATGGGCTCTAATTGTACCCACTTTCATTTATTTTAACATTTTGGTCCATAATGGGCCTGGAATGAAATAAAATACCCTTATTGGGCCATGACAAATCTAATTAACCTAATGGGCCATAAAACTCATTCTTTGATGTACGTTGGGCCGTGAATTACTCTAAAGGACCAATGGGCCGAAGAATGTTACTTGAACCTCATAAATTCGAACATGGGCTAAAAATGACTCCTTTCCTTCTTATATAACCCAAATCTCGGTTCAAGTAGGAAACAAAAAAAGAAAGAAAAGAGAAATGTAGAATTATGAGGGCAAGACACCCCATAATTACCCATTAGAAACCCATGCATAAATCTAATATTTCCATGCATATCACCTCATCCCTCACCCCCCTCTCTTCTTCTTATCTCTCGGCCGAAAATCATAACACACACACACACACACATTTCACCAACTTCTTTCAACCTCACTCTCTCTCTAGAAAGTCTTCATTTCCTTCTCAAATTTTCAAAGATCTAAGGTGGATCAAGAAGGTTTCCACCAAAAACTCATCTTTCCCTTGGTAAGTCCTTACACATCTAAGTTGTATAACTTCATTTCCATGCTAAGATCATTCATTCTAAGCATTTTGTGATCATACTCTTAGAAAACCTTGTGGAAACCGTCAAATTCAAGTCAAAGTCAAAGTCAAAGTCAACAAGTCAAAGTCAAGTCAACAAGTCAAACCGGTCAATTTTGTATAATACTTGTATGATTAAAAGTTATTCTATGAAAACGTACATTTGTATGTCAAGAATTCGAGTGTCTCGGTAAATCTATGTGTTTATCAATGTGAAACCCCAAGAAGGGAGTTAAACGCATCAAAACACGACTAAGGACCCTTTCGGGGACTTAAAATAATCATAAACGAAGTATAACGGCGTCCACGGACCTTGCATTGCAAGATGATTCGATGAAAATGGCTAAAAGTATATCTCTCCCAAATCTCTCTCAAACTTTTTATAATCATTCGGGTCATCCCGACCCTTAACTTGGCCAAAAACCACTTGAAACGGGAAGTTAAATTGAAAAACAGCCATATAGGGTCGAAGCTCCTATTAGGACCGAAGCCCCATTAGAATCGAAACTCCTCAGGACTGAACCCTCAGAACCGAACTGACCTCGAACCGAACCTCTTGCACCAGAAGCGAACCGAACCTTCGGGCCCGAGCCTCCACCTTCGGTTCCTTCACCTACCTTCGGTCCCTCCTTCTCCCTTCTCTCGGTTCTCACCTCCTAAGGGCCGAACCTCGCCGGTTCGCTTCATTCTTCCTGTTTTCGACCACTTTCGCCTCCTAAGCCCGTTTTTGACGGGATTTTTTCACCAAATTCATATTTTTACCATTTTAAACTCCCATAACTCATATTTTATTTATTTCTCAAGGATTTATTAATTTAAAATCATTATTTCATTAATAAAAATATCTAAGGATATTTTACCCCACAAGTGGGTCAAGTGTGCCCACTTGCATCCATGTGTCACTTCCCCATTAACCCAACCCTATCCACATCAAACAAACCAAGGCAAACATCTTATCAATCTTGTAACTTGCTCCAGCTACATCTATATAAAGAAATCCTTGGAGGATTTCTTGGTTCACTTTGATCAAATCAAACACTTATACACTTCTCAAACCTTTAAAAGAGCCTCTTTTTCTCTCTACTTCCAACCACTTTTTGGAAGTGTTCTTGAGCTATTACTTCATTTTTTAGTAATTATTTCCTCTAAAATCAAGTGTTATTCCATGTTTTCATAACATCCTTGAATCATCTACACACATTCTAATGCCAAAGAATAGTTCTTAGGATCATCCAAGCTTTTACGTGTTCATCAAGTGTTATTGACTTGATACTCCTCGTCTTTGACCTTCCACTCTTCCAAGAATCACTAAAGGTGATTTCATACCCCTAAATTTTTCTAGTTTTCCTTAGTTTTCAGAGGGGGGGGGGGGAATACAAGTTAAAACACCAAAACATATTTAAAACTTAACTTGACAGCTTACAATAGAAACGTTGTGACCTGTTCATGAACTGTTTTATCCAACTTAAACTTAATATTTTTCAAAACTGTTCAATATGAAAATAGTTCGGGTTTATAACATAAAATGACTACTTGCTCATATACATATGATTTTTCTACAATTTATGGTGGTTTGTACAAAACTGTCTATCATTACAACAACGAAATCAGACCAGGTCGTGAAAATGAACATTTTCACACGGGTTTGAGACCACCAAAAATTATAAGAAAAATTGTGAACATAGTAGAATCTTTTTCCAAACTCTACGAGTTTACGGATTTAGTTTTTGACTTACGATGATTTTTCTATAAATAATCTAAAACAGTGGCAGTTAAGAGAAAAACTGTTAAAAACAAGTTTAAGAGTTTTTCACACCTTGTAACATGCTGAGCAAGGTGTGTAAGGTATTGTATTTAGCATTTTCAATGTCATTTTGTTGAAATACAAGGTCATGCATAACAAGATTTCATTTACAACATAAAACATTTTGATAAAACTATAATAGGTATAGTTTGGACACCTCAAATGGTAATACAATCGATTTACAAAGCGAGTATTTTATTACAAACTACGTGAACATGTTAATGAATGAATTTGTGAGACATTCATCTTCGGAGTACTCTTTAGTACTACAGAAAAGTCCTGTAGTTATAGCCAGAATCTCTTGTAGGGAGAGTGTGATAGTTGTATATAGATCTATATTGGGTTTGACAACCTGCACCTGAGCTGCTTGCAACAGCTAGACCGACAGTTCTGGGGTGACAAGTGTCATAACATTCCGATGCCTGAAGAACGTCGAGTACGAGGTCTTCGAGTGTAACGCCCGCAGATCCGGGCTAGCCGATTTAGAGGCAATAAGGGTCGAAAACGACTTTTCGACAAAAGATTATTTAGAATAAATAATTTTAACCAAGTTTTAGAATATGTCTCAAGGTTTCCTTACATATAAAGAACGCCGAAATCCGAGTTATAACGAAGAAGTTATGGCTCGTCGAAGTTTTACGGCAAAACCGGCACGACACCGGGAAGCGTAAAAAGTGAATTTACGATAGAGCGTGATTTAGCCTTAGTGATCTAAACGAAAGTCGTATAATATGTTAAACCGAGAAAATCCATAAAAAGAACGCCCAAATCTGACTTCGTATGAGGAAGTTATGATTTTTCTAACTTTCGGCTTAGCAGTGCACAGCCCGAAACTCGAATTTTAGTTAGAGCGGTTTTTGGCTTACGCGACCTAAATGAGAGTTGAAGATCTCATTAATAGGAACTCAAAGGTAAAAAGATAGACAAAAACGGAGTCCGTATGAAGGAGTTACGAATTCTTCGCGGTCATTTAACAGTCTAAACGCCTCCTACTGTTAAATTTGAGATCGGTAGAGAATTAGCCGATGGGGTCTAAATGAAAGTTGTAGATCTTGTTTTTACCTACGCGTGGAAAAAAAGAACGTCAAAAACGGAGCTCGTATGCGAAAGTTACGGGGTTTAGAAGTCAGCAGGGTGTTGCTGCAAAAAGGGTGACACGGCTGAATATGGGCCAAGGTTTTCTCCCCAAGGAAAGCCATCAGGTGATGACACGTGGCACTGACTCGGCGAGTCAGTAAACCGACTCAGCGAGTTCGTCAGGATTTCACCCTATAAATAGAAGTGCCGGGTTCCCGAAGTCCCGAGAAAAGAGCCTTTCGGCTAGCACCCGAAGGAACCCCCGAGGCTCCCGAAGTCCCGAGGCTCCCGAAGCCTAGGTAAACCCCCTAGCACCCGAAGGAAGCCCCGAGGCTCCCGAAGTCCCGAGAAAAGAGCCTTTCAGCTCGGGAACGCTGCTCCAGCGAAGCCCGGTTTTCGAGAAAACTCGCTGTAAGTGAGCTACACCTAACCTATCTTTAGTATAGCTTATGTTTTAATATAGTAACATTATTAGGAACTTATAATGAGTATTTGGGCTATTATTATGAGTTATATTGAGTGTTATTTAACGCTTATATAATAATAATAATAGTCAGACTATTAGTTTGTCACGGTTATCGTTAGACTAAACCCTAGTGGTATTGATACTAGGTTTTATTGAAGGAAATTGTTTTGAGAGTATCGAAGCGCTGTTCGAGTGCTGAGTCATCACCTACTCAGGTGAGTGCATGGTCCCCTTCAACTTACACATAAATATGAAGTATTTACTACGTGCTATGTGTGCATATTGTCTGTTTGCTTGCTGTCTATGCTCGGTGAAAGATTTTATACATGTTTTAAATGATTTAAACTATATATGTATTTTATATCTACGAAAATGTTGGGGTAAAACATGGGTAGATATAATAGATGAAATATGATTTGGACGATGAGTTGAGAGGTGATATAGACCTTGAGGTATGGGTGAGAGGTGTACGATGTGAGAAGCCTTTTTCCCAAATGATGTCCCCGTCATTCAGCAGAGTATGGATGACAACCACGAACTATTCTAGATAGTCCAGTGGAACACTAGCCGGCTTGCAACCTGTAGGTGTTGTGAACGATGTGTTCACTCGGTGTACTCTAAACCTTGGTGATCATGCAGACTTGATGCCTAGACCCTGGTGATCATGCAGACTTGGTGCCAGAACCCTGGCGACTATGCAGACTTAGTGCCTATTGTATAAATTCTGGCGACTATGTATACTTAGTGCCTAAACCCTGGTGACGATGGATTTCGTGCCGATTCCTTAGGATGATCCTTAAGAATGTATGAACAAGGAATGGTTGATTCTTAGGGTAGATCCTTAAGAATAAAGAAGATAATGGGGATGGGTAATTGGGTTTAATTGCTTGATTGTTTAAACATAATAATTATATTATTGTGGGTTGAAAACCCTATGTACTCACCAGGTTTCCCAACCTGACCCACTCAGTTTATTTATATCACAGGTGTCGATATGAAGTGACATTACACTGAGAGATTAAAGAGATGTAGATCACTAGTGTAAATAAATGTAAGTTCGTTTATGCTTATGTTCCTGTATTGACGATGACATCCCAAACGTTTTAAAATGAATAAAATACGTTTCTTCGAAAATGTTTTAATAACGTATTTATCATGTTTTTCTAGGGACAAATTCCGCAACATTTTTGTTAAAGAAGTACTCTGATTTTTATAAAGCATAAACAAAATCGGTCTTTTCTGGCCGTGAAAATGGGGATGTCATAGTTGGTATCAGAGCATTAGTTTAAGCGAACTAGGAATATGGATTTATTTCTAGACTTAAACTTAGAATGCTAAGCGATGATTGTGACGTGTGAGCACTAGCTTATTTTAGGAATGATGCCTAAATTGCTTATATGTGCTAAATGATTTGTTATGCTATAGTTTGATCGTATCTATGGTCTGTTGCCGACCGGATCTGGAAACCTTATGTGTTTAGGATTCTAAACGTATGAATACGATATTAGAACTAGCATGTAAACGTTTCGGAGTGATAAGGACAATTTGGACGTCAATCCTAAGTAAAGGTCTAGATTCACCTTATTTGGTGTATAGATCAAGATGGCAAGAACCCGTAGCGGAAACGTGAATGCAAATGGGAACCGAAACTAGCACCCAATGATTGTGCAAATACCGGTTGTGGTAGCCGGTGCTGAGCCAATAACGATGGCCGGAGTGCAAGCGATGATCCAGGCGATGTTAGATCATCAAATGGAGGAAACCAGGCGTTTGCTCCAACAAAATCGAGAGGAAGCGACCATACAGATTGAACAGCCCGAGTTGAACGAAAGGCAGACTGAGGAGGGAAACTACAGTCGGACTGTTGGTCAAGCCAACCCACCGATAGTTAGGCAAAACCACCAGGATGGAGGAAATGACGGACGTGGATGCAAATACAAGGACTTCATGGCGTCCAAACCACCGAGTCTATCTGGAAGCCCGACGCCGGTGGAAGTCATGAACTAGATATCCGAGATGGAGACGATGTTTGAGAGTTGCGAGTGTAGCAATAGGCAAAAGACCGCTCTCGCGGTTCCTTTGTTGAAATCTGGAGTACTAAGTTGGTGGAAGCTACTAGTCGATTCGATGCCCAAAGGAGAAGCGAACAAGATGTCATGGGAGGATTTTTTGGTGCAGTTAAAAATGCAGTACTGCTCTGAACATGATCTTCTGGAGATCAACAACGAGTTTCAGAATCTAAAGAAGGGAAAGATGAGTGTCATCGAGTATGCTGCAAATTTTACGGAGAAAATGAAGCTTGTTCCTTATCTAGTTCCAACAGAGCTCTCCAAGGTCAACAAGTTTGCCCATGGATTACCAGCAGACTTTGGACCAATGGTCAAGCAAGCAACCACTTTGAAAGGAGCCATCTGGGCAGCCAGGAATGTTGAGACCCAGATTAGGGAAAAAGGTCTGGAGAGAGCTGAAGTTGGCGAGAAAAGGAAGCATGAAGGATCTTCAAAATCTAACAAAGAAAGGAAATTCTCAAAGACTGAAGA
Source organism: Lactuca serriola (assembly GCF_051521515.1). Classification (NCBI taxonomy): domain Eukaryota; kingdom Viridiplantae; phylum Streptophyta; class Magnoliopsida; order Asterales; family Asteraceae; genus Lactuca; species Lactuca serriola. The sequence continues at coordinate 163,457,971 of NC_136409.1, forward strand.
AGTAGGAGGAGGTGAAACCAAGTGGTGCGAGAAGTGTAAAAAGATGCATTTCGGGAAGTGTGGCGAAGAGGTGACTTGCTACAAATGTGGAAAGACAGGGCATTACGCCAGCAAGTGTGCGTCCAACAAGAAGGTGTGCTATGGATGTAACAAAGAAGGGCATATTTCTAGGGACTGCCCAAAGAAACACGAGGCAACAAGGTCAAACACACCACCAAGGCCAAGAGCATTCCACATGATCCTCGACGAAGCAGAAAAACATGCGAGGAATCAAGGATGAGGACTTTATATCCGAAGATCAAGTTATGCAGTAGCCATAGTATCGTATGATGTAGCCCATTAGAGGAATAGTCTAGGTCGAACTTGAACACATATGTAATAGTTTCAAGAAATAATAAAACCTTCGTTTTGCTATCTGATGTGTTAAACTGTTATGTGATTTTCTTGTATGATGACTTGGAAAACTACGAGACAATACTTGGGACGAGTATGGGTAGGTGTGAATGGTAGTAGATGCATATACTACCGGAAGCACAGGACTCACACTTGGATCAGGGAAAGTCACAAGGTTACCAAGAAGCTAGTAAATGATTTTGTTTTATTCAAGCATGTCGTTACCATCGTTTCGGTAATGACTAAGAGGATGATTGTTATTCCGACCCTAGTGCTCATATCGAATTGAGTCCGACTATGATAAGTATGTTACGAGGTTCGGAGAACCAAGTTTGATGTAGCGTCCGAATTAAACCAAACGATGGAAATCAAAGCGATCAATAGAAGTATCGTGCTCGTTGTTAAAAGAAGTTGGTAGCTAGAAATGCTACATGTTAAAATGTGATTATATCACATTAGACCATGAAGGAAGACATATTCCATTCCGGAATTTGACTCTAAGAGACCTGAGTCTAAGAGATAGACTTGAAGGAATATAGAAGTTATAATTATTACCTGGGATGAAGATATGATGTATGGAGTCATTATACGAGCCCTGTTTCGTTGATGATTCCGGGACGTAATCATCCTAAGGGGGAGATAATTGTAACGCCCGCAGATCCGGGCTAGCCGATTTAGAGGCAATAAGGGTCGAAAACGACTTTTCGACAAAAGATTATTTAGAATAAATAATTTTAACCAAGTTGTAGAATAAACATCCGCCACCTCATGGAAATTGGTGCAACTAGCCAAGTTAACTACGTTCACATCCGCCAGATTAATGAAGACCACGATCGAACTCGAGACCGCACCGAAGTTCTTCGAAGGGAAATGGCCGTGACCCGAACCGAAGTATAAGAGCTCCGAGAACACCGAGCCTCCTTAGAAGAATGTCTGACAGAAGCAGAGCACCAAGCAGCAGAATCTAGAGCTGAAATGAGGGAAACCAGGAACTTCGTGTGTTCATTTCGTGGTCCTCAAAGCTTCAACCGTCGCAAGTAGTGCCTACACTGCTCGCTTCAACTTAGTCTAGTTTTACGGATAAATATTACTATTATTTTCTAGTATGTTATGTCCGATCCCGCGAATTAAGTGTTTACACTTCTGGGATCTGTTAGGCGGTCAAAATTTTTCCATACATTGATGTAACATAGACCCTTATAGGGTCAAATTTTCCCAATATTGTATACTAAGTTATATCAATGAAATTGACACGCTATTTGCTTTATCACATCAAGTTCATGATAAGGATTGTTTTCAGACAAAATTTACTGGTGTCCGATTTATCATTGTTTGATTTATAAGTCAAATTATATATAATTAAGACCATGTCGACCTAGAAATGGTGGTTCCGCCTTGGATCCTGTTCCTTGTTTGGTTGTGGACCCAGGGCAGACCCATTGGATTCGAAAGTTTATTTAATCTTAATTATATGTAAATATTATACATCAAACGATTTATAGATGGGCCCGGTATGGATTCTATCTCAGACATTTCATGTAAATCAATCTATCAGCATTCATAAAGTCTATATTTTATTATCTATAGACCTCTAGTATGAATGGATTCATACAATAACTTTACAAGTCGAAATCATTATGCACCTAAAGAAATAATAATGTTTAGTTTAACTCTCGACTTTTTGAGCGCTATCCAAGACTTATCGTCTCTTATTATGGCAGAAAATGCCACCTCGTAGAAATCCAAGATGTGGCGGCGCCACAGGAGCTGCACCACCGTCACCACCACCTCCACCACCCCCTCAGATTGACCCGATAATGTTCCACGTTGTCGTAACAACTGCAGTAGCAGCCACAATGTCCCAGATCAGCACAAATAATGCGGGTGGTGCGAGTAATGGTCCCATAAATTCTAACAACGGGGACAGTCAAGGACGCTTGAGAGAGTGTACCTACAAAGACTTTACTAATGCCAAACCCAAAACTTTCAATGGGAACAGAGGTGTCATAGCATTGCTGCAATGGTTCGAGAAAACCAAACCAGTCTTTGAAATATGTGCACGCCCTGAAGCAACCAAGGTCAAGTTTGCAGCATGCGCATTCTCTGAAAGGGCACTCACCTGGTGGAATGGCCACGTCAAGACATTGACACTTCTGGTGGCTAACTCGATAACCTGGGAAGACCTGAAAACCATGTTGATGAAGGAGTACTGCCTAAGGGGCGAGATACAAAAGTTGGAAGAGGAACTTTGGGGTCTCAAAATGACAGGCTCCGACATCCTGTCTTATACCTCAAGGTTTAGTGATCTAGCCATACTGTGTCCAGGAATGGTTCCGTCGGAAAGAAAGAAGGTCGAAAGATACATTTGGGGACTATCTTCCCAACTTCAAGGAAACATATTGGCCTCAAAGCCAACTACCTTTGACAGTGCCAAAGAACTGGCACAGCAACTCATTGACCATAAAGCCAGTCATGGCACTGTGACAACCAACTCCGAGCAAGCTAAAGGGGAAAACAACAAAAGGAAGTTCTGGAATAAGAAGAAGGGTCAACCTGCTCAAGACCCTGCCAAGAAACAACAAGTGGTTGCTGTAAACGCCGCCACAACTACTGCCAACCCAACTCCGATAAGGCAATACGCTGGAAACTTGCCAAAGTGCAACAAATGCAACTTTCACCACAATGGTGCTTGCCGTGAAATGCATTGCTCCAACTGTAACAAAAAGGGGCACACCACTCGATTTTGTAAAGCTCCAGTCCAACAAAGCACACAAGCTGCCAACGTAGGAGCAAGTCAAACCTGCAATGGTTGTGGAAATGACCAAAGGCAAGAAACCCCAACCCTGGAGGAGTGGGCAGAGTTCTGGTGATAGGTCATGAGGAAGCAGTTGCATACCCAATTGTGGTCACCGGTACGTTTCTCCTCAACAATCCATACACATGCATTCTTTTCGATAGTGGCGCGGAGAAAAGCTTCGTGAGCCATCAATTTAAACGCTTGCTTAAACAAAAACCACAAACATTAAAAGATACATTCACTGTAGAGATGGCTAACGGAAAAACAGAGAACACTAACAACATTTACATCGGGTGTACCCTCACCCTAAACAATCACTCTTTCCAAGTTGACCTTATACCTGTCACCATAAAAAGTTTTGATGTCATCATTGGCATGGATTGGCTGTGCCCTCACCATGCTGAAATCCTATGTCACGAAAAGGTCGTTCGCTTAATTTGCCAAATGGTGAAACTCTCGTCGTCTATGGCAACAAACCCAGTTCAAACTTTCAGATCATTTTGTGTGTCAAGGCCCAAAAGTACCTCCACAAGGAGTACCATGCCTTCCTAGCCAACGTCGTGGATAAGAATCAAGAAACTAAAAACATAAAGGACATTCCGGAGGTTTGTAGATTCCGTGACGTATTCCCGGAAGACCTTCCAGGAGTGCCCCCTGCTAGACAAGTTGAATTCCGAATCGACCTAATTCCTGGAGCTACTCCTGTACCCAAATCGCCATACCGTCTAGCCCCAGCCGAGATGCAAGAACTGTCCAGTCAATTGAACGAACTACTGAGCAAAGGCTTCATTAGACCAAGCTTCTCGCCTTGGGGAGCAATGATTTTGTTCGTTAAGAAGAAGGACGGATCGTTCCGTATGTGTATTGACTACCGCGAATTAAACAAACTCACCATCAAAAACCGGTACCCTTTGCCTCGAATCGATGACCTCTTCGACCAGCTATAGGGAGCAAGTTTCTTCTCAAAGATTGATCTTAGATCTGGATACCATCAACTACGAGTTCAAGAAGAGGATATTCCCAAGACAGCCTTCAGAACGCGCTATGGTCACTACGAGTTTGTAGTGATGCCTTTCGGCTTAACAAATGCACCGCGGTGTTTATGGACCTGATGAATTGGGTGTTTCGACCTTACTTAGACAGGTTCGTGATTGTTTTCATTGATGACATACTAGTTTACTCCCGAAGTGAGGAAGAACCCAACCAAGATTTACGTCAAGTCCTGGAGACACTAAGGGCAGAGAAATTGTACGAAAAATTCTCAAAGTGCGAGTTCTGGTTTCGAGAAGTGAATTTCCTCGGACATGTAGTCAGCAAGGAAGGAATACATGTGGACCCTTCAAAGATCAAGGCAATCGAAAGTTGAGTAGCGCCAAGAACGCCCACAGAAATCCGTCAATTTTTAGGACTCGCCGGTTACTATCGAAGATTCATTCAAAACTTCTCCAAAATCGCAAAACCACTCACCACCTTGACTCAAAAAGGAGTGACCTTTTCCTGGGGGCATAAGCAAGAGGCTGCATTCCAAACGTTGAAACGAGCCCTGTGTAGTGCTCCGATCTTGTCCCTACCAGAGGGAACAGAGGACTTTGTGGTTTATTGCGATGCATCAAACCAATGTTTGGGATGTGTGTTAATGCAAGAGGAAAGTGTTGGATTAGTGTCTAAGTCCATAACTATTTTGGTATGTACTTGACCCGATGGTGCATGGTCCTTTTGGGTTGCCTTCACCAAAGCAACTTGATAGGATGAATTATGGAGAGGAAGGATTAAATATGATTTATTAATATATTATGAGAATAATATATTACAGGATAAATCATATTGTTTAATTAATATTAGTCAATAATTAATTGGTAATTAGTTTTGTGACTAAAAGAGATTAATTAAACTTAAGGGACTGGAATTGTAATTATAAGATAACTGCAATTTGGGCTATGGATTGCCTTATATTAAGGAGTGGACGAATTATATGGGGAAACCCATAAGAAATCGTCCAAGGCCTTAAGGAAAGGGGTACATGGGTTGGTTAGGGATTAAGCATCCAAATTAGGGTTTCCTTGTTAGATAACCCTAATAGCCTCACTATATATAGATCTCTTATGCCCCAAAAATGTGGACAAGCTTCATTCTAGGGTTAGTACATGTTTTGGGCAGCCTTCATCCTCTCTCCTCTTCATCCTCTTGCACTTGGTGTTTGTGAACCATTAGAGGAGTGACATTTGTGACTCTAAGCTTTCTAAAGTCAATACAAGAAGGATTTGGGATTGTTTTTGCTACATAACAATCAAGGTATGATCTAAACCCTAATTATATGTTATATTGATTATCATATGTTAGATCTAGGGTTTATAGTCTTGGATAACTTGCATGTACAATAGAGAAACCTAGATCCAAGCATTAGGGTTTGTATGAGCACATAGGATGTTCTTATGACCAAAACCCATCAGAAAGGTCATTGCCTATGCCTCAAGAAAGCTAAAGACGCATGAGATAAACTATATGATGCACGATCTCGAAATAGGAGCGTTAGTTTTCGCCCTAAAAATCTGGAGTATTACCTCTACGACACCAAATGCACTATCTTCACCAACCACAAAAGCCTTCAGCATATCCTCAACCAAAAAGAACTCAACACTAGATAAAGATGATGTGTAGAATTGCTAAACGATTATGAATGCGATATTCGTTATCACCCAGGAAAAGCCAACGTGGTGGCAGAAGCTTTAAGCAGAAAGGAATACTCTGGCCGCCAAGTAAAGGTATTAACCATAACCATCCATTCACACATGTCCACACAAATCAAGGAGGCACAAGAAGAATCCTTGAAACCAGAGAACGTGGCAGGTGAAGCGTTGAGAGGAATGGACAAAAACCTTGAAGTCGGGGATGACGGAGTTCGTTGTCTCATGAACCGGATCTGGACACCGAAATTTGGTGGATTCAGGGATGTTGTCATGAATGAAGCTCACAAATCTCGTTACTCAGTGCAACCTGGCTCGGATAAGATGTATTTAGACCTCAAGAAGTTGTATTGGTGGCCGAACATGAAAGCCGAAATAGCTACCTTCGTGGGCAAGTGTCTGACTTGCACAAAGGTTAAGGTAGAGTATTAGAAGCCCTCAGGACTACTTCAACAGCCAGTGATACCCGAATGGAAGTGGGAGCGAATTACAATGGACTTCATTACCAATTTACCTAAGACAACGGGTGGAATTGACACCATTTGGGTAATCGTCGATAGATTAACCAAATCCGCTCACTTCCTGCCAATAAAGGAAACCGATAAAATGGAGAAACTGACAAGGACCTACATTAAAGAAGTTGTGCGACTTCATGGAGTACCGATATCCATTATCTCTGATAGAGATAGTTGGTTCACATCACGATTCTGGCAGTCACTACAGAAAGCTATTCGAACTAGGCTGGACATGAGTACAGCCTACCACCCACAGACTGACGGGCAGAGTGAAAGGACCATTAAAATGTTAGAGGACATGCTAAGAGCTTGTGTTATGGACTTTGGTAAAGTGTGGGATGCTCACCTACCCTTATCGAATTCTCATATAATAATAGTTATCACACTAGCATCAAATTTGCTCCATTCAAAGCCCTCTACTGCCGTAAGTGCACATTACCCCTGTGTTGTACTGAGGTGGGCGATACGGAACTAGTAAAAGTGCAAGTTCCTAACAACACACTCACTGGGCCGGAGATCATAAGGGAAACAATAGAAAAGATCATCCAAATTCGAGAACGGATGAAGGCTTCACAAGACCAACAAAAGAGCTATGCCGATAAAAGACGGAAGCCTTAAGAGTTCCAAGTGGGAGATCGAGTACTACTGAAATTATCACCTTGGAAGGGATTAATACGTTTTGGAAAACATGGGAAGTTAAATCCAAGGTATATCGGGCCATTCGAAATCCTCGCCAGGATTGGCACGGTGGCATACAAGCTTCGATTACCACAGGAACTCAACAACGTGCACCCTACCTTTCATGTGTCGAACTTAAAGAAATGTTTGTATGATGAGATCCTTGTCATTCCTTTGGAAGAAATTGAGATCAATGAGAACCTCCACTTCATAGAGGAACCTATTGAAATCATGGATCGAGAGGTCAAATCGACGAAACAAAGTTGCATCCCCATCGTAAAGGTCCGATGGAATGCCAAGAGTGGACCCTAATTTACATGGCAACGTGAAGATCAAATCAAGAAAAAGTATCCACATCTATTCCCCAACCCTTGATGTCCCTCTCAAAAATGCAAATTTCGGGATGAAATTCCTTCTAACGGGGGGGATAATGTGACAGCCGTCAAATTCAAGTCAAATTCAAAGTCAAAGTCAACAAGTCAAACCAGTCAATTTTGTGTAATACTTGTATAACAGTTATTCTATGAAAACATACATTTGTATGTCAAGAATTCGAGTGTCTCGGTAAATCTATGTGTTTATCAATGTGAAACCTTAAGAAGGGAGTTAAACGCATCAAAACACGACTAAGGACCCTTTCGGGGACTTAAAATAATCATAAACGAAGTATAACGGGGTCCACAGACCTTGCATTGCAAGATTATTCGATGAAAATGACTAAAAGTAAATCTCTCTCAAATCTCTCCCAAATCTCTCTCAAACTTTTTATAATCATTCGGGTCATCCCGACCCTTAACTTGGCCAAAAACCACTTGAAACGGGAAGTTAAATTGAAAAACAGCCATATAGGGCCGAAGCTCCTATTAGGACCGAAGCCCCATTAGAATCGAAACTCCTCTGGACAGAACCCTCAGAACCGAACTGACCTCGGACCGAACCTCTTGCACCAGAAGCGAACCGAACCTTCGGGCCCGAGCCTTCACCTTCGGTTCGTTCACCTACCTTTGGTCCCTCCTTCTCCCTTCTCTCGGTTCTCACCTCCTAAGGGCCGAACCTCGCAGGTTTGCTTCATTCTTCCGGTTTTCGACCACTTTAGCCTCCTAAGCCCGTTTTTGACGGGATTTTTTCACCAAATTCATATTTTTACCATTTTAAACTCCCATAACTCATATTTTATTTATTTCTCAAGGATTTATTAATTTAAAATCATTATTTCATTAATAAAAATATCTAAGGATATTTTACCCCACAAGTGGGTCAAGTGTGCCCACTTGCATCCATGTGTCACTTCCCCATTAACCCAACCCTATCCACATCACACAAACCAAGGCAAACATCATATCAATCTTGCAACTTGCTCCAGCTACATCTATATGGAGGATTTCTTGGTTCACTTTGATCAAATCAAACACTTATACACTTCTCAAACCTTCAAAAGAGCCTCTTTTTTTCTCTACTTCCAACCACTTTTTGGAAGTGTTCTTGAGCTATTACTTCACTTTTTGGTAAGTATTTCCTCTAAAATCAAGTTTTATTCCATGTTTTGATAACATCCTTGAATCATCTACACACATTCTAACGCCAAAGAATCGTTCTTAGGATCATCCAAGCTTTTATGTGTTCATCAAGTGTTCTTGACTTGATACTCCTCGTCTTTAACCTTCCACTCTTACAAGAATCACTAAAGGTGATTTCATACCCCTACATTTTCTAGTTTTCCTTAGTTTTCAGAGGGGGGGGATACAAGTTAAAACACCAAAACATATTTAAAACTTAACTTGACAGCTTACAATAGAAAAGTTGTGACCAGGCCCGTCCCTGAGGGTGGGCGATAGGGGCGACCGTCCAGGGACCATCTTTCAAAAGGGCCCAAATTTTTTATGAAAATTGTTATATTTAGAAGATAATACAAGTAATTTTCTTTCAATTATTGAGTTATTATAAAAAATTTGATGCCATTTATGTATTTTAAGGGCCCATTTTTTTCTCTCGCCTTGGGCCCAAAATATGTTTGGAACGGCCCTAGTTGTGACCTGTTCACGACCTGTGTTACCCAGCTTAAACTTAATATTTTTCAAAAATGTTCCATATGAAAATAGTTTGGGTTTATACCTCTAAAATGACTACTTTCTCATATCCATACGATTTTCTACAATTTATGGTGATTTTTACAAAACTATCTATCATTGCAGCAACGAAATCATACCAGGTCGTGAAAATGAACATTTTCACACTGGTTTGAGACCACCAAAAATTATAAGAAAAATATTGAACATAGTAGACTCTTTTTCCAAACTCTCCGAGTTTACGGATTTAGTTTTTGACTTACGATAATTTTTATATAAATAATCTAAAACAGTGGCAGTTAAGAGAAAAACTGTTAAAAACAAGTTTAAGAGTTTTTCACACCTTGTAACATGCTGAGCAAGGTGTGTAAAGTTTTATATTTAGCATTTTCAATGTCATTTTATTTAAATACAAGGTCATGCATAACAAGATTTCATTTACAACATAAAACATTTTGATAAAATTATAATAGGTATAGTTTGGACACCTCAAATGGTAATACTATCGATTTACAAAGCGAGTATTTTATTACAAACTACGTGAACATGTTAATGAATAAATTTGTGAGACATTCATCTTCGGAGTACTCTTTAGTACTACAGAAAAGTCCTGTAGTTATAGTCATAATCTCTTGTAGGGAGAGTGTGATAGTTGTATATAGATCTATATTGGGTTTGACAACCTGCACCTGAGGTGCTTGCAACAGCTAGACCGGTAGGTCTGGGGTGACAAGTTTCATAACATTCTGATGCTTGAAGAACGTTGAGTATGAGTTCTTCGAGTCATAGTATGGTTATAACAACTCACATGGGAAATTAACAAACACACCGTTCACGGGAATTTAAGGATTTCACAAAAAAGAGTTTTATTTACATATAAAACCACATATAAGTATGATGATTTACTTACATATACTAAGTCTTGGTTCAGTTAAGACTACAATAAACCTTTTAGAAAATATTGGATTTTCTGGAAACAAACTTGTAACAAACTTTAAGGAACAACATGCATTTTTCATTCGTAAATTGCTTATGAACTCACCAGCTTTAATGTAGATACTCTAAAACAACTTGTATTATCAGGTAATCAGTAATACAGGTAACCACAATACTTTTTGAAGACTAGACGCTAAGGCGTAGATTTCTTTTGAACTATTTTGACATCATATGTAATTTATTTGGAAACATGCATTTTGCAACAATGTAACCTTTTAAATTATATTTATGATGGTTATGTTTACTTTCTTCACTATGGTTATGATATTGAGCATGACGTCCTCCAACCCCGAACGTTTACACCGTTCCGGTTTGGGGGTGTGACAAACCTCCATAAGTTCGAGATCTATCCAAAGAGGGCTTGCTAAAGCCGAAAATAACATCAAACTATTCCATTTCTCTTCAAAACCGAACCCACAAACTCAAGGTGAGTTCATACCCCTCTACTTTCGGTTTTCATATGTTTTATGGGGGAGAATACAAGTAAAATGTGTAGATCTATGTGTATTTGTATGTTATGTGTGATTTCTTGTGTTATGGTGTAAATATGTGCCAAAAATAAATGATATTTCGAGATCTATAGTTCAAGGAAGAAAAATATGTGATCTAAGATGTATTACACTTAACAAGTTAAGAAAAACTATCATCTTAGGTCATGTTAAACATATTTCAACACAAAACTCATTTTTGGGCTTAATTTGTCAAATAAACAAAAGTTGGGTTGAAGGTTTTTATTCACGGTTTTCTAAAGGACCAAAAAGATTCAAAACAGTTAATATATATGTTTTTATGAATATTATGCTCTTCAAAGGATTAGAAATGTAATTTGTAGCCTAATGGGCAAATTTTTGGGCTTTTCGGCCCATAGGCCCAAAAAAATGCGAAAAAGATGGTTTTCAAGGGATTGAAATGGTAAGATTCTTAAAACAGGGGGAAAAAGGGTAAACAAAACTAATTCAGGGGTTAAAATATTTTTTTTCCAAACAAGGATCCAAAATGTAAAGTTGGATTTTGGGCCAAAATTGCAAAAGTTGCGAAAAGTTTGGACTTTAACTGAAAAACTCTTTACTGGAGGGGCTGAAACTGCCAAAAAGTAAATTTTGAGCTAAAAACATCACTTAAACAAGTCTATGGGTCAAAAATGTCAAGAAAATGGTTTAAGGGCCTAAAATGTCTTTTTTTTAAATAAAGGACTAAAATTGTCATTTTTATTAAAGAAGGGCTGAAAGGGTCAAACCAATATTTTTGAGTCAATTATTTTATTATTTAAGATATTGGGTAAAAAAACACTAAATTACAACTTACGAAAATAGAAAGATGAATATACATATAATTCCAAATATCGTTATAAACAACCGACCGACCTCGTGCCGTTACAAATCTAACAATCATTAAATCAATCTTTCCGAAAATTATACAATGCCTAAAACAAGTAAATATTCAAATCTTTGGGCTTGAAAGTTCCTAATCATGCTTATTGGGCCTTCGTGACCCATTAACATGACTTTAGGGCCCAACGATAATAATAAATGTTTATTGGGCCTCCTATGACCCAATTTCATGCTTAAGGGACCCTCAATGGATTTCAAGTGCTATTGGGCCTCAGTGGCCCATTAGCATTGCTAGTAAGGTCCAAATAAATCAAATGCAAAATGGGCCAACGTGTCCTTCGTATACCCAATAGCCATAAATAATACGTGAGATTAGCAGGACCTTGTAATCCTCTTCTCCTCATTTATTAGGCTTACCTTCAATTCAGTAAACATATACAGGTCGTTAATCAATAGTAACCAAATTCATGTTGGATTCGGTGAGTAATAACAAGCGGCACCTCTATGGGCCGTTTGTAGTCTGTAGTTATAATCAAAGTCTCTTGGAGAGAGAGCGAGAGTTTGTGTATAGATCTATACGGGGGTGACTCCCCCACACCTCAGCTGTTCGCTACAGTTAGACTCGGCCAGTATAGGATGACAAAATCTTAAGATCAATTCTGGCATTCGTTAGAATGCCAAGACAGACGAACTAGTCATTATCATGCATGGTTATAACGACTCACATAAATAAATCCAATACTATCCGAGTAATCAGGGAAAAATCATAATCATTCGTTGTGATGGTATAACAATTTGAAACAATCATATTTTCTGATCGGAAAACATCGGGTTTTTCGAGGAAATCAACACCATTCACTTGTACTTTTCAATAACTATAATGCAAAACTTCTCATTTATACATGCTTTGAAATCATTCATGCATAAACCTACGGAACTTCACACTTTTGTTTAAACAATTGTCTTTTTCAGAAAATATCGGATTTTCTGGGTTTTATAAACTACACAAAACATTTTCATAACAACCATGCTTATGAACTCACCAACATTCCATATGTTGACGTTTTTCAAAATAACTTGTATTCTCAGGTAACAGGTAAGCTGAGGAGTAATACCAAGTATGTTAGGGTGTTATGCTTTTAAAAGCTATGCAACAATTTATGCTATGGATATGTAACGTTTAAACAATGTACTTGATGTGAACAATGTCAATTGTAATGTATTGATGCGTGGTGAGGTTTATGTTATGTTTCATGTATAGTCATTGTGATGATATTCAATTTGAGTCACGCGAGCCCTTGGACGTTTCCGCCGTCTGGTTCGGGGGTGTGACATTCCAGTCAGGACATGAGTTCAGTTGGGATGTTAGATCATGTGGGTGCTCGACATCGGATGTGTTCGGATTGGTATTCAGCGAGTGAGACAACGTGGAAAGTGTTGTGAGACTGCATGATAGCTATAGCATTCACTCAGTCAGATAGTGTGGAAAGTGTTGTAAGACTGCGGGATAGTCATAGCTTTCACTAGCAGCCAGATAGTCTGAGAAAGTGTTGTATGTGTGTGGATGTAGTCGTAGCATTCACAAGGATGAAAAATAGTGATAAAGTGTTGTAAGTCTGCGGGTGTTGCCATAGCATTCACAAGGTTGACAGATAGTGTTAAAGTGTTGTAAGTCTGTGGGTGTAGCTGTGACATTCACAAGGTTAATAGATAGTGTTAAAGTGTTGTAAGTCTACGAGTGTAGCCGTGACATTCACAAGGTTGGAAGATAGTGCTAGAGTGTTGTAAGTCTGCAGGTGTAGACGTAGCATTCACAAGGCTGGCAGATAGTGCTAGAGTGTTGTGAGATTGTGAGTGTAGCTGTGGCATTCACTAGGTTGGTAGATAGCATGAGTGTGTTGTTAGATCGGGGAAGGAACAGTAGTACCCACCAGTTCGGGTGTAGTAGTGATGTCATGGAAAATCTACAGATTGGTCTACGGATCTCCTCAGATGAATCAGACCTGGTTGAGCCAATGTTACGACCGCATGAACATCACTATAGTCATGGGATCAAGGAAGCAATGGACCGTTTAAGGTCGTGTGTGATATAAGGCTACCCTTGGTCATGTGGCAATCACTTTTAACCTTGGATTTTATGATATAAGGCTATCCGAGAAAGATTATTTTTCTTCTTTTGGTTGAATATATAAATTTGCAACAAACTTTGTTTTATTTGCTTATCATGACATCCTACTTGTAGATAGTGAATTCACTCCAAGTTGTATTATGAATCCAGACACTTAAACAAGGTATTAACTAAGTTGTTTATTATTTACCTTTACTTTTGTGTATATTTGTCGTTTCTTTATTACATATTATTTATATCTTACCGAATTAATGTAAGCAAATGTTCTTTTAACTCAGGATATGGCGGTTTACTTAGTATGTGAAACACCAACACTAACAATAACACCACCAACAATTTTCTTTTTCATCTAATAGTTTCATTGGTATCTTGCTTTGATCAATGTTTAAAAATGAGAACATTACAATGAAAAGCATAAAAAAAGGTGGAGATGGTAATCAATAACCTAATTTACTTTGAACATAGGTTTTCCTTGCAAATAATAATAATAATAATAATAATAATAATAATAATAATAATTATTATTATTATTATTATTATTATTATTATTATTATTATTATTATTATTATTATTATTATTATTATTATTGGAATAGGATTTGGTTGAAGATACCATTTTTTTATTTTATAGTAAAAAAATTAGCACAATATGGAATTTCCATAGAACTTGTATCGTAGGAAGATTCATGTATCCAAACAATCTTTCTGATTCTTGTAAAGACCTGATATATCCACCCAAAGGATGTAAATCTGCAGCTTTGAAGTGTGAAGATTTGAAATTAGTAAAGTTGAATAGGGACTCCCGGAATAGAGGATGTGAACAAACATACACAATGTATAGCCATAACAAGTTTAACCTATAGAGTAGTGGGAGAAGAAATAAAACATCAAACCCATTGAAAATAAAAGCACGATTTAAAACAAAAAGGTTGCTCACCCGAAGACCACCATGAACCTTCTGCGCCATCACCTTCTTCCGACTTACCCAAGTCATTTTATTTTCTTAGAAATCAGCCCCTAAAAAGAAAGAATCTCTCATAGATTCCAGGTTTATAAGAACACCTTCCGGATCCTTAAAAAAGAAATAAAATAAGTGGGAAGAGCACCCAAGATTGATTTTAACAATGTCAATCTACCACCCACTGAAAGAGATTTAACTTTACAATTTGACAGCTTACAAGTAACTTTACAAATAACATCACTCCAAGCTTCCACCAAAGACATATTTTCCCATAAGAAGACCCAAATAAGTATACAAGAACTTGCTAGCCACACAACCAATTGAAGCGGTCATCTCATCTAACACTTATTGATTGACACCGATAACCATAATGTGACTTTTATGAGTATTAATTTGAGATATGAGATTAGGTAAAAATAATGAAGCATTGTAATGATGGTCATAACATTTTCTTTAGACTATTAGCCAAAGAAGATAACATCGTCTGCATAAGACATGCGAGACAAAGGAAACCTGATCATCACTTCCCAGTTCCCACAAGAAGACCTATAAACAATCCTCTGTTAGTAACTTTTTGGTAAGCAATATGTAAACTTTCCATGACAAGGATAAATCAAGAAGGGGCGAGGAGGTCTCCTTGGTGCAAACCACGATGAAACTGGAACTCATCCGTTGGGGGCACCATTAACTAAAACATATCCCATAGACGAGGACAAATAGCCACAAATCCATATTCTCTATTTATCTCCAAAGCCGAAACCACGTAAAATATCATCAAGATAATCCCAATGAACCAAGTCATATGCTTTTTGAAAGTCAACCTTACAAAGTGCTTTATACTTACAAGTCTTGAAGCGTGCGTTCCATTTGTTTGAATTCGGTTTTTTTTAGAAACTTGTTGTGAGAAACCGCAAATCCTTCATTCTTGAACTTTGAAATACTCTCAGGACCATTTCATAATAAATTGAAACTATTTGGGGCGTTTCGGTAATTTAATTAACCAAAATAAGATTGCTTTGGTTAAAATAAATAAAAGTAGGGACTAAAATGATTCAAATAGAATTAATTTTTGAATATTTGGATAAGTTTTGCTAAAAATAATCAAGGAGGGGCTTTTTTTTTTTTAATAAATGGGTCCAATATTTGTGGGTTTCCGATTGATTTCAAATAAATGTTTTGATAAGGGTTCATTTTGTCATTTTTAATAGAATTTAAAAGGGATTAGCGCTTTTATGAAAAGGATTCTCATCGAGGGACTAATTGTGTTTAAAGGTCCAACTTAATAAAAAGTTAGGGCTTTTTATGCCCGTTTCCTTTTGTTGATCGAGCAAAGGGAAGAACAACTACAAGCAGAGGAACGAAGAGAGGGAAGAAGAGGCACGAAGGCAGCGATCATACGCCCCCGATATTGGCTAGATTCGGGGAATGAGAAGCTCGGAAACGGAAGGGAGGTGGTCTCGGTGTTGGTAATCGATTGAATGAGGGGGCTTCTCTGGTCTCTGGCCGAACCGAAGGAGGGGAAGAGACGAAAGCAGCGAAGCTCTCTCTTTCTCGTCTAGCTGCGAGGCGCGAATGAAGAACGAGGTCCGAAGGAGAGTCCGTGAGGGGATAGGTCAGCAGCAACGTCGTGGTAGGCCTCAGTAGGGATTGGCAGCAAGGGTCGTCGGAAGGAAAGGAAAGGTTCGAGGTTAAGGGATCAAAGGGGGCTGTCGCCTCCCGTGTTTGCTCCTGGGAAACACCCACTTCGGTGGGTTTTGCTCGACGGAAGGAGAAGTGAAGGTTGTGAGGGGTGGGCTATTTGGGATCGTTGGTGATAGGTAGCCTTCCTTTTTTTTTTTTTTTTTTTTGAATTGGTATCCATAAACATGTTGATGAAATAGACAGGAAATTCGATCAAGGATGGTTTTTTTTTTTTTTTTTTTTTTGTTGTGGTTGTGTGTGGGTATTTGGGTTTTGGTGTTTGACAGGGGAAAATGAAGAACGAATGTTGGAGGTTGCGGCTTGCCAACGGTATAAAAGAAGAACAAAAAGGGTACGAATACTCTGATTATTATTTAGACAAACTTGTAGTATTTCTTTTGGCTATAGATGAACACTACTAAGTTGTACAATTTTTTGGTAAAGAGTATAAGTTTCATTTTGTTTTCTGTCAATTTCAGATTCATGTATCCAAACAATCTTTCTATTCTTGTGAAGACCTGATATATCCACCCAAAGGATCTAAATCTGCAGCTTTGAAGTGTGAAGATTTGAAATTAGTAAAGTTGAATAGGGACTCCCCGAATAGAGGACGTGAACAAACATAT
Organism: Lactuca serriola; assembly: GCF_051521515.1. Lineage (NCBI taxonomy): Eukaryota > Viridiplantae > Streptophyta > Magnoliopsida > Asterales > Asteraceae > Lactuca > Lactuca serriola. The sequence continues at coordinate 163,474,826 of NC_136409.1, forward strand.
GCAAACATATGCAGAATCTTGTGAGGACTTAATGTACTAGATGATTTTTTTTGGTAAGATAGAATGATTTTGGTTAAGGGCACAAAATCGAGAAAAACAACAAAAAAGTGTCGTGATAATGGGGTGTAATTTTTAGTTAAGTTTATATAATTTTTTAAATTTTAGTTTAATGAAAAATAGTAGGGTATTATTAATCTTTTTTTTTTTATAATTTTTTAGTTAAAATTTTTAAAAATAATAAAGACTTTTTATATTAAATACTAATACTATTTGGTGAAATTTTGGAAGGTGGGTATTTGCTTAAAAGAAATGAAGTAAAATGTTAAGAAGGATAATGATGTGGTTGAGATGATCTAAAATATTAGGATGCAACATCTTGGTCCAGTTTTATTGAATTATAAAGATTTGACGATGCATTGCAATTGTAACTAAAAGACTATACGACTACAAGGTGAGAGAAAGCACTTTATGTCAATGCAGGATGTGATTCCATTCCATCAATGTTTCATATTGTGTTATTAGGTAACATAGAATTACAAAATTCCAAACAAAGTGTTGTTCCTTTTAAGAAGGGGACTTGGTTAAGTGAAGTTGCAACCACATCACCTGAAAACTATGCCCAACAAGCTAGAAAAAAAAGATATATCGGAGTTTTCCGATTCAAAAAAAATAGGCAGGTTACACATAGATTGAAATTACTGATTGATGCTCAAATTCATGATGTTGTTCATGTTACATTGAAAAGGAAAAATTATGGGGAAGTCGTTGGAATTTCCTTTTCCATTACCATTAGATTTTATTTATTGTAGTCCGGTCACGTATATGGGATAAAGTAGAGGTAATTCAAGAGGGTCAAATTAAACATCAGTTTATAATTATAACATGGAAAGGAATGCGTCACATTTCTGTTTTGCTACCTGGGAAGATGTAGAATGCTTCTTAAAAATTTATTATGATTTCAACCTTTAGGACAAGGTTAAGATGGAAGGGGGATATTGATACAAGTTAAGAAAATGACACATTAGACAAGGAAAATTCATTTGGAAGAGAGAATTTGTTAAAGTAACCAATTTACCAACTTGATATAGAGGATAGTTACATTGTAACATAATCTGTTGTAAAAAATTGACTTTTAGTAATAAATAGTGAAAGACGAAAAGGGCAAAAGTACTTTGCATGCTAATTAATGTGATTCATTCTTCTTCTTCTCACGTACTTTGAGTCTTTCTCTTTCTCATCTCTTTTATTTTCTGAATTGACAAACGATTCCTATCATACATGCTATATCATGCCTCCAACTTTTATGAAATAAGAAGTTTAATTAGTGATATAAATTATCAGGAGTTTGAAAAAGTAATGATAGAGGTAGGTGAATTTGAAATCAAAATTCATGTTTTAGTTTTGGATATTGATTCATCTGTCTGGCAATAAACTATGGGTGTGTAGCTCGTTCATTGAACATGTCACACTCTCAATCCGGAACGGCAGAAACGTTGGGGACGGAGGACGTCATGTACAGTATGACAACAATGCATAATAGTAATCAAGGTACAACAACCATTGTATTAACAAAGTATAAGTTTTGCATCTGTATTCAAAACATTGTATATTGACACCAAAAAGTACAAGTTAAAATACATGAGTCTATACAGCTCTGTATTCTCAAAACATGTGGCTACATGTTTACTGATTTACTGAGAATACAAGTACTTTTGAAAAGAGTGTCAACAATTAAGTCGCTGAGTTCATAAGTATGTTAGTAACTGAAATCTGTTTTCTTGTTCCTTGATAATGTAAATATGTTTTTCCCAGAAAATCCTATATTTTCTGTTGTAGTATGTTGTAAGCAAAACGTGTGAATGTTATTGTACTCTGAAGTAGTAAAATGTAGTTTAGTTTACATAAAACCATGAAAAATATGTTTTGTCAGTACTAAAATAGTATTCTCTATTTGTACTTGTATGCAAACCAAGTTTTTGTAATCATCTAGTGTTACCAAATGTACTTGTAAAATACTGTATTATAGCTTTATTATTAAATAAAATTATGTGAAGTTGTTTACTTATTCAAACATTAATCATTTTTTCAATACCAAATTGTGAGTTATTATAACCATGCTTAATGACCTAAGACAGCCTGAACACGACGTTCTTCAGGCATCGCAATCGGTACGACATTTGTCACCATAGGCCACCCAGCCTAGCTGTTGCAAGCAGATCTGGTGCGGGATTGTTAGTCCCGTATACATCTATAGACAAGTGCCACACTCTCTCTCCAGGAGACTCTGGTTACAATTTCAAGATTTGGTTGGTACTTAGATAATTACTTGAAGTGTATCTCACAAATGCTATATTGATGATTACACGTAGAATAATGAAAAGTTACTTTGTAATGACAAAACTGTAAGTATGTTTCATAAACTATATTTAATATAGTTTAATATATTTTTTTTCTGTAATGTACTCTGAATATGTAAAGCAGTGCATAATGTCCATAAACTATATTCATTATAGTTTATATGTTTGTTGTTTGTTTTGTAATCTGAACATTGAAAGCAATGTGTAAGTTTCATATACTATACATATTATAATTTATATGTTCATGTTTTGCTGTAATGAAAACCTTGGTCAAATTTGTAAAATCTGTACTATGGTTGTTTCCTTGAAATCCAATGTTTATATCCAAATGGTACTAAAATAGTTTGCATAATTTATATTTTTATTTAACAAGTTTGAAAACCATTTTATACTTATATAAATATAGTATTTATTTAATTGTGATTAAATAGACATTCAAATAAATAATTCTGCCCCATGCCAAAAACCAAACAAGGAACTGGAAATGGAGTTAAATTACCAATTTTAAGTCTGTTGAATCCTAATTATATAATTTTAATATATATATATATATATATATATATATATAATTGTGATAACGGAAAAAATTTATAACATTAAAAATATTAAGATAATAACACAATTTTTATTGTGTTACGCTTGCATTCCCCCCCCCCCCCTAAAACAGTTAAAAATTATGAAAACGTATGGGGTATGAACTCACCTTTTGTGAGTGTCCGAGTGAAGATATGGTGTAGTAGAGTTAATTCGACAAGTTAGAAACCGTGATAAAACCGAATCCTAATTTATATTAACATCATATTGATTATAAATTAGATAATCTAGTAAAGTTTAAAGTGTTAAACAACACTTAATTATTGTAAGAAAACTTACAAAAATTCGTAGAATAGTGTAACACCCGTTTATTTATTAAATAAATAAATAAATAAATAAAGGACTCGTAGCCCTCAATTAAATAATTATGTATAAAAGGATGGTCTCAAAGAGCTAATTGCCACCATTTTAGAAGTCGAGGGTTAAAAGTGTAATTTTTGGACTCAGTTTATAATTATTTATGAAGATAGGGGCTTTGTGGTAATTATTTGAATTTAATTTAGAAGGAAATGAGGTGGAAGGGCTGATTATGTCATAACTGAGAATTAGAGGTTAAAAAGATAAATTATGGATTGATTTTGAAAAGGATTTGTTGAGAGAGGGGTTGTTTAGTAAAATTTGGACTTAAATTGTAAAGGAATTGAAGGGGCAGGGTTTAAATGGAAATTTATAGACTCTTAATGAAAGGATTTATGTGAGGAGGGGCTGAAGATGGACATTTGGATTAAAGTTTAGAGGAACACGGGATATACCCGGTAACCTCTTTATCTCACTGTTTCGTTGCAAAAACCCTAACTCATCCTTAACCCTATTCACGTATGAAGCATCCGCTACTTCTCTCCACCCTTATGCCCCCTCACCGACGCCGCCATCATTTCGGATCCTTCCTACCGCCGTTCTTCAACCTCCAGCCGACATCCTTTGTTCGTTGTTCCGAAGACGAGTTCCAGCCGACTGTTGCTGCTGCTCGCCTCCGTGAAGAAGACGAAGATCGAACGAACGCCCTCCTCCGTCGCTGATGTTACTGTTGCTCGTTTCATTCTCTTTTCTCGGATCTTCGGTGCTTCACACAGTCACGACTCGCCGCTGCCGCCTGTGCAACTCTCATGTGCTCCGGTCACCATTTATCGCCCCAAAGGACTGCCATGATCGTGTTTCTCATGAGTTCAAGCGTGCTGTTGTTTCAAGTCTGAGTAGTGTGCGTTATTTCGTGGTTATGTAGTCGAGTGTTCATGTAGTTGTTGTATTGTGAGGATTATTGGAGCGATCTTGGTCGGAAAATCCACCGCCACCACTTCTGCCGCCGCCAAACGCCACCAGGCGGGTGGCTGCGCTACTGTTCCGAGTATAGTGTGTGTATGTGTGTGAGAGTGTGTGTTAGTTAGTGTGTGTGTGTGTGTGTGTGTTTATTTTGGGTTTTCCATTGTAAATTGTAACAAAAAATGGAATAATAAGAAAGAAACCCTAACCACCACCATGAGGTGGTGGTTGCCGCCTGTCACACCCTAAAACCATGAACGGCGGAAACGTTATGGGGCAGAGGACGTCATGTACAGTATCACAACAATGAAAAGTAGTAAACAAGCAACAATATCATCAATTGCATTAATAATATAATTTTAATACAAGTGTGTTCTGCCAAGTTATGATAAACACTAAATTATAAATCAAAAGTGATAGATGAGTCTTGAACGAGCACCATCTTCTCTCAACCTTGCATCGGTACCTGTCTACTGTTGACCTAAGGATACAAGTTATTTTGAAAGCGAGTATCAGCTTTAAAGCTGGTGAGATCATAAATATTTGTATGTATATGAACTGTAAGTATGAAAAAGTTTTGAACATCCTAGAAAACCATATGTTTCCTACTAAAATTATCCTTCTACCAAGGCATCTAGTATCTGTTCGTGTGTCTCCTGTAAGAGTGTGTATTTTCCCAAATCCGACTATCATTATTTAAAATATAGCTTCTACACTACCGTGCATCGTGTGAATGCTCACGAAGTGAATGTAATGGGAAAATGAAATAGTACTATGGTGTAGTATCAAATAGCTACAACCGTACTAACTACCTTTAACCTATTGTAATCTCGTAAGTACTATAGTATTTGTAATAAGTGACTACTTTTATACTAATATTGCCTTATTTGAGGGATAAGGCATAATGTGATGGCTAGATCCCAGGCTAGACGCTCCCCTGTCAAGGAGATTTTGGGACCCATACACGACCCCTGCATATTTGGAAGCCGTGAACATCCACATTACTATGATCATGTATACCCAATATAACTATCACAATGTGTTGTGATTCATTGGTATAGTTAGATCCTGAAATCGTTCCATGCTATAGCACCTAGTGATGTCTGTCCTATTATCGTATATGTAAACGCACTCATGTAAACGTATTTATGTAAACGTACTCATGTAAGCGTAATCATCTAAACGTAATCATGTAAATCGTAATCATGTAAACATAATCATGTAATAGTATAGTAGTGTACTGTAATGTTCTGCGTGTGCTAGCTGTAACGTGTGTTCTCTCTCTATCTAGCATGTATAGTAATGTACTGTGTGTACTAGCTGTAATGTGTGTTCTCTCTCTATCTAGCATGTATAGACTCATGAATGAAACTGACTCGTGGTATGATTCCGCATTCTAGTAAACATATTAGTGTCTTCCTAAACTACCCATATGGTAGCTTACTAGTAATATAACTGGTACGTATGAACATGGAAGTATACCCTTGCTACCCAAGGGTATTGAACTGACTGGAAGAACCTTTATGACTATATATGTACACATGAAACATAACTAATATTTAAACGACCTTCGGACGGATACCTGATACCCACCAGACCACATCCCAACGGTGAAACGGAAATAGAGCGGATAGCCTTCCTAAGTCCTTTAAACATTTCTTATATACCTATACACAAATAGGCATGAAATTGACAATATAAAAGCATAAAATAAGTTTTGTAACACCTTTGAACATGATTACTATCTGAGAAAAGATCGACTTGATGTCAATCTATAAAACGGGTTGAAAGCATTTGTTTGATAAAACAGTTTAAGTATAAAGAAACATTTGTTTGAAACACAATTGTAAATGAGTTTGAAGTGAAAAATACAGTGTATCATGAACACTTTAATAAGGAGTTTTAAACATATAAAACATTTATGAAGCTCATTTGAAGACAACTGTTTGGTAAAACGGCTAATGAATAGTAAATCATTTGAATGCTGCTTATTAATCACATGTGATTGATATAATAACTAGCATGATTCTACTTGTATCCCGCCCATAAAACATTTAAAAACATTTAAAACATTGATTAAGGGGTATGAACTCACCTGTAGTAAGTGGTACGGATGAACTGAAGATGTAGGACTGCTAGGTGTCAAGTGAAGTCTTGAACACACTCTATGATCCTAGTTAACATATAAAATCACATATATGTATCCAATTAGTCTTTAAACAACTAATAAACAAGTCAAGACAACCTAGGACATGCTAAACACCTTATACAAGTGTTATAAGCCTCAAGGATTGCATCTACGTGTTGTAGGAAAAAGCTAGTGTGTGTAGGGTTCAAGGAAAACTCCCTAATGGAGTTCACGGCCCTAATGTCATCAACAAATGAGTTTACGGTCGTAAACTCATGGGTTTACGGCTGTAAGCTCATACTTACTTGACCATTTGATGTTTTGAGGCTTTACAAGACCCTAAGAAGCATTTCTACTTAATGGCAAGGTCTTTGGAAGAGATTAGGGCACCTTTCAACTCCTTTGGGGAGTTCACGGCCCTGGAACCAATTCCCTTAGATATTACGGCCGTAATCTCTCATGGAAATGGTGTTTTTGGTGTTTTCAGGTCCCTAATTTAACTAGGAACGAATCTAGGCTAGTGTCAAGGCTTATGGAGGGTTTAAAGCACACTTTGGCCCTTTTGTTTGGAGTTCACGGTCTAAGAACTTCTTGGGCCGTGAACACCTTACTCTTGGTGTTCTTGGGGTGTTTTCTAGTCCTACATACATTAGGATACGAGTCTAGGCCAGTTTCATTGCAAAAGGAAGGGACTAGGGCACTTATTTGTCCCTTAACGAAGGGTTTACGATCAAAGATGTCCTTGGGCCGTAAACTCTTTGATCTTGTTGTTTTGATACGAATTCTAGGTTATTAGACACATATTAAGCCCTCTAATACACTTTGATAGAAGTACTCATGATTTGGGAAGAAAGGTTGAAGATCCGTGAGAGAGAATTTGGCTTTTCTCTAGTTAGAAATGTAACAAATGAATAATAAGAACCATATATATACTCCTGGGGTTTTTGGCAGAAAATATTTTATTCAGGCAGTGAACTCTAATATCATAGAGTTTTGGAATAACAGAGTTGCACAACACCCTAGTGCATCCTCTCTCCTGATATCTCTTTAAGTGTAAATCCTAAAATACTCAAACTTATACTAAAAGTCTGAAATTTTACTGCAACTATTCTAACTTCTATTGACTTGATATGTTATACAAAATGGAAATTTTGGGTTGTCACCTCTTCCCCATTTAGAGGGAATTTCGTCCCGAAATTAGAATTTTGGTAAGGAAGTAGTTATGAATGATCGATTCCTGAGGTGGGAACTTCCTAAATGATTGATTCTCGTGTTCCCTAGTGAATTCGGGTCCCTGGTTGGCATCTCAGCGAACCTTCACTAAAAGGGAAACGACTATGAATCGTTTGCATGACCTCTCGGTTGAGGGTCACTACGGTTCTTCTACGAAGGCGAGGATCACGTGAATCTCGATCTCGTTGAGTGGGATTACGAGAGTCCTGACGGAAAGTTACGGTTTCAAGATCGAGACGCGAAGGGTAAAATGTACGTTACTGAGTTCGCAGAGTAGATCTAGTCTGTGAGATACATGATCGATTCTGGTAAGAATCTTGGAGGTCCTGACTATCTTGGATTTAGCTTTCCATGCGTTACGAAGTGTATTAAGCCATTCTCAGAGTGAGTTTTCCTAAAGAACTTGGTCTCTCACTTGGAATTTCCAAGTTTTTTTTTTCTTTCTTAACTTCACAGTCAAGGGCCACCCCCTGCTGGGTCAAAGTCGTAAGGGTTTCTGTAATTTGCGAGGAGTTCTGAATGGACTACGACAGTAGGTCTGCAAGACCTAGAATTTGGCGAATTTCTGTCGGCGCCTTCGGTGCCGACAAATTCCCAACGGTTTTGGATAAATTGACAGAGTACTCAAAAATTCCACATCACTAATAGTGTGTCTTAGGAGTTTGACTCTTTAATTCCAAAACTCGTGTTTAGAGAACTTTGCGAAAATTTCCTCCGAGGGTAATGTTTCCATGGGTTCCTTCTTACTACGAGGGTAGATAAGTAAGTCATTACAAGGAGAATGACGAACTGATCCAAGTAAGAATGGCGTACCCTACTCATTAAGCTCATCAATATTATGGGCGTATTGGTCCTATCTGAGGGGTATCACTACAGACTCGAAGTGTCCGCATCGAGTTCGGAAGGTAGTCTTCCGGACATTCCTCCCTAACACTCGAACTGGTGATATTCAGATCTCAGGTCCATTTCTGAAAGGAATTCTTTCCTTGCGTTTGATCAACCAATTCATCTATGCGAGGCAGAGATAACGATTTCTAATGGAAATCTTGACGGAGTCCTCGATAGCCGAGGTACATATGATGCAATCCGTCGACTTCTGGAAGAATAAGACCGGAGCTCTCCAGGGTGAGAAGCCTGGTCTTCCAATTCTATTGCAGAGGAGTTCGCTAAGTTGTCCGGACTGTTCTTGTATCTCCGTAGGTGTTTAGACTGTAGGCCGATCTGTTTACAGGAGTCATACTGGGTTCTAAGTTTGTTCACATGACAATGCGATTACTCGTAGTCTTGGGCAGTCTCTGTCCTGAAGTTCATATTAGAATTCATACATGGTTCCACAATCACAATCTCGTGTATACGAGTCATATATAATTAAGATTGAAAAGATAGTCGAATAACTAATTCTTCTTTAAGCTCACATCCCATCGAGGAAAAAGAAGTTAAAGTGGAATCATCAATTCTAAACCTATAGAACCTTGATTATATATCACCCCTTTGTATACATTCTTCAGCGACAGATCAACCGTATGGATCTTTGGATTGAACTTGACGTACTGTACGAGTGGTACTCCGGGGATTTCTTCGGAAAGGAAAAGAACTATGAGGTACTCCATGCATGAGTACTTCGGTGTTCTGATATGACGGCTTCGCTGGAAAGGAGATTTCGAAGAAAGAGATGTACGTATGAAGCTGGTTTTGGGCAGATCAAATTGAATCTAGTTCTATGATAATGTCGGAATCATAAGGAAACTTAAAGAAACTAGATTTTGAACATAAGGCATTACAGACAAAACACAACCGTGCAACCATCAATAGAGTTACAGTACTTTAGACTTACTACAAGACTATTGCTGCGAATAAGGTATACTACAAAAGACAAGTATATGCAGCACGAGCGTCCCTATACCGACGGGATCTCGCAAAAGGTAAGACTCTAGTTGCACTAGTTTTGGATGGTTTATAAGTCTGTTACAACGAAACGACTTAATTGCATTAACGTGGGTCCGGAGTAGGTTCTCCTGCAGCTGTGATCCTGAGAATCTTCCCATCAGCGCCCGAGTTATTTTCTATTAGGCAATCCTTCTTGAGGTGCCCAATTTCACCGCATTGGTGACATATCTGGACATCACAAACATTGGTGGTGGAAGAGAAGTGTCGAGTAGAAGTTATGGGGATACGATTGCTTTCGTTGATCTTCTCTCTTGGACAATTTCTGTAATAGTGCCCTGCCTCACCACAATTATAGCAAACTAGGCTAGCTCCAGTGGTGGGGGTAGTTCTACAGAAGCGAGCAATGTGTCCCATCTTGTTGCAATTGTTGCATTGCCTTGCTCGGCAAATTCCTACATGGTGATAGTTGCACCTGTCACACTTCGGGAGTGCTCCCTCATATCGTTTGACCTGTGTTGTGATGGTAGGGGTTGCCACTGGTTGTTGTTGCATGGCCATCCTCTGAAATCGTTTGCGTTCAACTTTGGCTTGACGTTTTCTTTTCTTGAACTTTGAGTTGTTGTTTTGGGTGGTGGCGACTGTTACTATTTGCTGATTTCTCGGATCGTTAACACGATCGGGATTGTCAACTCCTTTTTCAGTCTTGTTTGCGTTGACGGTGCTACGATTTGCAAGGACAGTTGTCACGACAGCCATCACGGCAGCTATAACTGCGGCTTGAAAAGTAGTGGCGTCCATAGGAAAAGCAGAGGTTTCGTTGTTCGGCTGGCTGTTTCCGGATGAAGACATGATTTTGTAATACGAAAGATAAGGATTTTGTGAGCGATCCTGGCTGACCCTATTTGAACCTCAATTGTTCAAGTAAAGAGTAAGAGTATGTTCTCGAAAGTTTGACCTACATCCCTATGATGCAGTCCTAGCACGGAATGGAAGTGTGTTCGCGAAGGTTTGACCTACATCCCTATGATGCAGTCCTAGTAATTAGTGGAAGTAAGTTCGTAGTATGGTCTTATGACGCGTGACGTCTAAAACAGGGTACCATCGGCTGGTAAATAACATGATCCAACCCTTGAAGAAGAATTGGGAATTATCCCTGAGCTAGAATACCCTAATTCAATAACTCAACTAGAGTGGGTTTCAAATAGACTCCCATGATAGCATGATGAAAGTAATTGAATAAAGAATGACACAGAAGTTAGCCGACTGTCAATATCTTTGATATTCATGATGTAAAAGTTCGGGAAAATGACCTTGTAACAGGTCTTACATCATATCCAGAGTAGATAGTTCTTAACAGCATAAAGGCCTAACTAAAGTACTTACAGTACAAGATAGTTTCATAGAAAATGTCACATAGTGCATAGACAGAAAACGATCCTTTTTAAACAAGGAAAATAAAGTAAAGCATCTACTACTGGCGACGGTCATCCCTCTGGAGAACTCTTAGTTCAGCCAGTTGGCATTCCACATCAAGTAGGTGTCTTTCGTGCACCCTTTGGTGTACACGGAGTTCTATAACTTCGGCTCGTGATTCAGCCAGTGCTTGCAGCAGGGTTTCATGGTCTCTCTCAGATCTCTCACGAGCATCTTCTAGGCGAATGGTGCGGAGGGTATGCTAGACGCTCCCCTGTCAAGGAGATTTTGGGACCCATACACGACCCCTGCATATTTGCAAGCCGTGAACATCCACATTACTATGATCATGTATACCCAATATAACTATCACAATGCGTTGTGATTCATTGGTATAGTTAGATCCTAAAATCGTTCCATGCTATAGCACCTAGTGATGTCTGTCCTATTATCGTATATTTAAACGCACTCATGTAAACGTATTTATGTAAACGTACTCATGTAAGCGTAATCATCTAAACGTAATCATGTAAAACGTAATCATGTAATAATATAGTAGTGTACTGTAATGTTCTACGTGTGCTAGCTGTAACATGTGTTCTCTCTCTATTTAGCATGTATAGTAATGTACTGTGTGTACTAGCTGTAATGTGTGTTCTCTCTCTCTATCTAGCATGTATAGACTCATGAATAAACTGACTCGTGGTATGATTCCACATTCTAGTAAACGTATTAGTATCTTCCTAAACTACCCATATGGTAGCTTACTAGTAATATAACTGGTACGTATGAACATGGAAGTATACCCTTGCTACCCAAGGGTATTGAACTGACTGGAAGAACCTTTATGACTATATATGTACACATGAAACGTAACTAATATTTAAACGACCTTCGGACGGATACCTGATACCCACCAGACCACATCCCAACGGTGAAAAGGAAATAGAGCGGATAGCCTTCCTAAGTCCTTTAAACATTTCTTATATACCTATACACATATAGGCATGAAATTGACAATATAAAAGCATAAAATAAGTTTTGTAACACCTTTGAACATGATTACTGTCTAAGAAAATATCGACTTGATGTCAATCTATAAAACGGGTTGAAAGCGTTTGTTTGATAAAACAGTTTAAGTATAAAGAAACATTTGTTTGAAACACAATTGTAAATGAGTTTGAAGTGAAAAATACAGTGTATCATGAACAGTTTAATAAGGAGTTTTAAACATATAAAACATTTATGAAACTCATTTGAAGACAACTGTTTGTTAAAACGGCTAATGAGTAGTAAATCATTAAATGCTGCTTATTAATCACATGTGATTGATATAATAACTAGCATGATTCTACTTGTATCTCCCCCACATAAAACATTTAAAAACATTTAAAACATTGATTAAGGGGTATGAACTCACCTGTAGTGAGTGGTACGGATGAACTGAAGATATAGGACTGTTAGGTGTCAAGTGAAGTCTTGAACACACTCTATGATCCTAGTTAACATATAATATCACATATATGTATCCAATTTGACTTTAAACAACTAATAAACAAGTAAAGACACCCTAGGACATACTAAACACCTTATACAAGTGTTATAAGCCTCAAGGATTGCGTCTAAGTGTTGTAGGGAAAAGCTAGTGTGTGTAGGGTTCAAGGAAAACTCCCTAATGGAGTTCACGGCCCTAATGTCATCAACAAATGAGTTTACGTTTGTAAACTCATGGGTTTACGGCTGTAAGCTCATACTTACTTGACCATTTGATGTTTTGAGGCTTTACAAGACCCTAAGAAGCATTTCTACTTAATGGCAAGGTCTTTGGAAGAGATTAGGGCACCTTTCAACTCCTTTGGGGAGTTCACGGCCCTGGAACCAATTCCCTTAGAGATTACGGCCGTAATCTCTCATGGAAATGGTGTTTTTGGTGTTTTCAAGTCCCTAATTTAACTAGGAATGAATCTAGGCTAGTGTCCAAGGCTTATGGAGGGTTTAAAGCACACTTTGGCCCTTTTTTTTGGAATTCACGGTCCAAGAACTTCTTGGTCCGTGAACACCTTACTCTTGGTGTTCTTGGGGTGTTTTCTAGTCCTACATACATTAGGATACGAGTCTAGGCCAGCTTCTTTGCAAAAGGAAGGGACTAGGGCACTTATTTGTCCCTTAAAGAAGGGTTTACGGTCTAAGATGTTCTTGGGCCGTAAACTCTTTGATCTTGTTGTTTTGATACAATTTCTAGGTTATTAGACAAATATTAAGCCCTCGAATACACTTAGATAGAAGTACTCACGATTTGGGACGAAAGGCTGAAGATTCGTGAGAGAGAATTTTGCTTTTCTCTAGTTGGAAATGTAACAAATGAATAAATATGGCTAAGAACCATATATATACTCCTGGGGTTTTTGGCAGAAAATATTTTATTCAGGCAGTGAAGTCTAATATCATAGAGTTTTGGAATAACAGAGTTGCACAACATCCTAGTGCATCCTCTCTCCTGATATCTCTTTAAGTCTAAATCCTGAAATACACAAACTTATACTAAAAGTCTAAAATTTTACTGCAACTGTTCTAACATTTATTGACTTGATATGTTATACAGAATGGAAATTTCGGGTTGTCACATCGCCTTCCGCCGCCACCGGCCGCCGTGTCGGGTGGCGGTGTGCCTCGTTGTATGGTAACTCGTTTATGGTGTTTGGACAAGGAACATAAACCCTAATGGGCCCAAAGAAGCTTAATGGACATAAAAGCCCAAACATTTGATTAATGGGCTTAAGGAAACCCTAATGGGTCTAATGGACCCTAGTTAACCCAAAGAGACCCTAATGGGCCCAATAAGGCCCATAATGACCTAAAAGCCCAACCAATAGGCTAATGGGCTAGTGTTGGATTTGGAAAACCTTAAGGGCATAAAACCCTAATTCTGAGAACTAATCGGGACACACACACGAGAATTATTTAATAGTTTGAAATATTAAATAATAATCATTGGCAAAGACTAATCTAAGCAATATAGGACTTAACGGATTAAGTCCTTAGTGGATTAAGTCCTTAATGGGTTAAGTAGGACACTTAACCCTAATCATCATGTTATGTGAAAACCTAATCCCACTTGGGTTTATAGTTGGGCCTTTTATCGGGATTTGATGATTGAGATAATAATGGGCCATCCAAGAACAAACAATTAGGCTTGGATAATTTAATGGGCCTAGGGTAAGGCCCATGTAAGGGGTTTAGGCCCAATTTGGAAAATTGGGCCATAGTTGGGCCTTAATGATTATATAAGGTTGGGCCTTAGAATAAGACCACGTATAGGCTTGGGCCCAATTTGGAAAATTGGGCCATATGATGGGCTTTGACTCATAGTTGACTTTTGGGCCTATGGATTGGGCCTTGGGCTTGAATGAGCCAAGCTTGGGGTAATGTAGTAATTATCCAAAGAATGTACTGTTGGTTATGTGTTGGGACCCAATTATTAATTGGGTGATGTTTTGATATTGACAGATCGAAAATCTGTCATCCAGCAGCTGGGGTCGAGTCTGCGGGACTTCAACAGTGTGGGGTTGAGTCTACGTGACTTCAGCAGTGCGAGGCGAGTTACCTTCCAGTAGCGGTGGGTCCACGGCCACAATGTCGACCCACCAGTAGGAGTTGTTGTTAGATGATTGTCTTTGTGATAATTGTCTATGTTTGCTACTACCTGTTATGTTTATGTGCTAGCATGATATGATATTATGTGATAGTGGTAGTAGGGGTGAAATAGTCCCCGGTTACCGGTCGATAGGGCCAAAGGGGTAGATTAGTATCCAACTATGCTAGACGGATTATGATATATGTGATATGATATTATATGGTAGTAGTAGGGGGTGAAATAGTCCCCACTTACCGGTCGACAGGACCGAAGGGGTAGGCCAGCACCCAGATATGCTAGGCAGTATATGACTTATGTGTTTATGTTATGCTTTTATGTGGTAGTGTTAGGGGGTTAAATAGTCCCTGGTTACTGGTTGAAAGATACCGAAGGGGAGGCCAGCACCCAGATATGCTAGGCAGTATCTGGTCGAGAGGACCGTAGAGGAGCTCAGCACCCAGGTATGCTAGGCAGTATCCGGTCGAGAGGACCGAAGGAGAGGCTAGCACCCAGATATGTTAGGCAGTATCCGGTCGAGAGGACCGAAGGGGTAGGTCGGGCACCCAGATATGCCTGACAGTATATGTATGTTATATGATCGTATGGTGTGTGGTATGATGGGGGAACTCACTAAGCTTTGTGCTTGCGGTTTACAGTTTTGGTTTCAGGTACTCGTGTTTAAAGGAAAGGAGTCGGCTTGATTGCAACGCATCACACTATGTTTTCCGCACATGAGATCTTTGGGATTACACTCTGATATCGTTTTATGATAATATGTTGTGATTACTGACACTTTGGTTTGACACGAGATATTATTATGAATGTTTTTTATACTAATGGTTTTACGTAATAACTTATTTAAAAATGAAATTTTTGGCCTTGAAAATTGGGATGTTACAAATAGTGTGTGTGTTCTTCGTGAAAGTTAGTGATATTGGGTGTTTTCGGTCCTATATATGAAGATTGGAGGGTGTTTTCGGATGATAATAAGAACAATGGATGATTCTCGCAAGATCCTAAGAAGATTCAAAGGATTTTCGCATGATAATCAAGAGGATAGAGTGATTTCGCATGTGTTCTTGATAGAAAAAGATGAAGATTTTGGTTGAAAGATGTAAGAATAAGCTTATGTTTTCGGTTATATGTATTTATAAATGAAAACATGTGGCGGTTTAGTGGTTCTCGGTCAAGAACATAATCTGAGAAAGGAGTTCTCGGTCAGGGACTCTACCCGAGAAGAGTAGTCTTCGGCCAAGAACTCAGTTCGGCTTCGCATGATTTCAGCCGAGAACGAAGGGGTTTTCGGTCCGAGGTAAGTTTATAGCCGAAGAGGGATTTTCGATGCGAGGATAAAGGTTTATCTGAGAGTTTTTGGTTGGGAGTTGTTTTCAGTCCTAGACTTAGAAGATACATGCGAGACTTCTCGGTTTTTGGATGATCTTAGTACTAATTCTTACTAGATTTAATTATAGGTTTATATATACCAACATTATTAATTTAACTTTATTAAACTAACAAAACAACAAAGCTAACTTTTTTTAGATATGTTTGAGTTTTGTTGACTTTGGTTGAGTTTTACAAGATTGAAAATAACGGGTTGTCACAGAACACCCATACCAAAGTTTTACAAGATTGAAAATAACGGATATGTTTGACCTTTGTTGACTTTGGGTGCATAACTCACTCCTCTAACCCGGGAGTCCAGGTTCAAGTCCTAGCAGCGACATTTTACTCCTTTTATCTCCCTATTTTTATACTTCTTATATACTATAATTTTCCTTTTGATTTGTGAATAATAAATAATATTATAAACTATTTTTAGATAATTAAATTGTCATAGTGTATTTTAAGAATATATTATCAAAGTAATAACTTTTTAGACAAAACAATTAAGAATGGTGTGTATATACCATGAGTAAACATCAATAAATATTCAACATACACAAATTTATTTTTTCTTATAGAAAAGTTAATACCTTTTTAAATGATTTCGGAAAATGAACTTTTTAATAAGCATTTCAAGGCCAGCTTTCGTGAACCGACTCATTTCATTTTGTGATTAAAATAAGATTTTGACTCATGCCTCGGAGTCGATGCATGCGAACCTCCAAGGCCATGTGGACCGAGCAGTGTTGGGATTTAAACACAGTTTAATGAGTTGTTCACCATATCTTTCACATGTCTTACTAAGACATCTCAAATGGTACAAAAAGTTAATGCACTAATAACATGGTAAATACTTCAATAAAATAAACTACTGATGACATTATATATATATATATATATATATATATATATATATATATATATATATATATATATATATATATATATATATATAATGGATGTTAGACCCGTGTATTATACTGGTTAATTAAAAAAGAATCTAATCTTATAAACCTTAGACAATTTCAAAAGTAATAATTTTATATACAAAAAGCTTTGATTATTAAATATGTAAATGAATCCAAAGTAATACAAATTTAAGTAAAAATAAGTTTAAATTGAAAAAAGTTACTTGTAAATAATAAAAATGAAAAATGAAAACAAAACCATGTTTGTAGAAGCAAATAACGAATTTATGAATGGAATTTATTATAACTTATTTTAAGAATGAATTGAATTAATTAATTCAATGATTTTCACTAAAAATAAAATGGAATCAATAAAAAAAGAAGAGAACATGAGGTAAATTAAAGGAGAAGAGAACATGTGGTAAAAAAACCCTTCATTTATTAAAAAGTAGGTTAAAACCTGTGGAACCTACGGGTGTTAATTTTAAATAGAATTTAAAATTTAGTTATGTAATAAAATAATAATTCATTAATTTAGAAAACTTATGAATTGTAATATTGTATTTTTTTAATAACTTTGTAATATTGTATTTTTAAATAATCATGATACATTTGTTAATTGATTTGTTTCATCTAAAAATTTAAATTATTTTGTTAATTAATTTGTTTCATCTAAAATGTATAATGATGTCTATCGACGTCTTTTTAATTGATTTGTTTTATTTAAAATTTGTAACAGTCTCCATTTATAAATAATTATTGTTGCATTAGTTCTGGACGAGCCTAATAAAGCATTATTAAACATTTAAAAGGAATTGATTAATGATGTTGTTTCAACTTTCCTCGACATGTGTTCAAAATTCAATGATACAATTACAATGATTAAGTTGGTTAATAGTTGTTTATGTAAACGTTTGTTTTAATTTTTTAATTAAGTTTACATTAATCATTCTTGTTTTTTTAAGATTGAAAAACTTCTCTTTTTGTAGTAAGGGGATTGTTTTTCAAGCGTTTTTACTTGCAGAGTTTTCATTTTGCCCTTTAAAGAAAAGTTTAAAGATACATTGATGTTTAGAATTCAATTACGAATACCATGCCAAAGAAAAAACAACACATGAAGAAACAATTACACGTTAATTGCCAAAAAAAATTAAACCTAATAATTTTATCTTATGTTGAAAAAAAAAAAAAAAAAAAAAATCAGCTGACTAACAGTCAACTTCCACTCCATTTGGAAGTCATTCAGGATCAACCACATAATTGTGATTCTGCAACAAATGTATTGCCCCATTAAGTTAATAATATTTATTAATAACAATAATGATACTAATATATAATACCTGGGCACTAATCTCAACACTTCCATTTCTGAGGTTACGAACTGGATGATTTCCTCCATGATGACCAAATTTCATTTTATATGTCTTCCCACCCAAGGCCTGACCAAGCAACTGATGTCCCATGCAATTTCCAAAAATAGGAACATTTCCCATAATAGCCTTCACTGTCTCAATAGCATAAGTTATAGCAGAAGGGTCACCTGGTCCATTGCTGAAAAGTACCCCGTCTGGTTTCATTTTAAGAGTCTCAGATGCTGGCCATGTTGAAGGAACAATCATGATTTTACACCCATACGATGCCAATCGCCTCAATATATTGTGCTTGATTCCAAAATCATATGCCACCACCTTCATTTAAACAGGAATTTAATAAATAAGTTAAAACTATTAAGAAGAAATGAAAGTAAGATGCTATAATCAACAATTCAGAACATGTACATCGACGCTTGGTTGCGTTTATAAAAGAAACTCACATGAAAAGTCGCGTCATGCCTTTTGTTGGAGTTAAAAATTAAAATCTCATTCCATATCGGTCTTACCAACCCATTCATAAGGCTTCTTACAAGTGACGGTAGAAATTAAATCCACACCTGCAGAAAATGTCGAAGAAATGGAATGCAATTCAGTGAAAAAACTGAATCGTACGTAAACATATATAATGAAGAAATTTTGGTCTTTTTAAGATTCCCATATCATATAGAGTAGACAAGGCCATTACCAACGATATCCCATGCGCGTGACATCTCCAGATGTTCTTTTTAGCTATGTGGATACACAAAACAATGAAAACAGATAGAAGAAATAAAGTAGAATTATATATGCAGATCAAAGTAATTTTTAGCTACATTCAAAGTTATAATCAACAGTTCATTTTTATCCCACATAAAAGTAATTTTTATGTTTTTCTTGAATAAGATGGATGAAAACAATGTGATAAAGGGCGTTGAAGCACAGATGTGCTAATAACATTTCGTAAATGTTATACATTAGAATGAATTCCCAAATACATAATAAATGATGACCTAATTTCTTAAACAAAATTAGAAAACTATTAACACGACTTTCACTTGGGCATTGTATCAAACAGTTGGTGTGTAAAGTGGAAGTAGAAAGAAACAGTAAATTACCAGTACTGCATCTCCAAGCACAAGACCATTATGCACACGATTTTGCAATTGAACCGATGAGGAGTCATACAGGTTGTCTAAACTCATTAAAACCCTACCTACAACGCATATGTAAGATGAGAAATGAGTTTGGGAAGAACAATGTGATAAAGGTCGCAATTCAACTAAAACTCTAGTATACCTGATTCAGTGGGTGGAGGTTTCACCATTAAGTCGTTGGAAGCAGGAGAAAAAGAGAAGAAGAAAATGATTAATATTAAAGATCAGGGGAAAACGTAACTTGCTGAATTCATTTGAGAGAGTTTGAATTTTGATTTATATCCATACATTGGCACTCGTTGTACCTCTTATCGAACCTAAAAACCTACGAATTAACCTGAAGCCCTTTCAAAACCGGAATGGGCCGATTAGTGGTTTTCGAATGGCTTGGATGGAATCTCTATAGTATAAATATAGAGATTGTTTAGTACATTAGGAAAATGATTAATATTGAAGGTTTCACCATTAAGGTCGTTGGAAGCAAGAGAAAAAAAGAGGAAGAAAATTATTGATATTTAAGATTAGGGAAAAACGAAATATACCTGAATTCATTTGGAAGAATTAGAATTTAGATTTTGAATTTATGGAGAAGAAGAAACATCGGAGAAGGATCAGAGGTAAAATGAAGGGAGAACTAAAAAGAATGTGAAGATGAAGCGAAGGATGGAGTTTATCGCAATCGTAATCATAACCTAATGATAAGGGTGCAGCGTTGGTATTTCACTTTAAACATTGGAGCGGGAAAAATAGATTGGAAGGGGCTTAGAGTATGCCACGTGAAAAGAAAGCTCTTATTTATTTGGATAGGAGAGGATATATATATATATATATATATATATATATATATATATATATATATATATATATAATTTCTGCTTAGTTTAATAATATCATGTGTTTCAAAAAAGTTCAATATAAAAACATGTAAATACGATAATCTATATATTTTACAAAAATAACTATCAACAAAACATAGTATTTAGCAAATAATATGTACAAAAATTAATGGTTACTACTACATAACTAACAATAATGTCGTGAATATATCAATATATTGAATAAGTATTATTTCAATATTAGGAAGAAATTGTGACTTAAACATGACATTATCACATATAATGTACCTATTTAAGACCATTTTAATTAAGCATTATTTAAATATTAGGACTAAAGTGTAGCCTTAAACATGGCATTATAAAATATGATATAAATTTTCCTTTTTTGTTTGACCAAATGACCTATGATATAAAAAAACAACTGAAGAACAAGAAAACCGTGATATAAAAAAAGAACCAGAAAACTGAAAACCGAACAACTGAAGATTTTACATAAGGAAATTGTGGCAACTAAAGCATCTTAACGTAGTATGCTTTATATGTTTTTATGGCATCCTACATTATAATCTTTTTCACTACAAAAATATAAGCCTTTCACGACATTTGAGGCGCCCATCGCTTTTAAATAATTAGGAGGGGAATGAAAGCCCTAAAAATTTGAAGTACCTCGCCTTCCTCTACATCGTCACTCTCTCCTCTAGATCTCAACATGCCGGCCATAATTCTCTCCCTTCATTCTCTCTACAAACTCTAAGTCAACCCTCGCCTTCCACTATATTTTTTTAGAACATTTAATATCGTGACATGCAAAAATGTGTGTCGTCTTCCTTTATGATAAAGACTTTAATGACACGCAATGCGTAGCGTGTTGTAAATACGTGTCGTAAGCTTGTCACACGCAAATGTGTGTCGCCCTCCTTTATGACTGGGGATTTAATGACACCTATTTGCATGTCATCCGTACCTCTTTATCATACACAATCCGTGTCATTAAAGTGGTTGTTTTCTAGTAACGATATATTGTTCCACATAATTATTGATGCATCAATACTACATGAAAATATCATATTTTCCTACTTTTGTTTAAACTTAAAAAATACCAACGTGCTTTAAATATCATATTTTCGTTTAAACTCAAAAAATACCATCATGAATTGCTTTATCTGCTTATTATAGCATCCTTCTTTATTGGCTTGTTATAGCATCCCACATGATTAATATAGATGTGTGAAAACCACTAGAAATTATTATTTTTTCTTAATTTTGTTAAACTAAAAGTTAGTAGTGTACTTTGTGTTTTCATTATTATAGAATCCTAAATGAATATAGATGTATCAAATCCATTTGAAAATATCATATTTCCTATTTTAGTAAAGTAAAAAAATAGCAATGTACTTTTCTTTATTTGCTTCTTGTAGCATCTTACTTTAGTTGCTTGTTATAACATGCTACATGACTATAAATGTATCAAAGCCATCAAAGAAATATTATTTTTTTCTTCTTTTGGTTGAATATATAAATTTGCAACAAACTTTGTTTTATTTGCTTATCATAGCATCCTACTTGTAGATTGTGAATTCACTCCAAGTTGTATTATGAATCCAGACACTTAAAAAGGTATTAATTAAGTTGTTCATTATTTACCTTTTTTTGGGTATATTTATCGTTCCTTTATTACATATTCTTTACATCTTACTGAACTAATGTAAACATGTGACTCTTTTAACTCAAGATATGACGGTTTACTTAATATGTGGAACACCAATACTAACAATAACACCAACACCAGTTTTCTTTTTCATCTTATAGTTTCATTGGTATCTTGCTTTGATCAATGTTTAAAAATTTAAACATTACAATGAAAAGGATAAAAAAAGGTGGCAATAGTAATCAACAACCCTATTTGCTTTGAACTTAGGTTTTCTTTGCAAAAAATAATAATAACAATAGTAATAATAATAATTATTGGAATACGATTTGGTCGAAGGTACCATTTTTTTATAAAAAATATTAGCACATTCTGGAATTTCCATAGAACTTGTATCGTAGAAAGATTCATGTTTCCAAACAATCTTTCTGATTCTTGTAAAGACTTGATATGTCCACCCAAAGGATGTAAATCTGCAGCTTCAAAGTGTGAAGATTAGAAATTAGCAAAATTGAATACGGACTCCCCGAATAGAGGTTGTGAACAAACATACACAATGTATGGCCATAACAAGTTGAACCCATAAAGTAGTGGGAGAAGAAATAAAACATCAAACCCATTGAAAATAAAAGCACGAATCAAAGAAAATAGGTTGCTCACCCGAAGACCCCCATGAACCTTCTGCGCCATCACCTTCTTCCAACTCAGCCAAATCATTTTATTTTCTTAGAAATCAGCCCCCAAAAAGAAAGAATCTCTTATAGATTCAAGGTTTTTAAGAACACCTTCCGGAGCCTTAAAAGAGAAATAAAATAAGTGGGAAGAGCACCAAAGACTGATTTTAACAATGTCAATCTACCACCCACTGAAAGAGATTTAACTTTCCAATTTGACAGCTTACAAGTAACTTTACAAATAACATCACTCCAAGCTTCCACCAGAGACGTATTTTCCCATAGGAAGACCTAAATAAGTAAACAAGAACTTGCTAGCCACACGACAATTTGAAGCGATCATCTGATCTAACACTGATTGATTGACACCGATAACCATAATCTGACTTTTATAAAGTATTAATTTGAGATATGAGATCAGGTAAGAGCAATGAAGTATTCTAATGATGGTCACAACATTTTCTTTAGACTATTAGCCAAAGAAGATAACATCGTCCGCATAAGACATGTGAGACAAAGGAAACCCGATCATCACTTCCCAGTTCCCACAAGAAGACCTATAAGCAATCCTCTGTTAGTAACTTTTTAGTAAGCAATATGTAAACTTTCCATGATGAGGATAAATCAAGAAGGGGCGAGGAGGTTTCCTTGGCGCAAACCACAATGAAACTGGAACTCATTCGTTGGGGGCACCATTAACTAAAACAGATCCCATAGACGAGGAAAAATAGTCACGAATCCATATTCTCTATTTATCTCCAAAGCCGAAACCACATAAAATATCATCAAGATAATCCCAACGAATCGAGTCATATGCTTTTTGAAAGTCAACCTTACAAACAAGTACTTTATATTTACAAGTCTTAAACCAAGAGAAAACTTCGTTTAGAATCATCAGACCATCTAATATTTGCCTCCCTTTTATAAAATTAGATTGTTCTTGATTCAAAACAGAACCAATCACTAGGCTGAGTCTATTAGCAAAAAAGTTTACCAACAATTTTGTATTGGCACCCAGTTAGACTAATAAGTCTAAAATTACTAACCAACTTCGCATCATGACCTTTGGAATCAAAGCAATAAGCGAAGTATTAAAACCTTTGGAAAATGACTCGATCTAAAAAATTCTAAAACTTCCTGAACCACACCATCTCCTAATAAATATATAAACTTTTTGAAAAAAAAATCAAAAGTAAAATCATCAGAGCAGGAGCCTTAAAATAGTTTTGAAAGCAACCAAGCCTGTGGTCGGTAGTGAGAGAGAGAGATATTCTAATTAATGTTTATAGTGAGTCCTATAACCGAGCTATGTGACTGAATGTACTCCCTACAACGCTTTATTGGACATTGTAATAACAATTATAGACACTTATCACCCGTTTCGATTGATCGGTTGAGATTGTAGCTAGCAACCACAGGTGGGGATGTCAACTCCATATAGATCTATACATATGTATCCCTCTCCGAAGATTAATAGTTATAATAGTGTGGGTATGCTAAGTGTTTAAACTCAGCTAATGAATATAGTCTCACTAAAAAGCCCTTAACTAAAAAAATATGTGAATAGCTTTCAGCCCAACTTAATTGTGGTTAAATCACTAGGCATAATGAATTTCATTGTATAAAGTCAATAAAAGTCGGGTGTGCTTGGTATGTATATAAAAGTGTAATGTACTCGCTTTTATAAAGAACATATGTATATGTATAAACTTTAAGTATTTAAATATATCAATATACATGAATAGTAATAGCTTAAATCCTTAAAATACTATAAAGTTTTAAAAGATGCTTGTTATAATATACAATGTCACAAAAAAATCATATGTTTTTGTACCATGCAAGATGTGATGTGTGGACTAGTTATTTTACGATAAAATAACCATACTACGTATACTAAAAGTTTATGCTGGTTTATTTGTAAAAATATGGTAAATTGGTAAATAAGATTTTTTTTTTAAAAACTAGATTTATCGTATTTTTGCATAAAGGATAATATATTTGTATAAATTTAAATTATTGGGGGTTGTTTTGGTAATTTAATTAACCAAAATAAAATTGCTTTGGTTAAAATAAATAAAAGGAGGAACTAAAATGATTCAAATAGGATTAATTTTTGAAATAAGTTTTGCTAAAAATAACCAAGGAGGGGATTTTTTTGAATAAATGGGTCCAATATTTGTAGGTTTCCGATTGATTTCAAATAAATGTTCTGATAAGGGTTCATTTTGTCATTTTTAATAGAATTTAAAAGGGATTAGCGCTTTTATGAAAAGGAGTCTCATCGAGGGACTAATTGTGTTTAAAGGTCCAACTTAATAAAAAGTTAGGGCTTTTTATGCCCGTTTCCTTTTGTTGATCGAGCAAAGGGAAGAACGGTTGGAATAGTGTCTAAGGCTGCAACTATATTAGGCAAGTATTTGACCCGGTTGTGCATGGTCCTTTTGGGTTGCCTTCACCATAGCAACTTGATATGATGATTTATTAAGAGAGAGTAAATATTATTAATATATTATGAGAATAATATAAAGAATAATATATTGTTATTTGATTAATATAAGTCATAGAATTAATTGGAATTAATTTGGTGACTTAAAGAGATTAATTAAATAAGAGGGTATAAACTGTCAATTGTTTGATAGTTAAACTTTAGACTGGAAATCCATATAGATATGGATTGGACGGATTCTAGAAGCTAAAGGATACTTCAAATCGTCCAAGAGTTATCTAAGGAATGGATTTGGATAGCCTTAAGAGAAGATTATCCAATTAGGGTTTAGGTTGTAACCCTTAAGGAGTCTACAAGTATAAATAGACCCTATGGCTAAGGGAAATCAACACTTCATCTAAAGCATAGAAACCCTGGCCGATTTCCTCCCCTCTCCTCTCTCCCAAATTGTAACACCCCGTCTCTGGTATGTTGCTTCCGTGGCATTTATTTAGAAGTTTTCAAGAGGGACTCGGCGAGTCTATAGCCCGACTCGTCGAGTAGGGGCGGGATTTCGAGCACGTGTTAGTCGGCGACTTGGCGAGTCCATATTCGGGACTCGGCGAGTCTGCCTGCCAGGAAGAAACCCTAAATCCTCGGGTTTCTCACTATTTAAGCAATGTTATGTGCCCCAAACTCGCCTCCTTCACCCTCAAAGAGCTGTGAGAAACCCTAATCCATCCCTTGATTGTTTTAAGTGTTTTTGTGTGGATTTTTTTGAAGGCTTGAAGAAGAAGAAGAAGAAAGGAACAAAGAGAAGAGGTGTAGAGCAAAGATTCAAGGGCAAAATCAGAGTTCATTGAGGTATTTCTCGGATTCCTTCTGTTTTATGCTTTAGACCTCCATAAGAACACTTCTAGGGCTAGTTTGATGTATTTTCCAAACCTTATAGTTGTATGGATGCCTTAATAGGTCGAGATATCCCTAGATCTATTCATTTGGGAGTTGTAGAGCCTGGATCTATTGCCTTTTTGAAGATGCTTTGCATAAGAACCTTAGATCTAGCCTTTATTATGCTTTTTGAGCCTTATTATCTTCATGGACGCTTATGGGCACGTAAAGATAGAATCTTTACGTGCTAATCGAACTAAGGAAGCCCATATCTATAATTTTTAGATGCTGGATTCAAGCAGAATCCAGTTTAGAGTAGCTACATGGATGTGACTCGGCGAGTCGGAAGAACGACTCGGCGAGTCAAGTCGTGAGTCCCGTTTTTCCCCTTTTTGAGTGATGTCGAGTGGGAGCCTGTGAGTAGTAGAGTGGACTCAGTGAGTTGGAGGGCAGAATCAGTAATGGAGGGACTCGACGAGTTGTTCATACAACTCGGCGAGTCCAAGGCAATCTTCTTAGCTCAAGAACAACTCGTCGAGTTGTTCATATGACTCGGCGAGTCGGATGCAGATTGTCTGAGTTCTTGGATCGAGAGGGTACTCGTCGAGTCGATGCCATACTCGACGAGTAGCCACGAGTAGGGTTGAGAAGTGAGACTAGAGACTCGGCGAGTTGGCGGCCCAACTCGGTGAGTCAGGTCAACTGTGGGTTGATTTTGACTAGAGAGTTGACTTTGACCAAGGGTAAAAGAGTCATTTTACCCCAGTGCAGTGATTAGCATTTGATTGAGTGTGTTTATGGATTTGTAGCCGGGGAGATACCAGAGCAGCAGCAGTTAGCTTCTAGAGCCATACACGCAGCAGCCAGTTCACGAGGTGAGTTTCCTTCCAGTAGGAACGAGTCTACGGCCACAATGCCGGCCCGTTTAGTTAGCAGTAGTTCCGGACTTCAGTCCGATGCAGTATTTCAGTATGCTTGATGTCTATGTGATTCAAGCATGTTTATGTGTTATATGTTCCGGACTTCAGTCCGATGCAGTATGCAGTATATGTGTCTATATTAGTTGATATGTGTTATGCTATGCCATGATCAGTCAGTTCCGGACTTCGGTCTGATGCAGGGGACAAGGTCCCAGTCAGTTCCGGACTTCGGTCCGATGCAGTTAGTTTCGGACTTCGGTCCGATGCAGTCAGTTCCGAACTTCGGTCTGATGCAGGTAGTTCCGGACTTCGGTCCGATGCAGCTAGTTCCGGACTTCGGTCCGATGCAGTGGGCAAGGCCCAATATGTGCTTTATATGTATTGTATGGTATGTTGTAGTTTGGGGGAGCTCACTAAGCTTCGTGCTTACAGTTTCTGTTTTGGTTTCTGGTACTTCCGCAAGCAAAGGGAAGAGCTCGGGATGATGGCATCGCACACACCACAACTTCAGTTTGTGTCCTGGGAGTTGATTCAGTTTCTTGATATGTTTTGGATACAGTTGTGATACAGTTTTCTTTCTCTCAGTATTTTATCATGGTTTTTGAAACATGCAACGTATGATTTTGTTATGTGATACTTGGTTTCATGTTTTGTTATGATAAAAATTGAAATTTTTGGGTCGTATTTTTGGGTCGGTTCAAGTTGGTATCAGAGCCTTGGTTTGAGGGATTCGGATACACCTCCGGGTGCATCTGAACTCAAACTAAGAGAAAGATAAAAAGATTTTCAAAAAGAAAAATTTTTTCGAATGAAATTTTGAAAAGCACTTAGAAAGAAAAGAATTTTTAAAAGAGATAAGGGTGTGGTGCATGCAATCAGCCGAGCTCAAGTAAGTACTCCCAAATTACCCATACAAGTTTTATTATTATGATTAATTGTTCCAGTTTCAGTAGAACAGCATGCTAGTATAGGACTAAGGATCTAGGAGGATGCCTTATGTGCCTGCTATATGTGTTACAACTTTATGAGAATAGCATGCTAGTATTGAGTAGACAGCAGTAGGATAGCCTGTTTAGGTTATGCCTGGTAGCGCGAGATTAGCATTGTATGCTAGTATAGTTTCTCGTTATGAGAGTAGATTTGCTTGAGTAGTTTCCAGTGTCCGAATGCTGCTTGCTTCGTGCTTTGTAGAACTCTTGGTGATGAGAGTTAGCCGTTAGATGAATACATAACGTCACATGTGATCAGGGTTGAATAATCTCAGAGTATTGGATTTGGTCCTATTGCGCAGCTCTTGTTTGAGTCTAACCGTTGTAGGGACAAGCCTTTTACTCGAAGGATTATCCGAGCCTCATCACATGTGATGGTATTCAGGAGATGGCTAATTAGCATTACAAGGAGGCCTTCAGCAGCTGAGGACTAGTTTGAGTGGAGTCAGAGATTTCCCTAGGGCAAGCCTAGGATGAGAGTAGCAGAAATCAGTAGTAGTAGAAGTGACTTGGTGGAGTCAAGGCAGTTCTTGAGGAAAGTACGGATAGATGTGGAAGGTAGTATGGGCCCGTACTACTGAAAGCAGAGGATCCGTACTCGAATCAAGGAAGGCCGAGACAAGACCAGGAAGCTAGTAGTAGTATCAATGATCCCTTGAGATATTTCAGTTGTCTGATGTTGCTATGATGTGTTTCAGAATGGTGGTTTTGCGTTCGAGGACAACAGCCGGCGGTGGAGGTGCCGGGGAGGGATTAGGATCAGGCTCGGGGGACGAGCGCATGGATGAGCAGACCAGAGAGTTTCTTTCTTCAGAGATTACTCGTATCATTTTAGAGCAGACTGCTGTGATCTTCGGTTCGATCAAGGAGGGTATCCTAGAGCTGATGGATGAGAGATTGGGCACCTTCCGTGCCGAGGTGGCGGCCATGATGGGGTCGTGCACACTTACATTCAGGGAGTTCAAGGCATGTGGAGCTCCAGACTATCACGGGGCGCGGGACCCCATAGCGAGTACTAGATGGTTGGCGGATTTGGCCAACGCGTTCCGCACGAGCAGGTGTCCCGAGGGGGACAAGGTTAGATTGGCGTCCTGTCTTCTGAAGGACAGGGCACGAGATTGGTGGGAGGAGGTCGGACATACCATTGGAGATGATGCAGCGTTGGATGCCATGACCTGGGCTGATTTCTCTACCAGGTTCAGGGCAGAGTTTGCACCAGTTATTGAGGTGCAGCAGTTAACCAGAGAGTTTCAGGACCTCACCCAGACTACAGAGACCGTGGCGGAGATCACCGCCAAGTTCAGGGAGATGGCTCTTCTTGTTCCTCAGTATGCAGCCGATGAGGAGATGAAGAAGGCCCGTTATCATGAGATGTTGCGGAGCGATATCCGCCAGTTTGTGAGTCGGTCCAGCTGTAAGACGCTGGATGACATGATTGCTAGGGCTCGGGAGAGGGAGATTGATCTCGAGATGGAGAAGAAGAGGAAACCGGAGGCGGTTTCGGGTACAGGCAGTTCGGGCAAAAAGCCCAAGGTTGCTGATCACAGATCCAGGAGTCAGCAGAGCCACGGTCGATGTGGCAAGTGTGGGAGATTGCACGATGGGGTGTGCAAGGCAGGGAGTTCCGGCTGCTACAAGTGCGGTCGGACTGGGCATTTGAGCAGGGATTGTACGGCCCCTGCTACTGCCATTGCAGCATCAGATCTGATTTGCTTTCAGTGCAATCAGAGGGGACATAAAAAGTCCCAGTGTCTGAGTTTAGCTGCAGTAGGGAAGGTGGCTGCACCTGCCCCTGCTACTTTGAGGATTACAGATGGCCAGCAGGGCCGAGCCGAGGCGCCAGTGGCGAAGAGTAGGGCGTTTCAGATGACAGCAGAGGAGGCGCGAGCGACTCCTGATGTGGTGACGGGTATGTATCTTACCTTCATCTCTATATTATTATTGATTGATTATTGCTTATGATTGTATGTTTTATATAGGGTCATTCTCTGTGAACGGCATTTCTGCTATGGTGTTATTCGATTCGGGGGCTGCCCGATCATTTGTATCGCTTGCGCTTAGCAAGAGATTTAGTAGAGCTCCAGGGGAGCTGGATTGTCCACTAGAGGTTGAGATAGCCGATGACAGGACCGTGAGGGTTGCCAGAGTGCATAGAGGGTTTTCTCTTCAGTTGTTTGACGAGCAGTTTTCGTTGGACCTGGTTCCTATTCCCCTACGAGGGAATAAGGTTATTGTAGGCATGGATTGGCTAAGCCCCAATGGGGCGGTGATTGATTATGAGCTGCAGCTAGTGAGGGTTCGCACTCCCAGTGGGAGAGAGTTAGTAATTCAGGGCGAGAGGCCACAGCACGGACCAACCTTTTGTTCCGCTGCGAGAGCGAGACGCTATTTTCAGCAGGGTTGCACAGGTTATGTAGCTTATGTCTTGGATGCCCGGGAGAAGGGCAAGACGACAGTTGATGATGTTCCGATAGTGCGAGACTTCCCGGATGTATTTCCCGAGGATTTACCGGGAATACCTCCTGAGAGGCAGGTTGAGTTTAGGATCGACCTGATTCCTGGTGCGGCTCCGATAGCCAAGGCACCGTATCTCCTAACTCCCCCTGAGATGCAGGAGTTGTCTATGCAGCTGCAGGAGCTGCTAGACAAGGGTTTCATTCGGCCGAGAAGTTCGCCTTGGGGAGCGCCGATCCTATTTGTGAGGAAGAAGGATGGGTCGCATCGTATGTGTATAGATTACCGGGAGTTGAATAAGGTAACGGTGAAGAACCGTTACCCACTTCCGAGGATAGATGATTTGTTTGATCAGCTTCAGGGAGCGTCTTGGTTCTCCAAGATCGATCTACGCTCCGGGTATCATCAGATGCGGGTTAGGGATGAGGATGTGCAGAAGACTGCTTTCAAGACCAGGTATGGTCATTATGAGTTTCTGGTGATGCCATTTGGACTCACCAATGCCCCAGCCGCGTTCATGGATCTCATGAATCGTGTGTGCAGGCCGATGCTGGATCGGTCAGTGATAGTATTCATAGATGATATCTTGGTATATTCCAAGACGCAGGAGCAGCACGAGGAGCACCTGAGGGAGGTGTTGGAAGTTTTTAGGAGGGAGAGACTTTTCGCAAAGTTCTCCAAGTGTGAGTTCTGGTTGCGCGAGGTGCAGTTCCTTGGTCACCTCGTCAACCAGAAGAGTATTTTGGTGGATCCGGCCAAGATAGAGGCCGTGATGCAGTGGGAGGTCCCGAAGTCTCCATCCAAGATTCGGAGCTTCCTAGGTTTGGCAGGGTATTACCGGAGGTTCATTCAGGATTTCTCCAAGATAGCAGTGCCACTCACCCGACTGACCAAGAAGTCGGTGGTATTTCGTTGGGGGCCTGAGCAGCAGGCAGCGTTCGAGACCCTCAGACAGAGATTGTGCGAGGCTCCGATCCTTATCTTGCCAGAGGGAGTAGAGGACTTCGTAGTCTACTGTGATGCCTCAATCATAGGTATGGGAGCAGTGTTGATGCAGCGAGACCATGTGATAGCTTACGCCTCGAGGCAGTTGAAGCCTCACGAGGCTAATTATCCTACCCACGATTTAGAGCTGGGGGCGGTTGTGTTTGCCCTCAAGATTTGGAGACATTATCTTTATGGGGTCCGTTGTACTATCTACACGGATCACAAGAGTTTGAGGTACCTTATGGATCAGCTGAGTCTGAACATGAGGCAGAGGAGGTGGTTGGATGTGCTAAAGGATTATGATTGTGAGATCCTTTACCATCCAGGGAAGGCCAACGTGGTGGCCGACGCCCTAAGCCGCAAAGTGTCGGTAGCCCCTATCAGAGATTTATGTTTGAGGATGACATTGATTACTCCGTTGTTGGAACGGATCAGGGAGGCTCAGGTTGAGGGCCTCAAGGAGGAGAGGCAAAAGTGTGAGAGGATAGTGGGCCGAGTAGCTTCGTTTGATTATGACAGTCGGGGATTGCTGACACTTCATGGGAGAGTGTGGGTACCGTACTGGGGTGGGGTACGGTAGGTGTTGATGGATGAGGCTCATAAGTCTTGATTTTCTATCCACCCAGGGGCGACGGAGATGTATAAAGATCTTCGACCCGATTATTGGTGGCCCTGCATGAAGCGAGATGTCGCTTGGTATGTTGAGAGATGCCTGACCTGCAGGAAGGTCAAGGCGGAGCACCAGAGGCCTCATGGCAAGATGCAGCCGTTAGACATTCCTGTGTGGAAATGGGAGGACATCACCATGGATTTTATCACCAAGCTTCCCAGGACCGCACGAGGAGTAGATTCGATATGGGTAGTAGTAGATCGGTTGACGAAGAGTGCTCATTTTATCCCGATCCAGGAGAGTATATCAGCAGAAAAGTTAGCCGATATCTATGTGCGTGAGATCGTGGCACGTCATGGAGTGCCGGTATCGGTGGTGTCAGACCGAGATGTCCATTTTACATCCAGATTCTGGAGGCGGTTTCTCGACGAGATGGGTACTCGTCTCCATTTCAGCACCGCTTTCCACCCTCAGACGGACGGGCAGAGTGAGAGGACGATTCAGACTCTCAAGGACATGCTCAGGGCATGTGTTCTAGACTTCGGTGGCAGTTGGGATACGTATCTTCCATTAGCGGAATTTTCGTATAACAACAGTTATCATGCGAGCATTGATCGACCTCCCTTTGAGATGCTTTATGGGAGGAAGTTTAGGACCCCAATTTGTTGGGGCGAGGTCGGTCAGCGGGTCGTTGGGAGCACAGAGGTGGGGCTCAAGACGACCGAGTTGATTTAGCAGGTCCGTAGTAGACTGCAGACTGCGCAGAGTCGGCAGAAGAGCTACGCCGACAGGAGGCGTTCAGACTTGGAGTTCCGGGTGGGCGATATGGTCCTTCTAAAGGTCTCACCCTGGAAGGGTGTCATCAGGTTTCGGAAGAGGGGCAAGTTGGGCCCCAGGTTCATTGGTCCTTTCAGGGTTTTGGCCCGAGTGGGTCGGGTTGCTTATCGGTTGGATCTTCCAGTAGAGCTTAGCCAGATCCACAACACTTTCCATGTGTCTCAGTTGAGGAAGTGTCTGGTGGATGAGTCAACGGTTGTTCCCCAAGAGGATATTCAGGTTGATAGCAGCCTGAATTATATTAAGAGGCCGGTCGCGATTCTAGACCGGAAGACAAAGACCTTGAGGAACAAGGCAATTCAGTTAGTGAAGGTGCAGTGGCAGCACCGGAAGGGGTCTGAGTGGACGTGGGAGGCTGAGGAGGAAATGAGAGAGCACTACCCGGAGTTATTTGCAGATTCAGCCATAGCAGACTTCGAGGACGAAGTCTGAGTCAAGTGGGGGAGAATTGTAACGCCCCGTCTCTGGTATGTTGCTTCCGTGGCATTTATTTAGAAGTTTTCAAGAGGGACTCGGCGAGTCTATAGCCCGAATCGTCGAGTAGGGGCGGGATTTCGAGCACGTGTTAGTCGGCGACTCGGCGAGTTCATATTCGGGACTCGGCGAGTCTGCCTGCCAGGAAGAAACCCTAAATCCCCGGGTTGCTCACTATTTAAGCAATGTTATGTGCCCCAAACTCTCCTCCTTCACCCTCAGAGAGCTGTGAGAAACCCTAATCCATCCCTTGATTATTTTAAGTGTTTTTGTGTGGATTTTTTTGAAGGCTTGAAGAAGAAGAAGAAGAAAGGAATAAAGAGAAGAGGTGTAGAGCAAAGATCCAAGGGCAAAATCAGAGTTCATTGAGGTATTTCTCGGATTCCTTCTGTTTTATGCTTTAGACCTCCATAAGAACACTTCTAGGGCTAGTTTGATGTATTTTCCAAACCTTATAGTTGTATGGATGCCTTAATAGGTCGAGATATCCCTAGATCTGTTCATTTGGGAGTTGTAGAGCCAGGATCTATTGCCTTTTTTAAGATGCTTTGCATAAGAACCCTAGATCTAGCCTTTATTATGCTTTTTGAGCCTTATTATCTTCATGGACGCTTATGGGCACGTAAAGATAGAATCTTTACGTGCTAATCGAACTAAGGAAGCCCAGATCTATAAGTTTTAGACGCTGGATTCAAGCATAATCGAGTTTAGAGTAGCTGCATGGATGTGACTCGGCAAGTCGGAAGAACGACTCGGCGAGTCAAGTCGTGAGTCCCGTTTTTCCCCTTTTTGAGTGATGTCGAGTGGGAGCCTATGAGTAGTAGAGTGGACTCAGTGAGTTGGAGGGCAGAATCAGTAATGGAGGGACTCGACAAGTTGTTCATACAACTCGGCGAGTCCAAGGCAATCTTCTTAGCTCAAGAACAACTCGTCGAGTTGTTCATATGACTCGGCGAGTCGGATGCAGACTGTCTGAGTTCTTGGATCGAGAGGGTACTCATCGAGTCGATGCCATACTCGACGAGTAGCCACGAGTAGGGTTGAGAAGTGAGACTAGAGACTCGGCGAGTTGGCGGCCCAACTCGGCGAGTCAGGTCAACTGTGGGTTGACTTTGACTAGGAGAGTTGACTTTGACCAAGGGTAAAAGAGTCATTTTACCCCAATGCAGTGATTAGCATTTGATTGAGTGTGTTTATGGATTTGTAGCTGGGGAGATACCGGAGCAGCAGCAGTTAGCTTCCAGAGCTATACACGCAGCAGCCAGTTCACGAGGTGAGTTTCCTTCCAGTAGGAACGAGTCCACGGCCACAATGCCGGCCCGTTTAGTTAGCAGTAGTTCCGGACTTCAGTCCGATGCAGTAGTTTAGTATGCTTGATGTCTATGTGATTCAAGCATGTTTATGTGTTATATGTTCCGGACTTCAGTCCGATGCAGTATGCAGTATATGTGTCTATATTAGTTGATATGTGTTATGTTATGCCATGATCAGTCAGTTCCGGACTTCGGTCCGATGCAGTTAGTTCCGGACTTCGGTTCGATGCAGTCAGTTCCGGACTTCGGTTCGATGCAGGTAGTTCCGGACTTCGGTCTGATGCAGCTAGTTCCGGACTTTGGTCCGATGCAGTGGGCAAGGCCCAATATGTGCTTTATATGTATTGTATGGTATGTGGTAGTTTGGGGGAGCTCACTAAGCTTCGTGCTTACAGTTTCAGTTTTGGTTTCAGGTATTGGATTTGGTCCTATTGCGTAGCTCTTGTTTGAGTCTAACCGTTGTAGGGACAAGCCTTTTACTCGAAGGATTATCCGAGCCTCATCACATGTGATGGTATTCAGGAGATGGCTAATTAGCATTACAAGGAGGCCTTCAGCAGCTGAGGACTAGTTTGAGTGGAGTCAGAGATTTCCCTAGGGCAAGCCTAGGATGAGAGTAGCAGAAATCAGTAGTAGTAGAAGTGACTTGGTGGAGTCAAGGCAGTTCTTGAGGAAAGTACGGATAGATGTGGAAGGTAGTATGGGCCCGTACTACTGAAAGCAGAGGATCCGTACTCGAATCAAGGAAGGCCGAGACAAGACCAGGAAGCTAGTAGTAGTATCAATGATCCCTTGAGATATTTCAGTTGTCTGATGTTGCTATGATGTGTTTCAGAATGGTGGTTTTGCGTTCGAGGACAACAGCTGGCAGTGGAGGTGCCGGGGAGGGATTAGGATCAGGCTCGGGGGACGAGCGCATGGATGAGCAGACCAGAGAGTTTCTTTCTTCAGAGATTACTCGTATCATTTTAGAGCAGACTGCTGTGATCTTCGGTTCGATCAAGGAGGGTATCCTAGACCTGATGGATGAGAGATTGGGCACCTTCCGTGCCGAGGTGGCGGCCATGATGGGGTCGTGCACACTTACATTCAGGGAGTTCAAGGCATGTGGAGCTCCAGACTATCACGGGGCGCGGGACCCCATAGCGAGTACTAGATGGTTGGCGGATTTGGCCAACGCGTTCCGCACGAGCAGGTGTCCCGAGGGGGACAAGGTTAGATTGGCGTCCTGTCTTCTAAAGGACAGGGCACGAGATTGGTGGGAGGAGGTCGGACATACCATTGGAGATGATGCAGCGTTGGATGCCATGACCTGGGCTGATTTCTCTACCAGGTTCAGGGCAGAGTTTGCACCAGTTATTGAGGTGCAGCAGTTAGCCAGAGAGTTTCAGGACCTCACCCAGACTACAGAGACCGTGGCAGAGATCACCGCCAAGTTCAGGGAGAGGGCTCTTCTTGTTCCTCAGTATGCAGCCGATGAGGAGATGAAGAAGGCCCGTTATCATGAGATGTTGCGGAGCGATATCCGCCAGTTTGTGAGTCGGTCCAGCTGTAAGACGCTGGATGACATGATTGCTAGGGCTCGGGAGAGGGAGATTGATCTCGAGATGGAGAAGAGAGGAAACCGGAGGCGGTTTCGGGTACAGGCAGTTCGGGCAAAAAGCCCAAGGTTGCTGATCACAGATCCAGGAGTCAGCAGAGCCACGGTCGATGTGGCAAGTGTGGGAGATTGCACGATGGGGTGTGCAAGGCAGGGAGTTCCGGCTGCTACAAGTGCGGTCGGACTGGGCATTTGAGCAGGGATTGTACGGCCCCTGCTACTGCCATTGCAGCATCAGATCTGATTTGCTTTCAGTGCAATCAGAGGGGACATAAAAAGTCCCAGTGTCTGAGTTTAGCTGCAGTAGGGAAGGTGGCTGCACCTGCCCCTGCTACTTTGAGGATTACAGATGGCCAGCAGGGCCGAGCCGAGGCGCCAGTGGCGAAGAGTAGGGCGTTTCAGATGACAGCAGAGGAGGCGCGAGCGACTCCTGATGTGGTGACGGGTATGTATCTTACCTTCATCTCTATATTATTATTGATTGATTATTGCTTATGATTGTATGTTTTATATAGGGTCATTCTCTGTGAATGGCATTTCTGCTATGGTGTTATTCGATTCGGGGGCTGCCCGATCATTTGTATCGCTTGCGCTTAGCAAGAGATTTAGTAGAGCTCCAGGGGAGCTGGATTGTCCACTAGAGGTTGAGATAGCCGATGACAGGACCGTGAGGGTTGCCAGAGTGCATAGAGGGTTTTCTCTTCAGTTGTTTGACGAGCAGTTTTCGCTGGACCTGGTTCCTATTCCCCTGCGAGGGAATAAGGTTATTGTAGGCATGGATTGGCTAAGCCCCAATGGGGCGGTGATTGATTATGAGCTGCAGCTAGTGAGGGTTCGCACTCCCAGTGGGAGAGAGTTAGTAATTCAGGGCGAGAGGCCACAGCGCGGACCAACCTTTTGTTCCGCTGCGAGAGCGAGACGCTATTTTCAGCAGGGTTGCACAGGTTATGTAGCTTATGTCTTGGATGCCCGGGAGAAGGGCAAGACGACAGTTGATGATGTTCCGATAGTGCGAGACTTCCCGGATGTATTTCCCGAGGATTTACCGGGAATACCTCCTGAGAGGCAGGTTGAGTTTAGGATCGACCTGATTCCTGGTGCGGCTCTGATAGCCAAGGCACCGTATCGCCTAACTCCCCCTGAGATGCAGGAGTTGTCTATGCAGCTGCAGGAGCTGCTAGACAAGGGTTTCATTCGGCCGAGAAGTTCGCCTTGGGGAGCGCCGATCCTATTTGTGAGGAAGAAGGATGGGTCGCATCGTATGTGTATAGATTACCGGGAGTTGAATAAGGTAACGGTGAAGAACCGTTACCCACTTCCGAGGATAGATGATTTGTTTGATCAGCTTCAGGGAGCGTCTTGGTTCTCCAAGATCGATCTACGCTCCGGGTATCATCAGATGCGGGTTAGGGATGAGGATGTGCAGAAGACTGCTTTCAAGACCAGGTATGGTCATTATGAGTTTCTGGTGATGCCATTTGGACTCACCAATGCCCCAGCCGCGTTCATGGATCTCATGAATCGTGTGTGCAGGCCGATGCTGGATCGGTCAGTGATAGTATTCATAGATGATATCTTGGTATATTCCAAGACGCAGGAGCAGCACGAGGAGCACCTGAGGGAGGTGTTGGAAGTTTTTAGGAGGGAGAGACTTTTCGCAAAGTTCTCCAAGTGTGAGTTCTGGTTGCGCGAGGTGCAGTTCCTTGGTCACCTCGTCAACCAGAAGAGTATTTTGGTGGATCCGGCCAAGATAGAGGCCGTGATGCAGTGGGAGGTCCCGAAGTCTCCATCCAAGATTCGGAGCTTCCTAGGTTTGGCAGGGTATTACCGGAGGTTCATTCAGGATTTCTCCAAGATAGCAGTGCCACTCACCCGACTGACCAAGAAGTCGGTGGTATTTCGTTGGGGGCCTGAGCAGCAGGCAGCGTTCGAGACCCTCAGACAGAGATTGTGCGAGGCTCCGATCCTTATCTTGCCAGAGGGAGTAGAGGACTTCGTAGTCTACTGTGATGCCTCAATCATAGGTATGGGAGCAGTGTTGATGCAGCGAGACCATGTGATAGCTTACGCCTCGAGGCAGTTGAAGCCTCACGAGGCTAATTATCCTACCCACGATTTAGAGCTGGGGGCGGTTGTGTTTGCCCTCAAGATTTGGAGACATTATCTTTATGGGGTCCGTTGTACTATCTACACGGATCACAAGAGTTTGAGGTACCTTATGGATCAGCTGAGTCTGAACATGAGGCAGAGGAGGTGGTTGGATGTGCTAAAGGATTATGATTGTGAGATCCTTTACCATCCAGGGAAGGCCAACGTGGTGGCCGACGCCCTAAGCCGCAAAGTGTCGGTAGCCCCTATCAGAGATTTATGTTTGAGGATGACATTGATTACTCCGTTGTTGGAACGGATCAGGGAGGCTCAGGTTGAGGGCCTCAAGGAGGAGAGGCAAAAGTGTGAGAGGATAGTGAGCCGAGTAGCTTCGTTTGATTATGACAGTCGGGGATTGCTGACACTTCATGGGAGAGTGTGGGTACCGTACTGGGGTGGGGTACGGTAGGTGTTGATGGATGAGGCTCATAAGTCTTGATTTTCTATCCACCCAGGGGCGACGGAGATGTATAAAGATCTTCGACCCGATTATTGGTGGCCCTGCATGAAGCGAGATGTCGCTTGGTATGTTGAGAGATGCCTGACCTGCATGAAGGTCAAGGCGGAGCACCAGAGGCCTCATGGCAAGATGCAGCCGTTAGACATTCCTGTGTGGAAATGGGAGGACATCACCATGGATTTTATCACCAAGCTTCCCAGGACCGCACGAGGAGTAGATTCGATATGGGTAGTAGTAGATCGGTTGACGAAGAGTGCTCATTTTATCCCGATCCAGGAGAGTATATCAGCAGAAAAGTTAGCCGATATCTATGTACGTGAGATCGTGGCACGTCATGGAGTGCCGGTATCGGTGGTGTCAGACCGAGATGTCCATTTTACATCCAGATTCTGGAGGCGGTTTCTCGACGAGATGGGTACTCGTCTCCATTTCAGCACCGCTTTCCACCCTCAGACAGACGGGCAGAGTGAGAGGACGATTCAGACTCTCAAGGACATGCTCAGGGCATGTGTTCTAGACTTCGGTGGCAGTTGGGATACGTATCTTCCATTAGCGGAATTTTCGTATAACAACAGTTATCATGCGAGCATTGATCGACCTCCCTTTGAGATGCTTTATGGGAGGAAGTGTAGGACCCCAATTTGTTGGGGCGAGGTCGGTCAGCGGGTCGTTGGGAGCACAGAGGTGGGGCTCAAGACGACCGAGTTGATTTAGCAGGTCCGTAGTAGACTGCAGACTGCGCAGAGTCGGCAGAAGAGCTACGCCGACAGGAGGCGTTCAGACTTGGAGTTCCGGGTGGGCGATATGGTCCTTCTAAAGGTCTCACCCTGGAAGGGTGTCATCAGGTTTCGGAAGAGGGGCAAGTTGGGCCCCAGGTTCATTGGTCCTTTCAGGGTTTTGGCCCGAGTGGGTCGGGTTGCTTATCGGTTGGATCTTCCAGTAGAGCTTAGCCAGATCCACAACACTTTCCATGTGTCTCAGTTGAGGAAGTGTCTGGTGGATGAGTCAACGGTTGTTCCCCAAGAGGATATTCAGGTTGATAGCAGCCTGAATTATATTGAGAGGCCGGTCGCGATTCTAGACCGGAAGACAAAGACCTTGAGGAACAAGGCAATTCAGTTAGTGAAGGTGCAGTGGCAGCACCGGAAGGGGTCTGAGTGGACGTGGGAGGCTGAGGAGGAAATGAGAGAGCACTACCCGGAGTTATTTGCAGATTCAGCCATAGCAGACTTCGAGGACGAAGTCTGAGTCAAGTGGGGGAGAATTGTAACGCCCCGTCTCTGGTATGTTGCTTCCGTGGCATTTATTTAGAAGTTTTCAAGAGGGACTCGGCGAGTCTATAGCCCGAATCGTCGAGTAGGGGCGGGATTTCGAGCACGTGTTAGTCGGCGACTCGGCGAGTTCATATTCGGGACTATACACGGAGCAACAGCAGTTAGCTTCCAGAGCTATACACGCAGCAGCCAGTTCACGAGGTGAGTTTCCTTCCAGTAGGAACGGGTCCACGGCCACAATGCCGGCCCGTTTAGTTAGCAGTAGTTCCGGACTTCAGTCCGATGCAGTAGTTCAGTATGCTTGATGTCTATGTGATTCAAGCATGTTTATGTGTTATATGTTCCGGACTTCAGTCCGATGCAGTATGCAGTATATGTGTCTATATTAGTTGATATGTGTTATGTTATGCCATGATCAGTCAGTTCCGGACTTCGGTCCGATGCAGTTAGTTCCGGACTTCGGTTCGATGCAGTCAGTTCCGGACTTCGGTCCGATGCAGGTAGTTCCGGACTTCGGTCTGATGCAGCTAGTTCCGGACTTTGGTCCGATGCAGTGGGCAAGGCCCAGTATGTGCTTTATATGTATTGTATGGTATGTGGTAGTTTGGGGGAGCTCACTAAGCTTCGTGCTTACAGTTTCAGTTTTGGTTTCAGGTACTTCCGCAAGCAAAGGGAAGAGCTCGGGATGATGGCATCGCACACACCACAACTTCAGTTTTTGTCCTGGGAGTTGATTCAGTTTCTTGATATGTTTTGGATACAGTTGTGATACAGTTTTCTTTCTCTCAGTATTTTATCATGGTTTTTGAACCACGCAACGTATGATTTTGTTATGTGATACTTGGTTTCATGTTTTGTTATGATAAAAATTGAAATTTTTGGGTCGTATTTTTGGGTCGTTTCACAAATCATCCTCCTTGCTATTTGGTGTTTGTAAGCCATTAGAGGAGTGACAATTGTGACTCTAGAAGCTCCAAGACAACAAGATCAACAAGGAATTCAAAGGTATGATTCTAGATCTGTTTCAACATTGTTCTTATTCCTAAATAGTCATTAGAAGTCTTGGATTCAAAGCATGTTTAATTAGAAAGCCTAGATCCGAGCATTAGGATTTTGCGTGCGCACATAGGAAAGTTCTTATGGCTAAAACCCATCAGTGGTATCAGAGCCTAGCTTGGTTTTCATTAAATTGTTGCTTAATTGTCTGAAACTTAACTGCAAAATTTGGTTTTTGTGTTTCTGAGTCATGGACTCCGCGAGTTCCAAAGTGGACTCATCGAGTTGACTTGACTCGGCGAGTCCAAGCGTCAGGAATGGCCAGATTCGGGATTTCTTCATGATTATCTTATGGAAACTTACCTTAATCATATTAGATCAACCCTAATCCGATTTTTTGATATATATGACTATAATCTTGATCTAATTAAAGATATTTATCAACTAATAAAATATTTAATTTCCTCATATGATAATTAATTAATTATTTTGATTATTTTGGTAATTATCTTGAAAGAAATTTTGAATAAATCAAATATAGATAATTAGGAAATTAATTGTTAATTGAAATTATTTGTTATTTGATCCTCCATGTTTTAAGTGTTTAAAACTTGTCCTCAAGTTTTGAAATTTATATTTTGTGATTAAAAAGTTTTAATTTAGACAACTTAAATTTCAAACCCTAGATTTTTAAAAGGTTTAAAATACAACCCTATACCGTGACAACCCAAGTTGTTCCGTTACATTTCCATTTACCGTTAACGGAATATTCCACTGTATAAAAGTTCCGTTAATTAGAGGTCATCAATTTAATAAACATCCCAATTGTTTACATTTAAAATGCCGTTAAGTCGTGATAAAAGGAAATAAAAACACATAACACCCATTTCCATTTATTTGGAAAATGTTAAGTTTTATTGTTACGACCACTAAATCGGGTGCGACCAAAAGCCCCGTTTAACGGCAGTATTGGGTAAAATTCCACTGAACCCCGACTCGGAACCCTATATAAGGGTGAGTGGAGTCCATTGGAGACTTTTTACACACTCTCTCTATACTCTCTCTCTAGACCCGTTGTCGCCCCGAATCCGCAATCAAACGCTTCCAAATTGTAAGTCCGCTTACCCTAGCCTATTCTAAACATATTGAATCATGTTTATAGCCCAAAATTCAGACTTAGAAGCTGTTAGAATGGAGTTTACGGCCTAAGCTCCTTCTTAGGCCGTAAACCCCTTAAACAAGGCCAAAAGACCCCAAACTTGTCCCTATAGGCTTGAAAATAAATTAAGGGAATTGCCTAGGAGTGTTTAAACATCAAAACACAATGATTTAGGGCATAAATGAGAGTTTACGGCCCAAGCACATGCTTAGGCCGTAAACCCCTCAAAACCTTGTCAAAATGCCCCAAAAACACTCCTAAATCACCCTTAGGCTTCATACATAATTTAGGGACTTAGTATTTTGGGTTTAGCACAATTAAACACAATGAATTGAAAGGCAAAAAGGAGTTTACGGCCCAGGTGTATACCAAGGCCGTAAACACCCCTAAATGTGCCAAAAGTGTGGTTTTTGCCCCCCAAATGGCCTTAGACATTTACCATAAAATACTAGGATTGAATTAAGGGCTTAAACACAAGAAATGGAGGGATAAAAAGGAGTTTACGGCCCAAGCAAGTGTCTAGGCCGTAAACTCCCCAAAACTCATCCAAATGATAGATTTAATCCCCCAAAATAGCATCACAATTCATTATAAATTGCTAGCAAGGCAATAAGGGCTTGAAACTTCACAAAACTCTAAGGGTGAGAGTTTACGGCCGTAAACTCCCTTAGGAGTGTCCCTAGGCCGTAAACTCCAATATAAAGCCCTTAGGAGCCTTGAACCCACTCATGCCTTTTAGGAAAAGTACTTAGAATAATTCCATGATGCAAGTAGAAGCCTTAAACCACCCTAGAACCCATCACCATGAGTTTACGGCCGTAAACTCATGGTGAGTAGTCCCTGGGCCGTAAACTATGTAATAAGGGTTTATTCTTGGAGAGTAAACTCCATTCCTTAGCCATACACACCCTTAAACGCTACCCGGGACACCCAAACACTTAACCAAAGTGTTTTCCGCTCCTGTGAGCGCGTATATTTGTTTAATTAGTATTAAATATGCTAATTGTATGTAAACATATGTTATCATATATTAAATAGGTCATTGTGTGATTTTCTCCGGATATAAAGGTTTTCCATCAAAGTTTCCCTTTTTCGACGTATACTTTTACTTGTTAAATACTGCTGCTTCGCTTATACTTATTTTATACTCCTACTCTGTAACGCTTTCACTTATACTTGAAGTCACTTATACCTGATGGACGTTTATACTTATTCACACTCTTACTTAGTGATACGATTCCACTTCGCTTATACTTGATATCGACTATACTTCACTTATACTCGATATGCTCTTACTTCACTTATTGTCGTCTCTACTTCGTGATATGCTTATACTTGCTCGACACCCCTACTTCACTTGCGACCGCTCCTACTTCACTTATTAGACACTCCTACTTCACAAGAATCACTTCTACTTGATACACACTCATTTGTAGTTAGATGTATGTCCGTGCTTGTATAGATGCATATAGATAATGATTGAAGGACTTAGGAAGGCTTGTCCGCCCTATTTCCTTTTCTTCGTTGAGATGTGGTCTGGTGGGATCGGATGTCCATCCGAAGGTCGTTTGATTCATTACTTATATATTATGTACACAAGCATAGACATACGGGTTTACTTCAGTCAATTCAGTTAAGAGTCTATACCTCTAGTTCAGCACTTACATTAGAAACCCACTAGTTGGAAGTCTCTACCCACTATTTGGGATGCATCTTCAGGACACGGCCTTCTCCGTCGTCTAGTTGGTAACCAGAGTCTCCTGTAGGGAGAGCGGACATTGTGTGTATAGATCTATACGGGATTGACAACCCCGCACCCAAACTGCTAGCTACAGTCCCGGCCTACCAAGCCAACGGGTGACAAATGTTACATCTTAGATGCTCGTAGGGCGTCTGGTACTCTAGTCAGTATGGTTACGAGTATCCCGGGTTACCTTATAATTCATTGGCTTTAAGGTACCGGTATTTCGCCAGCAATTTACACTGTATGCTGGTAATTCAATTTCAGAGTCACACTGTTTTGACCTTACAAGACGTATCTTTCATCTGATACTGTCTGGGGTCTGTCTCCTCTGTTTTGACCTTACAAGACGTATCTTTCATTTGATACTGTCTCGGGTCTGTCTCCTCTATTTTGACCTTACAAGACGTATCCTTCATTTGATACTGTCTGGGGTCTGTCTCCTCTGTTTTGACCTTACAAGACGTATCCTTCATTTGATGCTGTCTGGGGTCTGTATCCACTGTATTCACAGAATCCACTGTATTCATTATATTCACTGTGTTCATTGTTTTAGTCCTTGCTAGACGTATCTTTCATTTGATATTGTTCGCGGTCTGTATTCACTGTTTTAGACCTTACTAGTTGTACCTTTCATTTGGTACCTTCTGGGGTCTGTGTCTTCACATGTTAGACTGAACCAGGCGTGTTGTTCGTTTGATAATTTCCTGGAGTCTATGGTTCCTTGCCTTAGTCAGCAGTCCTCACTGCTGAGGCATATAGTATTCCCTGATGTCGTTTGCTTTCCTCAATAATCAAATTCA
This sequence comes from Lactuca serriola, assembly GCF_051521515.1. Classification (NCBI taxonomy): domain Eukaryota; kingdom Viridiplantae; phylum Streptophyta; class Magnoliopsida; order Asterales; family Asteraceae; genus Lactuca; species Lactuca serriola. Next base: position 163,519,371 of record NC_136409.1, read on the forward strand.
GTATTTTGATAATGATAGCAACTTAGGGAAAACTACTTTTTACCACACACCACTGACCAGCCTTGGTAGAAGGCTGCTTTATTAAAAGAAAATATAGGATTTTCTGGAAAGAACTCTAATACACAGTAAACACTTAAACTATTACTTTATTAAGTTATTTGAATGAAACGTCACTAAATGCTTATGAACTCACCAGCATTTGTAAAAATGCTGATACTCGCTTTTCAAATAACTTGTATTCTCAGGTTAGCATTAGACAGGTACACCTCGGAGTTGTTGATGAAGATAACTTAGTGCCAGGCCGTACATACTTATATTTACTTGTATTACTTTGGTGTATTGTAATGTAACCATGTAAAATTATTCAATTAATGCAATGTCTTGGTTGTACTTTGATTACTATAATGCATGTGTTGTGATAATTGACATGACGTCATCCACCCCAGAACGTTTCCGCCGTTCCGGTTTTGGGGTGTGACAGATTGGTATCAGAGCATTGTTTATAGTGAGCTAAGTATATCAATTCATAAAAGATATACAACCTATAAACACAAAGGGATAAAACACTCTGACCAAGAATTATACTTTAAAATATAACCATATTTTACCAAAGTATAATAACATCCAAAATCTAAACACTCGAACAAAAGTATCACAAGAAGAACAATAATAAAAGTCTTAGGATGTTGAGCACTACAGTCAAACCTGGGCAGTTATGTAATCGTAAGCTGGGATAAATGTAACCTGATCAACTACATTTATCCGAGATGCGATGAACATGTGCTTGGGAGTGATAGTGGTAGGGATGAAATTTAGAACTGCAAAACCAGACCGGAACCGGAACCGAACCAGAACCGGACCCGTTAGAACCGGAATATATAGAACCGGGTCCGGTTCCGGGTTTAAGAATTGGCTTTATCCGGGTTCCGGGTAATCCGGGTTTGGGTCCATTGGGTCCGGGTAAACCGGGTCTAAAATCCGGAACCGGTTTTTGGAACCGGAACCACTTTTAGGGTCGGAACCGGTTTTTGTGATACGTTTACAAGATGCATATCTTATTCGTTTCAACTCCAATTGACATACAGTTTTTTCCAACATGTAGTTTAGAGTTTTTACATGATTCTAGACTATAAATTTGTCATTTTTAGTTTTATATTCATTGACTTCAGTCCTCAAAAGTCGAGATATCAAAGCTGGAAGTTTTTAGTTTTTTAGTTTTTTTTGTATTCGGTGAAAGTTTTAAAACATGCATATCTAATTCGTTTGAAGTCGGATTGACATGTGGTTTTTTCCAACTTCTAGTTTACAGTTTGTACATGAGTTTAGACTATAATTTTGTCATTTTTGGTTTAACATTCAATGATTTACAGTCCTCCGAAGTCGGGATATCAAAACTGAAAATTTTCAACTTTTCAGCTATTTGTTTTTGTACTTTGTATTATGTGAAAATACTAACACAAGCATATCTCATTCGTTTAAATTCGGATTGACATGCGGGTTTTTCCAGAGTGTATTTTAGAGTTTGTACATGATTTTAGACTCTAATTTTGTTAATTGTGGTTTTGTATTCAATAAGTTACAACCCCCCAAAGTCGGGATATCAATATGAAAATTTTCAAAGTTTAACCCACTAAGTAGTAAGTAATTACCAAAAAATTCCGGTTTTTTCGGGTTTTCCGGTTCTAAACCCACTTTATCCGGTTCCAACCTACCCACTTTGATGTTTCCGGGTTTTCCGGTTCTAGACCCACTTTACGCGGAACCATACCCGGAACCGAACCGGAACCGATTCCTATATATCGGTCCGGTTTCCGGTTCTATAAAATCCCGTTAACCGGTTCTGGGTTTTCCGGGTTCGGGTCCATCCGGTCCGGGTTTGGACCCACTTTCATCCCTAGATAGTGGTGTACAACAAGTCTGAAACTTACCAACTAGAAATGCTAGAGCCAAACATAAAGTTAAAATACTATAGGAGTATTTTAGAACGCTAAAAGATTCACACTAATCCCAGAATCATAATCAGAAGATAAGAATCAAAGAAAAATTAAAATACCATAGGGGTATTTTAGAATCCATTAACAACCTTGTGGGAATAACTAAAAAGATCCTTATTGATATACCTACAACTACAGAGAGTATACTCCCAAGGTTATATATAATAAGGATCCCATAGGCTAAGAATGTGTGGTTTCACTCTATTTCCTTTTCCTCGTTGGGATGTGGTTCTAGAGTAGTATCACATATGATTTGTATACCCTGTGTAATCGTAGCAGGACTCGATATGGATCATCCAGTGGAATGTTAATAATCTCTTAGGATTCTTTAGACATTTCCATTCTCGAGCGAACCCTGTAGAAAACCCTACCCACTTCAGTGCTTGACAGAAGAGTTGATTCCAACCCCGAGGAGGTTCATTGAGAAGATTTCCTGTTCGGAAATAAATGAACCGGGTCGAGACTATTGAATTCACCAGGTGCCTATATTCTTTTAGGGACATCGGTGAGGAATTCGCCTAAACTTCGGGGATTCCCAGTCATCCATCATGAATTGATGACACCCAGAATTGGAATCAGAAGGAAGGCGGAGTAGAAATTCTATATGTCCATACGAGAAGAGAACCCTAGGAAACTACCCGAAGGAAACCAATGCCGATTCCAGTCAAAGATACGAGGCAGACCGAGGGAGCCAGTACATGGAACCCGGGAATTGTGTTTTCCTCGTGTTCGTCACGCTAATACACCCATAAAATAATACAATTTAGTGAGTTAGTGGTTACACTACTCACGCTATGTGTTAGGTAAATCGTCGATTCTCGTTGCCAGACACACGATTAGGGTGGGTCCCCGCACCTTTATTGAGAGTGCTTAGCCATGAGCTTTCATGAGCCTCTCTTTCCGCAGTTTCGTTCCGAACCGTTCTCAAAATCTCTCCAGGCCGGAGAGTGAAACCTTTCCCAGTATAAAGGTAACTTAGTAGGAACGACTCGCATCTTATGGCTTTTTTTCCGATACTCATACTCCTACCTTGATCACTAGGACTACATCATAGGGATGTAGGTCGACACTCAGACGACCAGTACCCAGGGCACGGGAAGAATTTATGCCTAATACGTTCAGGACAGAAATGTCCAGGGTTAACCATCGTCTCTCATTACCTTGTATTCCTTTCCGTGTAGGAAAACCATGCCACCGAAGAAGCATAACCAATCCGCAAGTAAGAAACCTGCTCTCTTATTCGATGAAGCTACGTTCCAAGCTGCAGTCTCAACAGCCGTAGCAGCTGTCATGGCTCACCTGAATGCTAACACCGCCAAAGTTAGCAAGGGGCCTGTCGGGATTTCCAATCCTGGCCATGGATAGCAGCAGCCGACACTTCCATACCCAGTCACCCAAGAACCTTCACCGAACCCACTAAAGAGAAAACTCAAGATTGAGGAGGGAAGTACCTCGGCTCAAGGACCTTCCAAAGGGCAACGAGCTGAGACGGCCAATGCTCCTGTAAAACCTTCCCTCCTGACCTCAAGAAGACCATACCTAGGAGACCTTCCCCACTGCAGCAAGTGCAGCTACCATCATCATGGGGTCTGCCGAGAGCTCAATTGTGCTAGGTGCCACATGTTGGGGCATACTGCTCGCGTCTGCAGAACCCCGGTTGAGTTCATTACATCAACCACCAATGTGGTGACCCGTACAGTTTGCCACCTATGTGGTAAAATGGGACACTTCAAGAAGGACTGCCCAACCGAAGAGAAAGACAAAGACACAGAAGGAGCTTGACACTACTGCTTAGGGAGAAGCGGCAAGGAACTCGTTAGATTTTGGTACGTCTCTCGATCTCGGATAACTAAACTAAGAACAATAAAAGACTAATTCAAATGTAAATTCTTCCCAGTAAGACGAAAGTTGCAGCACTGTTATAAAATTTAAAATTCATTAGGTAAAACTATAATGGCTAAACATATACGTTATGGCCATGTATATTTAAGATGGACAGACCTAGAGTGAGTGAATGCCACCTCATTTCCTGTTCCTCGTTTGGTTGTGGATTTAGGGCAGGGTCGCTTATTCAACAATCCTCCCCACCTTAAATATACATGACTAGCATATGTGAGGCGATTATAGAAATGCCTCGTGAGAATCCATTCATGAAAAGGTACTCTATTCGGAAACACTTAGGACTCTCTATAGTTCTGCGTCGACTCTATCGGTCCAGGTATCTGCGGTAGTGATACATAGGACGGAACCCGAGACGCCTAGAACTTGTGTGCCTGTTCGGCACATGGCTCTATCGATATTCACTTTATATCATGTCGGAGTGTGCCAACTTCGACGACTCTATTGATCATGGTTTGACTTCGTGCAACCATGTGTACATCCTTAGTGCTGTGCAAAAAGAACTTTCTCCATAGCCATGTCGGCAAAGAAAGGTTCTTCCGAACCTAAACCTAACACAAATAATCAAACTTAATGCGATCCGTCAATCGTCTCTCTTATCTCAAACCTTCCAAAGTACCCAAGAGAGGGTACCACGCGCCGTCGACCGACCCCTCTTAGTCAGATGAACACCGAAGCGAAGGACACTGTAGAAACTTCAGTAGACGACAACCAACCGAAGCATACTCCGTAGATTCCCCGGGGAGGCCCTTCGCACCTCGCACATCAGGTTCGTGAACCTAGAGAATAGAACTCATGAGGCTGACCACTATAACCAGGCATACTGCTGGCATACATCAAGTATTGGCGGTTAAGCCAAGCATGAGCTCTACCACAGACCTCTTTGCAAAACGCTTTCACCCTATTCCATAACATAGGAGCCGGAGTCAAGAGAACCACTGCGGATTGAGCTAGTAAAGTTCCGAGTGATGAGACCCTATACCCACTAGATTTGACCTAGACCGAGAAAAACTCAGAACCTTCGGAAGAGTAGTTGCAGTAGATGCTCGCACTACTCATGCACCTCGTCCACCCAGTATAGACAAGTGGTACTTATCATCCTCCACCCTCTCGCAAGGAGGAAATCGTCGTCGCCCTGTAGACGATGGATTACACTTTCCGAATTGAACACTAGGATACCGAGAACCACAGGATAACCTTCACAGCCAAGAATACTTGGCCAAGTACGAAAGTAGTTGCGTTAAGTCTCATGACCCATATCCCGAAGAGGTTATAGACTTGACACCAGCCTTTGTGTTAGTCGAAGGGTTATGCAGGAACATACACTTTCCGCACTAGGATAAACCAAAGTCTTGGAGAATCCTTGGACTATTAGGTGTTCCACGAATACCATCTCACGCTGAGATACTAGAACCACCTCCGGAGATAATCCAACACTCGTCTGGTGAAACCCTATCTCCCCGACCCTCAGGGTTTCCGTAGCATCGTTAGTGCAGGTCCATTTTGCACGAGTTTGGGATAGGCATTCTATAACAAACCGATCACCATAGTCACGCAACCCACACGAAGATCTAGAAAGTCTCTATCAACCAGTTGACAGAAAACACGAAACCAAATACCACTCAAGATTTCTAAGAACCAACCTGAAGGACTACACTACCAGTATGAGAGGGAACGTTAGGAACTTCGGAATGGCGATCATGCCAGTGATGATCTTGCCATAGAAGTACACTATGTTCTTAGTACTGAAAAGCTCTACCCATTCTGAGAGCTTAGGACCATCCGAGATCCTCATGGAGACTTGGTCCAACCCTTTTCAGGTCGCTACTACCTTCGGATACCCCGTAAGCTTCACACCCGATCGATCCACTTTTTAGACATGATATGTGATCTCCCGACAACACTCTTCGTGCGTCACTCATCTTGATAGAATCCATGGAGAACCCTAACCTCGTAGATACACCAGTTGGAAACCACTAGCTACACGAGACGAAGTCCGCGTCCCGTACATGAGAGTCTGTTGGAATGACAAACACAGACCAGAGATCACTTGGGAATGCGAGGACAACCATATAGGAAGTACTCCCTTACCTCTACTTGGCCATACATACCTACTTCCTTGCCTAGACCTGAATTTCGGGACGAAATTCCCTCTAACGGGGGGATGATGTGACAACCCAAGTTGTTCCGTTACATTTCCCGTTACTGTTAACGGAATATTCCACTGTATAAAAGTTCCGTTAATTAGAGGTCGTCAATTTAATAAACATCCCAATTGTTTACATTTAAAATGCCGTTAAGTCATGATAAAAGGAAATAAAAACACATAACACCCATTTCCATTTATTTGGAAAATGTTAAGTTTTATTGTTACGACCACTAAATCGGGTGCGACCAAAAGCCCCGTTTAACGGCAGTATTGGGTAAAATTCCACTGAGCCCCGACTCGGAACCCTATATAAGGGTGAGTGGAGTCCATTGGAGACTTTTTACACACTCTCTCTCTAGACCCGTTGTCGCCCCGAATCTGCAACCAAATGCTTCCAAATTGTAAGTCCGCTTACCCTAGCCTATTCTAAACATATTGATTCATGTTTATAGCCCAAAATTCGGACTTAGAAGCTATTACAATGGAGTTTACGGCCTAAGCTCCTTCTTAGGCCGTAAACCCCTTAAACAAGGCCAAAAGACCCCAAACTTGTCCCTATAGGCTTGGAAATAAATTAAGGGAATTGCCTAGGAGTGTTTAAACATCAAAACACAATGATTTAGGGCATAAATGAGAGTTTACGGCCCAAGCACATGATTAGGCCGTAAACCCCTCAAAACCTTGTCAAAATGCCCCAAAAACACTCCCAAATCACCCTTAGGCTCCATACATAATTTAGGGACTTAGTATTTTGGGTTTAGCACAATTAAACACAATGAAATGAAAGGGAAAAAGGAGTTTACGGCCCAGGTGTATACCAAGGCCGTAAACACCCCTAAATGTGCCAAAAGTGTGGTTTTTGCCCCCCAAATGGCCTTAGACATTTACCATAAAATACTAGGATTGAATCAAGGCCTTAAACACAAGAAATGGAGGGATAAAAAGGAGTTTATGGCCCAAGCAAGTGTCTAGGCCGTAAACTCCCCAAAACTCATCCAAATGATAGATTTAATCCCCCAAAATAACATCACAATTCATTATAAATTGCTAGTAAGGCAATAAGGGCTTGAAACTTCAAAAAACTCTAAGGGTGAGAGTTTACGGCCGTAAACTCCCTTAGGAGTGTCCCTAGGCCGTAAACTCCAATATAAAGCCCTTAGGAGCCTTGAACCCACTCATGCCTTTTAGGAAAAGTACTTAGAATAATTCCATGATGCAAGTAGAAGCCTTAAACCACCCTAGAACCCATCACCATGAGTTTACGGCCGTAAACTCATGGTGAGTAGTCCCTGGGCCGTAAACTATGTAATAAGGGTTTATTATTGGAGAGTAAACTCCATTCCTTAGCCATACACACCCTTAAACGCTACCCGGGACACCCAAACACTTAACCAAAGTGTTTTCCGCTCCTGTGAGCACGTATATTTGTTTAATTAGTATTAAATATGCTAATTGTATGTAAACATATGTTATCATATATTAAATAGGTCATTGTGTGTGTTCAAGTCCTTGCGTGACACCGAACGCCCAAACGGCACTTTCGTCGGACCTACTTACACCAGGTGAGTTCATACCCCTGAATGAACCTTTTAAATGTTTTAACATGTTTTATAGGGGGGGGGGGGGGAATACAAGTTAAACATGCCAGTTATCATATCAATCACATGTGATTGATAACCCGCACGCACAAGATTTTACCACTGTATACTGTTTTACCGAGTAGGACACTATAATGGTTTTCAATTGTTTCAAAACTCTTACTTATACTGTTTTATCTAAATTCATTCTAAGCTGGTTTATGAAAGATTTTCTAAGCTTTTCAAACATATTTTACAAAAGAATACAAATTGTGATTTTCTCCGGATATAAAGGTTTTCCATCAAAGTTTCCCTTTTTCGACGTATACTTTTACTTGTTAAATACTGCTGCTTCGCTTATACTTATTTTATACTCCTACTCTGTAACGCTTTCACTTATACTTGAAGTCACTTATACCTGATGGACGTTTATACTTATTCACACTCTTACTTAGTGATACGATTCCACTTCGCTTATACTTGATATCGACTATACTTCACTTATACTCGATATGCTCTTACTTCACTTATTGTCGTCTCTACTTCGTGATATGCTTATACTTGCTCGACACCCCTACTTCACTTGCGACCGCTCCTACTTCACTTATTAGACACTCCTACTTCACAAGAATCACTTCTACTTGATACACACTCATTTGTAGTTAGATGTATGTCCGTGCTTGTATAGATGCATATAGATAATGATTGAAGGACTTAGGAAGGCTTGTCCGCCCTATTTCCTTTTCTTCGTTGAGATGTGGTCTGGTGGGATCGGATGTCCATCCGAAGGTCGTTTGATTCATTACTTATATATTATGTACACAAGCATAGACATACGGGTTTACTTCAGTCAATTCAGTTAAGAGTCTATACCTCTAGTTCAGCACTTACATTAGAAACCCACTAGTTGGAAGTCTCTACCCACTATTTGGGATGCATCTTCAGGACACGGCCTTCTCCGTCGTCTAGTTGGTAACCAGAGTCTCCTGTAGGGAGAGCGGACATTGTGTGTATAGATCTATACGGGATTGACAACCCCGCACCCAAACTGCTAGCTACAGTCCCGGCCTACCAAGCCAACGGGTGACAAATGTTACATCTTAGATGCTCGTAGGGCGTCTGGTACTCTAGTCAGTATGGTTACGAGTATCCCGGGTTACCTTATAATTCATTGGCTTTAAGGTAACGGTATTTCGCCAGCAATTTACACTGTATGCTGGTAATTCAATTTCAGAGTCACACTGTTTTGACCTTACAAGACGTATCTTTCATCTGATACTGTCTGGGGTCTGTCTCCTCTGTTTTGACCTTACAAGACGTATCTTTCATTTGATACTGTCTCGGGTCTGTCTCCTCTATTTTGACCTTACAAGACGTATCCTTCATTTGATACTGTCTGGGGTCTGTCTCCTCTGTTTTGACCTTACAAGACGTATCCTTCATTTGATGCTGTCTGGGGTCTGTATCCACTGTATTCACAGAATCCACTGTATTCATTATATTCACTGTGTTCATTGTTTTAGTCCTTGCTAGACGTATCTTTCATTTGATATTGTTCGCGGTCTGTATTCACTGTTTTAGACCTTACTAGTTGTACCTTTCATTTGGTACCTTCTGGGGTCTGTGTCTTCACATGTTAGACTGAACCAGGCGTGTTGTTCGTTTGATAATTTCCTGGAGTCTATGGTTCCTTGCCTTAGTCAGCAGTCCTCACTGCTGAGGCATATAGTATTCCCTGATGTCGTTTGCTTTCCTCAATAATCAAATTCAGTATTTTGATAATGATAGCAACTTAGGGAAAACTACTTTTTACCACACACCACTGACCAGCCTTGGTAGAAGGCTGCTTTATTAAAAGAAAATATAGGATTTTCTGGAAAGAACTCTAATACACAGTAAACACTTAAACTATTACTTTATTAAGTTATTTGAATGAAACGTCACTAAATGCTTATGAACTCACCAGCATTTGTAAAAATGCTGATACTCGCTTTTCAAATAACTTGTATTCTCAGGTTAGCATTAGACAGGTACACCTCGGAGTTGTTGATGAAGATAACTTAGTGCCAGGCCGTACATACTTATATTTACTTGTATTACTTTGGTGTATTGTAATGTAACCATGTAAAATTATTCAATTAATGCAATGTCTTGGTTGTACTTTGATTACTATAATGCATGTGTTGTGATAATTGACATGACGTCATCCACCCCAGAACGTTTCCGCCGTTCCGGTTTTGGGGTGTGACAGATTGGTATCAGAGCATTGTTTATAGTGAGCTAAGTATATCAATTCATAAAAGATATACAACCTATAAACACAAAGGGATAAAACACTCTGACCAAGAATTATACTTTAAAATATAACCATATTTTACCAAAGTATAATAACATCCAAAATCTAAACACTCGAACAAAAGTATCACAAGAAGAACAATAATAAAAGTCTTAGGATGTTGAGCACTACAGTCAAACCTGGGCAGTTATGTAATCGTAAGCTGGGATAAATGTAACCTGATCAACTACATTTATCCGAGATGCGATGAACATGTGCTTGGGAGTGATAGTGGTAGGGATGAAATTTAGAACTGCAAAACCAGACCGGAACCGGAACCGAACCAGAACCGGACCCGTTAGAACCGGAATATATAGAACCGGGTCCGGTTCCGGGTTTAAGAATTGGCTTTATCCGGGTTCCGGGTAATCCGGGTTTGGGTCCATTGGGTCCGGGTAAACCGGGTCTAAAATCCGGAACCGGTTTTTGGAACCGGAACCACTTTTAGGGTCGGAACCGGTTTTTGTGATACGTTTACAAGATGCATATCTTATTCGTTTCAACTCCAATTGACATACAGTTTTTTCCAACATGTAGTTTAGAGTTTTTACATGATTCTAGACTATAAATTTGTCATTTTTAGTTTTATATTCATTGACTTCAGTCCTCAAAAGTCGAGATATCAAAGCTGGAAGTTTTTAGTTTTTTAGTTTTTTTTGTATTCGGTGAAAGTTTTAAAACATGCATATCTAATTCGTTTGAAGTCGGATTGACATGTGGTTTTTTCCAACTTCTAGTTTACAGTTTGTACATGAGTTTAGACTATAATTTTGTCATTTTTGGTTTAACATTCAATGATTTACAGTCCTCCGAAGTCGGGATATCAAAACTGAAAATTTTCAACTTTTCAGCTATTTGTTTTTGTACTTTGTATTATGTGAAAATACTAACACAAGCATATCTCATTCGTTTAAATTCGGATTGACATGCGGGTTTTTCCAGAGTGTATTTTAGAGTTTGTACATGATTTTAGACTCTAATTTTGTTAATTGTGGTTTTGTATTCAATAAGTTACAACCCCCCAAAGTCGGGATATCAATATGAAAATTTTCAAAGTTTAACCCACTAAGTAGTAAGTAATTACCAAAAAATTCCGGTTTTTTCGGGTTTTCCGGTTCTAAACCCACTTTATCCGGTTCCAACCTACCCACTTTGATGTTTCCGGGTTTTCCGGTTCTAGACCCACTTTACGCGGAACCATACCCGGAACCGAACCGGAACCGGTTCCTATATATCGGTCCGGTTTCCGGTTCTATAAAATCCCGTTAACCGGTTCTGGGTTTTCCGGGTTCGGGTCCATCCGGTCCGGGTTTGGACCCACTTTCATCCCTAGATAGTGGTGTACAACAAGTCTGAAACTTACCAACTAGAAATGCTAGAGCCAAACATAAAGTTAAAATACTATAGGAGTATTTTAGAACGCTAAAAGATTCACACTAATCCCAGAATCATAATCAGAAGATAAGAATCAAAGAAAAATTAAAATACCATAGGGGTATTTTAGAATCCATTAACAACCTTGTGGGAATAACTAAAAAGATCCTTATTGATATACCTACAACTACAGAGAGTATACTCCCAAGGTTATATATAATAAGGATCCCATAGGCTAAGAATGTGTGGTTTCACTCTATTTCCTTTTCCTCGTTGGGATGTGGTTCTAGAGTAGTATCACATATGATTTGTATACCCTGTGTAATCGTAGCAGGACTCGATATGGATCATCCAGTGGAATGTTAATAATCTCTTAGGATTCTTTAGACATTTCCATTCTCGAGCGAACCCTGTAGAAAACCCTACCCACTTCAGTGCTTGACAGAAGAGTTGATTCCAACCCCGAGGAGGTTCATTGAGAAGATTTCCTGTTCGGAAATAAATGAACCGGGTCGAGACTATTGAATTCACCAGGTGCCTATATTCTTTTAGGGACATCGGTGAGGAATTCGCCTAAACTTCGGGGATTCCCAGTCATCCATCATGAATTGATGACACCCAGAATTGGAATCAGAAGGAAGGCGGAGTAGAAATTCTATATGTCCATACGAGAAGAGAACCCTAGGAAACTACCCGAAGGAAACCAATGCCGATTCCAGTCAAAGATACGAGGCAGACCGAGGGAGCCAGTACATGGAACCCGGGAATTGTGTTTTCCTCGTGTTCGTCACGCTAATACACCCATAAAATAATACAATTTAGTGAGTTAGTGGTTACACTACTCACGCTATGTGTTAGGTAAATCGTCGATTCTCGTTGCCAGACACACGATTAGGGTGGGTCCCCGCACCTTTATTGAGAGTGCTTAGCCATGAGCTTTCATGAGCCTCTCTTTCCGCAGTTTCGTTCCGAACCGTTCTCAAAATCTCTCCAGGCCGGAGAGTGAAACCTTTCCCAGTATAAAGGTAACTTAGTAGGAACGACTCGCATCTTATGGCTTTTTTTCCGATACTCATACTCCTACCTTGATCACTAGGACTACATCATAGGGATGTAGGTCGACACTCAGACGACCAGTACCCAGGGCACGGGAAGAATTTATGCCTAATACGTTCAGGACAGAAATGTCCAGGGTTAACCATCGTCTCTCATTACCTTGTATTCCTTTCCGTGTAGGAAAACCATGCCACCGAAGAAGCATAACCAATCCGCAAGTAAGAAACCTGCTCTCTTATTCGATGAAGCTACGTTCCAAGCTGCAGTCTCAACAGCCGTAGCAGCTGTCATGGCTCACCTGAATGCTAACACCGCCAAAGTTAGCAAGGGGCCTGTCGGGATTTCCAATCCTGGCCATGGATAGCAGCAGCCGACACTTCCATACCCAGTCACCCAAGAACCTTCACCGAACCCACTAAAGAGAAAACTCAAGATTGAGGAGGGAAGTACCTCGGCTCAAGGACCTTCCAAAGGGCAACGAGCTGAGACGGCCAATGCTCCTGTAAAACCTTCCCTCCTGACCTCAAGAAGACCATACCTAGGAGACCTTCCCCACTGCAGCAAGTGCAGCTACCATCATCATGGGGTCTGCCGAGAGCTCAATTGTGCTAGGTGCCACATGTTGGGGCATACTGCTCGCGTCTGCAGAACCCCGGTTGAGTTCATTACATCAACCACCAATGTGGTGACCCGTACAGTTTGCCACCTATGTGGTAAAATGGGACACTTCAAGAAGGACTGCCCAACCAAAGAGAAAGACAAAGACACAGAAGGAGCTTGACACTACTGCTTAGGGAGAAGCGGCAAGGAACTCGTTAGATTTTGGTACGTCTCTCGATCTCGGATAACTAAACTAAGAACAATAAAAGACTAATTCAAATGTAAATTCTTCCCAGTAAGACGAAAGTTGCAGCACTGTTATAAAATTTAAAATTCATTAGGTAAAACTATAATGGCTAAACATATACGTTATGGCCATGTATATTTAAGATGGACAGACCTAGAGTGAGTGAATGCCACCTCATTTCCTGTTCCTCGTTTGGTTGTGGATTTAGGGCAGGGTCGCTTATTCAACAATCCTCCCCACCTTAAATATACATGACTAGCATATGTGAGGCGATTATAGAAATGCCTCGTGAGAATCCATTCATGAAAAGGTACTCTATTCGGAAACACTTAGGACTCTCTATAGTTCTGCGTCGACTCTATCGGTCCAGGTATCCGCGGTAGTGATACATAGGACGGAACCCGAGACGCCTAGAACTTGTGTGCCTGTTCGGCACATGGCTCTATCGATATTCACTTTATATCATGTCGGAGTGTGCCAACTTCGACGACTCTATTGATCATGGTTTGACTTCGTGCAACCATGTGTACATCCTTAGTGCTGTGCAAAAAGAACTTTCTCCATAGCCATGTCGGCAAAGAAAGGTTCTTCCGAACCTAAACCTAACACAAATAATCAAACTTAATGCGATCCGTCAATCGTCTCTCTTATCTCAAACCTTCCAAAGTACCCAAGAGAGGGTACCACGCGCCGTCGACCGACCCCTCTTAGTCAGATGAACACCGAAGCGAAGGACACTGTAGAAACTTCAGTAGACGACAACCAACCGAAGCATACTCCGTAGATTCCCCGGGGAGGCCCTTCGCACCTCGCACATCAGGTTCGTGAACCTAGAGAATAGAACTCATGAGGCTGACCACTATAACCAGGCATACTGCTGGCATACATCAAGTATTGGCGGTTAAGCCAAGCATGAGCTCTACCACAGACCTCTTTGCAAAACGCTTTCACCCTATTCCATAACATAGGAGCCGGAGTCAAGAGAACCACTGCGGATTGAGCTAGTAAAGTTCCGAGTGATGAGACCCTATACCCACTAGATTTGACCTAGACCGAGAAAAACTCAGAACCTTCGGAAGAGTAGTTGCAGTAGATGCTCGCACTACTCATGCACCTCGTCCACCCAGTATAGACAAGTGGTACTTATCATCCTCCACCCTCTCGCAAGGAGGAAATCGTCGTCGCCCTGTAGACGATGGATTACACTTTCCGAATTGAACACTAGGATACCGAGAACCACAGGATAACCTTCACAGCCAAGAATACTTGGCCAAGTACGAAAGTAGTTGCGTTAAGTCTCATGACCCATATCCCGAAGAGGTTATAGACTTGACACCAGCCTTTGTGTTAGTCGAAGGGTTATGCAGGAACATACACTTTCCGCACTAGGATAAACCAAAGTCTTGGAGAATCCTTGGACTATTAGGTGTTCCACGAATACCATCTCACGCTGAGATACTAGAACCACCTCCGGAGATAATCCAACACTCGTCTGGTGAAACCCTATCTCCCCGACCCTCAGGGTTTCCGTAGCATCGTTAGTGCAGGTCCATTTTGCACGAGTTTGGGATAGGCATTCTATAACAAACCGATCACCATAGTCACGCAACCCACACGAAGATCTAGAAAGTCTCTATCAACCAGTTGACAGAAAACACGAAACCAAATACCACTCAAGATTTCTAAGAACCAACCTGAAGGACTACACTACCAGTATGAGAGGGAACGTTAGGAACTTCGGAATGGCGATCATGCCAGTGATGATCTTGCCATAGAAGTACACTATGTTCTTAGTACTGAAAAGCTCTACCCATTCTGAGAGCTTAGGACCATCCGAGATCCTCATGGAGACTTGGTCCAACCCTTTTCAGGTCGCTACTACCTTCGGATACCCCGTAAGCTTCACACCCGATCGATCCACTTTTTAGACATGATATGTGATCTCCCGACAACACTCTTCGTGCGTCACTCATCTTGATAGAATCCATGGAGAACCCTAACCTCGTAGATACACCAGTTGGAAACCACTAGCTACACGAGACGAAGTCCGCGTCCCGTACATGAGAGTCTGTTGGAATGACAAACACAGACCAGAGATCACTTGGGAATGCGAGGACAACCATATAGGAAGTACTCCCTTACCTCTACTTGGCCATACATACCTACTTCCTTGCCTAGACCTGAATTTCGGGACGAAATTCCCTCTAACGGGGGGATGATGTGACAACCCAAGTTGTTCCGTTACATTTCCCGTTACTGTTAACGGAATATTCCACTGTATAAAAGTTCCGTTAATTAGAGGTCGTCAATTTAATAAACATCCCAATTGTTTACATTTAAAATGCCGTTAAGTCATGATAAAAGGAAATAAAAACACATAACACCCATTTCCATTTATTTGGAAAATGTTAAGTTTTATTGTTACGACCACTAAATCGGGTGCGACCAAAAGCCCCGTTTAACGGCAGTATTGGGTAAAATTCCACTGAGCCCCGACTCGGAACCCTATATAAGGGTGAGTGGAGTCCATTGGAGACTTTTTACACACTCTCTCTCTAGACCCGTTGTCGCCCCGAATCTGCAACCAAATGCTTCCAAATTGTAAGTCCGCTTACCCTAGCCTATTCTAAACATATTGATTCATGTTTATAGCCCAAAATTCGGACTTAGAAGCTATTACAATGGAGTTTACGGCCTAAGCTCCTTCTTAGGCCGTAAACCCCTTAAACAAGGCCAAAAGACCCCAAACTTGTCCCTATAGGCTTGGAAATAAATTAAGGGAATTGCCTAGGAGTGTTTAAACATCAAAACACAATGATTTAGGGCATAAATGAGAGTTTACGGCCCAAGCACATGATTAGGCCGTAAACCCCTCAAAACCTTGTCAAAATGCCCCAAAAACACTCCCAAATCACCCTTAGGCTCCATACATAATTTAGGGACTTAGTATTTTGGGTTTAGCACAATTAAACACAATGAAATGAAAGGGAAAAAGGAGTTTACGGCCCAGGTGTATACCAAGGCCGTAAACACCCCTAAATGTGCCAAAAGTGTGGTTTTTGCCCCCCAAATGGCCTTAGACATTTACCATAAAATACTAGGATTGAATCAAGGCCTTAAACACAAGAAATGGAGGGATAAAAAGGAGTTTATGGCCCAAGCAAGTGTCTAGGCCGTAAACTCCCCAAAACTCATCCAAATGATAGATTTAATCCCCCAAAATAACATCACAATTCATTATAAATTGCTAGTAAGGCAATAAGGGCTTGAAACTTCAAAAAACTCTAAGGGTGAGAGTTTACGGCCGTAAACTCCCTTAGGAGTGTCCCTAGGCCGTAAACTCCAATATAAAGCCCTTAGGAGCCTTGAACCCACTCATGCCTTTTAGGAAAAGTACTTAGAATAATTCCATGATGCAAGTAGAAGCCTTAAACCACCCTAGAACCCATCACCATGAGTTTACGGCCGTAAACTCATGGTGAGTAGTCCCTGGGCCGTAAACTATGTAATAAGGGTTTATTATTGGAGAGTAAACTCCATTCCTTAGCCATACACACCCTTAAACGCTACCCGGGACACCCAAACACTTAACCAAAGTGTTTTCCGCTCCTGTGAGCACGTATATTTGTTTAATTAGTATTAAATATGCTAATTGTATGTAAACATATGTTATCATATATTAAATAGGTCATTGTGTGTGTTCAAGTCCTTGCGTGACACCGAACGCCCAAACGGCACTTTCGTCGGACCTACTTACACCAGGTGAGTTCATACCCCTGAATGAACCTTTTAAATGTTTTAACATGTTTTATAGGGGGGGGGGGGAATACAAGTTAAACATGCCAGTTATCATATCAATCACATGTGATTGATAACCCGCACGCACAAGATTTTACCACTGTATACTGTTTTACCGAGTAGGACACTATAATGGTTTTCAATTGTTTCAAAACTCTTACTTATACTGTTTTATCTAAATTCATTCTAAGCTGGTTTATGAAAGATTTTCTAAGCTTTTCAAACATATTTTACAAAAGAATACAAATTGTGATTTTCTCCGGATATAAAGGTTTTCCATCAAAGTTTCCCTTTTTCGACGTATACTTTTACTTGTTAAATACTGCTGCTTCGCTTATACTTATTTTATACTCCTACTCTGTAACGCTTTCACTTATACTTGAAGTCACTTATACCTGATGGACGTTTATACTTATTCACACTCTTACTTAGTGATACGATTCCACTTCGCTTATACTTGATATCGACTATACTTCACTTATACTCGATATGCTCTTACTTCACTTATTGTCGTCTCTACTTCGTGATATGCTTATACTTGCTCGACACCCCTACTTCACTTGCGACCGCTCCTACTTCACTTATTAGACACTCCTACTTCACAAGAATCACTTCTACTTGATACACACTCATTTGTAGTTAGATGTATGTCCGTGCTTGTATAGATGCATATAGATAATGATTGAAGGACTTAGGAAGGCTTGTCCGCCCTATTTCCTTTTCTTCGTTGAGATGTGGTCTGGTGGGATCGGATGTCCATCCGAAGGTCGTTTGATTCATTACTTATATATTATGTACACAAGCATAGACATACGGGTTTACTTCAGTCAATTCAGTTAAGAGTCTATACCTCTAGTTCAGCACTTACATTAGAAACCCACTAGTTGGAAGTCTCTACCCACTATTTGGGATGCATCTTCAGGACACGGCCTTCTCCGTCGTCTAGTTGGTAACCAGAGTCTCCTGTAGGGAGAGCGGACATTGTGTGTATAGATCTATACGGGATTGACAACCCCGCACCCAAACTGCTAGCTACAGTCCCG
Source organism: Lactuca serriola (assembly GCF_051521515.1). NCBI lineage: Eukaryota > Viridiplantae > Streptophyta > Magnoliopsida > Asterales > Asteraceae > Lactuca > Lactuca serriola. Next base: position 163,537,443 of record NC_136409.1, read on the forward strand.
GCCTACCAAGCCAACGGGTGACAAATGTTACATCTTAGATGCTCGTAGGGCGTCTGGTACTCTAGTCAGTATGGTTACGAGTATCCCGGGTTACCTTATAATTCATTGGCTTTAAGGTAACGGTATTTTGCCAGCAATTTACACTGTATGCTGGTAATTCAATTTCAGAGTCACACTGTTTTGACCTTACAAGACGTATCTTTCATCTGATACTGTCTGGGGTCTGTCTCCTCTGTTTTGACCTTACAAGACGTATCTTTCATTTGATACTGTCTCGGGTCTGTCTCCTCTATTTTGACCTTACAAGACGTATCCTTCATTTGATACTGTCTGGGGTCTGTCTCCTCTGTTTTGACCTTACAAGACGTATCCTTCATTTGATGCTGTCTGGGGTCTGTATCCACTGTATTCACAGAATCCACTGTATTCATTATATTCACTGTGTTCATTGTTTTAGTCCTTGCTAGACGTATCTTTCATTTGATATTGTTCGCGGTCTGTATTCACTGTTTTAGACCTTACTAGTTGTACCTTTCATTTGGTACCTTCTGGGGTCTGTGTCTTCACATGTTAGACTGAACCAGGCGTGTTGTTCGTTTGATAATTTCCTGGAGTCTATGGTTCCTTGCCTTAGTCAGCAGTCCTCACTGCTGAGGCATATAGTATTCCCTGATGTCGTTTGCTTTCCTCAATAATCAAATTCAGTATTTTGATAATGATAGCAACTTAGGGAAAACTACTTTTTACCACACACCACTGACCAGCCTTGGTAGAAGGCTGCTTTATTAAAAGAAAATATAGGATTTTCTGGAAAGAACTCTAATACACAGTAAACACTTAAACTATTACTTTATTAAGTTATTTGAATGAAACGTCACTAAATGCTTATGAACTCACCAGCATTTGTAAAAATGCTGATACTCGCTTTTCAAATAACTTGTATTCTCAGGTTAGCATTAGACAGGTACACCTCGGAGCTGTTGATGAAGATAGCTTAGTGCCAGGCCGTACATACTTATATTTACTTGTATTACTTTGGTGTATTGTAATGTAACCATGTAAAATTATTCTATTAATGCAATGTTTTGGTTGTACTTTGATTACTATAATGCATGTGTTGTGATACTTGACATGACGTCATCCACCCCAGAATGTTTCCGCCGTTCCGGTTTTGGGGTGTGACATATACTAATATAATATTACAAGAATAATATATATATATATATATATATATATATATATATATATATATATATATGTATAACTAAAATGCTAGTCTTACCGTTAGTAGGCCTCATTCACGAAGCCGATCTATAAGGTGGGTATAAGGTTGCGGCCTATAAAATGATGCTTAATGGGTGTACACTCACACCCACCGCTTGCTTGATCGGTGGAGGGTCGTTAGCCGAACGGGTAGGATAGGGCAACCTCATCCTTTCATTAAAAGTATAATAAGTAATACAAAGTAACTACACATATTTTTTAAAATTTCCCAATCTTAGTTACTTTAGGAAAAGTGAATTGATGCAATCCCATGAAATTACACTTTGCACCCTTGCTAAGAAGTTAGTGGAGCGTGTGTGGTTTACCGGCACACTAATTGGTTCTAAGCAAAGGTGGCAAAGGGCGATTCATTGTTTATCATAGTTCGATGGAGCGTGTGTGGTTTACTGGCACATCGAATAGGTGATCGTTACAATGAAGGCACCATGTGAATTTGTATGGTAATTCACACCCGCTTTGTGATCCTCGGTATCCCAGTCACAAACAAGAGGGGCATATTGAGATTTAAACATGCCATTGAATAGTTTCAATGAATCTCGTCCGATCCTAGGAATTCTCAATACATTTAGGACTAATTGTTAGGTTTTATGGTGGAGAATTAGTGAATCGTCATTCACTTACCTTCAATTTATTTGCATGTTAGAATACGGCATCCCTTTTCTAATATGTAAATGTTATTGTTGGATCCTAGCCCTAATTTTCTTATTGGGTGATAATTAGGGATTTATATTCTAATCTATCTTTGTCCTTTCTAATCGTAGATGTCGAACGCAAACAACGCTGCTGCTAGTTCTTTCATGTTGATGAGCCTTTGCCAAAAGGTCATCTTCGATGGAACGAACTTTAGCGAATGGATAAGATACATTCGCACCATTGCTCGCTATGAGGATAGGAGTATGTCCTCGATGAGAAGCTCGAGAAAATCAATCCTGAAATCGCTACTCCGGCTGAAATCACCGCTTTTGAAACTCATGAGCGAGATGCAACGAAGGTACATTGCATCATGATAGCCACCATGAACTCCTAATTCCAAAAGTCCTACGAGGACATGTACCCGTACGAGATGCATCAAGACCTATTAGAGAGATACCACCAGAACGCGAGACAAGAGCGTTATGAGATTTTCACTAACATGATTTCCGCTAAGATGGGTCATGGAGAATCTCTTACCATGCACTTGCAAAAGATGCAAATGTATGTCGACCGCCTTCGCAAGTTAAATGTTGACTTCGGGGAAGACTTGGCGATCGACATGGTGCTTCACTCTTTGCCTCCGATGTACAATCAATTTAGGATGACCTATCACATGAACAAAGAGGAGGTCACCCTAAGTAAACTCCAAGGTCTCTTGAGGGTCGCTGAGAGCAACTTCAAAGACAAGTCTGTTGCACCAACTCCCAATCCACCCGCTGCTCCTGTCTTGGCTACTGGTAAAGGAAAGGGAAAGAAGAGGAAGGCTTCGTCTAAGAACTATCTCAAGGTTAAAGCCCGAGACGGTGCCTCTTCTAGTAGGACCAAAGTTGATCCCGCTAAGCCCTGCCCTAACCCTAAGGAGGCAGAGTGCCACCACTGCCACAAGATAGGACATTGGAAGAGAAGCTGCCCAGAGTACCTGCAAGCCATCAAGGAAGGAAAGATCAAGCCATCTTTCGCAGGTATATACACAATTAAATCTAACGATTCTAATCATGCTATTTCTTGGGTTCTTGATACCGGTTGTGGTTATCACATTTGTTCAAATGTGCAGGGACTAAGAAGAAGTAGGGATGTGGAGCAAGGAAGAATCAATCTAATCATGGGGAACAGAAGATCTTCGCCTGTAACCAAGATTGGAGTGTATTCTTTAGTGCTTAGGAATAATTTGTGTTTAGATTTGAACAATTGTTGCTATTCGCCAGAAATGGCTAGAAACATCATTTCATTTCATGGTTTGTTTAGACAAGGTTTTAGATTTTCTTTTAATAATGAGAATGGTTCTATTTTAGCTTATCTAAATGGTGTCTTTTACTTTGAAGCTATACCATGTAATGGAATTTATGAAACTGTTATGATTGTTGATAACTTAGGAAATGATGTTTTGAACATAGATTCTTCCACTAGTATGGATAAAGCATCGTTGTGGCATTGTCGTCTTGGACATGTCAAAAAGAAACGCATAGCCCAACTCCAAAAGGATGGAGTGTTGGAGTCATTCGGTCTTAGGGAAGATGACACATGTGAGTCTTGTTTACTTGGAAAGATGACTAAGTCACCCTTCACGAGTACGTGTGAAAGGGATGAAGGTCTATTGGACTTAATACATACCGATGTATGTGGACCGTTTAGATCAACCACAAAGGATGGGAACCGCTTCTACATGACTTTTACCGATGATTATAGTAGATATGGGTATATCTATTTAATCAAGCAAAAGTCAGAAACTTTTGAAAAGTTCAAACAGTGGCAGGAAAATCAAGATGCTTCGATCCGATCGAGGAGGAGAGTACCTAAGTCTTGAATTCCACGATTATCTCAAGGAGTGTGGAATAGTTTCGCAATTGACGCCTCCTAGGACACCGCAGTTGAATGGTGTGGCAGAAAGGCGTAATCGAACCTTATTGGATATGGTTCGCTCAATGATGAGTCGTGCTTCACTACCTATCTCTTTTTGGGGGTATGCCTTAGAGACTGCCGCCCATATCCTTAACCGAGTCCCTACTAAGAAGGTTGCCAAAACACCTCACGAGATGTGGACAGGGAAAGCTCCCTCGTTGGCACATATCAAGGTTTGGGGTTGCGAGGCTTTCGTAAGACGAGATACTCACGACAAGCTCGAACCTCGAAGTGAGCGATGTATTTTCATCGGCTACCCGCAGACATTCTTTGGATATCTCTTCTATAGACCGAAGGACAATGTTGTTTTTGTTGCGAGGAGAGGAGTTTTCCGAGAGTGAGAACTCATAGGCCAAGGAGACAGTGGGAGGCAAATCGAACTTGAAGAGATTCAAGAGTCGATAGATGAAGCAACCTCTACCGTTGGCACTCAACCTGAAGAGGAAACTCCGGTTGAACCGATTGACGAATCCTTACCTCTTAGACGTTCCGATAGAGTTAGAGTTCATCCCCAGTTTTATGGTTTTCATATTACTACCGAAGGGGACACGTATATTAGTGATGGTACACTAATAAACCTTGATGAACCTAACAGCTATAAGGAAGCCATGGCGGGCCTGGAGTCTGCAAAATGGAAAGAGGCAATGGATAGCGAGATCCAATCCATGTATGATAACCAAGTTTGGAATTTGGTTGATTATGTGCCCGGACGTAAGACCGTTGGGTGCAAATGGATCTTCAAGAAGAAGACCGACATGGATGGAAACGTACACACATATAAAGCGTGATTGGTTGCGAAGGGCTTTACTCAAACTCCCAGAGTGGATTATGATGAGACCTTCTCACCAGTTGCGAAGATTAAATCTATTAGAGTGATGCCAGCTATTGCCGCATTTCATGATTATGAGATTTGGCAAATGGATGTCAAGACCGCTTTCCTTAACGGAAAGTTGGCTGAGGATGTTTACATGGCTTAGCCAGAGGGGTTTGTGGATCCGAAGCATTCGAATAGAGTGTGTAAGCTTGAGAAGTCCATTTATGGACTTAAGCAAGCATCTCGCAGATGGAATCTTTGCTTCGATGAGAAAGTCAAAGAGTTTGGATTTGTACGAAGCGAAGATGAATCATTTGTATATGTCAAAGCCAGTAGGAGTATAGTAAGCTTCCTCGTTCTATATGTCGATGACATATTACTCATAGGAAACGACATCCCGACTCTGCAGGAGGTTAAGTCCTGGCTCGGGAAGTGCTTCGCTACGAAGGACCTCGGAGAGGCTTCTTACATTTTGGGAATAAGGATAGTAAGAGAAAGAAGTAAGAGACTAATCAGACTTAGTCAGAATACTTACTTAGAGAAGGTACTAAAACGTTTTAGTATGGAAAACTCAAAGAAGGGAGAATTACCGATACAAAGTAATGCCAAGTTGAGTAAGACTCAAAGTCCGAGTACCGAAGCTGAGATAGCAGAAATGAGCCGAGTACCATACACTTTCGCAGTTGGCTCAATCATGTACGCTATGACTTGTACTCGCCCTGATGTAGCCTTCGCTTTGAGCATGGTTAGCAGATATCAAGGGAATCCTGGCAGAGCACATTGGATTGCGGTAAAGAATATCCTTAAGTACCTTCGGAGGACGAAGGAATGGTTCTTAGTCCTCGGAGGGAGTGATGACTTGAAGGTGCGAGTGTATAGTGATGCTAGTTTTCAGACCGACAGGGACAACTACCATTCGCAGTCGGGCTGGGTCTTTACCCTGAATGGTGGAGCAGTGACATGGAAGGGTTCCAAGCAGGAAACCGTAGCTGATTCAACGTGAGAATTAGAGGACATTGCAGCGAGCGAAGCGTCGAAGGAGGCAATATGGCTGAAGAACTTCATCGGTGACCTTGGAGTTGTACCTGCCATAAAGGAGCCCATGGAGATTTTCTGTGATAACGAAGGAGCGGTAGCCTTGACCAAGGAACCGAGGGATCATGGTAGATCAAGACATATCGACAGAAAATATCACTTCATTAGACATCGTGTAGAAGAAGGACAACTCGTAGTGAAGAGGATATCATCAGAAGATAACCCAGCAGATCCGCTTACGAAGGGACTGAGTAGGGTTAAGCACTTGCAGCATGCTAGGAGTATTGGGCTGAAGGATGATATTAGCATAGATTAGATAGTGTTAGAAACGTGTAATAGATAAATGTAATTAACATTTGATGATTAAATAAAGGAGTTTTATTTATGAGTAATGTTACTATCTTATGTTAATTGTTTAACTATTATTTCACTTTGCATGTTTTGACTTCCAGAATAATTGAGATTATTAGGAATAATCGAATTATTCGAATTCTCCACAATCGTTCATATGTTGGAAGTAGATATGAAAGAAGATTGTCATGAATTGGTGTGTAGATTGTCTAAATGGTGTTAGACATAGCAAAGGATTGCTGCAACGTTCATGAGTGCTTATGAACTGGTTTTGAGCATTGGAACAAACCCGCGCTTGCTGGAATCACCTTATGGAATATGATATAAAAGGGTGATCGCAAGACGATAATATCATATAGTCTTAAAACCTAGATATATGGTTTGTTGTTTGTTAATTGATTGTACATTGATAATGCGAAAACGCATCAGTAACTCGGTGTTATAAAACGCATTGTTGTGTATAGTTGGTTAATTAATAAGTAAATGCATATAAGTCGAAGTTTATCTATAACTTTTATCCTAAGAAGGTAAAAGCGATATCTCGGCCGCTCGATGATTTGATTTGACTTATGTGCCGGGCCCGGTCAGAACTGAATTGATATGTTCGATTAAGTTCTATGTCAAATAAATCAGAGATCGAGAAACCTAAATGCTTGACTAACTATTCCATAGGATTGTCAGCATGATATCTAACAGAGGACTGTATGATCCCTTATCTAAAGGACAAGATTGATTAGATCAGAGTTTGACAGCGTCTTTGAGAGCTACGATTGAAAACCGAATTGTACTTATGCATATAGTTAATAGACTTATCCAAGTGGGAGACTGTTGGAATAGTGTCTAAGGCTGCAACTATATTAGGCAAGTATTTGACCCGGTTGTGCATGGTCCTTTTGGGTTGCCTTCACCATAGCAACTTGATAGGATGATTTATTAAGAGAGAGTAAATATTATTAATATATTATGAGAATAATATAAAGAATAATATATTGTTATTTGATTAATATAAGTCATAGAATTAATTGGAATTAATTTGGTGACTTAAAGAGATTAATTAAATAAGAGGGTATAAACTGTCAATTGTTTGATAGTTAAACTTTAGACTGGAAATCCATATAGATATGGATTGGACGGATTCTAGAAGCTAAAGGATACTTCAAATCGTCCAAGAGTTATCTAAGGAATGGATTTGGATAGCCTTAAGAGAAGATTATCCAATTAGGGTTTAGGTTGTAACCCTTAAGGAGTCTACAAGTATAAATAGACCCTATGGCTAAGGGAAATCGGCACTTCATCTAAAGCATAGAAACCCTGGCCGATTTCCTCCCCTCTCCTCTCTCCCAAATCATCCTCCTTGCTATTTGGTGTTTGTAAGCCATTAGAGGAGTGACAATTGCGACTCTAGAAGCTCCAAGACAATAAGATCAACAAGGAATTCAAAGGTATGATTCAAGATCTGTTTCAACATTGTTCTTATTCCTAAATAGTCATTAGAAGTCTTGGATTCAAAGCATGTTTAATTAGAAAGCCTAGATCCGAGCATTAGGGTTTTGCATGCGCACATAGGAAAGTTCTTATGGCTAAAACCTATCAAGAACAACTACAAGCAGACGAACGAAGAGAGGGAATAAGAGGCACGAAGGCAGCGACCATACGCCCCCGAAAACGGAAGGGAGGTGGTCTCGGTGTTGGTAATCAATTGAATGAGGGGGCTTCTCTGGTGTCTGGCCGAACCGAAGGAGGGGAAGAGACGAAAGCAGCGAAGCTCTCTCTTTCTCGTCTAGCTGCGAGGCGCGAATGAAGAATGAGGTCCGAAGGAGAGTCCGTGAGGGGATAGGTCAGCAGCGACGTCGTGGTAGGCCTCAGTAGGGATTGGCAGCAAGGGTCATCGAAAGGAAAGGAAAGGTACGAAGTTAAGGGATCAAAGGGGGCTGTCGCCTCCCGTGTTTTGCTCCGGGGAAACACCCACTTCGGTGGGTCTTGCTCGACGGAAGGAGAAGTGAAGGTTGTGAGGGGTGGGCTATTTGGGATCGGTGGTGATTGGTAGCCTTCCTTTTTTTTCAATTGGTATCCATAAACATGTTGATGAAATAGACAGGAAATTCGATCAAGGGTGTTTTATTCGCTTTTTTTTGTGGTGTGTGTGTGTGTGTGGCTATTTGGGTTTTGGTGTTTGACAGGGGAAAATGAAGAAGGAGGTTGCTGCTTGCCATCGGTATAAAAGAAGAACAAAAAGGGTAAGAATACTCTGATTATTATTTAGAGAAACTTGTAGTATTTCTTTTGGCTAGATGAACACTACTAAGTTGTACAATTTTTTGGTAAAGAGTATAAGTTTCATTTTGTTTTGGCTGTCAATTTCAGATTCATGTATCCAAACAATCTTTCTGATTCTTGTGAAGACCTGATATATCCACGCAAAGGATCTAAATCTGCAGCTTTGAAGTGTGAAGATTTGAAATTAGTAAAGTTGAATAGGGTGTAATTTTTAGTTATGTTTATATAATTTTTTAAATTTTATTTTAATGAAAAATAGTTGGGTATTATTAATCTTTTTTTTTATAATTTTTTAGTTCAAATTTTTAAAAATTATAAAGATTTTTTTATATTAAATACTAATACTATTTGGTGAAATTTTAGAAGGTGGGTATTTGCTTAAAAGAAAGGAAGTAAAATGTTAAGAAGGATAATGATGTGGTTGAGATGATTTGAAATATTAGGATGCAACATCTTGGTCCAGTTTTATAGAATTATAAATATTTGACGATGCATTGCAATTGTAACTAAGAGACTATACGACTACAAGGTGAGGGAAATATGAGTATATGACAAAGCACTCTATGTTAATGCAGGATGTGATTCCATTCCATCTATGTTTCATATTGCGTTATTAGGTAACATAGAATTACAAGATTCCAAACAAAGTGTTGTTCCTTTTAAGAAAGGGGACTTGGTTATAGTGAAGTTGCAACCACATCACTTGAAAACTATGCCCAACAAGCTAGAAAAAAAGGTATATTGGAGTTTTCCAATTCAAAAAAAATACGCAGTTTACAAGACCATTATGTGCAATCAGTACGACATTTGTCACCACAGGCCACCCAGCCTAGCTGTTGCAAGCAAATCTGGTGCAGGATTGTCAGTCCCATATAGCTCTATAGACAAGTGTCAAGTTCTCCCTCCAGGAGACTCTGGTTATAATTTCAGGACTTGGTTGGTAGTTAGATAAGTACTTGAAGTGTGTCTCACAAATGCTATATTGATGATTACACGTAGAATAATGAAAAGTTACCTTGTAATGAACAAACTGTAAGTATGTTTCATAAACTATATTTAATATAGTTTACATATTTTTTTTTCTATAATGTACTCTGAATATGTAAAGTAGTGCATAATGTCCATAAACTATACTCATTATAGTATATATGTTTGTTGTCTGTTTTGTAATCTGAACTTTGAAAGCAATGTGTAGGTTTCATAAACTATACCTACTATAGTTTATATATTCATGTTTTACTGTAATGAAAACCTTTGTCAAATTTGTAAAATCTGTAATATTGTAGTTTCCTTGAAATCCAATGTTTATATCCAAATGGTACTAAAATAGTTTGCATAATTTATATTTTTGTTTAACAAGTTTGAAAACCATTTTATACTTATATAAATATAGTATTTATTTAATTGTGATTAAATAGACATTTGAATAAGTAATTCTGCCTCAAGCCCAAAACCAAACAAGGAACAGGAAATGAAGTTAAATTACCAATTCTAAGTCTGTTGAATCCTAACCATATAATTTTAATATATATATAATTGTGATAACGGAAAAAAAATTATAAACATTAAAAATATTTAGATATTAACACAATTTTTATTGTGTTACACTTGTATTCCCCCCCCCCCCCCCCTCCCTAAACAGTTAAAAATTATGAAAACGTAGGGGTATCAACTCACATTTTGTGAGTGTCCGAGTGAAGGTATGGTGTAGTAGATTTAATTCTACAAGTTAGAACCCGTGATAAAACTGAATCCTAATTTATATTAACATCATATTGATTGAAAATTAGATAATCTAGTAAAGTTTAAAGTGCAACACAACACTTAATTATTGTAAGAAAAGTTACAAAAATTCTTAGAATAGTGTGTGTGTTCTTCGTGAAAGTTAGTGATATTGGGTGTTTTAGGTCCTATATATGAAGATTGGTGGGTGTTTTCGGATGATAATAAGAACAATGGATGATTCTCACAAGATCGTAAGAAGATTCAAAGGATTTTCGCATGATAATCAAGAGGATGGAGTGATTTTGCATGTGTTCTTGATAGAAAAAGATGAAGATTTCGGTTGAAAGATGTAAGAATAAGCTTATGTTTTCGGTTATATGTATTTATAAATGAAAACATGTGGTAGTTTAGTGGTTCTCGGTCAAGAACATAATCCGAGAAAGGAGTTCTCGGTCAGGAACTCCACCCGAGAGAGTAGTCTTCGGCCAAGAACTCTAGTCGGCTTCGCATGATTGTGGCCGAGAACCAAGGGGTTTTGGTCCGAGGTAAGTTTACAGCCAAAGAGGGATTTTCGGTGCGAGGATAAAGGTTTATCTGAGGGTTTTCGGTTGGGAGCTGTTTTCGGTCTGAGACTTAGAAGATACTTGCGAGACTTCTAGGTTTTTGGATGATCTTACTATTAATTCTTACTACATTTTAATTAAAGGTTTATATATACAACCATTATTATTTTAACTTTATTAAATTAACAAAACAATAAAGCTAACTTTTATTAGATATGTTTGACCTTTGTTGACTTTGGTTGAGTTTTACAAGATTGAAAATAACGGGTTGTCACAGAACACCCATACCAAGGTTGCAACTAAGGTCCGTTGACCGAGTTGAACATTTATGATGATGTCAATGTCAGTGATGCAAAATATCATATTGAACTGAATCACGTCACATCTTAATATAAATGAAATTAATAGCGAAAAGGATACAGGTATCGTGACCCCAACTCCAAACATAAATATCATCTTAATCTTTACTCAATAAATTTCGTCTTTTGTAAATTTTGCGCTAAAACAATTAATTTTCTTTGAATTAACATATTTTTTAAAGGATACAGGTATCGTGACCCCAACTCCAAACGTAAATATCATCTTAATCTTTACTCAATAAATTTCGTCTTTTGTAAATTTTGCGCTAAAACAATTAATTTTCTTTGAATTAACATATTTTTTAGCTTATAATAGAGATAACTGGATTTTGAACTGCGTAAATTTGAGATTTTTGAATGCGGAAATGAAGAATTGAAGAGCCTGGAATTTATTGGACGATGTCCTTTTGAAAACTCAATTTTGGTCGAATAATCTAATAAACTTTTTTAAAAGAAAAACATAAGGTATGTTAACTAACAAATCCCAAACACCCCATCAACATACTTATCAGGGTTATTTTGTTATTTTTAGAGTTACTATTGTCTTAATATGATTGGCAACGAGAGTTACTGACTCCTTCTCAATGGTTAAAAGTGAAAGATGTCATAAAAGAGGATTGGCATCAATTTATTTTCCGAAGTAAGTATTATGGGGTTACTTTGTTCAATGGATTTGGAATAAAATAAAAAACATCAAATTCTCGTCTTATTAGATTATAGTGAAGTTTTTAGAATAAAGACCTGATCCAAATATGGAATTTAGAACCCATGGGACTGGCAGTAAAACTTTCGACATAACTATATGTTCACTGTGCATCATGATCTACCCTTTTGACATCTATGATTTTTCAATGTGATAACGAACTAGTTAGGTATAAATCAATAACAGGAGTTTGAGGACAAATTAGTTACAAATGTGTAAGGAGTGTAGGTATTTACTTCTGCCATTTATCCCGTCAACTGGTTTTTCTGCAGAATACTACATCTACACCTTCCAACAACACCCATTAGATGATTATAATGATGAAAAATTGTTTGTTGAATTAGCCCTAATGAGATTGCAACAAAGAGATGACGAGCTGATGTGTACGGGTGTTGAATCTGTCAAGACCAAATTTGATTCTCAATAGACGTTCCCCGATAAAAAAGAATTAAAAATGGACATGAGTTATGAGCAAATGGTAATTTGGGCACATTGTAACAAACTACAATGTTTTTGAAGCAAAAAAGGTATAGAACGATGGCTTAAATAGATAATTGTGAAGAAAAATAAGTAATGAATAGTCCGAATGCCATTTTCATCAAGTGTTTAAACTACAATGTTTAAACACATGTTTGTCGGTAATTTAATCTGAAATTTGTATTGTAACAAATAGATGACCAACGGTTTTTAACAAAATTGGTTACATGAATTGAGATTTACTCCTAAAGAAGTTGATAGTGTATTTTATATTTGTAATAATCAACTAACCACATATGCAAGTTACACCACGATACTGAGAACTCTGAGTCCTAGGTCTTCTCCTACTATTTCTCACCTGCTTCTAATGTTGCTGCCCTAATTCTTTTTCGTCTACTACACTTCCATATATAGCAGCATCGAACCACTGATGTTGCTGCAGGAAGTGATCTGTATCATTCTCCAGAAAGGACTGCATATATTGTCGTTGAGGGAAGTGTAGGAAGACTGGCGTGGAATTGATGCCAATATGAGAGGCTTAGAAGAGATAGAGAAGGGAAAGATGTTATAAGAAGGAGAATGGGAACGGGTGGGAAAGCATACGGAGGGAGATTAAGATGTGATAAATTGTATATAAGTTTTAATTTGACTTTTTGAGCTAATACAATTATGGGAAAGTAGTAATAAATAAAATACGGGGCATTCTAAGAATCATAAGCCGCTGTAGCACATTTAAAACATAACATCTGCCACTTTGGGGGCATAACTCACTCCTCTAAACCAGGAGTCCAGGTTCAAGTCCTGGCAGCGGCATTTTATCTTTTTTTTTTTTTAATCTGTTTTTTCTCCCAGTTTTTTATACTTCTTATATACTATAATTTTCCTTTTGATTTGTGAATAATAAATAATATTATAAACTATTTCAACATACACAAATTTATTTTTTCTTTTAGAAAAGTTAATATCTTTTTAATTGATTTCGGAAAATGAACTTTCCTAATAAGCGTTTCCAGTCCAGCTTTTGTGAAACGACTCATCTCTTTTTGTGAATTAAAATAAGATTTTGACTCATTCCTAAGAGTCGACGCATGCGAACCTCCATGAACATGTGGGTTGGGCAGTGGTTGGGTTTGAACACAGTTTAATGAGTTATTCACAATATCTTTCACATGTCTTATTAAGACATCTCAGATGGTACTAAAAGTTAATGCGTAAATAACAAGGTAAATACTTCTGTAAAAAAAAACTACTAATGACATTATATATATATATATATATATATATATATATATATATATATATATATATATATATATACACAGACACACACACAAGGTTATAACCCGTGGGCACCACAGATGAATAATTTAAAAATAATTTTAATTAAATTATAACTTAAATTCTTTTAGTCTTCAAAGCTTAGAGCTTGATATTGCGATAAATTTTCTTTTTAGAAAAATGATCAAAACATGTATCTGAATCTGATTGCTCGTTATCTACACTTTCCCTGTTATCATCTCCAGATTTTATAAAATTCAAAAGGGTTCTTTGTGTAGGATCCGATACACCACTGCCACCTTTATCTTCATTAAAACGAGACATATGCAATCCTACAAAAAGAAATTATTATCGTTAATAAACATTATTAGTTTATATAAATTAATTTTTTTACATTAAACATTAGCGATTAATCTAAGTGATACAGGAAGTCTAGCCTTGAGAAGCTTTGAAGCATGCTTCAGTATATCTTTACTTGACCTTATATAACTCTGAAAAGTCATCGCTCAAGTTCTCACCTAAAAATTTCAATATTTTTATCTCTTGGCTGTGTGAAAAAGACAAAAATGCCCTTCTATCAAAAAAGAACGAAATTGTACCTCAAATGATGCGGCTTTTAGTTTGAGTGTCAATGTCTTTCCATGTATACCTTGTTTCTCCATGTCAGCAGAAAAAAATGATAAAATGATAAATGACCTAACTTCTGATTAAAAAAGGTCTCATATTTAGTTGCAGAAAATGTTCTCTCATTGCTCATACTTTTTCGTGATCTAACATTCGGTGCTTCTGTTCCCCCAAGTCCTAACCCTACAGACACAAATAACTCTACATTGTACAAAAACCATCAGGGGTAGTATTGTCTTTTTACCAACAAAAATTAAAATTTCAAAAAAAACAATACCTGCAGATGCAGATGAAGGAGAGAATCGTGCAAAAAGTAAGGAGTTTTTCTGCAACAAATCTTCACATGTCTTGATCTCAAATACAACTTTTAAGATATGCTCTGTTACTTTTCCAATTCCCCCAATCTAAAAGATGAATTTTGGTAAGAAAAAAAAGTGAAATTAGGATAAAGGATATATAAGTCATTATGCACTACCTTTCGTATAGGAAGTGAGGATATAAATGTCATTATAGCAACGCAATCATTAGGTAAAACAAACTGTCTGTTTGGCTTGTTTTTATCTGAGAAAACTTTTGCAAGTAACCGATTTGGAGCAACTCCAGCACTGCATGTTAATCCAGTAGCTTTATACACATTTTCTCTAAGCTCTTCAGTAACCTTTTTATAAATATTAAAAAAGAAAAAGATTTACAATTTTTATTTTTTTCAACATATATGAAAAGAAAGAAAAAAATTGACTCACTTTTCCACCAGATAAATCCCTTTCCTTGCAGAATTTTGTGATATCCAGGTATGCTTCATCAAGACTTGTAGTAGTGAAATCTGGATCATATTAACGATAGACTGGATTGAAGTTAGAGGAGAATTTATGAAATATTTCATGAAAGAAAAGTATTTAGAGTGAAATGAGAAACCATTTCTTTCTTCTTCAATCCACATCTCTTCTCGAAGAAGATTTAAAAAAAAAAAAAAAATCCAAATTCAGTCTTTCATATTAGGTATGGATTTTAATGATACACACAAGCCTCTATTCTGCATGTACAAATATCATTTCGCAGTCCTAAAGCTTTCAACTTTAAACCACACATTCAAACAGCTCTGAAAAAGATGTATCAGAACAAAGCTAAGTGACACACTCACGTGAATATTAATAAACCATGGAGGAGGAGCATTGTCTGTCATTCCTAACGCTTCTTTTGGTTCTTGTGATGAGGTAATTGGATTTATCTCTCTAAGTTTTACCTGTGTAACCCAAAGTAGATCTAATTTACAAATCTTCATGAGCATAATATGCAAATATGTTGGCATCATTCTCTAATTAGTAAACGGTGAAGATAAAAGGGTATGTTACCTGAAAATATTCTCCTTCATGATAAATGAATTTTGGTATAGTATGATATTTGAAAAACAAATCAAGGAGTATTACCTTTTCAAAAAAACCAACAAAAAATGAAAGAAGAAAGTAAAAGGTCTTAAGTTCAAAGAATGTTAGCGACTAAAATTGTTTACAAACTAAAGTATTTACCTAATTTCTATACAGCAGCAAGAAAAGACCTAGAAATCTCTTCATCCTTCAAGTCTGTTCCCATCTAGAGAGCAAAAAGAAAAATAAAAGGAGTGACAATCATTAATTCCACATCAGGGAATCTGAAAACCACCCAAAGCAATGAAAACCCCTATATAAAAGAAATGTAAAATTGGAACATACATAGGGTTTGAAAGTGAGAGAGGTGGAGTGGGTCAAAGATTCAGGTAGAAAACATACAGGGAGAGAATCATCAGATCCGCAATAAGCATTTCATGTAAGGCATGAAAGATCTAATCCACCATGGAAAGTAACGAAAACAAAAACCATTCAAAACCATAACAACCATAGGCGATTAGCTTCCCATCAATAAATTCATGATTAATTGATGCTCGGTTACTTGCGTTAAGAATCGTGTTTGCTAGAACTTCAAGAAGATTAAACAAAACTTACAATAGAAGGAGCCAAGCACTGGAATAATGTTGTATCAGCAAAAGTGGTAGTAGTTGATGCACAAATCAAAGTGTTTATCTTCTTCCTGGGCGCTAGGGTTTTAGAGAGCTGCAAAAGTAAAAGACGAGAATTCAAATGTTTGTGTACAAGGTGTATGCGATTTCAAATAGGGAAATTACCTTATTTTATGCGATTGTACTTATGGAAAAGACAGATTTTGAAATTGCTGCGAGGGGAATGAGTTGAAGATAACCAAATTGCTTATTAGTAGGAGATGATGTCGATTCTTCAATGAAGCAATGGGCGGGAAAACATTTGATAAGATAGTTGCAAGATTGACACGTAGAATGCAGGTGTTTATAATGACACGTGGCATTTACGAAAGGCAATTATTAGGAATGGATATATATATATATATATATATATATATATATATATATATATATATATAATAGTTGTGAGACCCGTGTATTGCACTGGTTAATTAAAAAATAATCTAATCTTATAAACCTTAGACAATTTGAAAAGTAATAATTTTTTATACAAAAAGCTTTGATTATTAAATATGTAAATGAATCCAAAGTAATAGAAATTTATGTAAAAATAAGTCTAAATTGAAAAAAATTACTTTTATGTAAATAATAAAAATAAAAAAGGAAAACAAAACCATGTTTGTAGAAGCAAGTAACGAATTCATGAATGGAATTTATTATAATTTCTTTTAAGAATGAATTGAATTAATTAATTCAATGATTTTCACTAAAAATAAAATGGAGTCAATAAGCAAATTACATGTGGAAAACAAATAAATCAAAAATTATGAGAAAATTACATGTGTCAAATAAAAGGAGAAAAAGACATCTGGCAAAAAAAACTTTCATTTATTACAATATATATATATATATATAATATTATATAATTATATATTTTCTTTTTCGTTTAATAATATCATGTGTTTCAAAAAAGTTCAATATAAAAACATGTAAATACGATAATCTATATATTTTACAAAAATAACTATCAACAAAACGTGGTATTTAGCAAATAATATGTACAAAAATTAATGGTTACTACTACATAACTAACAATAATGTCGTGAATATATCAAAATATTGAATAAGTATTATTTAAATATTAGGAACAGATTGTGACTTAAGCATGACATTATCACATATAATGTACCTATTTAAGACCATTTTAATTAAGCATTATTTAAATATTAGGACTAAAGTGTAGCCTTAAACATGGCATTATAAAATATGATATAAATTTTTGCTTTTTGTTTGACCAAATGACCTATGATATAAAAAAAAAACAACTGAAGAACAAGAAAACCGTGATATAAAAAGAAGAACCAGAAAACTAAAAACCGAACAACTGAAGATTTTACATAAGTAAATTATGGCAACTAAAGCATCTTAACATAGTATGCTTTATATGATTTTATCACATCCTACATTATAATCTTTTTCACTACAAAAATATAAGTCTTTCACGACATTTGAGGCGCACCCTCTCTCTTAACTAATTAAGAGGGGAATGAAATCCCCCAAAAAATTTAAGTACCTCGCCTTCCTCTACATCGCCACTCTCTCCTCTAGATCTCAACACGCCGGACATAATTCTCTCCCTTCGTTCTCTCTACAAACTCTAAGTCACCCCTCGCCTTCCTTTATATTTTTTTAGAACATTTAATATCGTGACATGCAAAAATGTGTGTCGTCTTTCTTTATGATAAAGACTTTATTGACACGCAATGCGTAGCGTGTTGTAAATACGTGCCGTAAGCTTGTGACACGCAAATGTGTGCCGCCCTCCTTTATGATTGGGGATTTAATGACACCTATTTGCATGTCATCCGTACCTCTTTATCATACACAATCTGTGTCATTAAAGTGGTTGTTTTCTAGTAATGATATACTGTTCCACATAATTATTGATGCATCAATACTCATGAAAATATCATATTTTCCTCCTTTTGTTTAAACTTAAAAAATACCAACGTGCTTTAAATATCATATTTTCATTTAAACTCAAAAAATACCATCATGAATTGCTTTATCTGCTTATTATAGCATCCTTCTTTATTGGCTTGTTATAGCATCCCACATGATTAATATAAATGTGTGAAAACCACTAGTAATTATTATTTTTTCTTAATTTTGTTAAACTAAAAGTTAGTAGTGTACTTTGTGTTTTCATTTTTATAGAATGTATCAAATCCATTTGAAAATATCATATTTCCTATTTTAGTAAAGTAAAAAAATAGCAATGTACTTTTCTTTAATTGCTTCTTGTAGCATCTTACTGATGGGTTTTAGGCATAAGAACAATCCTATGTGCTCATACAAATTTGAAACATAACAATAATACTTAATCCTATATGGCCTCAAACTTGTGAGAGTAAATAAAACACTTCTATTTAACCACCATATTGATTACTCATTATTATCGTTTACTGTTTCAGAAAATCAACTTATTACTCAAATTACAACAATAGATATCCCATGCATAAAGCATGCACACTATGTTTCCTATGGTCCTTACTTTGTGAAATAGATCAATTGAAAAAGCTTTTCAATGATGCTTATTTCACAATTCTCAATCCTTATCATTAGTGTAAGAATGCAAGGTTCTTTGCCACTATTAGAATATGCTAGATTCTTACATCTTATGCAACGATCCTTTCGTAAAGTCATAGCACAAAAGTCACCAAGACTTAGCTAATGAAATTATGAAGTACTCTATCGGAAATTGTTACAAGACAATTCTATAGACGTGAAGTCTCACATTCAAAGTACATTCATTTGAACATCCTTCTTGCATAAAAGTTTCTAATCTAGGCATAGACTCTCAATATCCAACTCCCAATATGGAAACATTTCCACATTTGCCATAGGAAAACTCATTCTTAATAGAATCTTATCTATTCATAATAATGTCGATATGGTCCATCCAATACCATACTTCCAACTACTCACAAGCGACCAATCCTCAATGAACTTTGGATCGTCCTTTGATAGTTGTTTAATTATTTTAGTCAAAACCAATTCTAGTCCTTTTTCCCTCTTAATGCGCTAGACATTTGGAAAATTTTAGAATGGTAAAATATTATAGCATTTGCAATCGATCCTATACCCGAAGCGTATGGGACACGATGCATAATGTCTTACATAAAGATATGATACTTTACCAATCTTTTGCCATAATATTTTATGTGTCATGTTCTCACAATTCGAACTATGAAGAGGGATGCCGTAATCATAATCAAAATTTGAGAACACACAATGTATCCTTTGACTGAAAATATTAAAATTTCTCAATATAAGCTTTAGATTTTGAAATGAAGTATAATATTCTCTCCCTTAATTATAGCAAAACAACTTTTCAACCCATGCAACTTTGCAAATGGAATCTTTGTTTTTCTATAATTAATATTGCTAACTTGCAATACTCGCCATAATAATCATACAAGCATATCACTTATGCTCCCATTATCATGATTATCGTATAAGCATAACACTTATGCTCCCACTAGCTTTGACATGTATTTAGAAAACAAATGAACTTCCAAAAAACAATGCCTATTGAATTTCTGAAATTCATATTTCTAATACCAGATGCTTCGATAAGTCTTTATCTAAGCTTCTTAAACTTATACACCTTTGCCTTAGATAGCTCATATGTGTGCTTAAACAATTTAGAACTTATGTTACCAAGTTCCAAATGTTCAAACTAACTGCCAAATCTCACAATTCGAACTATGGAAAGGGATGTCGTAACCATAATCGAATTTGAGAATACAATTTTCACAATTGCTATCTTCTTAAGATCTCTCTTAGTGAAAGCATTTCCTCACAGTCATTTTCATGAAGGAGGGAATCTTATGACACTTAGATTTTATGGTGTACGAGTTCCTATCCATGTGAATTCGCTAAAACCAAGGTTTGCGACAAATCCAAACTCATATGGAGTGAACTTTCTTTATCTTGATTTCTTGCCTTATGGTAACACGAGTGTCCACCATGTCTTCCAAGTAGTTTAGTAACTTGTCCTTACATATCAATGTACTTTCCATTGACTAAGGCGCTAGTATGCGTTCAAATGAGAACTCATAGAACTCACATACACAATTAACTCAATTGCAATGGCAAAGAAACAAAATAATGTCAACACGATAGGTTGTAAACCTCAAGTCGTGTGCTAGTGATGATCGATAAGGTTTATTCTTGGTTTGTTCTTGAAACCTTTCAAGACCATTAATACTCCCACTGACTCCTTGACATATAAGATTCTCTTGTCAAGAAACATTTCTTGACAAAGCAAATATTTAAGAGTTAGTGTAGTTCTTATCAAGACAAAACACTTCACATAATTGGTCCTAGTTGGTCTTTGTCTTATCCAAGACAACACAACTTACCAATTTCAAATGTGCAAGAATAAGAAAATCTTTCCAAATTCCACATTTGATGAGTGTTATAAACCTACTTAAGACTTTTCACTCAATGTCACAATCTTGACTCTAAGACTTGATATTGGAACGAAGTATGATTGACTTCTTGGTTTAACCATTTCTACAATTCTCGATTCCTCTTCTTAGACATGTAATTGCACTAAGACTCACTTAGAGGATCAATTGAGACATGGTTCTTAATCATTAAGACTTATCATAAAACACAATAAAAGGTAATCTCCCTTCTTCTTAGAATAGAGAAACTTTTATCTTTCTACCTACTTGATTCTTCTTTATTCGTTCTACTATTCATTGAAACTCTTTCAATCAACTCAGAATTACACTTAATCTTATAAGTATAATCATATTTACTACACTTTAGTAATTCATGACGAATATCTTTGTCACTCTTGAGGTGGACTTGATCAACGCACAACCCAGTGTACTTGATCTCCTAGTCCTTCAATTGACACTTTGTCAAAGAATTAGTCTAAATTTCTCAAATGTGAAAGCTTTTCATTCATCATACAATACACGTTGCATGATTCCAAGTTTCTGTCCAATTGAAACTTGGGCAATGAGAAACACTCCCTATTTGGTAAACTTTTGATATTTCCACAAATAATATAAATAAGAATCAAATCCATTATTGCTAATAATAGAAACATTCAAACATTAATTTTTCATACATGCCATTGAAAGGATAAATAAATAAGATAAAATCAAAAATCATTTTATTGCGGAAAAAATTTGTCCTTACAATGCAATTCAATTGAGAAACTATGTTATTACATATTTCTTAACAATCTATTCTGACTCCAAGTAGTAGCTCAAGAATCCAATCTTCAAGTAATGCGATCGAAATCCATTTCTTCACGATCAGGTTCAGCTCACTTCTTCCCTTAAGCTTCCTCTCTTTTCTTCGATCCTACAAAACATCAAAATGTAATCTTATCACATCATGTATTAAGAATCTAGAATAGGAACTTAAAAAAGTTAGATAATGGATTTTACCTGAAGTAGAGCCATACGTCTTGACTCTCCCATCTCTTAGATCTCTCAGGTAAATAGAGCAGCTTCGTCTCCAATGCCCCTTCTCTTGGCAATAAAAGCAAATGGACTCCTTTGGCACAGCACATTGGACAATCACAGACTTAGTTCTTTCTGGACTTCCAATGTTGCCAGTGTCCATTGAAGTTTGGGAGCTTGATTCACCATACAAATTTGCTTGACCAGCATGCCAAATCATTGCTGATTCAGCAGCGATAAGCAAATAGGTGAGATCAATTAGGGTCATGTCGTGTTCCATCATATAATACTCTCTAACGAACTCACTATATGATTCAGGAAGTGTCTGAAGAACCCAGTCAACAGCCAACTCACTTGAAATCTCGACACCCAACATGTTTAACCTATCAATGTGTGACTTCATCTCTAAGACGTGCGCACACACAGGTTTCCCATCTTTGTGTTTACTTGCCAAAAGGGCTTGAGTGAGCTTGAAATTTTCAAGCCTTTGAACTTGTGGGTTAGGGAGAACAATTGGAGGAGGTGGAGGAAGTGAAGCATGACTCTCATTTCCTTGATCGTATCTCGGAATGTCATCTTCATTTGGAAAACTTGTTCCATGGGATTTGGGAAGACCATGATTGTCAAAACTAGACATCTACAAAACGGGAGAAAGTTCAAGTTAAGTTGATTAGAATTCTTGATGCAACACCCAAATGAAACATCAAGCTAGGATCCAACACAATACTCTACAACCTAGAAGAGGGATGCCATAATCTAGTTGCAGAATATTTGAAGGTAGGTAAATGACGATTTACCAATTTCCACCATGAAAAACAAAAAGGAAGATTAAGTTTTAAATGAATTGAAACTCCTAGATCTTTTGAGATTCATTAAACTTTTCAATGGCATGTTTAATCTCGATTATGCCCTACTATTTGTGACTGGGATGCCGAGGATCACAAACAAGGTGTGAATAACCATATGAATCACGTGGTGCACCCAATGCTACAATCACCTAATCAATGTGCCGATTAGCCACACACGCTCCATTGATCTATGACAAACATCGAGTCACCCTTCGCTACTAATGTCATCCCCAAATTAGTGTGCCGGTTAACCACACACGCTCCACTAATGTTTGACAAGGGTACGAAGTGTAATTCTATGGATTAGCGTACAATTTCACATTTTTCCTAAAGTAACTATGATTTGGGAATTTGAAAAAGCATTTAGTTACTTTGTACTTCATTATAGTTATAATGGAAGGTTTTTGTCATATCCTACCCGTTCGGTTAACGACCCTCCACTAGTCAAGAGTGCGGTGGGTAAGAGTGGATACCCATTCAATCCCCATTTTATAGGCAATTTCCTTAAACACCCCTTATAGACCAGCTTCGTGAATGAGGCCTACTAACGGTAAGACTGACTGTTTACTCATACATATATAATATTAGACTTTTAACGTTATATATATATTATAGGGTGTATTTTACACTTTTAAAATACTAGGTGGTTTAACTTAGTAAATTATACTTTTAATTTAATTAAATGTAAACCAAAACTTTATGGGTTTATTAAATCACTTTTAATTATACACTTTAATTAATTAATACAACCATAAGGGTGTGATTTGAACTTTTCAAATTACTAGGGTTTTAGAATTTAACATTTCAAAATTAAACTTTTAATCAACTTTTAAATTCCAAAACTTGAGGGCAAGTTTTGAAACAATTCAAAACATTAGGGTTTAACTTATTTAAATTTCATAAACAAAACTTTGAAGTTCAAATTTAAACTATAAAACCTAAAGGGTGCAATTGAAACTTTTTCACATCACAAAGGATCAAATAACAAATAATTTAGTCATTATCTATATTTGACATAATCTTATTTTAGTCACTAGATAATTACCAAATAATTTGAAATAATCCATATTTATCATATAAACAACCAATATCTAAAAGATTTGATATTATCTATAGTTTTGGCAAGGATAGTCACTAATTTAAGATAAAAATCGGATTTTAACTTCAAAAAACGAATTAGGCATTAAATCCAAGTCAAAACAACAGCTAAATCCCGAAATACCCTCTTCTTGGCGCACAAACTCGCCGAGTCAGACCTGGACTCGCCGAGTAGGGCCAACTCGCGAGTCCAGATACTGACTCGCCGAGTTGAGTCGGGCAGAGGCCAAAAAATCGATTTTTAGCAAACAAAACAGTTAAGCATCACATACAACTGAAACAAATCAAGGCTCTGATACCACTGATGGGTTTTAGGCATAAGAAAAATCCAATGTGCTCATACAAACCCTAATGCTTGGATCTAGGTTTCTCTATTGTACATGCAATGAATTCAAGACTAATAAACTTAGATCTAACATATTATAAACTGAATTAGGGTTTAGAGAATTACCTTTGATTGTTATATAGCAATAACAATCAATTCCTTGCTTGGATTGACTTTAGAAAGCTTAGTGCCTCAAGTGCTGCACCTCTAATGGAGTCACAAACACCTTATGCAACTTGGATGAAGAGGTGAAGAAAGGAGGCTGCCCAAAAACGACTAGAAACCCTAGAGAATTAGTTGTCCACGTTTTTGGGGCCTAAGGGGTCCTTTATATACTTGTGTGGGCTGCTAGGGTTTTAGTCAAAACCCTAATGGACAACTTAAACTCTAAGCAGCCCATGGAACCTTCTGGATAAGGCCATGGACGAAAATATGATGGTCTCCCATCATAATTTCATTCACCCCTTGTTCCTTTAGCATTCCTTAGCCCAATAACTCAATTATCCAATAATTGCAGTCTAGTCCCCTAAATTTAGTTAATCTCTTTTAGCCACAAAAATAAATCTTAATTAATTCTTGACTAATATTAATTAAACAATATGATTTCTCTTTTAATATATTATTCTCATAATATATTAATAAATCATATTTAAACCTTTCTTTCCTTAATGCATCCTACATATTGCTATGGTGAAGGCAACCCAAAAGGACCATGCTCATAATCGGGTCAAGTACATACCAAAATAGTTATAGACTTAGACACTAATCCAACACTTCCTTTAATTGCTTGCTATAACATCCTACATGACAATAAATGTATCAAAGCCATCAAAGATATATTATTTTTTTCTTCTTTTGGTTGAATATATAAATTTGCAACAAACTTTGTTTTATTTGCTTATCATAGCATCCTACTTGTAGATTGTGAATTCACTCCAAGTTGTATTATGAATCCAGGCACTTAAAAAGGTATTAATTAAGTTGTTCATTATTTACCTTTATTTTTGGGTATATTTATCGTTCCTTTATTACATATTCTTTACATCTTACTAAACTAATGTAAACATGTGACTCTTTTAACTCAGGATATGACGGTTTACTTAATATGTGGAACACCAATACTAACAATAACACCAACACTAGTTTTCTTTTTCATCTTATAGTTTCATTGGTATCTTGCTTTGATCAATGTTTAAAAATGTAAACATTACAACGAAAAGGACAAAAAAAGGTGGCAATAGTAATCAACAAACCTATTTGCTTTGAACTTAGGTTTTACTTGCAAAAAATAATAATAACAATAGTAATAAAAATAATTATTGGAACAGGATTTGGTCGAAGGTACCATTTTTTTATAAAAAATATTAGCACATTCTGGAATTTCCATAGACCTTGTATCGTAGAAAGATTCATGTTTCCAAACAATCTTTCTGATTCTTGTAAAGACTTGATATGTCCACCCAAAGCATGTAAATCCGCAGCTTCGAAGTTTGAAGATTAGAAATTAGCAAAGCTGAATAGGGTAGTGGGAGAAGAAATAAAACATCAAACCCATTGAAAATAAAAGCACGATTCAAAGCAAAAAGGTTGCTCACCCGAAGACCACCATGAACCTTCTGCGCCATCACCTTCTTCCAACTTACCCAAGTCATTTTATTTTCTTAGAAATCAGCCCCCCAAAAGAAAGAATCTCTCATAGATTCCAGGTTTTTAAGAACACCTTTCGGATCCTTAAAAGAGAAATAAAATAAGTGGGAAGAGCACCCAAGACTGATTTTAACAATGTCAATCTACCACCCACGGAAAGAGATTTAACTTTACAATTTGACAGCTTACAAGTAACTTTACAAATAGCATCACTCCAACCTTCCACCGGAGACATATTTTCCCATAGGAAGACCTAAATAATTAAACAAGAACTTGCTAGCCACACAACCAATTGAAGCGGTCATCTCATCTAACACTGATTGATTGACACCGATAACCATAATGTGACTTTTATGAGTATTAATTTGAGATATGAGATTAGGTAAAAACAATGAAGCATTCTAATGATGGTCACAACATTTTCCTTAGACCAATAGCCAAAGAAGATAACATCGTCCGCATAAGACATGGGAGACAAAGGAAACCCGATCATCACTTCCCAGTTCCCATAAAAGTCCTATAAACAATCCTCTGTTAGAAACTTTTTGGTAAGCAATGTGTAAACTTTCCATGACGAGGATAAATCAAGAGGGGGCGAGGAGGTCTCCTTGGTGCAAACCACGATGAAACTAGAACTCATCCATTGGTGGCACCATTAACTAAAACAGATCCCATAGACGAGGACATATGTACATGTATAAACTTTATGTATTTAAACATATCAATATACATGAATAGTAATAGCTTGAATCCTTAAAATACAATAAAGTTTTATAAGGTGCTTGTTATAATATACAATGTCACAAAAAAATCCTATGTTTTTGTACCATGCAAGATGTGTTGCAGGGACTACTTATTTTATGGTAAAATAACCATACTACGTATACGAAAAGTTTATGCTAGTTTATTTGTAAAAATATGGTAAATAAGATTTTTTAAAACTAGATTTATTGTATTTTCACATAAAGGATAATATATTTGTATAAACAAAACATATAGGCACATGTATCACCATACTCCCCCCCCCCCCCAAAGTAATTAAAAATATTAAAAAGTGGTCGTAAGCACTCACGCTTGAAGCGTGCGTTCCATTTGTTTAAATTCGGTTTTTTGAGAAAATTGTCGTGAGAAACCGTAAATCCATCATTCTTGAACCTTGAGATACTCTCAGGACCATTTCATAATAAATTTAAACTATTGGGGGCCGTTTCGGTAATTTAATTAACAAAAATAAGATTGCTTTGGTTAAAATAAATAAAAGGAGGGACTAAAATGATTCAAATAGGATTAATTTTTGAATATTCATATAAGTTTTGCTAAAAATAACCAAGGAGGGGCTTTTTTTGAATAAATGGGTCCAATATTTGTGGGTTTCCGATTGATTTCAAATAAATGTTTTGATAATGGTCCATTTTGTCATTTTTAATAGAATTTAAAAGGGATTAGCGCTTTTATGAAAATGATTCTCATCCAGGGACTAATTGTGTTTAAAGGTCCAACTTAATAAAAAGTTAGGGCTTTTTATGCGTGTTTCCTTTTGTTTATCGGGCAAAGGGAAGAATAACTACAAGCAGACGAACGAAGAGAGGGAAGAAGAGGCACGAAGGCAGCAACCATACGCCCCCGATATTGGCTAGATTCGGAGAAAGAGAAGCTCGGAAATGGAAGGGAGGTGGTCTCGGTGTTGGTAATCGATTGAACGAGGGGGCTTCTCGTGTCTGGCCGAACCGAAGGAGGAGAATAGACGAAAGCAGCGAAGCTCTCTCTTTCTCGTCTAGCTGTGAGGCGCGAATGAAGAACGAGGTCCGAAGGAGAGTCCGTGAGGGGATAGGTCAGCAGCAACGTCGTGGTAGGCCTCAGTAGGGATTGGCAGCAAGGGTCATCGGAAGGAAAGGAAAGGTACGAGGTTAAGGAATCAAAGGTGGCTGTCGCCTCCGGTGTTTGCTCCGGGGAAACACCCACTTCGGTGGGTTTTGCTCGACCGAAGGAGAAGTGGAGGTTGTTAGGGGTGGGCTATTTGGGATCGGTGGTGATAGGTAGCCTTCCTGTTATTTATTTATTTATTTTTTTTGATTTGGTATCCGTAAACATGTTGATGAAATAGACAGGAAATTCGATCAAGGGTGTTCTATATGCTTTTTTTTTTTTTTTTGTGGTTGTGTGTGTGTGGGTATTTGGGTTTTGGTGTTTGACAGGGGAAAATGAAGAACGAATGTTGGAGGTTGCGGCTTGCCAACGGTATAAAAGAAGAACAAAAAGGGTACGAATACTCTGATTATTATTTAGAGAAACTTGTAGTATTTCTTTTGGCTAGATGAACACTACTAAGTTGTACAATATTTTGGTAAAGAGTATAAGTTTCATTTTGTTTTGGCTGTCAATTTCAGATTCATGTATCCAAACAATCTTTCTGATTCTTGTGAAGACCTGATATATCCACCCAAAGGATCTAAATCTGCAGCTTTGAAGTGTGAAGATTTGAAATTAGTAAAGTTGAATAGGGTGTAATTTTTAGTTAAGTTTATATAATTTTTTAAATTTTAGTTTAATGAAAAATAGTTGGGTATTATTAATCTTTTTTTTTTTATAATTTTTTAGTTAAAATTTTTAAAAATTATAAAGATTTTTTATATTAAATACTAATACTATTTGGTGAAATTTTGGAAGGTGGGTATTTGCTTAAAAGAAAGGAAGTAAAATGTTAAGAAGGATAATGATGTGGTTGAGATGATCTGAAATATTAGGATGCAACATCTTGGTCCAGTTTTATGGAATTATAAAGATTTGACGATGCATTGCAATTGTAACTAAGAGACTATACGACTACAAGGTGAGGGAAATATGAGTATATGACAAAGCACTCTATGTTAAAGATTTGACGATGCATTGCAATTGTATTTAAGAGACTATACGACTACAAGGTGAGGGAAATATGAGTATATGACAAAGCACTCTATGTTAATGCCGGATGTGATTCCATTCCATCTATGTTTCATATTGCGTTATTAGGTAACATAGAATTACAGGATTTCAAACAAAGTGTTGTTCCATTTAAGAAAGGGGACTTGGTTATAGTGAAGTTGCAACCACATCACTTGAAAACTATGCCCAACAAGCTAGAAAAAAAGGTATATTGGAGTTTTCCGATTCTAAAAAAACTTTACATACAGGTTGAAATTACGGATTGATGCTCAAATTCATGATGTTGTTCATGTTACATTGAAAAGGAAAAATTATGGGGAAGTCGTTGGAATTTCCTTTTCCATTACCATTAGATTTTATTTACTATAGTCCGGTCACGTATATGGATAAAGTAGTGGTAAATCAACAGGGACAAATTAAACATCAGTTTATAATTATAGCATGGAAAGGAATGCGTCACATTTATGTTTTGCTACCTGGGAAGATGTAGAATGCTTCTTAAAAATTTATTATGATTTCAACCTTTAGGACAAGGTTAAGATGGAATGAGAATATTGGTACAAGTTAAGAAAATGACACATCAGACAAGGAAAATTCAGTTGGAAGAGAGAATTTGTTAAAGTAACCAATTTACCAACTTGATATAGAGGATAGTTACATTGTAACATAATCTGTAGTAAAAAATTGACTTTTAGATATAAATAGTGAAAGACGAAAAGGGCAAAAGTACTTTGCATGCTAATTAATGTGATTCATTCATTCTTCTTCTCTCTCGTACTTTGAGTCTTTCTCTTTCTCATCTCTTCTGTTTTCTGAATTGACAAACGATTCCTATGATACATGCTATATCATTTCTCCAACATTTATGAAAGAAGAAGTTTAAGTAATGATATAAATTATCAGGAATTTGAAAAAGTAATGATGGAGGTAGGTGAATTTGAAATCTAAATTCGTGTTTCAGTTTTGGATATTGATTCATCTGTCTGTCAATAAAGTATGGGTGTGTAGCTCGTTCATTGAACATGTCACACTTCCAATCCGGAACGGTGGAAACATTAGGGGCGGAGGACATCATGTACAGTATCACAACAATGCATAATAGTAATCAAAGTACAACAACCATTGTATTAACAAAGTATAAGGTTTACATCTGTGTTCAAACCATTGTATATTAACACAAAAAAGTACAAGTTAAAAGACATGAGTCTATAAAGCTCCGTATTCTCAAAACATGTGGCTACATGTTTATTGATTTCTTAAGAATACAAGTAGTTTTGAAAATAGTATCAACAATTAAGGCGGTGAGTTCATAAGCATGTTAGTAACTGAAATGTGTTCTCTTGTTCCTTGATAATGTAAATATGTTTTTCCGAGAAAATCCTATATTTTCTCTTGTAGTATGTTGTAAGCAAAACGTGTGAATGTTATTGTACTATGAAGTAGTAAAATGTAGTTTAGTTCACATAAAACCATGAAAAGTATGTTTTCTCAGTACTGAAATAGTATTCTGTATTTGTACTTGTATGCAAACCATGTGTTTGTAATCATCTAGTGTATGATAGCTTTATTATTAAATAAAACTATGTGAAGTTGTTTACTTATTCAAACACTAATCAATTTGTTCAATTCCAAATTGTGAGTTATTATAACCATGCTTGATGACCTAAGATGGCCTGAACACGACGTTCTTCAGGCGTCATAATCGGTATGACATTTTTCACCATAGGCCACCCAGCCTAGCTGTTGAAGGCAAATCTGTTGTAGGATTGTCAGCCCCGTATAACTCTATAGACAAGTGTCACTTTCTCCCTACAGGTGACTCTGGTTATAATTTTAGGACTTGGTTGGTTGTTAGATATGTACTTGAAGTGTGTCTCACAAATGCTATATTGATGATTACACGTAGAATAATGAAAAGTTACCTTGTAATGAACAAACTGTAAGTATGTTTCATAAACTATATTTAATATAGTTTACATATTTTTTTCTATAATGTACTCTGAATATGTAAAGTAGTGCATAATGTCCATAAACTATACTCATTATAGTTTATATGTTTGTTGTCTGTTTTGTAATCTGAACCTTGAAAGCAATGTGTAGGTTTCATAAACTATACCTACTATAGTTTATATGTTCATGTTTTACTGTAGTGAAAACCTTTGTCAAATTTGTAAAATCTGTAATTTGGTAGTTTCCTTGAAATCCAATGTTTATATCCAAATGGTACTAAAATAGTTTGCATAATTCATATTTTTGTTTAACAAGTTTGAAAACCTTTTTATACTTATATAAATGTAGTATTTATTTAATTGTGATTAAATAGACATTTGAATAAGTAATTCTACCTCAAGCCCAAAACCAAACAAAGAACAGGAAATGAAGTTAAATTACAAATTCTATGTCTGTTGAATCCTAATCATGTAATTTTAATATATATATATATCTCTTTCTGGGGGTATGCCTTAGAGACTGCCGCCCATATCCTTAACCGAGTCCCTACCAAGAAGGTTGCCAAAACGCCTCACGAGATGTGGACAGGGAAAGCTCCCTCGTTGGCACATATCAAGGTTTGGGGTTGCGAGGCTTTCGTAAGACGAGATACTCACGACAAGCTTGAACCTCGAAGTGAGCGATGTATTTTCATCGGCTACCCGCAGACATCCTTTGGATATCTCTTCTATAGACCGAAGGACAATGTTGTCTTCGTTGCGAGGAGAGGAGTTTTCCGAGAGCGAGAACTCATAAGCCAAGGAGATAGTGGGAGGCAAATCGAGCTTGAAGAGATTCAAGAGTCAATAGATGAAGGAACCTCTACCGCTGGCACTCAACCCGAGGAGGAAACTCCGGTTGAACCGATTGACGAGTCCTTACCTCTTATACGTTCCGATAGAGTTAGAGTTCATCCCCAGTTTTATGGTTTTCATATTACTACCAAATGGGACACGTATATTAGTGATGGTACACTAATAAATCTAGATGAACCTAATAGCTATAAGGAAGCCATGGCAGGCCCGGAGTCTACAAAATGGAAAGAGGCAATGGATAGCGAGATCCAATCCATGTATGACAACCAAGTTTGGAATTTGGTTGATTATGTGCCTGGACGTAAGACCGTTGGGTGCAAATGGATCTTCAAGAAGAAGACCGACGTGGATGGAAAAGTACACACATATAAAGCACGATTGGTTGCGAAGGGCTTTACTCAAACTCCCGAAGTTGACTATGATGAGACCTTCTCACCAGTTGCGAAGATAAAATCTATTAGAGTGATGCTATCAATTGCCGCATTTCATGATTATGAGATTTGGCAAATGGATGTCAAGACCGTTTTCCTTAACGGAAAGTTGGCTGAGGATGTTTACATAGCTCAGCCAGAGGGGTTTGTGGATCCGAAGCATCCAAATAGAGTGTGTAAGCTTGAGAAGTCCATTTATGAACTTAAGAAAGCATCTCGCAGATGGAATCTTTGCTTCGATGAGAAAGTCAAAGAGTTTGGATTTGTACGAAGCGAAGACGAATCATGTGTATATGTCAAAGCCAGTGGGAGTATAGTAAGCTTCCTCGTTCTATATGTCGATGACATATTACTCATAGGAAACGACATCCCGACTCTGTAGGAGGTTAAGTCCTGGCTCGGGAAGTGCTTCGCTATGAAGGACCTCGGAGAGGCTTCTTACATTTTGGGAATAAGGATAGTAAGAGAAAGAAGTAAGAGACTAATTGGACTTAGTCAGAATACTTACTTGGATAAAGTACTAAAACGATTTAGTATGGAAAACTCGAAGAAGGGAGAATTACCGATACAAAGTAATGCCAAGTTGAGTTAGACTCAAAGTCCGAGTACCGAAGCTGAGTTAGCAGAAATGAGCCGAGTACCATACGCTTCCGCAGTTGGCTCAATCATGTACGCTATGACTTGTACTCGCCCTGATGTAGCCTTCGCTTTGAGCATGGTTAGCAGATATCAAGGGAATCCTGGCAGAGCACATTGGATTGCGGTGAAAAATATCCTTAAGTACCTTCGGAGGACGAAGGAATGGTTCTTAGTCCTCGGAGGGAGTGATGACTTGAAGGTGCAAGGGTATAGTGACGCCAGTTTTCAGACTGACAGGGACAACTACTGTTCGCCGTCGGGCTGGGTCTTTACCCTAAATGGAGGAGCAGTGACATGGAAGAGTTCCAAGTAGGAAACCGTAGCTGATTCAACGTGCGAATCAGAGTACATTGCAGCGAGGGAAGTGTCGAAGGAGGCAATATGGCTAAAGAACTTCATCGGTGATCTTGGAGTCGTACCTGCCATAAAGGAGCCCATGGAGATTTTCTGTGATAATGAAGGAGCGATTGCCTTAACCAAGGAACAGAGGGATCATGGTAGATCAAGACATATCGACAAAAAGTATCACTTCATTAGACATCGTGTAGAAGAAGGACAACTCGTAGTGAAGAGGATATCATCAGAAGATAACCCAGCAGATCCGCTTACGAAGGGACTGAGTAGGGTTAAGCACTTGCAGCATGCTAGGAGTATTAGGCTGAAGGATGATATTAGCGTAGATTAGATAGAATTTGAAACGTGTAATAGATAAATGTAATTGACATTTGATGATTAAATAAAGGAGTTTTATTTATGAGTAATGTTACTATCTTATGTTAATTGTTTAGCTATTGTTTCACTTTGCATGTTTTGACTTCCAGAATAATTGAGGTTATTAGGAATAATCGAATTATTCAAATGGTCCACAATCGTTCATATGTTGGAAGTAGATATGAAAGAAGATTGTCATGAATTGGTGTGTAGAATGTCTAAATGGTGTTAGACATAGCAAAGGATTGCTGCAACGTTCATGAGTGCTTATGAACTAGTTTTGAGCATTGGAATAAACCCGCGCTTGCTGGAATGACCTTATGGAATACGATATAAAAGGTGATCGTAAGACGATAATATCATATAGTATTAAAACCTAGATATATGGTTTATTATTTGTTAATTAATTGTACATTGATAATACGAAAACGCATCAGTAACTTGATGTTATAAAACGTACTGTTGTGTATAGTTGGTAAATGAATAAGTAAATGCATATAAGTCGAAGTTTATCTGTAACTTTTATCTAAGAAGGTAAAAGCGATATCTCGGCCGCTCGATGATTTGATTTGACTTATGTGTCGGGCCCGGTCAGAACTGAATTGATGTGTTCGATTAAGTTCTATGTCAAATAAATCAGAGATCGAGAAACCTAAATGCGTGACTAACCATTCCATAGGATTGTCAGCATGATATCTAACAGAGGACTGTACGTTCCCTTATCTAAAGGACAAGATTGATTAGATCAGAGTTGACAGCGTCTTTGAGAGCTATGATTGCAAACCGAATTGTACTTGTATAGTTACTAGACTTATCCAAGTGGGTGACTGTTGGAATAGTGTCTAAGGCCGCAACTATATTAGGCAAGTATTTGATCCGGTTGTGCATGGTCCTTTTGGGTTGCCTTCACCATAGCAACTTGATAGGATGATTTATTAAGAGAGAGTAAATATTATGAATATATTATGTGAATAATATAATGAATAATATATTTGTTATTTGATTAATATAAGTCATAGAATTAATTAGAATTAATTTGGTGACTTAAAGAGATTAATTAAATAAAGGGGTATAAACTGTCAATTGTTTGATAGTTAAGCTTTAGACTGTAAATCCATTTGGATATGGTATGGACGAATTCTAAGAGGTTTAGGATAGCTAAAATCGTCCATATGATTATCTTAGGAATCGATTTGGATAGCCTTAAGAGAAGATTATCCAATTAGGGTTTAGGTTGTAACCCTTAAGGAGTCTACAAGTATAAATAGACCCTATGGCATAGGGAATTCGACACATCTCCAAAAGCAAGGAACCTCTGGTCGAAATTCCTCCCCTCTCCTCTCTCCTAAATCATTCTTGTTGCTTTGGTGTTTGTAAGCCATTAGAGGAGTGACACTTGTGACTCTAGAAGCTCCAAGACCTCAAGATCAACAAGCAACTCAAAGGTATGATTCTAGATTTGTTTCAATGTTGTTATTTAACCTAATTAGTAATTAGAAGTCTTGGATTCAAAGCATATTTATTAGAAAGCCTAGATCCAAGCATTAGGGTTTTGCATGCGCACATAGGAAAGTTCTTATGGCTAAAACCCAACAAACGCCATGGGTTGGGAAGCCATGAAGGAACTTCTGCTGGCTGAGTACTGCCCTCGGGGCGAAATGTAGAAATTAGAGCACAAACTCTGGAACCTGAAAATGAAGGGTTCCGATATTGCCGCTTACACTTCCAGGTTCGATGACTTGGCGTTACTCTGCCCGGGAATGGTTACCCTGGAGAGTAAGAAGATAGAGAGATTCATCTGGGGGGCTGACCCAGCCAACAAAGGGAAACGTCTTAGCTGCGAGGCCGGATACATACGACAACACCAAATGCTTAGCACAAACCTTAGTCGACCATAGTGATGACCTTGAGGAAGCAGTTACCACTCCTGAGCCGACAGAGAGGAGTGGCGAGAAAAGAAAAATTAGGAAGAAGAAGAAAAGTCAGACATCGCAGGAGTCTTCGAAGAGGCAGCAAACTGTGGCAATTCACGCTGCTACTACCCCTGTAGCTGTTTCTGTTGTTGGATCCTCAGCTCGAACACCTACCGGTAGGTATGCTGGAACCCTCCCTAGTTGTGACAAGTGCAACTATCATCACCTCACTTCCAGCCCATGTCTAGAGGTGTTTTGCAACAGTTGTGGTAAAAAGGGTCACACTACGAAAAACTGCAAGACACCAACTCAATCAACCAATCAAGCTTCTGGAGCGGGCATTGTTCAGGCCTGCTATGGTTGCAGAGAAGTCGGGCATTTTAAGCGAAAATGCCCCAAGGCAGCAACGAATGGCAACACCGGAAGAGTTCTAGCAATAGGACGAGAGGAGATAGCCACTGATCCCACCGTCGCCTCAGGTATATTCCTCCTCAACAACTCTTATGCCTGCAATCCTTTTCGATTCTAGTGCTAAAAGAAAATTTTGTTAACTATTCATTCAGACATCTTCTTAATCTTAGCCCTCCACTAGTAAATGAAACATTCACCATCGAGACGACTAACAGTGAGAAAGAAAACTTTATCGATACATCCATAGGTTGTACCCTTACTCTGAACGACCATCCTTCATCCATTGATCTTATGCCAGTTTCCATAAATAGTTTTGATGTTATCTGTGGCATGGACTGGTTGAGTCCCAATCGTGCTGATACCCTTGCATTGAAAAATCCATCCTTCCCAATCTCCTCTCTGATCAGACCCTCATGATCTACAGCGATAAATTCGGTTCCAACCTTCGTATCATTTCGTGCCTCAAAACTCAAGAGTTTTCCCCGGAAGGAGTGCCATGTATTCCTAGCCCATGTGATGCGCGAGAAAAAGGAAGTTAAAGACCTCGAGAACGTCCCCGAAGTCTGTGACTTTCCTGATGTATTTCCTATATAGCTTCCGGGAATTCTTTCCGAACATCAGGTTGAATTTCGCATCGACCTAATTCCTAGAACTACTTCAGTAGCCAAATCTCCGTATCGCTTAGCTCCAGCAGAAATGCAGGAGTTATCCAGTCAGCTTGATGAGTTGATCGTCAAAACCGATATCCTCTTTCCTCGAATAGATGACCTTCTGGATCCACTTCAGAGAACCAGCCACTTCTCAAAGATAAACTTTAGGTTAAGGTACCATCAGCTACAAATCCATGAGAGTGATGTTTCGTAGTCAGTATGCCGGACTCGATATGATCACTATAAGTTCGTAGTGATGCACATCGGTCGAACCATTTTCCTTGGTCATGTAGTAGACGATGAAGACATACATGTGGGATCCTCCTAAGATCAAAACAATAGAGAATTAGTCGGCACCGAAGGTACCCACAGAAACCCGTCAATTCATGGGTCTCGTTGGCTACTATTGCAGGTTCATCCAAAATTTTTCCTGAATCGTCAAAACCCTAACCATTCTGACACAGAAAGATGTACCCTCTTGTTGGAGGTCTTACTCTGGAAAGACATGGTACGCCTTGGAAAGCGCGAAAAAACATAATTCGTGGTACATTAGACCCTTCAAAATCCTCGTTAGGATCGATTCCGTAACCTTCAAACTCCGACTACCTTCAGAACTTAGCAGCATCCATCCGGTATTCCACGTCTTTATTCATAAGAAGTGCCTACCCGACGAAACCATAGTAATCCCTTTGATGAGATCGAAATCAACGGAAGTCTGAACCCTATGGAAGAACCAATCTAAATCATAGATCGAGAGGTTAAACGTACGAAACAAGCCGTATTCCTGATAAGTGAAGGGTTCCCTGGAATGCCACGCAAGGACCCGAATTCACTTGGGGGCTTGACGATCCGATGAAACAGAAGTATCCACATCTCTTTCCAGATCCATGATTTGTATCTTAATTCTGAATTTCGGGACGAAATTCCCTCTAACGGGGGGATAATGTGACAACCCAAAGTTCGTTCCGCCATTTGTAACCCTTACCGTTAATAAATTCGTCGTTTTCAAATTCGTTTCCGTTTACGTTATTAAATTAAGTCATTAACTTTGAGCTTGCTTTTATGACTTAATGGGTGTCCAAAAGCGTTTAGAACTCATAATAACACACCATTTTAGTAATCGGAAAATTTTTAGAATCGACCATATCTGGTTACGACAACTTTATCGGGTGCGACCAAAAGCATCGTATAACTTCAGTATCGGGTAGAATTCCACCGTGTCCCAAACTTAGAACCTATTTAAAGCTCAAAAGACTTCATTTTGAAGCTTTTTCACTCTCTCACTACTCTCTCCCTAACCTCTCTCCTCAAATCCAAGCTTTAGGTCCAAAATCATCAAATTAAAGCTCCAAAATCATCAAGGTAACCTTCCTAACTTGTTGTACAACCTTTCTAGCTTCCAAATCTGTGTTCAATCTATGAGTTAAGACCATAAACATGTGTTTACGGCCATGGAATGCTCTTGGGCCGTGAGCACATATAAGTTGGGTTTTAGAGCCTAAAAACCCTCCCAAATCACTTATGGAGCTTGGATTCGACTTAAGGACTTAACGGATTTGACTTAGGACACCTTGAACTTAATTTTTAGGGAGTAAACATGAGTTTACTGCCCAAGAACATGCTTGGGCCATAAACTCATTATCATGGGTAGTAAACACAATTTCAAGTGTTTAAATGTCACTTAAACACACCAATAGCCTTGCATTAAAGTCTAGAACCAACCACAATCGATTTAGGGGCCTTAAACATGATGAAAACCTTCCCTTTAGGATTTCACGGCCGTAAACACCCCAAGGATGGGTTCCTGGGCCGTAAACTCATATACACAAGTCAAATGATGCCCTAAATCCATTCTAAGGCTTGTAAAATTAGTTTGAATCACATGTGATTGATCTAAGGCCACCAAATCATTAATATAAGGAAGGTATAGGAGCTTACGGCCGTAAACTCCTAGTTTAGGGCCGTAAACTCCCTTTGATGGTTCCTTTGGTGGTTTAACTTATTCCTATACCTTAGATTAAATCCTAGCAACTTTTCCCCAAGTGATATTTGACCATTTAGCACCTTAAAACCCATCAACCATTAGTTCACGGCCGTGAACTCATGTGGTCATGGTCTTAGGGCCGTAAACTCCCTAAGGAGTTTACTCTTGAAGAGCAAACTCATTATCTAAGCCCTATTCGTCCGTAGATGTCACCCGGGTCACTCTAAACACTTGATTTGAAGTGTTTTCGCGTCTTGGAGTGTATAATCATATCTAATTAGTGATTCAAAGTCTAATTAGATACATTTGTATATCATTTCATATTACATAGGAACCTCACGCGTTATCAAGCCCCGAACCGACACT
Organism: Lactuca serriola; assembly: GCF_051521515.1. Lineage (NCBI taxonomy): Eukaryota > Viridiplantae > Streptophyta > Magnoliopsida > Asterales > Asteraceae > Lactuca > Lactuca serriola. The sequence continues at coordinate 163,575,735 of NC_136409.1, forward strand.
TAGCATCCAATCTGTCACGTTTTCTCGCCTGGTGAGTTCATACCCCTACCCTTTTTCAATGTTTTCAGGGGGGGGGGGAATACAAGCAAAAGTACAAAAATATTTTGTACTTAAATTCATTATTTCATTTGAATGGTTTCGTAATCCGTACACTTTTAAGAATTGAAAACATATTAACAAATTGTTTGACTTGCAGAGTTGTTTTTCAAACCAATTTCAATTCTTCTTATATAGTGTTATACTTTACATTTCGCAATTGATTGTTCACACATATACTGTTAGAAATCATAGAACTTTGGTGATGTCCTTAATAAAACACCCCCTAGATACGAGTATGAAGGACAGGTATCATTAGAACTTAGTCAGGTCCTAGATAGTACTCCCCTTAGATACGAGAGTAAAGGACCAATAAAACAGGGTTTCTATATTAATAATTTTAGTTTTAAATTCATAAATCTTAAGATTGGAGACACGTCCTTCAGAACACTTCCCCTAGATACGAGAGTGGAGGAATATCCCTGTAACCAAAATCTCCGAATGGGAGAGCGTGACTTGAGTGTATAAATCTATACGGGATTAACTATCCCGCACCTAGTTGCTAGCTACAGCCGAACCGAAAGGTTCAAGGGTGAAAAAAGTCATAAAAGATATTGGCCCCATTCCGAGGCATATCTGGTCTGAAGTATGGTTAAGGAACTCGCAATCAAGATTTTGAAAGCTTTATACTTATTTATTAGTTTTATATACGTGTTAAAACTAATGTACATTTTAAGGTAACCAAACTTTCAGGAAACTTCACACACACACTTTAAGTATGGTAGATACTTGTACATTACTTTCAGATTCGATAACACTTCACAAACATTTTAGGAAAATAAGGGTTTTTCCTGGGATAATTGAACTTGTTCTTAATAAGAGTGTGTAAAAATCAGATAACAAACTGTTCTTAATCAAACTGGGTAACAAACGGGTAACTAAACTTTACTTTTAAGAAAATATGGGATTTTCTTGGGTTCGTAACTTTTTCAGAAAAACCGGAAGGAAACTTGTACATTTTCAGAAAACAAAACCGCTTATGAACTCACCAGCTTTATGCTGATTTTTAAATTGCTTGTATTCTCAGGTCCACATTAGACAGGTACCCGCGATCCTTTTTGGAGAAGACGGAGTACGTAGAAGACACGTCTTACTTTTTTTCATATATATATATATATATATATATATATATATATATATATATATATATATATATCACATTTGTAACACTTGACTTTTAAACAAATGTAAATTCTAATATGTAATGTAATGGTTGTTTACTTTGCTTACTATATACATTGGTTGTGATATTCATGATGTCCTCCGCCCCGGAATGTTTCCGCCTTCGGTTTCGGGGTGTGACAATGATTGGGGATTTAATGACACCTATTTGCATGTTATCCGTACCTCTTTATCACACACATCTGTGTCATTAAAGTGGTTGTTTTCTAGTAATGATATACTGTTCCACATAATTATTGATGCATCAATACTACATGAAAATATCATATTTTCCTGCTTTTGTTTAAACTTAAAAAATACCAACGTGCTTTAAATATCATATTTTCATTTAAACTCAAACAATACCATCATGAATTGCTTTATTTGCTTCTTGTAGCATCTTACTTTAGTTGCTTGTTATAACATCCTACATGACTATAAATGTATCAAAGCCATCAGAGAAATATTATTTTTTTCTTCTTTTGGTTGAATATATAAATTTGCAACAAACTTTGTTTTATTTGCTTATTATAGCATCCTACTTGTAGATTGTGAATTCACTCCAAGTTGTATTATGAATCCAGACACTTAAAAAGGTATAAATTAAGTTGTTCATTATTTACCTTTATTTTTTGGTATATTTATCGTTCCTTTATTATATATTCTTTACATCTTACTGAACTAATGTAAACATGTGACTCTTTTAACTCAGGATATGACGGTTTACTTAATATTTGGAACACCAATACTAACAATAACACCAACACCAGTTTTCTTTTTCATCTTATAGTTTCATTGGTATCTTGCTTTGATCAATGTTTAAAAATGTAAACATTACAACGAAAAGGATAAAAAAAGGTGGCAATAGTAATCAACAACCCTATTTGCTTTGAACTTAGGTTTTCCTTGCAAAAATTAATAATAATAATAGTAATAAAAATAATTATTGGAAAAGGATTTGGTCGAAGGTACCATTTTTTTATAAAAAATATTAGCACATTCTGGAATTTCCATAGAACTTGTATCGTAGAAAGATTCATGTTTCCAAACAATCTTTCTGATTCTTGTAAAGACTTGATATGTCCACCCAAAGGATGTAAATCCGCAGTTTCGAAGTGTGAAGATTAGAAATTAGCAAAGCTGAATAGGGTAGTGGGTGAAGAAATAAAACATCAAACCCATTGAAAATAAAAGCACGATTCAAAGCAAAAAGGTTGCTCACCCGAAGACCACCATGAACCTTCTGCGCCATCACCTTCTTCCAACTTACCCAAGTCATTTTATTTTCTTAGAAATCAGCCCCCAAAAAGAAAGAATCTCTCATAGATTCCAGGTTTTTAAGAACACCTTCCGAATCCTTAAAAGAGAAATAAAATAAGTGGGAAGAGCACCCAAGACTGATTTTAACAATGTCAATCTACCACCCACCGAAAGAGATTTAACTTTACAATTTGATAGCTTACAAGTAACTTTACAAATAGCATCACTCCAAGCTTCCACCAGAGACATATTTTCCCATTGGAAGACCCAAAAAAGTAAACAAGAACTTGCTAGCCACACAAACAATTGAAGCGGTCATCTCATCTAACACTGATTGATTAACACCGATAACCATAATGTGACTTTTATGAGTATTAATTTGAGATATGAGATTAGGTAAAAAATTGAAGCATTCTAATGATGGTCACAACATTTTCTTTAGACTATTAGCCAAAGAAGATAACATCGTCCGCATAAGACATGTGAGACAAAGGAAACCCGATCATCACTTCCCAGTTCCCACAAGAAGACCTATAAACAATCCTTTATTAGTAACTTTTTGGTAAGCAAAATGTAAACTTTCCATGACGAGGATAAATCAAGAAGGGGCGAGGAGGTCTCCTTGGTGCAAACCACAATGAAACTGGAACTCATCCATTGGGGGCACCATTAACTAAAACAGATCCCATAGATGAGGACATATGTACGTGTATAAACTTTAGGTATTTAAACATATCAATATACATGAATAGTAATAGCTTGAATCCTTAAAATACTATAAAGTTTTATAAGGTGCTTGTTATAGTATACAATGTCACAAAAAAATCATATGTTTTTGTACCATGCAAGATGTGTTGTGTGGACTAGTTATTTTACGGTAAAATAACTATACTACGTATACGAAAAGTTTATGCTAGTTTATTTGTAAAAATATGGAAAATTGGTAAATAAGATTTTTTAAAACTAGATTTATTGTATTTTCGCATAAAGGATAATATATTTGTATAAACAAAACATATAGGCACATGTATCACACTACTCCCCCCTCGAAATAATTAAAAATATTAAAAAGGGGACGTAAGCACTCACTCTTGAAGCGTGCGTTCCATTTGTTTGAATTCGTTTTTTTTTTTTTAAGAAACTTGTCGTGAGAAACCGCAAATCCATCATTCTTGAACTTTGAGATACTCTCAGGACCATTTCATAATAAATTTAAACTATTGGGGGCCATTTCAGTAATTTAATTAACAAAAATAAGATTCTTTTGGTTAAAATAAATAAAAGGAGGGACTAAAATGATTCAAATAGGATTAATTTTTGAATATTCGGATAAGTTTTCCTTAAAATAACCAAGGAAGGGCTTTTTTTTGAATAAATGGGTCCAATATTTGTGGGTTTCCATTGATTTCAAATAAATGTTTTTGATAAGGGTTCATTTTGTCATTTTTAATAGAATTTAAAAGGGATAAGCGCTTTTATGAAAAGGATTCTCATCGAGGGACTAATTGTGTTTAAAGGTCCAACTTAATAAAAAGTTAGGGCTTTTTATGCCCGTTTCCTTTTGTTTATCGGGCAAAGGGAAGAACAACTACAAGCAGACGAACGAAGAGAGGGAAGAAGAGGCACGAAGGCAGCGACCATACGCCCCCGATATTGGCTAGATTCGTGGAAAGAGAAGCTCGGAAACGGAAGGGAGGTGGTCTCGGTGTTGGTAATCGATTGAATGAGGGAGCTTCTCTGGTGTCTGGCCGAACCGAAGGAGGGGAAGAGACGAAAGCAGCGAAGCTCTCTCTTTCTCGTCTAGCTGCGAGGCGCGAATGAAGAACGAGGTCCGAAGGAGAGTCCGTGAGGGGATAGGTCAGCAGCGACGTCGTGGTTGGCCTCGGTAGGGATTGGCAGCAAGGATCCTCGGAAGGAAAGGAAAGGTACGAGGTTAAGGGATCAAAGGGGGCTGTCGCCTCCCGTGTTTGCTCCGGGGAAACACCCACTTCGCTGGGTTTTGCTCGACCGAAGGAGAAGTGGAGGTTGTGAGGGGTGGGCTATTTGGGATCGGTGGTGATAGGTAGCCTTCCTGTTATTTATTTATTTATTTATTTTGATTTGGTATCCGTAAACATGTTGATGAAATAGACAGGAAATTCGATCAAGGGTGTTTTGTTTGCTTCTTTTTTTTTTTTTTTTTTTTTTTTTTTTTTTTTTTGTGGTTGTGTTTGTGTGTGGGTATTTGGGTTTTGGTGTTTGACAGGGGAAAATGAAGAACGAATGTTGGAGGTTGCGGCTTGCCATCGGTATAAAAGAAGAACAAAAAGGGTACGAATACTCTGATTATTATTTAGAGAAACTTGTAGTATTTCTTTTGGCTAGATGAACACTACTAAGTTGTACAATATTTTGGTAAAGAGTATAAGTTTCATTTTGTTTTGGCTGTCAATTTCAGATTCATGTATCCAAACAATCTTTCTGATTCTTGTGAAGACCTGATATATCCACCCAAAGGATCTAAATCTGCAGCTTTGAAGTGTGAAGATTTGAAATTAGTAAAGCTGAATAGGGACTCCCCGAACAGAGGATGTGAACAAACATATGCAGAATCTTGAGAGGACATAATGTACTAGATGGTTTTTTTTGGTAAGAAAGAATGATTTTGGCTAAGGGCGCAAAAAAGAGAGAAATAACAAAAAACTGTTGTGATAATGGGGTGTAATTTTTAGTTAAGTTTATATAATTTTTTAAATTTTAGTTTAATGAAAAATAATTGGGTATTATTAATTTTTTTTTATTTATAAGTTTTTAGTTAAAATTTTTAATAATAATAAAGACTTTTTATATTAAATACTAATACTATTTGGTGAAATTTTGGAAGGTGGGTATTTGCTTAAAAGAAAGGAAGTAAAATGTTAAGTAGGATAATGATGTGGTTGAGATGATCTGAAATATTAGGATGCAACATCTTGGTCCAGTTTTATTGAATTATAAAGATTTGACGATGCATTACAATTGTAACTAAGAGACTATACGACTACAAGGTGAGGGAAATATGAGTATATGACAAAGCACTCTATGTCAATGCAGGATGTGATTCCATTCCATCCATGTTTCATATTGCATTATTAGATAACATAGAATTACAAGATTCCTTTTAAGAAAGGGGACTTGGTTATAGTGAAGTTGTAACCACATCACTTGAAAACTATGCCCAACAAGCTAGAAAAAAAAGGTATATTGGAGTTTTCCGATTCTAAAAAAATAGGGAGTTTACATACAGGTTGAAATTACGGATTGATGCTCAAATTCATGATGTTGTTCATGTTACATTGAAAAGGAAAAATTATGGGGAAGTCGTTGGAATTTCCTTTTCCATTACCATTAGATTTTATTTATTGTAGGCCAGTCACGTATATGGGATAAAGTAGAGGTAAATCAAGAGGGCCAATTTAAACATCAGTTATAATTATAGCATGGAAAGGAATGCGTCACATTTCTGTTTTGCTACCTGGGAAGATGTAGAATGCTTCTTAAAAATTTATTATGATTTCAACCTTTAGGACAAGGTTAACATGGATGGGGAATATTGATAAAAGTTAATAAATGACACATCAGACAAGGAAAATTCATTTGGAAGAGAGAATTTGTTAAAGTAACCAATTTACCAACTTGATATAGATGATAGTTACATTGTAACATAATCTATTGTAAAAAAATTGACTTTTAGAAATAAATAGTGAAAGACGAAAAGGGCAAAAGTACTTTGCATGCTAATTAATGTGATTCATTCTTCTTCTTCTCACGTACTTTGAGTCTTTCTCTTTCTCATCTATTCTATTTTCTAAATTGACAAACGATTCTTATCATACATGCTATATCATGCCTCCAACTTTTATGAAAGAAGAAGTTTAATTAGTGAAATAAATTATTAGGGATTTGAAAAAGTAATGATGGAGGTAGGTGAATTTGAAATCTAAAATCATGTTTCAGTTTTGGATATTGATTCATTTGTCTGTCAATAAAGTATGGGTGTGTAGCTCGTTCATTGAACATGTCACACTCTCAATCCGGAACGGCGGAAACATTGGGGGCGGAGGACTTTATGTACAGTATCACAACAATGCATAATACTAATCAAAGTACAACAACCATTGTATTACACGTTAATTGCCAAAAAAAGTGAACCTAATAATTTTATCTTATGTTGAAAAAAAAAAGAAAAAAAAAGTCAGCTGACTAACAGTCAACTTCCACTCAATTTGGAAGTCATTCAGGATCAACCACATAATTGTGATTCTGCAACAAATATATTCCCCCATTAAGTTAATAATATCTATTAATAACAATAATGATACTAATATATAATACCTGGGCACTAATCTCAACACTTCCATTTCTGAGGTTACGAACTGGATGATTTCCTCCATGATGACCAAATTTCATTTTATATGTCTTTCCACCTAAGGCCTGTCCAAGCAACTGATGTCCCATGCAATTTCCAAAAATAGGAACATTTCCCATAATAGCCTTAACTGTCTCAACAGCATAAGGTATAGCAGAAGGGTCACCTGGTCCATTGCTGAAAAGTACCCCCATCTGGTTTCATTTTAAGAGTCTCAGATGCTAGCCATGTTGAAGGAACAATCATGATTTTACACCCATACGATGCCAATCGCCTCAATATATTGTGCTTGATTCCAAAATCATATGCCACCACCTTCATTTAAACAGGAATTTAATAAATAAGTTAAAACTATTAAGAAGAAATGAAAGTAAGATGCTATAATCAACAATTCTGAACATGTACATCGATGCTTGGTTGCGTTTATAAAAGAAACTCACATGAAAAGTCGCGTCATGCCTTTTGTTGGAGTTAAAAATTAAAATCTCATTCCATATCGGTCTTACCAACCCATTCACAAGGCTTCTTACAAGTGACGGTAGAAATTAAATCCACACCTGCAGAAAATGTCGAAGAAATGGAATGCAATTCAGTGAAAAAACTGAATCGTACGTAAACATATATAATGAAGACATTTTGGTCTTTTTAAGATTCCCATATCATATAGAGTAGACAAGGCCATTACCAACGATATCCCATGTGTGTGACATCTCCAGATGTTCTTTTTAGCTATGTGGATACACAAAACAATGAAAACAAATAGAAGAAATAAAGCAGAATTATATATGCACATCAAAGTAATTTTTAGCTACATTCAAAGTTATAATCAACAGTTCATTTTTATCCCACATAAAAGTAATTTTATGTTTTTCTTGAATAAGATGGATGAAAACAATGTGATAAAAGATGTTGAAGCACAGATGTGCTAATAACATTTCGTAAATGTTATACATTAGAATGAATTCCCAAATACATAATAAATGATGACCTAATTTCTTAAACAAAATTAGAAAACTATTAACACGACTTTCACTTGGGCATTGTATCAAACAGTTGGTGTGTAAAGTGGAAGTAGAAAGAAACAGTAAATTACCAGCACTGCATCTCCAAGCACAAGACCATTATGCACACGATTTTGCAATTGAACTGATGAGGAGTCATACAGGTTGTCTAAACTCATTAAAACCCTACCTACAACAAATATGTAAGATGAGAAATGGGTTTGGGAAGAACAATGTGATAAAGGTCGCAATTCAACTAAAACTCTAGTATACCTGATTCAGTGGGTGGAGGTTTCACCATTAAGGTCGTTGGAAGCAGGAGAAAAAGAGAAGAAGAAAATGATTAATATTAAAGATCAGGGGAAAACGTAACTTGCTGAATTCATTTGAGAGAGTTTGAATTTTGATTTATATCCATACATTGGCACTCGTTGTACCTCTTATCGAACCTAAAAACCTACGAATTAACCTGAAGCCCTTTCAAAACCGGAATGGGCCGATTAGTGGTTTTCGAATGGCTTGGATGGAATCTCTATAGTATAAATATAGAGATTGTTAAGTACATTAGGAAAATGATTAATATTGAAGGTTTCACCATTAAGGTCGTTGGAAGCAAGAGAAAAAAAGAGGAAGAAAATTATTGATATTTAAGACTAGGGAAAAACGAAATATACCTGAATTCATTTGGAAGAATTAGAATTTTGATTTTGATTTTATGGAGAAGAATAAACATCGGAGAAGGATCAGAGGTAAAATGAAGGGAGAACTAAAAAGAATGTGAAGATGAAGCGAAGGATGGAGTTTATCGCAATCGTAATCATAACCTAATGATAAGAGTGCAGCGTTGGTATTTCACTTTAAACATTGGAGCGGGAAAAATAGATTGGAAGGGGCTTAGAGTATGCCACGTGAAAAAGAAAGCTCTTATTTATTAGGATAGGAGAGGATATATATATATATATATATATATATATATATATATATATATATATATATATATAATTTCTGCTTAGTTTAATAATATCATGTGTTTCAAAAAAGTTCAATATAAAAACATGTGAATACGATAATCTATATATTTTACAAAAATAACTATCAACAAAACATGGTATTTAGCAAATAATATGTACAAAAAATAATGGTTACTACTACATGACTAACAATAATGTCGTGAATATATCAATATATTGAATAAGTATTATTTCAATATTAGGAAGAAATTGTGACTTAAACATGACATTATCACATATAATGTACCTACTTAAGACCATTTTAATTAAGCATTATTTAAATATTAGGACTAAAGTGTAGCCTTAAACATGGCATTATAAAATATGATATAAATTTTCCTTTTTTGTTTGACCAAATGACCTATGATATAAAAAAAAAACAACTGAAGAACAAGAAAACCGTGATATAAAAAAAGAACCAAAAAACTGAAAACCGAACAACTGAAGATTTTACATAAGGAAATTGTGGCAAATAAAGCATCTTAACGTAGTATGCTTTATATGATTTTATGGCATCCTACATTATAATCTTTTTCACTACAAAAATATAAGCCTTTCACGACATTTGAGGCGCCCCTCGCTTTTAAATAATTAGGAGGGGAATGAAAGCCCCAAAAATTTGAAGTACCTCGCCTTCCTCTATATCGTCACTCTCTTTTCTAGATCTCAACACGCCGGCCATAATTCTCTCCCTTCATTCTCTCTACAAACTCTAAGTCAACCCTCGCCTTCCACTATATTTTTTTAGAACATTTAATATCGTGACATGCAAAAATGTGTGTCGTATTCCTTTATGATAAAGACTATAATGACATGCAATGCGTAGCGTGTTGTAAATACGTGCCGTAAGCTTGTCACACGCAAATGTGTGTCGCCCTCCTTTATGACTGGGGATTTAATGACACCTATTTTCATGTCATCCGTACCTCTTTATCATACACAATCCGTGTCATTAAAGTGGTTGTTTTCTAGTAACGATATATTGTTCCACATAATTATTGATGCATCAATACTACATGAAAATATCATATTTTCCTACTTTTGTTTAAACTTAAAAAATACCAACGTGCTTTAAATATCATATTTTCGTTTAAACTCAAAAAATACCATCATGAATTGCTTTATCTGCTTATTATAGCATTCTTCTTTATTGGCTTGTTATAGCATCCCACATGATTAATATAGATGTGTGAAAACCACTAGAAATTATTATTTTTTCTTAATTTTGTTAAACTAAAAGTTAGTAGTGTACTTTGTGTTTTCATTATTATAGAATCCTAAATGAATATAGATGTATCAAATCCATTTGAAAATATCATATTTCCGATTTTAGTAAAGTAAAAAAAATAGCAATGTACTTTTCTTTATTTGCTTCTTGTAGCATCTTACTTTAGTTGCTTGTTATAACATGCTACATGACTATAAATGTATCAAAGCCATCAAAGAAATATTATTTTTTTCTTCTTTTGGTTGAATATTTAAATTTGCAACAAACTTTGTTTTATTTGCTTATCATAGCATCCTACTTGTAGATTGTGAATTCACTCCAAGTTGTATTATGAATCCAGACACTTAAAAAGGTATTAATTAAGTTGTTCATTATTTACCTTTTTTTGGGTATATTTATCGTTCCTTTATTACATATTCTTTACATCTTACTGAACTAATGTAAACATGTGACTCTTTTAACTCAGGATATGACGGTTTACTTAATATGTGGAACACCAATACTAACAATAACACCAACACCAGTTTTCTTTTTCATCTTATAGTTTCATTGGTATCTTGCTTTGATCAATGTTTAAAAATTTAAACATTACAACGAAAAGGATTAAAAAAAAGGTGGCAATAGTAATCAACAACCCTATTTGCTTTGAACTTAGGTTTTCCTTGCAAAAAATAATAATAACAATAGTAATAAAAATAATTATTGGAATACGATTTGGTCGAAGGTACCATTTTTTTATAAAAAATATTAGCACATTCTGGAATTTCCATAGAACTTGTATCGTAGAAAGATTCATGTTTCCAAACAATCTTTCTGATTCTTGTAAAGACTTGATATGTCCACCCAAAGGATGTAAATTTGCAGCTTCAAAGTGTGAAGATTAGAAATTAGCAAAATTGAATACGGACTCCCCGAATAGAGGTTGTGAACAAACATACACAATGTATAGCCATAACAAGTTGAACCCATAAAGTAGTGGGAGAAGAAATAAAACATCAAACCCATGAAAATAAAAGCACGATTCAAAGAAAATAGGTTGCTCACCCGAAGACCCCCATGAACCTTCTGCGCCATCACCTTCTTCCAACTCAGCCAAATCATTTTATTTTCTTACAAATCATCCCCCAAAAAGAAAGAATCTCTTATAGATTCAAGGTTTTTAAGAACACCTTCCGGAGCCTTAAAAGAGAAATAAAATAAGTGGGAAGAGCACCAAAGGCTGATTTTAAGAATGTCAATCTACCACCCACTGAAAGAGATTTAACTTTCCAATTTGACAGCTTACAAGTAACTTTACAAATAACATCACTCCAAGCTTCCACCAAAGACGTATTTTCCCATAAGAAGACCTAAATATGTAAACAAGAACTTGCTAGCCACACGACCAATTGAAGCGATCATCTGATCTAACACTGATTGATTGACACCGATAACCATAATCTGACTTTTATAAAGTATTAATTTGAGATATGAGATCAGGTAAGAGCAATGAAGCATTCTAATGATGGTCACACCATTTTCTTTAGACTATTAGCCAAAGAAGATAACATCATCCGCATAAGACATGTGAGACAAAGGAAACCCGATCATCACTTCCCAGTTCCCACAAGAAGACCTATAAGCAATCCTCTGTTAGTAACTTTTTAGTAAGCAATATGTAAACTTTCCATGATGAGGATAAATCAAGAAGGGGCGAGGAGGTCTCCTTGGCGTAAACCACGATGAAACTGGAACTCATTCGTTGGGGTCACCATTAACTAAAACAGATCCCATAGACGAGGACAAATAGTCACGAATCCATATTCTCTATTTATCTCCAAAGCCGAAACCACAAAATATCATCAAGATAATCCGAACGAATCGAGTCATATGCTTTTTGAAAGTCAACCTTACAAACAAGTACTTTATATTTACAAGTCTTAAACCAAGAGAAAACTTCGTATAGAATCATCAGACCATCTAATATTTGCCTCCCTTTTATAAAAGTAGATTGTTCTTGATTCAAAACAGAACCAATCACTAGGCTGAGTCTATTAGCAAAAAAGTTTACCAACAATTTTGTATTGGCACCCAGTTAGACTAATAAGTCTAAAATTACCAACCAACTTCGCATCATGACCTTTGGAATCAAAGCAATAAGCAGAGGATTAAAAGCTTTGGAAAATGACTCGATCTAAAGAATTCTAAAACTTCCTGAACCACACCATCTCCTAATAAATATATAAACTTTTTGAAAAAAAAATCAAAAGTAAAATCATCAGAGCAGGAGCCTTAAAATAGTTTTGAAAGCCACCAATTCTGTGGTCGGTAGTGAGAGAGAGATATTCTAATTAATGTTTATAGTGAGTCCTATAACCGAGCTATGTGACTGAATGTACTCCCTACAACGCTTTATTGGACATTGTAATAACAATTATAGACACTTATCACCCGTTTCGATTGACCGGTTGAGATTGTAGCTAGCAACCACAGGTAGGGATGTCAACTCCATATAGATCTATACATATGTATCCCGCTCCGAAGATTAATAGTTATAATAGTGTGGGTATGCTAAGTGTTTAAACTCAGCTAATGAATATAGTCTCACTAAAAAGCCCTTAACTAAAAAAATATGTGAATAGCTTTCAGCCCAACTTAATTGTGGTTAAATCACTAGGCATAATGAATTTCATTGTATAAAGTCAATAAAAGTCGGGTGTGCTTGGTATGTATATAAAAGTGTAATGTACTCGCTTTTATAAAGAACATATGTATATGTATAAACTTTAAGTATTTAAATATAACAATATACATGAATAGTAATAACTTAAATCCTTAAAATACTATAAAGTTTTAAAAGATGCTTGTTATAATATACAATGTCACAAAAAAATCATATGTTTTTATACCATGCAAGATGTGATGTGTGGACTAGTTATTTTACGATAAAATAACCATGATACATATACGAAAAGTTTATGCTGGTTTATTTGTAAAAATATGGTAAATTGGTAAATAAGAATTTTTTTTTTAAAACTAGATTTATCGTATTTTCGCATAAAGGATAATATATTTGTATAAATTTAAATTATTGGGGGTTGTTTTGGTAATTTAATTAACCAAAATAAAATTGCTTTGGTTAAAATAAATAAAAGGAGGAACTAAAATGATTCAAATAGGATTAATTTTTGAAATTAGTTTTGCTAAAAATAACCAAGGGGGGGCTTTTTTTGAATAAATGGGTCCAATATTTGTGGGTTTCCGATGGATTTCAAATAAATGTTCTGATAAGGGTTCATTTTGTCATTTTTAATAGAATTTAAAAGGGATTAGCGCTTTTAAGAAAAGGAGTCTCATCGAGGGACTAATTGTGTTTAAAGGTCCAACTTAAAAAGTTAGGGCTTTTTATGCCCGTTTCCTTTTGTTGATCGAGCAAAGGGAAGAACAACTACAAGCAGACGAACGAAGAGAGGGAAGAAGAGGCACGAAGGCAGCGACCATACGCCCCCGATATTGGCTAGATTCGGGGAAAGAGAAGCTCGGAAACGGAAGGGAAGTGGTCTCGGTGTTGGTAATCGATTGAATGAGGGGGCTTCTCTGGTGTCTGGCCGAACCGAAGGAGGGGAAGAGACGAAAGCAGCGAAGCTCTCTCTTTCTCGTCTAGCTGTGAGGCGCAAATGAAGAACGAGGTCCGAAGGAGAGTCCGAGAGGGGATAGGTCAGCAGCGACGTCGTGGTTGGCCTCGGTAGGGATTGGCAGCAAGGGTCGTCGGAAGGAAAGGAAAGGTACGAGGTTAAGGGATCAAAGGGGGCTGTCGCCTCCCGTGTTTGCTCCGGGGAAACACCCACTTTGGTGGGTTTTGCTCGACGGAAGGAGAAGTGAAGGTTGTGAGGGGTGGGCTATTTGGGATCGGTGGTGATTGGTAGCCTTCCTTTTTTTTTTTTGAATTGGTATCCATAAACATGTTGATGAAATAGACAGGAAATTCGATCAAGGGTGTTTTATTCGCTTCTTTTTTTTGTGGTGTGTGTGGCTATTTGGGTTTTGGTGTTTGACACGGGAAAATGAAGAAGGAGGTTGCTGCTTGCCATCGGTATAAAAGAAGAACAAAAAGGGTAAGAATACTCTGATTATTATTTAGAGAAACTTGTAGTATTTCTTTTGGCTAGATGAACACTACTAAGTTGTACAATTTTTTGGTAAAGAGTATAAGTTTCATTTTGTTTTGGCTGTAAATTTCATATTCATGTATCCAAACAATCTTTCTGATTCTTGTGAAGACCTGATATATCCACGCAAAGGATCTAAATCTGCAGCTTTGAAGTGTGAAGATTTGAAATTAGTAAAGTTGAATAGGGTGTAATTTTTAGTTAAGTTTATATAATTTTTAAAATTTTAGTTTAATGAAAAATAGTTGGGTATTAGTAATCTTTTTTTTTTTATAATTTTTTAGTTAAAATTTTTAAAAATTTTAAAGATTTTTTATATTAAATACTAATACTATTTGGTGAAATTTTGGAAGGTGGGTATTTGCTTAAAAGAAAGGAAGTAAAATGTTAAGAAGGATAATGATGTGGTTGAGATGATCTGAAATATTAGGATGCAACATCTTGGTCCAGTTTGATTGAATTATAAATATTTGACGATGCATTGCAATTGTAACTAAGAGACTATACGACTACAAGGTGAGGGAAATATGAGTATATGACAAAGCACTCTATGTTAATGCAGGATGTGATTCCATTCCATCTATGTTTCATATTGCGTTATTAGGTAACATAGAATTACAAGATTCCAAAAAAAGTGTTGTTCCTTTTAAGAAAGGGGACTTGGTTATAGTGAAGTTGCAACCACATCACTTGAAAACTATGCCCAACAAGCTAGAAAAAAAAGGTATATTGGAGTTTTCTGATTCAAAAAAATACGCAGTTTACAAGACCATTATGTGCAATCAGTACGACATTTGTCACCACAGGCCACCCAGCCTAGCTGTTCCATGCAAATCTGGTGCAAGATTGTCAGTCCCATATAGCTCTATAGCCAAGTGTCATGTTCTCCCTCTAGGAGACTCTGGTTATAATTTCAGGACTTGGTTGGTAGTTAGATAAGTACTTGAAGTGTGTCTCACAAATGCTATATTGATGATTACATGTAGAATAATGAAAAGTTACCTTGTAATGAACAAACTATAAGTATGTTTCATAAACTATATTTAATATAGTTTACATATTTTTTTTCTATAATGTACTCTGAATATGTAAAGTAGTGCATAATGTCCATAAACTATACTCATTATAGTATATATGTTTGTTGTCTGTTTTGTAATCTGAACCTTGAAAGCAATGTGTAGGTTTCATAAACTATACCTACTATAGTTTATATGTTCATGTTTTTCTGTAATGAAAACCTTTGTCAAATTTGTAAAATCTGTAATATTGTAGTTTCCTTGAAATCCAATGTTTATATCCAAATGGTACTAAAATAGTTTGCATAATTTATATTTTTGTTTAACAAGTTTGAAAACCATTTTATACTTATATAAATATAGTATTTATTTAATTGTGATTAAATAGACATTCGAATAAGTAATTCTGCCTCAAGCCCAAAACCAAACAAGGAACAAAAAATGAAGTTAAATTACCAATTCTAAGTTTGTTGAATCCTAATCATATAATTTTAATATATATATATATATATATATATATATATATATATATATATATATATATAATTGTGATAACGGAAAAAAATTATAAACATTAAAAATATTTAGATATTAACACAATTTTTATTGTGTTACACCTGTATTCCCCCCCCCCCCTCCCTAAATAGTTAAAAATTATGAAAACGTAGGGGTATCAACTCACATTTTGTGAGTGTCTGAGTGAAGATATGGTGTAGTAGATTTAATTCTACAAGTTAGAATGTGACACCCAAGATTTTGAAAGCCAAGAAAGTAAAGGAAACCCTAAATTTTAGGAGGGACTCGGCGAGTCCAAGGAAGGACTCGGCGAGTCGGAGCGGGATCCGGGTCGAGGAGTAAGTGACCAACTCGGCTAGTCGGCCAAGTGGACTCGGCGAGTCTCACTACAAGAAAAAAGGCCTTTTACGACGCTCATTGTGCGTCGTAAACGGCTCAGACGACACGCAAATGCGTGTCAAGGAAGGCCCTGTCATAAAGAGAGACGACGCGCATTTACGACGCTCATTTACGACGCACAATTACGATGCGTGTTTACGTCACGCAATGCGTATCAAGAAAGGCCCTGTCATAAAGGAAGACGACACGCATTTGCGTGTCGTAACCTTACGACGCGCGTGTTAATGGCACGCAATGCGTATCAAAAAAGCCCCTGTCAAGAAAGACCATGTCATAAATGAAGATGACACACATTTTTGCATATCGTAATTTTAAATTTTTAAAAAAAAAATTTATTTATGGATTTACTTATTTTCATATTAAATTTGCATTTCATGTCACATAATGGAAAATAAAATACCATATACAAGTAATACAATGCATTGCACAAAAGTTAATGTTATACAAATAATCATTCCAATAGTAGACAAAATAATTAGATACAAGAAATATGAAAAACTTGAAATCCCTGAGATTAATAGTTCTAACAGAAACTTCATGTGAGATACATACAGTTGGACCAGTAAGCAAGGATGTTCCTGAATCCACAATAGTAGCACAAGAACACGTATACATCTTCTGCTACTGTTGAAGGTCGTCATGATAGCTGTTATGATTTAAGCATATATAACAAAAAACCAATAAGTGACTATGAGAATTTAGATAGCGACAAATCCAATTTAAATGGACGAATGAGAAACAATGGACTTTAAAAACTTACATGTAACAAAATGATCAAAGGCTTCATGGTATGAAAAGGATACATATACACACATGTTGGTATCGGCTCACGGAGCTCTAATTCCTCAACAGATATGACCGTGCTTGTATCCGTGTGAACCATTGAATCATCTCCATATATGCCTAACCACCTTCTTCTTCTCCTTGCATCCTTTCCCCATCCATGGATTGTATCTCTTATACTTTGTGGAATTAATGTTGCCTAGCTTGTAATTCGTACCCATCTGTGTACAATAATACACTGTTCATGTTACTATATCCCATATCATTGCGACATTGTCATATAAGTGTCTGTATATGTCAGAGTCTCCCACATCTTTTTGGATATTTTCATGAAAAAATCATACCTCGGTAACTAGGGCATAGAGTGGTGGGGTGATATAGCTGCATAAGAATTGGCCCACAAACCTGGATAATGGAAACAAGAGATAAGAATACTTAGAGGTTTAATTTTGTATGAAATTCATGTCAAAATTGAAAGGAACTTCATTCAAACCCTAAAAACAGGTGTATGTACGCGAGCATGTGGTTCTTGATGAAAAAATCATTATAATTGAATTTCCACTAGAATAACAAAAGTGCATAGTTGATGTATAAATATATAATGCCAACTTTTGAGATGAAAATATGTTAGGGGATTAAGTAGAAGAAATTACCCAGAACCAAAAGAAAGAAGCTAGCTCAAATGCTTTCTACATACGAATTGATCATGAGTTATGAAGTTGTTTTACTAGCCCTAAAAACAAACACTTGATGGAAATGAAGAATCAAATGGAAGGAAACTACACAAACCAGGAATTATTGTATGAATTCAGTAGGATAAGATTTGCAAAGCACCTGTAAGGTAAAAGTAAATAAATAAAATAAACCTTAAAGAGAATAAGTACTTAAAAGTATATTTGCTGTAAATAATAATCAATACCTCAATGGGAGTAAGCATCTTTTTTTCACTAATTTTATCATATTTCTGCTTAATTCTTGGTGCCAGCTTTTAACCCCTGCCATGGAAGGCTACAACAACATACACATATTTCATAACATAAGCTAAGATGATGATGTATATGACTATATTCCACAGATTTCAGATTTTTAGTCATTTCACCACAGATTCATAGATTTCATCACAAATAAGTCACAGATTAAATACATTCAACTGATTTAAGTATACAAATAAAATAAAAGAATGTAGAAGGATTGTAAGAAAAACATACCTCACTGCCTTTTGGTATTGTTTGCATAGCACGTAAAGTTGCCATTCTGCCTTCAAATACAAGAACTGAATTTGGAGAGCAGCTGTAAAATCAAATTCATTTGTTAGTTGATGTGAGTGAAGTTTTAAAGAAGAAAATACCATTTTTACCCCTAAAGTCACCTGTGATTTATAATGGAAATGAAGGGATATAGTCCAGTTCCAAATGGTATCAGCTCACTGTCACAAATTGTATGTGCATTGCATGCAAGCTGTGTGCGATTAAAATAATATGTATTGTGATGCTAAGTTTCAATGGTTTTTGTTGTTAAACTTGACACATTTTCATAAAGATATCTCGGAAGTTGAAGAGAAGCAGTTGGTGTTATACGCACCAACTGCTTCTCTTCAATAGTTATTGTTTATGTACCTTGCGAGATAAAAGCTCACGAATTGTGTTGGCTAAAGGTATCACCGAGTCCAAACTCATGCTTTCTAATCTGGAAATCAATAAATACCATAAAGAAGTCAACTTTCATATTGTTGACTTTTAGTTTTAGTCAAATTGAAAATTTCGAAACAGAATAAGGTTACCTTTCTGTGATTTGTCCAGAAGTTTCTTGCTTTTTAATGAATTCAAGAGCTTCCTCTAGTCTTCCTAGATTGAAATAGGATTTAACAATCAGGGTTGACCTCCATGAATTAGGGCTTGTGTGTGTGTCCACCTCAGCAGAATTAGGATTCTACTCACACATCTGAATAACATGTTCATATCTTCGTAACTGAAAAACAGACAAGAGTGTTGAATTGAATCATATAAGTTATCAAGAATTAAGTAGAGAAAATTATAAACTACTTTGTAACACAAACCATGATTAAGATATCTGCTTTCATTTGAAGTAATTGCTCTGAGAAATTGCTAATCTGCAGAGCTTCATCAATAACTCTCAATGCAGATTCTAATTCATCAGATGTTCTTCGTGGAAGTTCTGTATATTGCTTAATGCATTTTATTACTTTCATAAAGATAAACATTTAATAATTAAACCAATGTTTATAGGTGATGAGTAGTAATTGCTTACCTTAAAAATACAAGCTTGGAGTTTTATATCTTTTGGGTCCCCATCTCGATCAAACACATCAAAAGTGATCATAATTGGGACTTTTGCTGCCGACTGTAAAGGGATTCCACTATTGACCTGAATGCCCCTCACAAGCTTACTAGGAGCTGTTGGTAGATAACAATCATCTCCAGGTAACTGAATTTTTTCCAACCCTCTGTACCCATATCGTTTATAAAATTAATAACCAGTAAACTACTATATGCTAAAAACAGGAAAACATAACATTTAATCAATATATAAATGAAACAACTGAGATATACCTCTTGATGCCAGCTCTCCTTTCTTCTTTGGGGAGTGGATACAGAGCACCTGATATAGTGGTGACTTTTTCAAAGAAATAAAATTCTCTGTGAAATACTTCACGTGCCTCGGGGCTATAACCATCAATTATGTGGTCTCTAACAATGGGGAGTAGAGCTAGAAATTCTTGTGTCTGAGAAGGACAAAATGGTCAAAACTCAGAAATATGTTTGTAAATCATAAAAAACAAGTGATGTTAGTGCAAAGCAGATATAGCCATATAGGTAATAAGAAACATTTACCTACAGTGTTTTTTCCCCAAATCAACAATCGAATAAACACAAATCTATAATCAATCACACAGACTTACAAGCTTCTTCAACAAGGCACGCATCCTAGGGCGCACATGACAGTCATCGATTGCATCAAACGGAGGGAACACAAAGTCCTTTAATAGAGGATTATCATCAGAAACCATCGACATTGAAGATGGCAGTGTGGCGGAGCAGAATGAACCACGACGATGAGCGGCGGCGGGGGAAAGCGAATGTGAGTAGCAGCAGCGGAGGATAGTACTGCGAGGAGGAGGAGGTAGGCAGAATAAGAAGTAAAGTGACCAAAGGGGGCAGATGCGAGATTTAAGAAGATGTTTAGGTGTGGAAGATGAAGAAGAGCATAGGGGACGATGGAAAGAGAGAACAAGGGAAATGATGATAGCCATTGCAACAACCACAGCTTCAGTAGAGATATCATCGACAACTTCCGGAGAGATTCTCGGTGTACATCACTTTGGAATCTGAACTTGACGTCATCATCGACAACCACAGCTTCAATAGAGATATCAACGGTACCGTTCTCTTAAGTGGCAGGCATGAAGACGAAGACCTAGGGCTTTTCTTATTAATTGGAAGGGGGGGTTAATTTTTGGGATTCAATAGGCGGGTGATTGTGACTCCAAGGACGACCAACCCTAGTATATCGATGATGGTGGGGAAGCCGGCAAACGAAGGTGAATCGTCCACCCATGCTCTGGTTTGATTTGCTTTTGTGAGGTCCTGAACAAAAAGCCCTAGAATTAGGGAGGATGTATTTTCCCCAGTATCTACTAAAACCCTGGCCTAGCACGTGCTAGAGAGAAGGGAGGTGGTGATGGCTTAGGGTTTATAGAGAGACGGGAGGTAGAGAATGAAGGGAGATCTAGAGGAGAGAGTATCAGAGAGAGGAGAGTGGATTGCAAGGATGAAAGATAGATAGAAGATTTCAAAACAAGGCGGGTTTTCAAAATTTTGGGGATTTCGTTTCCCCCTCGTCTACTAAAAGCGTGTTTCATTAAAATTATAAAGCGACAGGTAAAGACGACGCGCATTTAAGATAAAGCGCCCTCCGTGTTTTTAATTTTTTTATTGAGACACTAAATTAAGGGCACGCAGTAATGCGTGACGTAAATCCTAAATTTTTTTGAAGAGATGACACTATTTTAAGGGCACGTCCTTTTGCGTATCATTAATCAGCTCGTGTCGTAAAAAGCGCGTCATTAAAGGTCTATTTTCTTGTAGTGTCTGGTATGTGCGAGGAAAACCCTAAATCCGGGGCTTGGAGCCTATTTAAACGTCTCAATCTTCTTCCTAGGGCTCCTTTACTGTCTCTCACACCCAGAACGCTGCACCCTAAGCCTCCATTGTGATGATTTATTCTTTTGGCCATTTTTGAGTGATTTAGAAGAAGAAGAAGTGGGAATCTTTGAAGCATCAAGGAGTGGCTTTAGATCTGAAGTTTAGGGAGCATTTCAGAGCATTGGAAGGTATCAATTCGTTTCCCTCCTTTAGATCTTCTTTGGTTATGAGTTTTGGGGCTTTTAAGCCATGCCTAAGATCAATTTCAAGCTTGAGGTCCAGATCTGAGGTTGCTACCTCAGATCCATGCTTGTGTTGGTTTAGAATCCCGTAAAGTATCAGCCATTGGGTGGATTTTGGAGCCTCTTGGTCTTTAACCCTAGTTATTGGTGCATTTTGCCTAGATCTCCCTCTCTACACGTAAAGTTTGCAACTTTACGTGGGGAATAGGCTTGGGAAGGGTAGATCTACAGTTTGGAGTTCATGCATGACTCGGAAGTCCTCTGCATGTAAGTGGATCTTATTGGACTCGGCGAGTCCTTCGAGTGGACTCAGCGAGTAGCTTGAAGATGAGGAGGAACTCGATGAGTGGGATGAACAGCTCGTCGAGTCGGATGATGATAGGCATGAACTCGGCGAGTTGGATGAATAACTTGGCGAGTTGGATGAATATTGCCGTGTGCTCGGCGAGTCTGTTCTTAGACTCGGCGAGTCAGGTCGCGTGGTCCCAAACCCTTCGAGTTAAGTCTCGAGTCAGCGAGTCGAGCCAGGACTCAGTGAGTTGGACAGGACAGGAATCGGGAATCAGTAGACTCGGCGAGTAGAGTCGCGAGTGGAAGGACTCTGGACTTATGAACTCAGCGAGTCAGTAGGGTGACTCGACGAGTAGGGTTGACCTGGAAGGTTGACTTTGACCAGGATGTTGACTTTGACCGGAGTTGACTTGGTTGACCTTTGAAGGTCGTTAGACTAAGTGTTATGTTGATATTGGTAGCTATGGGGAGCTAGCGGAGCAGCAGTTCGGAGTCAGTGGTCAGGTAGCGGTCAAAGGGGTTAGCAGCAGCAGTTCAGCAGTATCAGGTGAGTTTCCCTTTGTATGAATGGGTCTGCGGCCACAATTCCGGCCCATGTAGTTATGAGTAGAAGACCCGGGGGTTAGCCCTAGGCACAGTATGCTAGTATGATATTCGGACGAGGTCCAATGATAGAGGGCGGGTGCCCAAGGAGCGGTTTATGTGATAGTTTATACTTGTTGTCTATGTGATACTTGTATGTGCCTGGTAGGAAGGTGAGTGTGGGCGAGGTCCCGTATCTCACCAATAGCAGAGTGTGGATGGTGTACCACATCTCAGTAGCAGCAGAGCAGGGGCGAGGCCCAAGTCAGGAAAGGAGTGAGGCTGGGCTGGGCCCGTATCTCACTATCAGTAGGAGTATGGATGAGGTTCCATGACTCATCAGTAGCAGGACACGGGCGGGGCCCAGAGATAGGCGAGGCCTTAGAGCAAGAGTTGTTAGTATATGTTTAGTTTATGTAATGTTATGTGATATGTTTATGTGCTATTATATGTTAGTGGGCGAGGCCCTGTGATAGGCGAGGCCTAAGTGAAACAGATCTGTATCCGAGCAGGGCTCGAAGCCAAGTGGGGCCTGGAGCGGCGGGGCCGTTGTAGCGGGCGAGGCCCGAAGTAGAGGGCGAGGCCCAGGATAGCGGGCGTGGCCCAGTATGTGAAGTATATGGTTTGCATGGTATGTGGTAAGGTGGGGAACTCACTAAGCTTCGTGCTTACGGTTTTTAGTTTTGTTTTCAGGTACTTCTGGTAGCGGAGGGAGGAACTCGAGGTGATCGCATGGCACACACCATAGATTAGTCAACCTGGGAATGTTTACTCTGATAATAAACATGTGTTTTGAAAACTTATACTCAGATTATGTTTTGGAATGATGTCTTGGTTAAAGTAATGTTTTATTAAAAAGAAATTTTTGGTCTTGAATTTTGGGATGTTACAAGTTGGTATCAAAGCCTTGGTTTGAGGGATTCGGGCATACTCTCGGGTGTGCCTGAACTCAAATTGAGGGGTCGGATAAAAAGTTTTCAAAAGTGAAAAGACAGTTTTGTAAAAAGAATTTTGAGAACGAAAAACAGTTTTAGAAAAGCAAAAAGAATTCAGAAAGAAAAGAACTTTGAAAAGAGAAAAGAGGTGTGGTGCATGCAATCAACCGAGCTCAAGTAAGTACCCCAAAATACCCATACAAGTTTATGTTATGATTATCAGTTGATAGAACAACATGCTAGAATAGGACTAAGGATCTAGGGATGATGCCTTATGTGCCTGTTATTTGTGCTTTTTAGCTGTATAGTAGTGCTGAGTAGACAGTAGTAGGATAGCCTGTTTAGGTTATGCCTGGGTTGTGAGTTTGTGTTGCATGCTAGTTCAGATTCTTGCTATGTGGATATGATTGCTTGAGTATGTTATGGTTAGATTTTTCCCTTGTTCGAATGCTGCTTGCTTTGTGCATTATGGGTTTCTGAGTGATGGGAGTTAGCCATTAGGTGGATACAACACGTCACATGCGATCAGGGTTGAATAATCTCAGAGTGCTGGATTTGGTCCTATTGCGCAGCTCTTGTTTGAGTCCAACCGTTGTAGGGACGAGTCTTTTACTTGAAGGATTATCTGAGCCTCGTCGCATGTGATGGTATCCAGGTGATGGCTAATTGGCATCACAAGGAGACTTTCAGCAGCTGAGGACTGGTTTGAGTTGAGTCAGAGGTTTCCCTAGGGTCAGCCTGGGATGAGATAGTGCTGGGAGCAGTAGTAGTGGATAAGGGACCTGGTGGAGTCAAAGCAATTCCTGAGGAAAGTACGGATAGATGTGGAAGGTAGTATGGGCCCGTACTACTGAAAGCAGAGGATCCGTACTCGATTCGGGAAGGGCAGAGACAAGACCGGGAACCTGGTAGGGCATGTTTGGTCTCGCATCAGTGATGAGTATTCTGATAGTGGTTGTGGTATATTTTTTTCAGCATGGTGACATTGCGAGAGAGACCAGCGGGCGGATCAGGTGCCGGAGAGGGATTAGGCTCGGGTTTAGGGGCCGAGCAGCTCGAGGAGCGGATGAGAGAGTTGATATCAGCTGAGGTTACGCGCAGTATTTTAGCTCAGACTCCTGTGATCTTTGGCACGGTCAAGGAGGGCATACTGGAGATCTTGGATGAGAGGCTGGGAGCCTTCCGTACTGAGATGATGACATTGATAGGAGCGCGTACCTTGACGTTTCGAGAGTTCAGAGCCTGCGGGGCACCAAATTATCATGGGGCTAGGGACCCCATTGCTAGCAGCAGATGGTTGGCTGATGTTGCCAACGCTTTTCGTACGAGCAAGTGTCCCGAGGGGGACAAGGTTAGACTCGCCTCCTGTCTTCAGAAGGACAG
The DNA here is from genome assembly GCF_051521515.1 of Lactuca serriola. NCBI lineage: Eukaryota > Viridiplantae > Streptophyta > Magnoliopsida > Asterales > Asteraceae > Lactuca > Lactuca serriola. The sequence continues at coordinate 163,600,336 of NC_136409.1, forward strand.
AGCGAGGGATTGGTGGGAGGAGATTGGTCATGCTTTGGGGGATGATTCCGCGTTGGACGTGATAACTTGGAACGATTTCTCGGCCAGGTTCAGGGCGGAGTTTTCGCCAATTATTGAGGTGCAGCAGCTGGCACGAGAGTTTCAGGATTTGACGCAGACTACTGAGACTGTGGCGGAGATCACCGCCAAGTTCAGGGAGAGGTCTCTTCTTGTACCGCAGTATGTCGCGGATGAGGAGATGAAGAAGGCTCGGTACCATGAGATGTTGAGGGATGACATCAGGGAGTTCGTGAGCAGATCCAGCTGTAAGACGCTGGAAGATATGATTTCTCAGGCTAGAGAGAGGGAAATTGATTTGGAGCAGATCCGGAAGAGGAAGCCGGATGAGGTTCAGGTAGCTACGGGTTCGGGCAAAAGGCCCAAGGGATCGGATTCGAGATCGAGGGATCATCAGGACCGCAGTCGGTGCGGAAAGTGTGGCAGGGCGCACGGGGGCACGTGCAGGAGTGGTAGCGGTGGTGAGTCTGGCTGTTTCAAGTGCGGTCGGACTGGTCATTTCAGCAGGGATTGTACTGTTACCGCCGCGCAGGGATCAGACTTGATATGTTTTCATTGCAACCAGCGGGGCCACAAGAAGGCCCAGTGCCCCAGTTTGTCTTCGGCAGGACGGGTGATGGCACCCGCCCCTACAACTTTGAGGATCACAGATGGCCGTCAGGGCCGGGTAGAGGCACCTGCAGCAGGGAGCAGGGCTTTTCAGATGATGACCTTGGAGGCGCGAGTAACGCCGGACGTTGCAGGTATGCAATTTTCCATTTTCAGTTCTTTTATTCGTGCATGATTTCATTGTTATGGTTCTGCATCATTAGCGGTAAAAGTATTTTATTTTGATTGGTTGATTGTGATCGAGTTATATGCCATCTGCATACCTTGGATATTTGTATGGTAGTTAGGGGATGTGCTCTATTGAAGAAGGTTTCGAAGGATGCAGTAACTGTAGCATGCTTGGGAGGGATTTGGTATGTTTCGCTAGTTCGGAGTGGTGCAGTGATTGTGATGGATTGGCTAACTCCCTAGCTATGGCGGGCTTGGGTTCCTCAGTGGATGGGTTATGAAATGGTAGCAAAGATCGGGATCTCTTTGAGTATTGAGCAGCAAGGGGTAAGCAGGATCGAAGTGGGGGAGAATCCTCCGGGTGTGCCCAGAGAGGAGCACGCAGACCCAGAATGAGTACGTGACCTCCGAGAGGGAAGAGAAGTAGTTCAGCGTTTGATGAGGATTTCAGGGTTGGGAGTTTGAGAAACTCCACATCAGCTAGCGCGTATGATGGTAATGGTTAGTTATGGTTGAGAATTCAGGTTGTGGATCGCTTGAAGGACTCGCGGGAGTCGGAATAAGGATCTTGAGAAGCTAATGGCATGTGGGTGCCTTCGTATTAGCAGTCAGTAGTGGAAGTGTTGTAAGACTACAAGGCAGCTGTAGCATTCACTAGAGGTCAGCAATGGATGGTGATGTAAGCCTATGGGTAAGCCGTAGCATTCCTTAGTAGCTCCGTTGGTGGAGTTGGGGCGAGGCCCTTATCTCCTAGTGATCAGGTAGGGTTCAAGATTGGGTAAGTGGATGAGAATGATAGGGAGTTGCCTGTATAGCTCTAGAGAGGTGAGACCTTGGGAGAGGCCGCTCCAGGATATAGTTGGGTGAGACCCGTGGGCGAGGCCCGTATGAGATTAGCAGTGTAGATGAGACCTGGGAGCAGGGTTGCTCAGTAGTATGGTTGGGTGAGACCCGTGGGCAAGGCCCGAGCGAGAGTGACTAGACTAGTGAGACTAGAAGGATAGAGGCGGGTGGGACCCGTGGGCGAGGCCCGTGAGTTTTAGCAGCACAGGTGGGACCTAGTAGGGACCTTAGTGTCAAGATTAGGGGATCGGGGATCCCAGGTTTGTAGTGCCTGGATGGCAGGATTGACTGAGCAGTTAGGTGGTCGAGGTTTCTTTGGAAGTCGCTGAGAGCGACCAGTGATGGTGTTGGACTAGCTACCGGTGGGAGCCGGTAATCCAGTCATTGATAGGTTGGTAGGGACCAGGGCGGTCCCAGTGTATCAGGGAGTCAGACGAGGAGTAGCAGAATTGCCAGTCGGTGGCAGTGCGAGTATGCAGCGTATGATGGAGTTAGTGAAGGATAGGACCTTCACAGTGTCAGAGGAAAAGTCGGTTATGAGGCTTTGCCTTGGGAAGGCAAGGAAATTGCGCAAGGAAAGAAGTAGAGAACCTCTATGGGTTGAATGCAGTACTCGGTGAGTACCAGAAGGATTATCGGTTGAGTAAGTTATGTTTCTAAGTTGTTCAGGGTTAGGTTTGACCCGAGGTTTACCCGCGAGGTTGATGTTAGTCAAAATGACCAGGTGGGAGACTAGCGCAGGTAGGCAGTTGGTGTTGGGTATTGGAGGCAGATCGCAGGCGGTGGGCCATGGTAAACTTCGAGGACGAAGTTCAGTTTAAGTGGGGGAGAGTTGTAACACCCAAGATTTTGAAAGCCAAGAAAGTAAAGGAAACCCTAAATTTTAGGAGGGACTCGGCGAGTCCAAGGAAGGACTCGGCGAGTCGGAGCGGGATCCGGGTCGAGGAGTAAGTGACCAACTTGGCGAGTCGGCCAAGTGGACTCGGCGAGTCTGGTCTGTGCGAGGAAAACCCTAAATCCGGGGCTTGGAGCCTATTTAAACGTCTCAATCTTCTTCCTAGGGCTCCTTAACTGTCTCTCACACCCAGAACGCCGCACCCTAAGCCTCCATTGTGATGATTTATTCTTTTGGCCATTTTTGAGTGATTTAGAAGAAAAAGAAGAAGTGGGAATCTTTGAAGCATCAAGGAGTGGCTTTAGATCTGAAGTTTGGGGAGCATTTCAGAGCATTGGAAGGTATCAATTCGTTTCCCTCCTTTAGATCTTCTTTGGTTATGAGTTTTGGGGCTTTTAAGCCATGCCTAAGATCAATTTCAAGCTTGAGGTCCAGATCTAAGGTTGCTACCTCAGATCCATGCTTGTGTTGGTTTAGAATCCCGTAAAGTATCAGCCATTGGGTGGATTTTGGAGCCTCTTGGTCTTTAACCCTAGTTATTGGTGCATTTTGCCTAGATCTCCCTCTCTACACGTAAAGTTTGCAACTTTACGTGGGGAATAGGCTTGGGAAGGGTAGATCTACAGTTTGGAGTTCATGCATGACTCGGAAGTCCACTGCATGTAAGTGGATCTTATTGGACTCGGCGAGTCCTTCGAGTGGACTCAGCGAGTAGCTTGAAGATGAGGAGGAACTTGATGAGTGGGATGAACAGCTCGTCGAGTCGGATGATGATAGGCATGAACTCGGCGAGTTGGATGAATATTGTCGTGTGCTCGGCGAGTCTGTTCTTAGACTCGGCGAGTCAGGTCGCGTGGTCCCAAACCCTTCGAGTTAAGTCTCGAGTCAGCGAGTCGAGCCAGGACTCAGTGAGTTGGACAGGACAGGAATCGGGAATCAGTAGACTCGGCGAGTCAGGGGCTGACTCGACGAGTAGAGTCGCGAGTCGAAGGACTCTGGACTTATGAACTCGGCGAGTCAGTAGGGTGACTCGACGAGTAGGGTTGACCTGGAAGGTTGACTTTGACCAAGACGTTGACTTTGACCGGAGTTGACTTGGTTGACCTTTGAAGGTCGGTTAGACTAAGTGTTATGTTGATATTGGTAGCTCGGGGAGCTAACGGAGCAGCAGTTCGGAGTCAGTGGTCAGGTAGCGGTCAAAGGGGTTAGCAGCAGCAGTTCAGCAGTATCAGGTGAGTTTCCCTTTGTATGAATGGGTCTGCGGCCACAATTCCGGCCCATGTAGTTAAGAGTAGAAGACCCGGGGGTTAGCCCTAGGCACAATATGCTAGTATGATATTCGGACGAGGTCCAATGATAGAGGGCGGGTGCCCAAGGAGCGGTTTATGTGATAGTTTATACTTGTTGTCTGTGTGATACTTGTATGTGCCTGGTAGGGAGGTGAGTGTGAGCGAGGTCCCGTATCTCACCAATAGCAGAGTGTGGATGGTGTTCCACATCTCAGTAGCAGTAGAGCAGGGGCGAGGCCTAAGTCAGGAAAGGAGTGAGGGTGGGCTGGGCCCGTATCTCACTATCAGTAGGAGTATGGACGAGGTTCCATGACTCATCAGTAGCAGGACACGGGCGGGGCCCAGAGATAGGCGAGGCCTTAGAGCAAGAGTTGTTAGTATATGTTTAGTTTATGTAATGTTATGTGATATGTTTATGTGCTATTATATGTTAGTGGGCGAGGCCCTATGACAGGCGAGGCCTAAGTGAAACAGATATGTATCCGAGCGGGGCTCGAAGCCAGGCGGGGCCTGGAGCGGCGGGGCCGTTGTAGCGGGCGAGGCCCGAAGTAGAGGGCGAGGCCCAGGATAGCGGGCGTGGCCCAGTATGTGAAGTATATGGTTTGCATGGTATGTGGTAAGGTGGGGAACGCACTAAGCTTCGTGCTTACGGTTTTCACTTTTGTTTTCAGGTACTTCTGGTAGTGGAGGGAGGAGCTCGGGGTGATCGCATGGCACACACCATAGATTAGTCAGCCTGGGAATGTTTACTCTGATAATAAACATGTGTTTTGAAAACTTATACTCAGATTATGTTTTGGAATGATGTCTTGGTTAAAGTAATGTTTTATTAAAAAGAAATTTTTGGTCTTGAATTTTGGGATGTTACAAGTTGGTATCAAAGCCTTGGTTTGAGGGATTCGGGCATACTCTCGGGTGTGCCTGAACTCAAATTGAGGGGTCGGATAAAAATTTTTCAAAAGTGAAAAGACAGTTTTGTAAAAAGAATTTTGAGAACGAAAAACAGTTTTAGAAAAGCAAAAAGAATTCAGAAAGAAAAGAACTTTGAAAAGAGAAAAGAGGTGTGGTGCATGCAATCAACCGAGCTCAAGTAAGTACCCCAAAATACCCATACAAGTTTATGTTATGATTATCAGTTGATAGAACAACATGCTAGAATAGGACTAAGGATCTAGGGATGATGCCTTATGTGCCTGTTATTTGTGCTTTTTAGCTGTATAGTAGTGCTGAGTAGACAGTAGTAGGATAGCCTGTTTAGGTTATGCCTGGGTTGTGAGTTTGTGTTGCATGCTAGTTCAGATTCTTGCTATGTGGATATGATTGCTTGAGTATGTTATGGTTAGATTTTTCCCTTGTTCGAATGCTGCTTGCTTTGTGCATTATGGGTTTCTGAGTGATGGGAGTTAGCCATTAGGTGGATACAACACGTCACATGCGATCAGGGTTGAATAATCTCAGAGTGCTGGATTTGGTCCTATTGCGCAGCTCTTGTTTGAGTCCAACCGTTGTAGGGACGAGTCTTTTACTTGAAGGATTATCTGAGCCTCGTCGCATGTGATGGTATCCAGGTGATGGCTAATTGGCATCACAAGGAGACTTTCAGCAGCTGAGGACTGGTTTGAGTTGAGTCAGAGGTTTCCCTAGGGTCAGCCTGGGATGAGATAGTGCTGGGAGCAGTAGTAGTGGATAAGGGACCTGGTGGAGTCAAAGCAATTCCTGAGGAAAGTACGGATAGATGTGGAAGGTAGTATGGGCCCGTACTACTGAAAGCAGAGGATCCGTACTCGATTCGGGAAGGGCAGAGACAAGACCGGGAACCTGGTAGGGCATGTTTGGTCTCGCATCAGTGATGAGTATTCTGATAGTGGTTGTGGTATATTTTTTTCAGCATGGTGACATTGCGAGAGAGACCAGCGGGCGGATCAGGTGCCGGAGAGGGATTAGGCTCGGGTTTAGGGGCCGAGCAGCTCGAGGAGCGGATGAGAGAGTTGATATCAGCTGAGGTTACGCGCAGTATTTTAGCTCAGACTCCTGTGATCTTTGGCACGGTCAAGGAGGGCATACTGGAGATCTTGGATGAGAGGCTGGGAGCCTTCCGTACTGAGATGATGACATTGATAGGAGCGCGTACCTTGACGTTTCGAGAGTTCAGAGCCTGCGGGGCACCAAATTATCATGGGGCTAGGGACCCCATTGCTAGCAGCAGATGGTTGGCTGATGTTGCCAACGCTTTTCGTACGAGCAAGTGTCCCGAGGGGGACAAGGTTAGACTCGCCTCCTGTCTTCAGAAGGACAGAGCGAGGGATTGGTGGGAGGAGATTGGTCATGCTTTGGGGGATGATTCCGCGTTGGACGTGATAACTTGGAACGATTTCTCGGCCAGGTTCAGGGCGGAGTTTTCGCCAATTATTGAGGTGCAGCAGCTGGCACGAGAGTTTCAGGATTTGACGCAGACTACTGAGACTGTGGCGGAGATCACCGCCAAGTTCAGGGAGAGGTCTCTTCTTGTACCGCAGTATGTCGCGGATGAGGAGATGAAGAAGGCTCGGTACCATGAGATGTTGAGGGATGACATCAGGGAGTTCGTGAGCAGATCCAGCTGTAAGACGCTGGAAGATATGATTTCTCAGGCTAGAGAGAGGGAAATTGATTTGGAGCAGATCCGGAAGAGGAAGCCGGATGAGGTTCAGGTAGCTACGGGTTCGGGCAAAAGGCCCAAGGGATCGGATTCGAGATCGAGGGATCATCAGGACCGCAGTCGGTGCGGAAAGTGTGGCAGGGCGCACGGGGGCACGTGCAGGAGTGGTAGCGGTGGTGAGTCTGGCTGTTTCAAGTGCGGTCGGACTGGTCATTTCAGCAGGGATTGTACTGTTACCGCCGCGCAGGGATCAGACTTGATATGTTTTCATTGCAACCAGCGGGGCCACAAGAAGGCCCAGTGCCCCAGTTTGTCTTCGGCAGGACGGGTGATGGCACCCGCCCCTACAACTTTGAGGATCACAGATGGCCGTCAGGGCCGGGTAGAGGCACCTGCGGCAGGGAGCAGGGCTTTTCAGATGATGAACTTAGAGGCGCGAGTAACGCCGGACGTTGCAGGTATGCAATTTTCCATTTTCAGTTCTTTTATTCGTGCATGATTTCATTGTTATGGTTCTGCATCATTAGCGGTAAAAGTATTTTATTTTGATTGGTTGATTGTGATCGAGTTATATGCCATCTGCATACCTTGGATATTTGTATGGTAGTTAGGGGATGTGCTCTATTGAAGAAGGTTTCGAAGGATGCAGTAACTGTAGCATGCTTGGGAGGGATTTGGTATGTTTCGCTAGTTCGGAGTGGTGCAGTGATTGTGATGGATTGGCTAACTCCCTAGCTATGGCGGGCTTGGGTTCCTCAGTGGATGGGTTATGAAATGGTAGCAAAGATCGGGATCTCTTTGAGTATTGAGCAGCAAGGGGTAAGCAGGATCGAAGTGGGGGAGAATCCTCCGGGTGTGCCCAGAGAGGAGCACGCAGACCCAGAATGAGTACGTGACCTCCGAGAGGGAAGAGAAGTAGTTCAGCGTTTGATGAGGATTTCAGGGTTGGGAGTTTGAGAAACTCCACATCAGCTAGCGCGTATGATGGTAATGGTTAGTTATGGTTGAGAATTCAGGTTGTGGATCGCTTGAAGGACTCGCGGGAGTCGGAATAAGGATCTTGAGAAGCTAATGGCATGTGGGTGCCTTCGTATTAGCAGTCAGTAGTGGAAGTGTTGTAAGACTACAAGGCAGCTGTAGCATTCACTAGAGGTCAGCAATGGATGGTGATGTAAGCCTATGGGTAAGCCGTAGCATTCCTTAGTAGCTCCGTTGGTGGAGTTGGGGCGAGGCCCTTATCTCCTAGTGATCAGGTAGGGATCAAGATTGGGTAAGTGGATGAGAATGATAGGGAGTTGCCTGTATAGCTCTAGAGAGGTGAGACCTTGGGAGAGGCCGCTCCAGGATATAGTTGGGTGAGACCCGTGGGCGAGGCCCGTATGAGATTAGCAGTGTAGATGAGACCTGGGAGCAGGGTTGCTCAGTAGTATGGTTGGGTGAGACCCGTGGGCAAGGCCCGAGCGAGAGTGACTAGACTAGTGAGACTAGAAGGATAGAGGCGGGTGGGACCCGTGGGCGAGGCCCGTGAGTTTTAGCAGCACAGGTGGGACCTAGTAGGGACCTTAGTGTCAAGATTAGGGGATCGGGGATCCCAGGTTTGTAGTGCCTGGATGGCAGGATTGACTGAGCAGTTAGGTGGTCGAGGTTTCTTTGGAAGTCGCTGAGAGCGACCAGTGATGGTGTTGGACTAGCTACCGGTGGGAGCCGGTAATCCAGTCATTGATAGGATGGTAGGGACCAGGGCGGTCCCAGTGTATCAGGGAGTCAGACGAGGAGTAGCAGAATTGCCAGTCGGTGGCAGTGCGAGTATGCAGCGTATGATGGAGTTAGTGAAGGATAGGACCTTCACAGTGTCAGAGGAAAAGTTGGTTATGAGGCTTTGCCTTGGGAAGGCAAGGAAATTGCGCAAGGAAAGATGTAGAGAACCTCTATGGGTTCAGTGCAGTACTCGGTGAGTACCAGAAGGATTATCGGTTGAGTAAGTTATGTTTCTAAGTTGTTCAGGGTTAGGTTTGACCCGAGGTTTACCCGCGAGGTTGATGTTAGTCAGAATGACCAGGTGGGAGACCAGCGCAGGTAGGCGGTTGGTGTTGGGTATTGGAGGCAGATCGCAGGCGGTGGGCCATGGTAAACTTCGAGGACAAAGTTCAGTTTAAGTGGGGGAGAGTTGTAACACCCAAGATTTTGAAATCCAAGAAAGTAAAGGATACCCTAAATTTTAGGAGGGACTCGGCGAGTCCAAGGAAGGACTCGGCGAGTCGGAGCGGGATCCGGGTCGAGGAGTAAGTGACCAACTTGGCGAGTCGGCCAAGTGGACTCGGCGAGTCTGGTCTGTGCGAGGAAAACCCTAAATCCGGGGCTTGGAGCCTATTTAAACGTCTCAATCTTCTTCCTAGGGCTCCTTTACTGTCTCTCACACCCAGAACGCCGCACCCTAAGCCTCCATTGTGATGATTTATTCTTTTGGCCATTTTTGAGTGATTTAGAAGAAAAAGAAGAAGTGGGAATCTTTGAAGCATCAAGGAGTGGCTTTAGATCTGAAGTTTGGGGAGCATTTCAGAGCATTGGAAGGTATCAATTCGTTTCCCTCCTTTAGATCTTCTTTGGTTATGAGTTTTGGGGCTTTTAAGCAATTCCTAAGATCAATTTCAAGCTTGAGGTCCAGATCTAAGGTTGCTACCTCAGATCCATGCTTGTGTTGGTTTAGAATCCCGTAAAGTATCAGCCATTGGGTGGATTTTGGAGCCTCTTGGTCTTTAACCCTAGTTATTGGTGCATTTTGCCTAGATCTCCCTCTCTACACGTAAAGTTTGCAACTTTACATGGGGAATAGGCTTGGGAAGGGTAGATCTACAGTTTGGAGTTCATGCATGACTCGGAAGTCCTCTGCATGTAAGTGGATCTTATTGGACTCGGCGAGTCCTTCGAGTGGACTCAGCGAGTAGCTTGAAGATGAGGAGGAACTCGATGAGTGGGATGAACAGCTCGTCGATTCGGATGATGATAGGCATGAACTCGGCGAGTTGGCTGAACAACTCGGCGAGTTGGATGAATATTGCCGTGTGCTCGGCGAGTCTGTTCTTAGACTCGGCGAGTCAGGTCGCGTGGTCCCAAACCCTTCGAGTTAAGTCTCGAGTCAGCGAGTCGAGCCAGGACTCAGTGAGTTGGACAAGACAAGAATCGGGAATCAGCAGACTCGGCGAGTCAGGGGCTGACTCGGCGAGTAGAGTCGCTAGTGGAAGGACTCTGGACTTATGAACTCGGCGAGTCAGTAGGGTGACTCGACGAGTAGGGTTGACCTGGAAGGTTGACTTTGACCAGGACGTTGACTTTGACCGGAGTTGACTTGGTTGACCTTTGAAGGTCGGTTAGACTAAGTGTTATGTTGATATTGGTAGCTCGGGGAGCTAGCGGAGCAGCAGTTCGGAGTCAGTGGTCAGGTAGCGGTCAAAGGGGTTAGCAGCAGCAGTTCAGCAGTATCAGGTGAGTTTCCCTTTGTATGAATGGGTCTACGGCCACAATGTCGGCCCATGTAGTTATGAGTAGAAGACCCGGGGGTTAGCCCTAGGCACAATATGCTAGTATGATATTCGGACGAGGTCTAATGATAGAAGGCGGGTGCCCAAGGAGCGGTTTATGTGATAGTTTATACTTGTTGTCTGTGTGATACTTGTATGTGCCTGGTAGGGAGGTGAGTGTGGGCGAGGTCTCGTATCTCACCAATATCAGAGTGTGGATGGTGTTCCACATCTCAGTAGCAGCAGAGCAGGGGCGAGGCCCAAGTCAGGAAAGGAGTGAGGGTGGGCTGGGCCCGTATCTCACTATCAGTAGGAGTATGGACGAGGTTCCATGACTCATCAGTAGCAGGACACGGGCGGGGCCCAGAGATAGGCGAGGCCTTAGAGCAAGAGTTTTTAGTATATGTTTAGTTTATGTAATGTTATGTGATATGTTTATGTGCTATTATATGTTAGTGGGCGAGGCCCTGTGATAGGCGAGGCCTAAGTGAAACAGATCTGTATCCGAGCGGGGCTCGAAGCCAGGCGGGGCCTGGAGCGGCGGGGTTGTTGTAGCAGGCGAGGCCCGAAGTAGAGGGCGTGGCCCAGTATGTGAAGTATATGGTTTGCATGGTATGTGGTAAGGTGGGGAACTCACTAAGCTTCGTGCTTACGGTTTTCACTTTTGTTTTCAGGTACTTCCGGTAGTGGAGGGAGGAGCTCGGTGTGATCGCATGGCACACACCATAAATTAGTCAGCCTGGGAATGTTTACTCTGATAATAAACATGTGTTTTGAAAACTTATACACAGATTATGTTTTGGAATGATGTCTTGGTTAAAGTAATGTTTTATTAAAAAGAAATTTTTGGTCTTGAATTTTGGGATGTTACATAGAACCCGTGATAAAACTGAATCCTAATTTATATTAACATCATATTGATTATAAATTAGATAATCTAGTAAAGTTTAAAGTGTTAAACAACACTTAATTATTGTAAGAAAAGTTACAAAATTTTTTAGAATAGTGTGTGTGTTCTTCGTGAAAGTTAGTGATATTGGGTGTTTCTAGTCCTATATATGAAGATTGGAAGGTGTTTTCGGATGATAATAAGAACAATGGATGATTCTCACAAGATCCTAAGAAGATTCAAAGGATTTTTGCATGATAATCATGAGGATGGAGTGATTTCGCATGTGTTCTTGATAGAAAAAGATGAAGATTTCGGTTGAAAGATGTAAGAATAAGCTTATGTTTTCGGTTATATGTATTTATAAATGAAAACATGTGGCGGTTTAGTGGTTCTCGGTCAAGAACATAATCTGAGAAAGGAGTTCTCGGTCAGGAACTCCACCCGAGAAGAGTAGTCTTCGGCCAAGAACTCTAGTCGGCTTCGCATGATTGTGGCCGAGAACCAAGGGGTTTTGGTCCAAGGTAAGTTTACAGCCGAAGAGGGATTTTCGGTGCGAGGATAAAGGTTTATCTGAGGGTTTTCGGTTGGGAGCTGTTTTCGGTCAGAGACTTAGAAGATACTTGCGAGACTTCTAGGTTTTTGGATGATCTTACTATTAATTCTTACTATATTTTAATTAAAGGTTTATATATACAACCATTATTATTTTAACTTTATTAAATTAACAAAACAATAAAGCTAACTTTTATTAGATATGTCTGACCTTTGTTGACTTTGGTTGAGTTTTACAAGATTGAAAATAACGGGTTGTCACAGAACACCCATACCAAGGTTGCAACTAAGGTCCGTTGACCGAGTTGAACATTTATGATGATGTCAATGTTAGTGATGCAAAATATCATATTGAACTGAATCACGTCACATCTTAATATAAATGAAATTAATAGCGAAAAGGATACAAGTATCGTGACCCCAACTCCAAACATAAATATCATCTTAATCTTTACTCAATAAATTTTGTCTTTTGTAAATTTTGTGCTAAAACAATTAATTTTCTTTGAATTAACATATTTCTTAGCTTATAATAGAGATAACTGGATTTTGAATGCGTAAATTTGAGATTTTTGAATGCGGAAATGAAGAATTGAAGAGCCTGGAATTTATTGGATGATGTCCTTTTGAAAACTCAATTTTGGTCGAATAATCTAATAAACTTTTTTAAAAGAAAAACATAAGGTATGTTAACTAACAAATCCCAAACACCCCATCAACATACTTATAAGGGTTATTTTGTTATTTTTAGAGTTACTATTGTCTTAATTGATGGGTTTTAGCCATAAGAACTTTCCTATGTGCGCATGCAAAACCCTAATGCTTGGATCTAGGCTTTCTAATTAAACATGCTTTGAATCCAAGAATTCTAATGACTATTCAGGAATAAGAACAATGTTAAAACATATCTAGAACCATACCTTTGAATTCCTTGTTGATCTTGTTGTCTTGGAGCTTCTAGAGTCACAATTGTCACTCCTCTAATGGCTTACAAACACCAAATAGCAAGGAGGGTGATTTGGGAGAGAGGAGAAGGGAGGAAATCAGCCAGGGTTTCTATACTTTAGATCAAGTCCCGATTTCCTTATGCCATAGGGTCTATTTATACTTGTAGACTCCTTAAGGATTACAACCTAAACCCTAATTGGATAATCTTCTCTTAAAGCTATCCAAATCCATTCCTTAGATAACCCCTTGGACGATTTGAAGCTATCCCAAGCTTCTAGAATCCGTCCAATACATATCTATATGGATTTATAGTCTAAAGTTTAACAATCAAACAATTGATAGTTTATACCCTCGTATTTAATTAATCTCTTTAAGTCACCAAATTAATTCCAATTAATTCTATGACTTATATTAATCAAATAACAATATATTATTCTTTATATTATTCTCATAATATACTAATAATATTTACTCTCTCTTAATAAATCATCCTATCAAGTTGCTATGGTGAAGGCAACCCAAAAGGACCATGCACAACCGGATCAAATACTTGCCTAATATAGTTGCAGCCTTAGACACTATTCCAACAGTCTCCCACTTGGATAAGTCTAGTAACTATATGCACAAGTACAATTCAGTTTGCAATCGTAGCTCTCAAAGACGCTGTCAAACTCTGATCTAATCAATCTTGTCCTTTAGATAAGGGATCGTACAGTCCTCTGTTAGATATCATGCTAACAATCCTATGGAATGGTTAGTCAAGCATTTAGGTTTCTCGATCTCTGATTTATTTGACATAGAACTTAATCGAACACATCAATTTAGTTCTGACCGGGCCTGACACATAAGTCAAATCAAATCATCGAGCGGCCGAGATATCGCTTTTACCTTCTTAGATAAAATTTACAGATAAACTTCGACCTATATGCATTTACTTATTCATTAACCAACTATACACAACAATGCATTTTATAACACCGAGTTACTGATGCGTTTTCGCATTATCAATGTACAATCAATTAACAAATAACAAACCATATATCTAGGTTTTAAGACTATATGATATTATCGTCTTGCGATCACCCTTTTATATCATATTCTATAAGGTGATTCCAGCAAGCGTGGGTTTGTTCCAATGCTCAAAACTAGTTCATAAGCATTCATGAACGTTGCAACAACCCTTTGCTATGTCTAACACCATTTAGACAATCTACACACCAATTCATGACAATCTTCATTCATATCTACTTCCAACATATGAACGATTGTGGTCAATTTGAATAATTCGACTACTCCTAATAAACTCAATTATTCTGGAAGTCAAAACATGCAAAGTGAAACAATAGGTAAACAATTAACATAAGATAGTAACATTACTCATAAATAAAACTCCTATATTTAATCATCAAATGTTAATTACATTTATCTATTACACGTTTCTAATACTATATAATCTATGCTAATATCATCCTTCAGCCCAATACTCCTAGCATGTTGCAAGTGCTTAACCCTACTTAGTCCCTTCGTAAGCGGATCTGCTGGGTTATCTTCTGATGATATCCTCTTCACTACGAGTTGTCCTTCTTCTACACGATGTCTAATGAAGTGATATTTTCTATCGATGTGTCTTGATCTACCATGATCCCTCGGTTCCTTGGTCAATGCAACCGCTCCTTCGTTATCACAGAAAATCTCCATGGGCTCCTTTATGGCAGGTACGACTCCAAGATCACCGATGAAGTTCTTTAGCCATATTGCCTCCTTCGACGCTTCCCTCGCTGCAATGTACTCTGATTCGCACGTTGAATCAGCTACGGTTTCCTGCTTGGAACTCTTCCATGTCACTGCTCCTCCATTTAGGGTAAAGACCCAATCCCACTGCGAACGATAGTTGTCCCTGTCGGTTTGAAAACTGGCGTCACTATACCCTCGCACCTTCAAGTCATCACTCCCTCCGAGGACTAAGAACCATTCCTTCATCCTCCGAAGGTACTTAAGGATATTCTTCACCGCAATCCAATGTGCTCTGCCAGGATTCCCTTGATATCTGCTAACCATGCTCAAAGCGAAGGCTACATCAGGGCGAGTACAAGTCATAGCGTACATGATTGAGCCAACTGCGGAAGCGTATGGTACTCGGCTCATTTCTGTTATCTCAGCTTCGGTACTTGGACTTTGAGTCTTACTCAACTTGGCATTACTTTGTATCGGTAATTCTCCCTTCTTTGAGTTTTCCATACAAAAACGTTTTAGTACCTTCTCTAAGTAAGTATTCTGACTAAGTCCAATTAGTCTCTTACTTCTTTCTCTTACTATCCTTATTCCCAAAATGTAAGAAGCCTCTCCGAGGTCCTTCATAGCGAAGCACTTCCCGAGCCAGGACTTAACCTCCTGCAGAGTCGGGATGTCGTTTCCTATGAGTAATATGTCATCGACATATAGAACGAGGAAGCTTACTATACTCCCACTGGCTTTGACATATACACATAATTCGTCTTCGCTTCGTACAAATCCAAACTCTTTGACTTTCTCATCGAAGCAAAGATTCCATCTGCGAGACGCTTGCTTAAGTCTATAAATGGACTTCTCAAGCTTACACACTCTATTCGGATGCTTCGGATCCACAAACCCCTCTGGCTGAGCCATGTAAACATCCTCAGCCAACCTTCCGTTAAGGAAAGCGGTCTTGACATCCATTTGCCAAATCTCATAATCATGAAATGCGGCAATAGCTAGCATCACTCTAATAGATTTAATCTTCGCAACTGGTGACAAGGTCTCATCATAGTCCATTCTGGGAGTTTGAGTAAAGCCCTTCGCAACCAATTGTGCTTTATATGTGTGTACGTTTCCATCCACGTCGGTCTTCTTCTTGAAGATCCATTTGCACCCAACGGTCTTACGTCCGGGCACATTATCAACCAAATTCCAAACTTGGTTATCATACATGGATTGGATCTTGCTATCCATTGCCTCTTTCCATTTTGCAGACTCCGGGCCTGTCATGGCTTCCTTATAGCTATTATGTTCATCAATATTTATTAGTGTACCATCACTAATATACGTGTCCCCTTCGGTAGTAATATGAAAACCATAAAACTGGGGATGAACTCTAACTCTATCGGAACGTCTAAGAGGTAAGGACTCGTCAATCGGTTCAACCGGAGTTTCCTCCTCGGGTTGAGTGCCAGCGGTAAAGGTTCCTTCATCTATCGACTCTTGAATTTCTTCAAGCTCGATTTGCCTCCCACTGTCTCCTTGGCCTATGAGTTCTCGCTCTCGGAAAACTCCTATCCTAGCAACGAAGACAACATTGTCCTTCGGTCTATAGAAGAGATATCCAAAGGATGTCTGCGGGTAGCCAATGAAAATACATCGCTCACTTCGAGGTTCGAGCTTGTCGTGAGTATCTCGTCTTACGAAAGCCTCGCAACCCCAAACCTTGATATGTGCTAACAAGGGAGCTTTCCCTGTCCACATCTCGTGAGGTGTTTTGACAACCTTCTTAGTAGGGACTTGGTTAAGGATATGGGCGGCAATCTCTAAGGCATACCCCTAAAAAGAGATAGGTAGTGAAGCATGACTCATCATAGAGCGAACCATATCCAATAAGGTTCGATTACGCCTTTCTGCCACACCATTCAACTGTGGTGTCCTAGGAGGCGTCAGTTGTGAAACTATTCCACACTCCTTGAGATAATCGTGGAATTCAAGACTTAGGTACTCTCCTCCTCGATCGGATCGAAGCATCTTGATTTTCCTGCCCAATTGATTCTCCACTTCATTCTTGAACTCTTTGAACTTTTCAAAGGTTTCTGACTTTTGCTTGATTAAATAGATATACCCATATCTACTATAATCATCGGTAAAAGTCACGTAGAAGCGGTTCCCATCCTTCGTGGTTGATATAAATGGTCCACATACATCGGTATGTATTAGGTCCAATAGACCCCCACCCCTTTCACACGTACTCTGTAACGCCTGTGTTTCCGGGCTTGCCATATTTAGCAATATAATAGTCTAGGTTAACCTTTGTAACCCGTTTTGAAATAATAAGAATGTATTATTTGAGTATTATGTGTTTTGTGCTTAATTGCTTAATTATGTGGTCTGATTAATTAAGAATAAAAATAAGCGTCAAAATTTAAGTGTAAAATAAACTTAATATCTTTGGTTAATGTTGTAGTAGTTGAAACGAGGTTTCCGAATATATATAGAACGCCCAAATCTGACTTCGTATGAGGAAGTTATGATTTATCGAAGTTCCGGCTTAGCGGTATACAGCCTGTTTTACTCGATTTGAGATCGAGTGGTTGTTAGCCGAAGCAATCTAAATGAGAATCGAAGATCTCATTGTTGGTATCGAAGCGATAAAAAGTTAGGCGAGAACGGACGTCAAACGAAGAAGTTATGAATTTATAACGAAAGTTTCTGTCGCGGCCTATTAAAAATAATTAATAAAAATAAAGTCAAAATTAGCCGACGGAGTCTAAACGAAAGTCGTAGAGCGTGGTCTCACCTTTCCG
This sequence comes from Lactuca serriola, assembly GCF_051521515.1. Classification (NCBI taxonomy): domain Eukaryota; kingdom Viridiplantae; phylum Streptophyta; class Magnoliopsida; order Asterales; family Asteraceae; genus Lactuca; species Lactuca serriola. Next base: position 163,617,271 of record NC_136409.1, read on the forward strand.
TGGATATAAAGAACGTCGAAAACGGAGTTCGTATGAAGAAGTTATGAATTTCCGAAGTTTATTAATCATTTTGTATTTTTATTTAATTCAAAATCGGAGGCATTATCCGAAGCCGAGTCACCGGTGTAATCCGGAGTACGCCCCGCGTAAGAGGTTACGCTATCGCGTAACTCCGATAGTGTCGACACTTCGGATGACGCATGCAATGACGATTTCGGACGCGTACGCGCTGCGTACGCCTGTACGCCCCGCGTACTCCGAGGCTCCAGCCTCTATATAAAGGATCCGAAGACAGCCTCATTTCTTGTTCATTTTGTTCTCTTCTCTCTAGTCTTTTGCATCGTTTTTTGTGCCGAAGCTACCCCGAAGCCCCGGTATCATACTCTAGCCCCGAGGCAAGTCCCGAGATCCCGAAGATCCCGAGAAGCGCGGTTCCCGAGTCAAAGCTCTGCCCGCGAGAAGTTCGATTTTCGAGGAGATCTTCCAGGTCTGCTGTGGATTACTACTTCTATAAGCCGTAGTGCTTTCGGATCGTCTTCTGATCAAGTGAGTGTGTAGTTATTTCTTCTAATACAATAATACGAAGTATTTTATATAAAAATACGTGCTATGTGTATATATTTGGTTGTGTTATGTGTGAGCACTCTCTTCTATCTTATAGATCTGCTTATTTCTTTATGAGATATGTGTTATGTGTGTGTGTGCCTCATCTATTATGTGATATATGTGTTGATTAAAGCATGCTATACAGGTTTTCTTTAAACTACGTATGAAAATATATATTTTATCTACTAATATGTTGGGTAGAACATGGGTAGATAGTTGGTGTGTAATAAACAGATGAGAGGCCTCGATGTTGTTGTTGTTGTTGATCTAGTTATTCAGCGGAGTATGGATAACGACCACAGACTCTTTCTAGACAGTCCAATGGAACGCTAGCAGGTTCATAACCTGTAGGTGTTGTGAACGATGTGTTCACCGGTGTACTCTATCCCCCTCATGGTTGCCTTTAGGATATCTATTGTCGAGGAAACCCCTTCGCAGTGATGTCCGTCCCGATGAAAATCCTAGATTAGGTCCCTTGAGATAGTTGTTTTAGGGACATAAAGTGAGGATAACGGGAATGGGTAATCGGGATAGTGATTGGTTGGTGAAATTAAATATAACTTATTTATTGTGGGTTGAAAACCCTATATGCTCACCAGGCTCCCAAGCCTGACCCACTCAGTTTTATTTGTATTACAGGAAGTGGCACAAGGGCGTAAGATGGATGGATCATCTTGTTGTTTTGTTTACAAGTCTGTATATGTATATATTTGTTGAATGACTTGTAATGTTTATCGTTTATGCTTTATGGTCTGTATCGGAACATGACATCCCGAGTTTTGATTATATAATGAAATGCATCTCTTGATGAAATGCTGTGATAAATATTATTTTATCATGTTTTGTTTTGGGAACAAATTCTGCAACTCTTTCAAATCAAAAGGATTTACTCTGAAAATATTTAAAAGCATAAATGAAAATCGGTCTTTTCTGGCCGAGATTTTGGGGATGTCACAGTTGGTATCAGAGCATTAGTTTAAGCGAACTAGGAATTTGTAGGATTTCTAGACTTAAACTTAGAATGCTAAATGGAATTTTGAGATGTGTGTCTGTTGGATTTTAGACACGAGCACTAGTTTATTTTAGGAAAGTTGCCTAAAATGCTTTTATGTGCTAAATGTTATATGTTGCCATATATGATATTATTTGTTTGGATCTATGGTCTGTTGCCGACCGGATCTGGAAACCTTATGTGTGTAGGATTCTAAGCGTATGCCTACGTTATTAGAACTAGCATGTAAACGTTTCGGAGTGATAAGGATGATTTGAATATCTATCGTGAATGAGGATCTAATTTCACCTTATTCGGTGTGTAGATCAAAACTGGTAAGAACAAGGAGTGGCGTTGGAAACGCAGATGAAAACAGGAATCAACCGCCAGTGATTGAGCAAATACCTGTTGTAGCAGCAGCACCAGAACCAATAACAATGGCTGTGGTGCAAGCCATGATTCGGGCTATGCTAGCCGAACAAATGGAGGAGATGCGACAAATGTTGCATAATAATAGGGATGAACCTGTCATACCTATTGAGGAACCGGAATTGATTCCCGAGCAATCGGAGGAAGGGAACAATAGTCGCATGGTGAGTCAAGTTGGGACTCAAGAGGAACGAAGGAACGATCCAGAAAGGAGAAACAACAAGGATGGGCGTATGTACAAGAACTTCTTGGGCGCCAAACCGCCAAGTCTTTCTGGGAGCCCAAAGCCTGTTGAGATAATGGATTGGATCTCCGAAATGGAGATGGTATTTGAAAGTTGCGACTGTAGCAACAAACAGAAGACCGTCTTTGCGGTTAGACAACTGAAGATTGGGGTCTTGAGTTGGTGGAAGTTGTTGGCAGATACTATACCACGATGAGAAACCCTGAAAATGTCATGGGAGGAGTTCTTGGAACAGCTGAGGGTGCAGTATTGTTCAGAGATAGATCTGATTGATATGAACAATGAGTTCCAAAACTTGAAGAAAGGGAAGATGAGCATAGATGACTATGCTACTGCATTTACTGAGAAGATGAAGTTGTTTCCGTACCTAGTGCCGACGGAACTCTCCAAGATTGAGAGGTTTGCTAACGGACTGCCTGCTGACTTTGGTCCGACAGTCAAGATGGCAACCACTCTGAAAACGGCTGTTCGTGCAGCTAAGAATGTGGAGGCCCAGCAGAAGGAAAGGGGTCTGGAAAGAATAGATGTTGGAGAAAAGAGGAAGTTCGATGGAACTTCAGGGTCCAACAAGAAAAACAAGTTCTCGAAGTCTGGTTCGAGGGGAGGTGGAGGTGAAGCGAAATGGTGCGACAAATGTAAGAAGAAGCATCATGGAAGATGTGAGGTGGCAAACACATGCTACAAGTGTGGAAAGCCAGGGCACTATGCCAATGAGTGTACCCTCACAAAGAAAGTTTGCTATGGTTGTGGTGAGGAGGGTCATATGTCGAGGGACTGCCCGAAGAAGAAGGAGGCAGCTAGACCCAACATTCCGCCAAAGCCAAAGGCGAGAGCATTCCAGATGACGCTGGAAGCTGCTAAGGATGAAGCTGATGTCGCTTCAGGTACCTTTCTCGTTAACGAATTGCCTGCCCAAATTTTATTTGATTCTGGAGCCAATTACTCCTTTATATCGCATAAATTTGGTAGAAAGCTAGCTTTGCCTGTTGTTAGACTAGATAATGCTTTATTAGTCGAAGTTGCTAGTGGCAAGTTTGTACCTGTTAGCTATCGCATGAAAAACATCTTAATTGATCTGAATGGGAATAAGTTCCACGAGGAATTATTGCCTATCGAACTTAATGGTTTCGACATCGTATTGGGAATGGATTGGCTTAGCGCCAACGACGCCGAAATTTTATGCAAGAAGAAAATAGTCAAAGTAAACCCGCCTGGGAAAGATTCGTTTATGGTGTATGGAGATAAACGCAGAGTGAATTCTGGAATCATTTCATTGATGAAAGCCAGAAAATGTTTGACCAAGGGGTGTACATCGTATTTAGCATTCGTGATTGATGCTAAGAAGGAAAAGAAGGTGATGCAGAATATTCCAGTGGTGTGTGATTATCCAGAAGTATTTCCCGAAGATCTTCCTGGATTACCACCTGATAGACAAGTGGAGTTCAGAATAGACTTGTTACCAGGAACCACGCCAATTGCAAAAGCACCTTATCGATTAGCACCGACGGAGATGAAGGAGCTAATGATGCAACTTCAGGAGTTATTGGACAACGGTTTCATTAGACCTAGTTCATCGCCCTGGGGAGCTCCGGTGTTATTTGTAAAGAAGAAAGATGGAAGTATGAGAATGTGCATCGATTACAGAGAGCTGAACAAGGCAACAATAAAGAATAGATATCCGTTGCCGAGGATTGACGACCTGTTTGATCAATTCCAAGGTTCGAGCTATTTCTCGAAGATCGATCTTAGGTCAGGATATCATCAGCTGAAAGTAAGAGAGCAAGATATCGAGAAGACTGCATTCAGAACAAGATATGGACACTACGAGTTCTTGGTTATGTCGTTTGGACTAACCAATGCTCCAGCAGCGTTCATGGATTTGATGAATAGGGTTTGTAACCCGTTCCTTGATGAATCCGTGATAGTGTTCATAGACGACATTCTGATTTACTCGAAAAGCCAGGAGGAGCATGGCAGACACTTGCGAGAAGTGTTAGAAGTCTTGAAGAAGGAGAAGCTGTATGCTAAGTTCTCCAAATGTGATTTTTGGATTCGTGAAGTCCAATTATTGGGTCACGTGGTCAACCAAGAAGGGATAATGGTTGATCCAGCGAAGATCGAAGTTGTGACGAAGTGGGAACAACCGAAAAGTCCCACGGAGATTCGAAGCTTTTTAGGATTAGCCGGATATTACCGAAGGTTTATCCAAGGCTTTTCTTCGATCGCTAGTCCATTGTCAGCTTTGACCCACAAAGGAGCTACTTATGCTTGGGGTGAGAAGCATAAGGAAGCATTTGAGAAGCTAAAGGAGAAGCTATGCGAGGCACCGATACTTTCTCTACCCGATGGAGTTGAAGACTTCGCTGTCTATAGCGATGCGTCTGGGGTTGGATTGGGTTGTGTTTTGACCCAAAGAGAAAAGGTGATAGCATATGCGTCTCAACAGCTGAAAGAGCATGAAAAGAATTACCCGACTCATGATTTGGAGTTGGCAGCGGTAGTTTTCGCTCTGAAAATATGGAGGCATTACCTCTATGGCACGAAGTGCAAACTTTTCACTGATCATAAGAGTCTCCAATACCTCTTTAATCAGAAAGAATTGAATATGAGGCAACGACGCTGGCTAGAATTACTTAAAGACTACGACTGCGAGATACTTTACCACCCCGGTAAAGCTAATGTTGTTGCTGATGCTCTCAGTCGGAAAGTCAATCCTGAAAGGAAAAGGCCAAGAGCGTTGAGAATTGAAGTTGTCTCAACTATTTTGGAAAGTATAAAGAAAGCTCAGAGTGAAGCTTCTGAGAAGAATGACAGAAAGGAGGAACGTTTGGGCAAAACGTTGGTGTTCGGTGTAAACAGTCATGGACTGAAGGTGTTCCAAGATCGGATTTGGATACCTAAGACAGGAGGAGTCAGAGATCTTCTGATGGAAGAAGCTCACAAGACCATGTACTCGATTCATCTGGGTAGCACTAAAATGTATAGGGACCTGAAACCCTATTACTGGTGGCCGACGATGAAGCTTGATGTTGCAAAGTATGTGGCCGAGTGTGTGACTTGTGCGAGAGTCAAGACACAACATCATAAACCGTACGGGAGTTTAGAACCTTTGCCTGTGCCTATGGGTAAGTGGGAAGACATTGCTATGGATTTTGTCACTAAACTGCCCAGAACAAAGAATGGTCACGACATGATTTGGGTGGTCGTTGATCGATTCACTAAGAGTGCGCATTTCATAGCGGCCAGGGAGAAATGGTCTATGGAGAAGCTTGCGAATTCTTACGTGAAGGAAATTGTGAGGCTTCACGGTGTTCCGTTAACGATTGTGTCGGATCGTGATAGCCGTTTCACATCGAGGTTTTGGAAAAGTCTACAAGAGGAATTGGGTACCAAGTTGTGTTTAAGTACAGCTTACCATCCGCAGACTGATGGTCAGAGCGAACGAACGATACAAACACTTGAAGATATGCTGAGAGCATGTACCTTGGAATTCCTAGGTAATTGGGATGAACATTTACCGTTGGTAGAATTTTCCTATAATAATAGTTTCCACTCGAGCATTAAGATGGCACCGTACCAAGCTTTGTATGGACAGAAGTGTCGTACGCCGTCTTGTTGGCTTGAGGCTGGGGAAAAGCAGTTTATGGGACCGGAGTTGGTTCATCAAACTGCTGAAAAGTTGAAAATAATTAGGGAAAGAATGTTAGCGGCTCAGGATCGTCAAAAGAGCTATGCTGACAAGAAGCGGAGACCAATAACTTTTGAGGTTGGGGATTCGGTTTTGCTTAAAGTCTCGCCGTGGAAGGGACTTATAAGATTTGGTAAAAGGGGAAAGTTGAGTCCAAGGTTTATTGGACCATTTAAAGTTCTTCAGAGGATTGGGAACCAAGCTTACAAGCTCGAATTACCCGAAGAACTGAATGGAATTCACAACACTTTTCATGTGTGTTATTTGAGGAAGTTCACGGGAGAAGTTCCCGACATAATTCCAATTTCTGAATTGAGAATTGATGAGAACAAAAGGTTGGTCGAAGAACCAGAGGCAATTGTTGACCGAAAGACTAAGAAATTACGACGCAAGATGGTTGGGTTAGTGCTTGTCCGATGGAAACACACGAATGGGCCGAATCTCACCTGGGAGACGGAGAGTGACATGATGGGTCGCTATCCGCATTTGTTTGTTGATGTGTGATTCCGGGGACGGAATCATTCTAAGGTGGAGAGAATTGTAACGCCTGTGTTTCCGGGCTTGCCATATTTAGCAATATAATAGTCTAGGTTAACCTTTGTAACCCGTTTTGAAATAATAAGAATGTATTATTTGAGTATTATGTGTTTTGTGCTTAATTGCTTAATTATGTGGTCTGATTAATTAAGAATAAAAATAAGCGTCAAAATTTAAGTGTAAAATAAACTTAATATCTTTGGTTAATGTTGTAGTAGTTGAAACGAGGTTTCCGAATATATATAGAACGCCCAAATCTGACTTCGTATGAGGAAGTTATGATTTATCGAAGTTCCGGCTTAGCGGTATACAGCCTGTTTTACTCGATTTGAGATCGAGCGGTTGTTAGCCGAAGCAATCTAAATGAGAATCGAAGATCTCATTGTTGGTATCGAAGCGATAAAAAGTTAGGCGAGAACGGACGTCAAACGAAGAAGTTATGAATTTATAACGAAAGTTTCTGTCGTGGCCTATTAAAAATAATTAATAAAAATAAAGTCAAAATTAGCCGACGAAGTCTAAACGAAAGTCGTAGAGCGTGGTCTCACCTTTCCGTGGATATAAAGAACGTCGAAAACAGAGTTCGTATGAAGAAGTTATGAATTTCCGAAGTTTATTAATCATTTTGTATTTTTATTTAATTCAAAATCGGAGGCATTATCCGAAGCCGAGTCACCGGTGTAATCCGGAGTACGCCCCGCGTAAGAGGTTACGCTATCGCGTAACTCCGATAGTGTCGACACTTCGGATGACGCATGCAATGACGATTTCGGACGCGTACGCGCTGCGTACGCCTGTACGCCCCGCGTACTCCGAGGCTCCAGCCTCTATATAAAGGATCCGAAGACAGCCTCATTTCTTGTTCATTTTGTTCTCTTCTCTCTAGTCTTTTGCATCGTTTTTCGTGCCGAAGCTACCCCGAAGCCCCGGTATCATACTCTAGCCCCGAGGCAAGTCCCGAGATCCCGAAGATCCCGAGAAGCGCGGTTCCCGAGTCGAAGCTCTGCCCGCGAGGAGTTCGATTTTCGAGGAGATCTTCCAGATCTGCTGTGGATTACTACTTCTATAAGCCGTAGTGTTGTTGGATCGTCTTCTGATCAAGTGAGTGTGTAGTTATTTCTTCTAATACAATAATACGAAGTATTTTATATAAAAATACGTGCTATGTGTATATATTTGGTTGTGTTATGTGTGAATGAGTATTCACTCTCTTCTATCTTATAGATCTGCCTATTTCTTTATGAGATATGTGTTATGTGTGTGTGTGCCTCATCTGTTATGTGATATATGTGTTGATTAAAGCATGCTATATAGGTTTTCTTTAAACTACGTATGAAAATATATATTTTATCTACTAATATGTTGGGTAGAACATGGGTAGATAGTTGGTGTGTAATAAACAGATGAGAGGCCTCGATGTTGTTGTTGTTGTTGATCTAGTTATTCAGCGGAGTATGGATAACGACCATGGACTCTTTCTAGACAGTCCAGTGGAACGCTAGCAGGTTCATAACCTGTAGGTGTTGTGAACGATGTGTTCACCGGTGTACTCTATCCCCCTCATGGTTGCCTTTAGGATATCTATTGTCGAGGAAACCCCTTCGCAGTGATGTCCGTCCCGATGAAAATCCTAGATTAGGTCCCTTGAGATAGTTGTTTTAGGGACGTAAAGTGAGGATAACGGGAATGGGTAATCGGGATAGTGATTGGTTGGTGAAATTAAATATAACTTATTTATTGTGGGTTGAAAACCCTATATGCTCACCAGGCTCCCAAGCCTGACCCACTCAGTTTTATTTGTATTACAGGAAGTGGCACAAGGGCGTAAGATGGATGGATCATCTTGTTGTTTTGTTTACAAGTCTGTATATGTATATATTTGTTGAATGACTTGTAATGTTTATCGTTTATGCTTTATGGTCTGTATCGGAACATGACATCCCGAGTTTTGATTATATAATGAAATGCATCTCTTGATGAAATGCTTTGATAAATATTATTTTATCATGTTTTGTTTTGGGAACAAATTCCGCAACTCTTTCAAATCAAAAGGATTTACTCTGAAAATATTTAAAAGCATAAATGAAAATCGGTCTTTTCTGGCCGATATTTTGGGGATGTCACATACTCGTGAAGGGTGATTTAGTCATCTTTCCAAGCAAACAAGACTCGCACGTGTCATCTTCCCTAAGGTCGAATGACTCCAACACTCCATCCTTTTGGAGTTGGGCTATGCGTTTCTTGTTGACATGTCCAAGACGACAATGCCACAAGGATGCTTTATCCATACTAGTGGAAGAATCTATATTCAAAATATCATTTCCTAAGTTATCAACAATCATAACATTTTCATAAATTCCATTACATGGTATAGCTTCAAAGTAAAAGACACCATTTAGATAAGCCAAAATAGAACCATTCTCATTATTAAAAGAAAATCTAAAACCTTGTCTAAACAAACCATGAAATGAAATGATGTTTCTAGCCATTTCTGGCGAATAGCAACAATTGTTCAAATCTAAACATAAATTATTCCGAAGCACTAAAGAATACACTCCAATCTTGGTCACAGGCGACGATCTTCTGTTCCCCATGATTAGATTGATTCTTCCTTGCTCCACATCCCTACTTCTTCTTAGTCCCTGCACATTAGAACAAATGTGGTAACCACAACCGGTATCAAGAACCCAAGAAATAGCATGATTGGAATCGTTAGATTTAATTGTGTATATACCTGCGAAAGATGGCTTGTTCTTTCCTTCCTTGATGGCTTGCAGGTACTCTGGGCAGCTTCTCTTCCAATGTCCTATCTTGTGGCAGTGGTGGCACTCTGCCTCCTTAGGGTTAGGGCAGGGCTTAGCGGGATCAACTTTGGTCCCACTAGAAGAGACACCATCTCGGGCTTTAACCTTACGATAGTTCTTAGACGAGGCCTTCCTCTTCTTTCCCTTTCCTTGACCAATAGCCAAGACAGGAGCAGCGGGTGGATTGGGAGTCGGTGCAACAGACTTGTCTTTGAAGTTGCTCTCAGCGACCCTCAAGAGACCTTGGAGTTTGCTTAGGGTGACCTCCTCTTTGTTCATGTGGTAGGTCATCCTAAATTGATTGTACATTGGAGGCAAAGAGTGAAGCACCATGTCGATCGCCAAGTCTTCCCCAAAGTCAACATTTAACTTGCGAAGGCGGTCGACATACCTTTGCATCTTTTGCAGGTGCACGGTAAGAGATTCTCCATGACCCATCTTAGCAGAAATCATGTTAGTGAAAATCTCATAACGCTCTTGTCTCGCGTTCTGGTGGTATCTCTCCAATAAGTCTTGATGCATCTCGTACGGGTACATGTCCTCGTAGGACTTTTGGAATTCGGAGTTCATGGTGGCTATCATGATGCAATGTACCTTCGTTGCATCTCGCTCATGAGTTTCAAAAGCGGTAATTTCAGTCGGAGTAGCGATTTCAGGATTGATTTTCTCGAGCTTCTCATCGAGGACATACTCCTTATCCTCATAGCGAGCAATGGTGCGAATGTATCTTATCCATTCGCTAAAGTTCGTTCCATCGAAGGTGACCTTTTGGCAAAGGCTCATCAACGTGAAAGAACTAGCAGCAGCGTTGTTTGCGTTCGAAATCTACAAATAGAAAGGACAAAGATAGATTAGAATATAAATCCCTAATTACCACCCAATAAGAAAAATTAGGGCTAGGATCCAACAACAACATTTACATATTAGAAAAGGGATGCTGTAATCTAACATGCAAATAAATTGAAGGTAAGTGAATGACGATTCACTTATTCTCCGTCATAAAACCTAACTATTAGTCCTAAATGTATTGAGAATTCCTAGGATCGGATGAGATTCATTGAAACTATTCAATGGTGTGTTTAAATCTCGATATGCCCCTTTTGTTTGTGACTGGGATACCGAGGATCACAAAGCGGGTGTGAATTACCATGCAAATTCACATGGTGCCTTCATTGTAACGATCATCTATTCGACGTGCCGGTAAACCACACATGCTCCATCGAAATATGATAAACAATGAATCACCCTTTGCCACCTTTGCTTAGAACCAATTAGTGTGCCGGTAAACCACACACGCTCCACTAACTTCTTAGCAAGGGTGCAAAGTGTAATTTCATGGGATTGCATCAATTCACTTTTCCTAAAGTAACTAAGATTGGGAAATTTTAAAAATGTGTAGTGACTTTGTATTACTTATTATACTTTTAATGAGAGGATGAGGTTGCCCTATCCTACCCGTTCGGCTAACGACCCTCCACCGATCAAGCAAGCGGTGGGTGTGAGTGTACACCCATTAAGCGCCATTTTATAGGCCGCAACCTTATACCCACCTTATAGATCGGTTTCGTGAATGAGGCCTACTAACGGTAAGACTAGCATTTTAGTTATATATATATATATATATATATATATATATATATATATATATATATATATATATATATTATTCTTGTAATATTATATTAGTATAGGGTTGTATTTTAAACATTTTAAAATCTAGGGTTTGAAATTTAAATTGTCTAAATTAAATCATTTAATCACAAAATATAAATTTCAAAACTTGAGGACAAGGTTTAAACATTTAAAACATGGAGGATAGAATAACAAATAATTTCAATTAACAATTAATTTCCTAATTATCTATATTTGATTTATTCAAGATTTCTTTCAAGATAATTACCAAAATAATCAAAATAATTAATTAATTATCATATAAGGAAATTAAATATTTTATTAGTTGATAAATATCTTTAACTAGATCAAGATAATAGTCATATATATCAAAAAAATCGGATTAGGATTGATGTAATATGATTAAGGTAAGTTTCCATAAGATAATCATGAAGAAATCCTGAATCTTTTCATTCCTGACGCTTGAACTCGTCGAGTTCCCAACTGGACTCGTCGAGTCAGGCCAACTCGTCGAGTCCACCATGGGACTCGTCGAGTTCATGACTCAGAAACACAAAATCGAATTTTTCAGTTAAGTTTCATACAAACAAGCAACAATTTAATAGAAACCAATCTAGTCTCTGATACCACTGATGAGTTTTAGCCATAAGAACTTTCCTATGTGCGAATGCAAAACCCTAATGCTTGGATCTAGGCTTTCTAATTAAACATGCTTTGAATCCAAGACTTCTAATGACTATTTAGGAATAAGAACAATGTTAAAACAGATCTAGAATCATACCTTTGAATTCTTTGTTGATCTTGTTGTCTTGGAGCTTCTAGAGTCACAATTGTCACTCCTCTAATGGCTTACAAACACCAAATAGCAAGGAGGGTGATTTGGGAGAGAGGAGAAGGGAGGAAATCGGCCAGGGTTTCTATACTTTAGATCAAGTCCCGATTTCCTTATGCCACAGGGTCTATTTATACTAGTAGACTCCTTAAGGATTACAACCTAAACCCTAATTGGATAATCTTCTCTTAAAGCTATCCAAATCCATTCCTTAGATAACCCCTTGGACGATTTGAAGCTATCCCAAGCTTCTAGAATCCGTCCAATACATATCTATATGGATTTACAGTCTAAAGTTTAACTATCAAACAATTGACAGTTTATACCCTCGTATTTAATTAATCTCTTTAAGTCACCAAATTAAATCCAATTAATTCTATGACTTATATTAATCAAATAACAATATATTATTCTTTATATTATTCTCATAATATACTAATAATATTTACTCTCTCTTAATAAATCATCCTATCAAGTTGCTATGGTGAAGGCAACCCAAAAGGACCATGCACAACCGGATCAAATACTTGCCTAATATAGTTGCAACCTTAGACACTATTCCAACATTAATATGATTGGCAACGAGAGTTACTTACTCCTTCTCAATGGTTAAAAGTGAAAGATGTCATAAAAGAGGATTGGCATCAATTTATTTTCCGAAGTAAGACACGTATTATGGGGTTACTTTGTTCAATGGAATTGGAATAAAATAATAAACATCAAATTCTCGTCTTATTAGATTATAGTGAAGTTTTTAGAATAAAGACCTAATCCAAATATGGAATTTAGAACCCATGGGATTGGCAGTAAAACTTTCGACATAACTATATGTTCACTGTGCATCATGATATCCCTTTTATATTCTGAGCAATTATGAACTCGGATCTACCCTTTTGACATCTATGATGAGCCAAATGATTTGGTCTCCCTTGACCCTCCTATGATTTTGCAATGTGATAACGAACTAGTTAGGTATAAATCAATAACAGGAGTTAGAGGACAAATTAGTTACAAATGTGTAAGGAGTGTAGGTATTTACTTCTGCCATTTATCCCGTCAACTGGTTTTTCTGCAGAATACTACATCTACACCTTCCAACAACACCCATTAGATGATTATAATGATGAAAAATTGTTTGTTGAATTAGCCCTAATGAGATTGCAACAAAGAGATGAGGAGCTGATGTGTACGGGTGTTGAATCTGTCAAGACCAAATTTGATTCTCAATAGACGTTCCCCGATAAAAAAGAATTAAAAATGGACATGAGTTATGAGCAAATGGTAATTTGGGCACATTGTAACAAACTACAATGTTTTTGAAGCAAAAAAGGTATAGAACGATGGCTTAAATAGATAATTGTGAAGAAAAATAAGTAATGAATAGTCCGAATGCCATTTTCATCAAGTGTTTAAACTACAATGTTTAAACACATGTTTGTCGGTAATTTAATCTGAAATTTGTATTGTAACAAATAGATGACCAACGGTTTTTAACAAAATTGGTTACATGAATTGAGATTTACTCCTAAAGAAGTTGATAGTGTATTTTATATTTGTAATAATCAACTAACCACATATGCAAGTTACACCACGATACTGAGAACTCTGAGTCCTAGGTCTTCTCCTACTATTTCTCACCTGCTTCTAATGTTGCTGCCCTAATTCTTTTTCGTCTACTACACTTCCATATATAGCAGCATCGAACCACTGATGTTGCTGCAGGAAGTGATCTGTATCATTCTCCAGAAAGGACTGCATATATTGTCGTTGAGGGAAGTGTAGGAAGACTGGCGTGGAATTGATGCCAATATGAGAGGCTTAGAAGAGATAGAGAAGGGAAAGATGTTATAAGAAGGAGAATGGGAACGGGTGGGAAAGCATACGGAGGGAGATTAAGATGTGATAAATTGTATATAAGTTTTAATTTGACTTTTTGAGCTAATACAATTATGGGAAAGTAGTAATAAATAAAATACGGGGCATTCTAAGAATCATAAGCCGCTGTAGCACATTTAAAACATAACATCTGCCACTTTGGGGGCATAACTCACTCCTCTAAACCAGGAGTCCAGGTTCAAGTCCTGGCAGCGGCATTTTATCTTTTTTTTTTTTTAATCTGTTTTTTCTCCCAGTTTTTTATACTTCTTATATACTATAATTTTCCTTTTGATTTGTGAATAATAAATAATATTATAAACTATTTCAACATACACAAATTTATTTTTTCTTTTAGAAAAGTTAATATCTTTTTAATTGATTTCGGAAAATGAACTTTCCTAATAAGCGTTTCCAGTCCAGCTTTTGTGAAACGACTCATCTCTTTTTGTGAATTAAAATAAGATTTTGACTCATTCCTAAGAGTCGACGCATGCGAACCTCCATGAACATGTGGGTTGGGCAGTGGTTGGGTTTGAACACAGTTTAATGAGTTATTCACAATATCTTTCACATGTCTTATTAAGACATCTCAGATGGTACTAAAAGTTAATGCGTAAATAACAAGGTAAATACTTCTGTAAAAAAAAACTACTAATGACATTATATATATATATATATATATATATATATATATATATATATATATATATATATATATACACAGACACACACACAAGGTTATAACCCGTGGGCACCACAGATGAATAATTTAAAAATAATTTTAATTAAATTATAACTTAAATTCTTTTAGTCTTCAAAGCTTAGAGCTTGATATTGCGATAAATTTTCTTTTTAGAAAAATGATCAAAACATGTATCTGAATCTGATTGCTCGTTATCTACACTTTCCCTGTTATCATCTCCAGATTTTATAAAATTCAAAAGGGTTCTTTGTGTAGGATCCGATACACCACTGCCACCTTTATCTTCATTAAAACGAGACATATGCAATCCTACAAAAAGAAATTATTATCGTTAATAAACATTATTAGTTTATATAAATTAATTTTTTTACATTAAACATTAGCGATTAATCTAAGTGATACAGGAAGTCTAGCCTTGAGAAGCTTTGAAGCATGCTTCAGTATATCTTTACTTGACCTTATATAACTCTGAAAAGTCATCGCTCAAGTTCTCACCTAAAAATTTCAATATTTTTATCTCTTGGCTGTGTGAAAAAGACAAAAATGCCCTTCTATCAAAAAAGAACGAAATTGTACCTCAAATGATGCGGCTTTTAGTTTGAGTGTCAATGTCTTTCCATGTATACCTTGTTTCTCCATGTCAGCAGAAAAAAATGATAAAATGATAAATGACCTAACTTCTGATTAAAAAAGGTCTCATATTTAGTTGCAGAAAATGTTCTCTCATTGCTCATACTTTTTCGTGATCTAACATTCGGTGCTTCTGTTCCCCCAAGTCCTAACCCTACAGACACAAATAACTCTACATTGTACAAAAACCATCAGGGGTAGTATTGTCTTTTTACCAACAAAAATTAAAATTTCAAAAAAAACAATACCTGCAGATGCAGATGAAGGAGAGAATCGTGCAAAAAGTAAGGAGTTTTTCTGCAACAAATCTTCACATGTCTTGATCTCAAATACAACTTTTAAGATATGCTCTGTTACTTTTCCAATTCCCCCAATCTAAAAGATGAATTTTGGTAAGAAAAAAAAGTGAAATTAGGATAAAGGATATATAAGTCATTATGCACTACCTTTCGTATAGGAAGTGAGGATATAAATGTCATTATAGCAACGCAATCATTAGGTAAAACAAACTGTCTGTTTGGCTTGTTTTTATCTGAGAAAACTTTTGCAAGTAACCGATTTGGAGCAACTCCAGCACTGCATGTTAATCCAGTAGCTTTATACACATTTTCTCTAAGCTCTTCAGTAACCTTTTTATAAATATTAAAAAAGAAAAAGATTTACAATTTTTATTTTTTTCAACATATATGAAAAGAAAGAAAAAAATTGACTCACTTTTCCACCAGATAAATCCCTTTCCTTGCAGAATTTTGTGATATCCAGGTATGCTTCATCAAGACTTGTAGTAGTGAAATCTGGATCATATTAACGATAGACTGGATTGAAGTTAGAGGAGAATTTATGAAATATTTCATGAAAGAAAAGTATTTAGAGTGAAATGAGAAACCATTTCTTTCTTCTTCAATCCACATCTCTTCTCGAAGAAGATTTAAAAAAAAAAAAAAAATCCAAATTCAGTCTTTCATATTAGGTATGGATTTTAATGATACACACAAGCCTCTATTCTGCATGTACAAATATCATTTCGCAGTCCTAAAGCTTTCAACTTTAAACCACACATTCAAACAGCTCTGAAAAAGATGTATCAGAACAAAGCTAAGTGACACACTCACGTGAATATTAATAAACCATGGAGGAGGAGCATTGTCTGTCATTCCTAACGCTTCTTTTGGTTCTTGTGATGAGGTAATTGGATTTATCTCTCTAAGTTTTACCTGTGTAACCCAAAGTAGATCTAATTTACAAATCTTCATGAGCATAATATGCAAATATGTTGGCATCATTCTCTAATTAGTAAACGGTGAAGATAAAAGGGTATGTTACCTGAAAATATTCTCCTTCATGATAAATGAATTTTGGTATAGTATGATATTTGAAAAACAAATCAAGGAGTATTACCTTTTCAAAAAAACCAACAAAAAATGAAAGAAGAAAGTAAAAGGTCTTAAGTTCAAAGAATGTTAGCGACTAAAATTGTTTACAAACTAAAGTATTTACCTAATTTCTATACAGCAGCAAGAAAAGACCTAGAAATCTCTTCATCCTTCAAGTCTGTTCCCATCTAGAGAGCAAAAAGAAAAATAAAAGGAGTGACAATCATTAATTCCACATCAGGGAATCTGAAAACCACCCAAAGCAATGAAAACCCCTATATAAAAGAAATGTAAAATTGGAACATACATAGGGTTTGAAAGTGAGAGAGGTGGAGTGGGTCAAAGATTCAGGTAGAAAACATACAGGGAGAGAATCATCAGATCCGCAATAAGCATTTCATGTAAGGCATGAAAGATCTAATCCACCATGGAAAGTAACGAAAACAAAAACCATTCAAAACCATAACAACCATAGGCGATTAGCTTCCCATCAATAAATTCATGATTAATTGATGCTCGGTTACTTGCGTTAAGAATCGTGTTTGCTAGAACTTCAAGAAGATTAAACAAAACTTACAATAGAAGGAGCCAAGCACTGGAATAATGTTGTATCAGCAAAAGTGGTAGTAGTTGATGCACAAATCAAAGTGTTTATCTTCTTCCTGGGCGCTAGGGTTTTAGAGAGCTGCAAAAGTAAAAGACGAGAATTCAAATGTTTGTGTACAAGGTGTATGCGATTTCAAATAGGGAAATTACCTTATTTTATGCGATTGTACTTATGGAAAAGACAGATTTTGAAATTGCTGCGAGGGGAATGAGTTGAAGATAACCAAATTGCTTATTAGTAGGAGATGATGTCGATTCTTCAATGAAGCAATGGGCGGGAAAACATTTGATAAGATAGTTGCAAGATTGACACGTAGAATGCAGGTGTTTATAATGACACGTGGCATTTACGAAAGGCAATTATTAGGAATGGATATATATATATATATATATATATATATATATATATATATATATATATATATATATATATATATATAATAGTTGTGAGACCCGTGTATTGCACTGGTTAATTAAAAAATAATCTAATCTTATAAACCTTAGACAATTTGAAAAGTAATAATTTTTTATACAAAAAGCTTTGATTATTAAATATGTAAATGAATCCAAAGTAATAGAAATTTATGTAAAAATAAGTCTAAATTGAAAAAAATTACTTTTATGTAAATAATAAAAATAAAAAAGGAAAACAAAACCATGTTTGTAGAAGCAAGTAACGAATTCATGAATGGAATTTATTATAATTTCTTTTAAGAATGAATTGAATTAATTAATTCAATGATTTTCACTAAAAATAAAATGGAGTCAATAAGCAAATTACATGTGGAAAACAAATAAATCAAAAATTATGAGAAAATTACATGTGTCAAATAAAAGGAGAAAAAGACATCTGGCAAAAAAAACTTTCATTTATTACAATATATATATATATATATAATATTATATAATTATATATTTTCTTTTTCGTTTAATAATATCATGTGTTTCAAAAAAGTTCAATATAAAAACATGTAAATACGATAATCTATATATTTTACAAAAATAACTATCAACAAAACGTGGTATTTAGCAAATAATATGTACAAAAATTAATGGTTACTACTACATAACTAACAATAATGTCGTGAATATATCAAAATATTGAATAAGTATTATTTAAATATTAGGAACAGATTGTGACTTAAGCATGACATTATCACATATAATGTACCTATTTAAGACCATTTTAATTAAGCATTATTTAAATATTAGGACTAAAGTGTAGCCTTAAACATGGCATTATAAAATATGATATAAATTTTTGCTTTTTGTTTGACCAAATGACCTATGATATAAAAAAAAAACAACTGAAGAACAAGAAAACCGTGATATAAAAAGAAGAACCAGAAAACTAAAAACCGAACAACTGAAGATTTTACATAAGTAAATTATGGCAACTAAAGCATCTTAACATAGTATGCTTTATATGATTTTATCACATCCTACATTATAATCTTTTTCACTACAAAAATATAAGTCTTTCACGACATTTGAGGCGCACCCTCTCTCTTAACTAATTAAGAGGGGAATGAAATCCCCCAAAAAATTTAAGTACCTCGCCTTCCTCTACATCGCCACTCTCTCCTCTAGATCTCAACACGCCGGACATAATTCTCTCCCTTCGTTCTCTCTACAAACTCTAAGTCACCCCTCGCCTTCCTTTATATTTTTTTAGAACATTTAATATCGTGACATGCAAAAATGTGTGTCGTCTTTCTTTATGATAAAGACTTTATTGACACGCAATGCGTAGCGTGTTGTAAATACGTGCCGTAAGCTTGTGACACGCAAATGTGTGCCGCCCTCCTTTATGATTGGGGATTTAATGACACCTATTTGCATGTCATCCGTACCTCTTTATCATACACAATCTGTGTCATTAAAGTGGTTGTTTTCTAGTAATGATATACTGTTCCACATAATTATTGATGCATCAATACTCATGAAAATATCATATTTTCCTCCTTTTGTTTAAACTTAAAAAATACCAACGTGCTTTAAATATCATATTTTCATTTAAACTCAAAAAATACCATCATGAATTGCTTTATCTGCTTATTATAGCATCCTTCTTTATTGGCTTGTTATAGCATCCCACATGATTAATATAAATGTGTGAAAACCACTAGTAATTATTATTTTTTCTTAATTTTGTTAAACTAAAAGTTAGTAGTGTACTTTGTGTTTTCATTTTTATAGAATGTATCAAATCCATTTGAAAATATCATATTTCCTATTTTAGTAAAGTAAAAAAATAGCAATGTACTTTTCTTTAATTGCTTCTTGTAGCATCTTACTGATGGGTTTTAGGCATAAGAACAATCCTATGTGCTCATACAAATTTGAAACATAACAATAATACTTAATCCTATATGGCCTCAAACTTGTGAGAGTAAATAAAACACTTCTATTTAACCACCATATTGATTACTCATTATTATCGTTTACTGTTTCAGAAAATCAACTTATTACTCAAATTACAACAATAGATATCCCATGCATAAAGCATGCACACTATGTTTCCTATGGTCCTTACTTTGTGAAATAGATCAATTGAAAAAGCTTTTCAATGATGCTTATTTCACAATTCTCAATCCTTATCATTAGTGTAAGAATGCAAGGTTCTTTGCCACTATTAGAATATGCTAGATTCTTACATCTTATGCAACGATCCTTTCGTAAAGTCATAGCACAAAAGTCACCAAGACTTAGCTAATGAAATTATGAAGTACTCTATCGGAAATTGTTACAAGACAATTCTATAGACGTGAAGTCTCACATTCAAAGTACATTCATTTGAACATCCTTCTTGCATAAAAGTTTCTAATCTAGGCATAGACTCTCAATATCCAACTCCCAATATGGAAACATTTCCACATTTGCCATAGGAAAACTCATTCTTAATAGAATCTTATCTATTCATAATAATGTCGATATGGTCCATCCAATACCATACTTCCAACTACTCACAAGCGACCAATCCTCAATGAACTTTGGATCGTCCTTTGATAGTTGTTTAATTATTTTAGTCAAAACCAATTCTAGTCCTTTTTCCCTCTTAATGCGCTAGACATTTGGAAAATTTTAGAATGGTAAAATATTATAGCATTTGCAATCGATCCTATACCCGAAGCGTATGGGACACGATGCATAATGTCTTACATAAAGATATGATACTTTACCAATCTTTTGCCATAATATTTTATGTGTCATGTTCTCACAATTCGAACTATGAAGAGGGATGCCGTAATCATAATCAAAATTTGAGAACACACAATGTATCCTTTGACTGAAAATATTAAAATTTCTCAATATAAGCTTTAGATTTTGAAATGAAGTATAATATTCTCTCCCTTAATTATAGCAAAACAACTTTTCAACCCATGCAACTTTGCAAATGGAATCTTTGTTTTTCTATAATTAATATTGCTAACTTGCAATACTCGCCATAATAATCATACAAGCATATCACTTATGCTCCCATTATCATGATTATCGTATAAGCATAACACTTATGCTCCCACTAGCTTTGACATGTATTTAGAAAACAAATGAACTTCCAAAAAACAATGCCTATTGAATTTCTGAAATTCATATTTCTAATACCAGATGCTTCGATAAGTCTTTATCTAAGCTTCTTAAACTTATACACCTTTGCCTTAGATAGCTCATATGTGTGCTTAAACAATTTAGAACTTATGTTACCAAGTTCCAAATGTTCAAACTAACTGCCAAATCTCACAATTCGAACTATGGAAAGGGA
This sequence comes from Lactuca serriola, assembly GCF_051521515.1. Lineage (NCBI taxonomy): Eukaryota > Viridiplantae > Streptophyta > Magnoliopsida > Asterales > Asteraceae > Lactuca > Lactuca serriola. Next base: position 163,637,987 of record NC_136409.1, read on the forward strand.
TGTCGTAACCATAATCGAATTTGAGAATACAATTTTCACAATTGCTATCTTCTTAAGATCTCTCTTAGTGAAAGCATTTCCTCACAGTCATTTTCATGAAGGAGGGAATCTTATGACACTTAGATTTTATGGTGTACGAGTTCCTATCCATGTGAATTCGCTAAAACCAAGGTTTGCGACAAATCCAAACTCATATGGAGTGAACTTTCTTTATCTTGATTTCTTGCCTTATGGTAACACGAGTGTCCACCATGTCTTCCAAGTAGTTTAGTAACTTGTCCTTACATATCAATGTACTTTCCATTGACTAAGGCGCTAGTATGCGTTCAAATGAGAACTCATAGAACTCACATACACAATTAACTCAATTGCAATGGCAAAGAAACAAAATAATGTCAACACGATAGGTTGTAAACCTCAAGTCGTGTGCTAGTGATGATCGATAAGGTTTATTCTTGGTTTGTTCTTGAAACCTTTCAAGACCATTAATACTCCCACTGACTCCTTGACATATAAGATTCTCTTGTCAAGAAACATTTCTTGACAAAGCAAATATTTAAGAGTTAGTGTAGTTCTTATCAAGACAAAACACTTCACATAATTGGTCCTAGTTGGTCTTTGTCTTATCCAAGACAACACAACTTACCAATTTCAAATGTGCAAGAATAAGAAAATCTTTCCAAATTCCACATTTGATGAGTGTTATAAACCTACTTAAGACTTTTCACTCAATGTCACAATCTTGACTCTAAGACTTGATATTGGAACGAAGTATGATTGACTTCTTGGTTTAACCATTTCTACAATTCTCGATTCCTCTTCTTAGACATGTAATTGCACTAAGACTCACTTAGAGGATCAATTGAGACATGGTTCTTAATCATTAAGACTTATCATAAAACACAATAAAAGGTAATCTCCCTTCTTCTTAGAATAGAGAAACTTTTATCTTTCTACCTACTTGATTCTTCTTTATTCGTTCTACTATTCATTGAAACTCTTTCAATCAACTCAGAATTACACTTAATCTTATAAGTATAATCATATTTACTACACTTTAGTAATTCATGACGAATATCTTTGTCACTCTTGAGGTGGACTTGATCAACGCACAACCCAGTGTACTTGATCTCCTAGTCCTTCAATTGACACTTTGTCAAAGAATTAGTCTAAATTTCTCAAATGTGAAAGCTTTTCATTCATCATACAATACACGTTGCATGATTCCAAGTTTCTGTCCAATTGAAACTTGGGCAATGAGAAACACTCCCTATTTGGTAAACTTTTGATATTTCCACAAATAATATAAATAAGAATCAAATCCATTATTGCTAATAATAGAAACATTCAAACATTAATTTTTCATACATGCCATTGAAAGGATAAATAAATAAGATAAAATCAAAAATCATTTTATTGCGGAAAAAATTTGTCCTTACAATGCAATTCAATTGAGAAACTATGTTATTACATATTTCTTAACAATCTATTCTGACTCCAAGTAGTAGCTCAAGAATCCAATCTTCAAGTAATGCGATCGAAATCCATTTCTTCACGATCAGGTTCAGCTCACTTCTTCCCTTAAGCTTCCTCTCTTTTCTTCGATCCTACAAAACATCAAAATGTAATCTTATCACATCATGTATTAAGAATCTAGAATAGGAACTTAAAAAAGTTAGATAATGGATTTTACCTGAAGTAGAGCCATACGTCTTGACTCTCCCATCTCTTAGATCTCTCAGGTAAATAGAGCAGCTTCGTCTCCAATGCCCCTTCTCTTGGCAATAAAAGCAAATGGACTCCTTTGGCACAGCACATTGGACAATCACAGACTTAGTTCTTTCTGGACTTCCAATGTTGCCAGTGTCCATTGAAGTTTGGGAGCTTGATTCACCATACAAATTTGCTTGACCAGCATGCCAAATCATTGCTGATTCAGCAGCGATAAGCAAATAGGTGAGATCAATTAGGGTCATGTCGTGTTCCATCATATAATACTCTCTAACGAACTCACTATATGATTCAGGAAGTGTCTGAAGAACCCAGTCAACAGCCAACTCACTTGAAATCTCGACACCCAACATGTTTAACCTATCAATGTGTGACTTCATCTCTAAGACGTGCGCACACACAGGTTTCCCATCTTTGTGTTTACTTGCCAAAAGGGCTTGAGTGAGCTTGAAATTTTCAAGCCTTTGAACTTGTGGGTTAGGGAGAACAATTGGAGGAGGTGGAGGAAGTGAAGCATGACTCTCATTTCCTTGATCGTATCTCGGAATGTCATCTTCATTTGGAAAACTTGTTCCATGGGATTTGGGAAGACCATGATTGTCAAAACTAGACATCTACAAAACGGGAGAAAGTTCAAGTTAAGTTGATTAGAATTCTTGATGCAACACCCAAATGAAACATCAAGCTAGGATCCAACACAATACTCTACAACCTAGAAGAGGGATGCCATAATCTAGTTGCAGAATATTTGAAGGTAGGTAAATGACGATTTACCAATTTCCACCATGAAAAACAAAAAGGAAGATTAAGTTTTAAATGAATTGAAACTCCTAGATCTTTTGAGATTCATTAAACTTTTCAATGGCATGTTTAATCTCGATTATGCCCTACTATTTGTGACTGGGATGCCGAGGATCACAAACAAGGTGTGAATAACCATATGAATCACGTGGTGCACCCAATGCTACAATCACCTAATCAATGTGCCGATTAGCCACACACGCTCCATTGATCTATGACAAACATCGAGTCACCCTTCGCTACTAATGTCATCCCCAAATTAGTGTGCCGGTTAACCACACACGCTCCACTAATGTTTGACAAGGGTACGAAGTGTAATTCTATGGATTAGCGTACAATTTCACATTTTTCCTAAAGTAACTATGATTTGGGAATTTGAAAAAGCATTTAGTTACTTTGTACTTCATTATAGTTATAATGGAAGGTTTTTGTCATATCCTACCCGTTCGGTTAACGACCCTCCACTAGTCAAGAGTGCGGTGGGTAAGAGTGGATACCCATTCAATCCCCATTTTATAGGCAATTTCCTTAAACACCCCTTATAGACCAGCTTCGTGAATGAGGCCTACTAACGGTAAGACTGACTGTTTACTCATACATATATAATATTAGACTTTTAACGTTATATATATATTATAGGGTGTATTTTACACTTTTAAAATACTAGGTGGTTTAACTTAGTAAATTATACTTTTAATTTAATTAAATGTAAACCAAAACTTTATGGGTTTATTAAATCACTTTTAATTATACACTTTAATTAATTAATACAACCATAAGGGTGTGATTTGAACTTTTCAAATTACTAGGGTTTTAGAATTTAACATTTCAAAATTAAACTTTTAATCAACTTTTAAATTCCAAAACTTGAGGGCAAGTTTTGAAACAATTCAAAACATTAGGGTTTAACTTATTTAAATTTCATAAACAAAACTTTGAAGTTCAAATTTAAACTATAAAACCTAAAGGGTGCAATTGAAACTTTTTCACATCACAAAGGATCAAATAACAAATAATTTAGTCATTATCTATATTTGACATAATCTTATTTTAGTCACTAGATAATTACCAAATAATTTGAAATAATCCATATTTATCATATAAACAACCAATATCTAAAAGATTTGATATTATCTATAGTTTTGGCAAGGATAGTCACTAATTTAAGATAAAAATCGGATTTTAACTTCAAAAAACGAATTAGGCATTAAATCCAAGTCAAAACAACAGCTAAATCCCGAAATACCCTCTTCTTGGCGCACAAACTCGCCGAGTCAGACCTGGACTCGCCGAGTAGGGCCAACTCGCGAGTCCAGATACTGACTCGCCGAGTTGAGTCGGGCAGAGGCCAAAAAATCGATTTTTAGCAAACAAAACAGTTAAGCATCACATACAACTGAAACAAATCAAGGCTCTGATACCACTGATGGGTTTTAGGCATAAGAAAAATCCAATGTGCTCATACAAACCCTAATGCTTGGATCTAGGTTTCTCTATTGTACATGCAATGAATTCAAGACTAATAAACTTAGATCTAACATATTATAAACTGAATTAGGGTTTAGAGAATTACCTTTGATTGTTATATAGCAATAACAATCAATTCCTTGCTTGGATTGACTTTAGAAAGCTTAGTGCCTCAAGTGCTGCACCTCTAATGGAGTCACAAACACCTTATGCAACTTGGATGAAGAGGTGAAGAAAGGAGGCTGCCCAAAAACGACTAGAAACCCTAGAGAATTAGTTGTCCACGTTTTTGGGGCCTAAGGGGTCCTTTATATACTTGTGTGGGCTGCTAGGGTTTTAGTCAAAACCCTAATGGACAACTTAAACTCTAAGCAGCCCATGGAACCTTCTGGATAAGGCCATGGACGAAAATATGATGGTCTCCCATCATAATTTCATTCACCCCTTGTTCCTTTAGCATTCCTTAGCCCAATAACTCAATTATCCAATAATTGCAGTCTAGTCCCCTAAATTTAGTTAATCTCTTTTAGCCACAAAAATAAATCTTAATTAATTCTTGACTAATATTAATTAAACAATATGATTTCTCTTTTAATATATTATTCTCATAATATATTAATAAATCATATTTAAACCTTTCTTTCCTTAATGCATCCTACATATTGCTATGGTGAAGGCAACCCAAAAGGACCATGCTCATAATCGGGTCAAGTACATACCAAAATAGTTATAGACTTAGACACTAATCCAACACTTACTTTAATTGCTTGCTATAACATCCTACATGACAATAAATGTATCAAAGCCATCAAAGATATATTATTTTTTTCTTCTTTTGGTTGAATATATAAATTTGCAACAAACTTTGTTTTATTTGCTTATCATAGCATCCTACTTGTAGATTGTGAATTCACTCCAAGTTGTATTATGAATCCAGGCACTTAAAAAGGTATTAATTAAGTTGTTCATTATTTACCTTTATTTTTGGGTATATTTATCGTTCCTTTATTACATATTCTTTACATCTTACTAAACTAATGTAAACATGTGACTCTTTTAACTCAGGATATGACGGTTTACTTAATATGTGGAACACCAATACTAACAATAACACCAACACTAGTTTTCTTTTTCATCTTATAGTTTCATTGGTATCTTGCTTTGATCAATGTTTAAAAATGTAAACATTACAACGAAAAGGACAAAAAAAGGTGGCAATAGTAATCAACAAACCTATTTGCTTTGAACTTAGGTTTTACTTGCAAAAAATAATAATAACAATAGTAATAAAAATAATTATTGGAACAGGATTTGGTCGAAGGTACCATTTTTTTATAAAAAATATTAGCACATTCTGGAATTTCCATAGACCTTGTATCGTAGAAAGATTCATGTTTCCAAACAATCTTTCTGATTCTTGTAAAGACTTGATATGTCCACCCAAAGCATGTAAATCCGCAGCTTCGAAGTTTGAAGATTAGAAATTAGCAAAGCTGAATAGGGTAGTGGGAGAAGAAATAAAACATCAAACCCATTGAAAATAAAAGCACGATTCAAAGCAAAAAGGTTGCTCACCCGAAGACCACCATGAACCTTCTGCGCCATCACCTTCTTCCAACTTACCCAAGTCATTTTATTTTCTTAGAAATCAGCCCCCCAAAAGAAAGAATCTCTCATAGATTCCAGGTTTTTAAGAACACCTTTCGGATCCTTAAAAGAGAAATAAAATAAGTGGGAAGAGCACCCAAGACTGATTTTAACAATGTCAATCTACCACCCACGGAAAGAGATTTAACTTTACAATTTGACAGCTTACAAGTAACTTTACAAATAGCATCACTCCAACCTTCCACCGGAGACATATTTTCCCATAGGAAGACCTAAATAATTAAACAAGAACTTGCTAGCCACACAACCAATTGAAGCGGTCATCTCATCTAACACTGATTGATTGACACCGATAACCATAATGTGACTTTTATGAGTATTAATTTGAGATATGAGATTAGGTAAAAACAATGAAGCATTCTAATGATGGTCACAACATTTTCCTTAGACCAATAGCCAAAGAAGATAACATCGTCCGCATAAGACATGGGAGACAAAGGAAACCCGATCATCACTTCCCAGTTCCCATAAAAGTCCTATAAACAATCCTCTGTTAGAAACTTTTTGGTAAGCAATGTGTAAACTTTCCATGACGAGGATAAATCAAGAGGGGGCGAGGAGGTCTCCTTGGTGCAAACCACGATGAAACTAGAACTCATCCATTGGTGGCACCATTAACTAAAACAGATCCCATAGACGAGGACATATGTACATGTATAAACTTTATGTATTTAAACATATCAATATACATGAATAGTAATAGCTTGAATCCTTAAAATACAATAAAGTTTTATAAGGTGCTTGTTATAATATACAATGTCACAAAAAAATCCTATGTTTTTGTACCATGCAAGATGTGTTGCAGGGACTACTTATTTTATGGTAAAATAACCATACTACGTATACGAAAAGTTTATGCTAGTTTATTTGTAAAAATATGGTAAATAAGATTTTTTAAAACTAGATTTATTGTATTTTCACATAAAGGATAATATATTTGTATAAACAAAACATATAGGCACATGTATCACCATACTCCCCCCCCCCCCCCCCCCCCAAAGTAATTAAAAATATTAAAAAGTGGTCGTAAGCACTCACGCTTGAAGCGTGCGTTCCATTTGTTTAAATTCGGTTTTTTGAGAAAATTGTCGTGAGAAACCGTAAATCCATCATTCTTGAACCTTGAGATACTCTCAGGACCATTTCATAATAAATTTAAACTATTGGGGGCCGTTTCGGTAATTTAATTAACAAAAATAAGATTGCTTTGGTTAAAATAAATAAAAGGAGGGACTAAAATGATTCAAATAGGATTAATTTTTGAATATTCATATAAGTTTTGCTAAAAATAACCAAGGAGGGGCTTTTTTTGAATAAATGGGTCCAATATTTGTGGGTTTCCGATTGATTTCAAATAAATGTTTTGATAATGGTCCATTTTGTCATTTTTAATAGAATTTAAAAGGGATTAGCGCTTTTATGAAAATGATTCTCATCCAGGGACTAATTGTGTTTAAAGGTCCAACTTAATAAAAAGTTAGGGCTTTTTATGCGTGTTTCCTTTTGTTTATCGGGCAAAGGGAAGAATAACTACAAGCAGACGAACGAAGAGAGGGAAGAAGAGGCACGAAGGTAGCAACCATACGCCCCCGATATTGGCTAGATTCGGAGAAAGAGAAGCTCGGAAATGGAAGGGAGGTGGTCTCGGTGTTGGTAATCGATTGAACGAGGGGGCTTCTCGTGTCTGGCCGAACCGAAGGAGGAGAATAGACGAAAGCAGCGAAGCTCTCTCTTTCTCGTCTAGCTGTGAGGCGCGAATGAAGAACGAGGTCCGAAGGAGAGTCCGTGAGGGGATAGGTCAGCAGCAACGTCGTGGTAGGCCTCAGTAGGGATTGGCAGCAAGGGTCATCGGAAGGAAAGGAAAGGTACGAGGTTAAGGAATCAAAGGTGGCTGTCGCCTCCGGTGTTTGCTCCGGGGAAACACCCACTTCGGTGGGTTTTGCTCGACCGAAGGAGAAGTGGAGGTTGTTAGGGGTGGGCTATTTGGGATCGGTGGTGATAGGTAGCCTTCCTGTTATTTATTTATTTATTTTTTTTGATTTGGTATCCGTAAACATGTTGATGAAATAGACAGGAAATTCGATCAAGGGTGTTCTATATGCTTTTTTTTTTTTTTTGTGGTTGTGTGTGTGTGGGTATTTGGGTTTTGGTGTTTGACAGGGGAAAATAAAGAACGAATGTTGGAGGTTGCGGCTTGCCAACGGTATAAAAGAAGAACAAAAAGGGTACGAATACTCTGATTATTATTTAGAGAAACTTGTAGTATTTCTTTTGGCTAGATGAACACTACTAAGTTGTACAATATTTTGGTAAAGAGTATAAGTTTCATTTTGTTTTGGCTGTCAATTTCAGATTCATGTATCCAAACAATCTTTCTGATTCTTGTGAAGACCTGATATATCCACCCAAAGGATCTAAATCTGCAGCTTTGAAGTGTGAAGATTTGAAATTAGTAAAGTTGAATAGGGTGTAATTTTTAGTTAAGTTTATATAATTTTTTAAATTTTAGTTTAATGAAAAATAGTTGGGTATTATTAATCTTTTTTTTTTTATAATTTTTTAGTTAAAATTTTTAAAAATTATAAAGATTTTTTATATTAAATACTAATACTATTTGGTGAAATTTTGGAAGGTGGGTATTTGCTTAAAAGAAAGGAAGTAAAATGTTAAGAAGGATAATGATGTGGTTGAGATGATCTGAAATATTAGGATGCAACATCTTGGTCCAGTTTTATGGAATTATAAAGATTTGACGATGCATTGCAATTGTAACTAAGAGACTATACGACTACAAGGTGAGGGAAATATGAGTATATGACAAAGCACTCTATGTTAAAGATTTGACGATGCATTGCAATTGTATTTAAGAGACTATACGACTACAAGGTGAGGGAAATATGAGTATATGACAAAGCACTCTATGTTAATGCCGGATGTGATTCCATTCCATCTATGTTTCATATTGCGTTATTAGGTAACATAGAATTACAGGATTTCAAACAAAGTGTTGTTCCATTTAAGAAAGGGGACTTGGTTATAGTGAAGTTGCAACCACATCACTTGAAAACTATGCCCAACAAGCTAGAAAAAAAGGTATATTGGAGTTTTCCGATTCTAAAAAAACTTTACATACAGGTTGAAATTACGGATTGATGCTCAAATTCATGATGTTGTTCATGTTACATTGAAAAGGAAAAATTATGGGGAAGTCGTTGGAATTTCCTTTTCCATTACCATTAGATTTTATTTACTATAGTCCGGTCACGTATATGGATAAAGTAGTGGTAAATCAACAGGGACAAATTAAACATCAGTTTATAATTATAGCATGGAAAGGAATGCGTCACATTTATGTTTTGCTACCTGGGAAGATGTAGAATGCTTCTTAAAAATTTATTATGATTTCAACCTTTAGGACAAGGTTAAGATGGAATGAGAATATTGGTACAAGTTAAGAAAATGACACATCAGACAAGGAAAATTCAGTTGGAAGAGAGAATTTGTTAAAGTAACCAATTTACCAACTTGATATAGAGGATAGTTACATTGTAACATAATCTGTAGTAAAAAATTGACTTTTAGATATAAATAGTGAAAGACGAAAAGGGCAAAAGTACTTTGCATGCTAATTAATGTGATTCATTCATTCTTCTTCTCTCTCGTACTTTGAGTCTTTCTCTTTCTCATCTCTTCTGTTTTCTGAATTGACAAACGATTCCTATGATACATGCTATATCATTTCTCCAACATTTATGAAAGAAGAAGTTTAAGTAATGATATAAATTATCAGGAATTTGAAAAAGTAATGATGGAGGTAGGTGAATTTGAAATCTAAATTCGTGTTTCAGTTTTGGATATTGATTCATCTGTCTGTCAATAAAGTATGGGTGTGTAGCTCGTTCATTGAACATGTCACACTTCCAATCCGGAACGGTGGAAACATTAGGGGCGGAGGACATCATGTACAGTATCACAACAATGCATAATAGTAATCAAAGTACAACAACCATTGTATTAACAAAGTATAAGGTTTACATCTGTGTTCAAACCATTGTATATTAACACAAAAAAGTACAAGTTAAAAGACATGAGTCTATAAAGCTCCGTATTCTCAAAACATGTGGCTACATGTTTATTGATTTCTTAAGAATACAAGTAGTTTTGAAAATAGTATCAACAATTAAGGCGGTGAGTTCATAAGCATGTTAGTAACTGAAATGTGTTCTCTTGTTCCTTGATAATGTAAATATGTTTTTCCGAGAAAATCCTATATTTTCTCTTGTAGTATGTTGTAAGCAAAACGTGTGAATGTTATTGTACTATGAAGTAGTAAAATGTAGTTTAGTTCACATAAAACCATGAAAAGTATGTTTTCTCAGTACTGAAATAGTATTCTGTATTTGTACTTGTATGCAAACCATGTGTTTGTAATCATCTAGTGTATGATAGCTTTATTATTAAATAAAACTATGTGAAGTTGTTTACTTATTCAAACACTAATCAATTTGTTCAATTCCAAATTGTGAGTTATTATAACCATGCTTGATGACCTAAGATGGCCTGAACACGACGTTCTTCAGGCGTCATAATCGGTATGACATTTTTCACCATAGGCCACCCAGCCTAGCTGTTGAAGGCAAATCTGTTGTAGGATTGTCAGCCCCGTATAACTCTATAGACAAGTGTCACTTTCTCCCTACAGGTGACTCTGGTTATAATTTTAGGACTTGGTTGGTTGTTAGATATGTACTTGAAGTGTGTCTCACAAATGCTATATTGATGATTACACGTAGAATAATGAAAAGTTACCTTGTAATGAACAAACTGTAAGTATGTTTCATAAACTATATTTAATATAGTTTACATATTTTTTTCTATAATGTACTCTGAATATGTAAAGTAGTGCATAATGTCCATAAACTATACTCATTATAGTTTATATGTTTGTTGTCTGTTTTGTAATCTGAACCTTGAAAGCAATGTGTAGGTTTCATAAACTATACCTACTATAGTTTATATGTTCATGTTTTACTGTAGTGAAAACCTTTGTCAAATTTGTAAAATCTGTAATTTGGTAGTTTCCTTGAAATCCAATGTTTATATCCAAATGGTACTAAAATAGTTTGCATAATTCATATTTTTGTTTAACAAGTTTGAAAACCTTTTTATACTTATATAAATGTAGTATTTATTTAATTGTGATTAAATAGACATTTGAATAAGTAATTCTACCTCAAGCCCAAAACCAAACAAAGAACAGGAAATGAAGTTAAATTACAAATTCTATGTCTGTTGAATCCTAATCATGTAATTTTAATATATATATATATCTCTTTCTGGGGGTATGCCTTAGAGACTGCCGCCCATATCCTTAACCGAGTCCCTACCAAGAAGGTTGCCAAAACGCCTCACGAGATGTGGACAGGGAAAGCTCCCTCGTTGGCACATATCAAGGTTTGGGGTTGCGAGGCTTTCGTAAGACGAGATACTCACGACAAGCTTGAACCTCGAAGTGAGCGATGTATTTTCATCGGCTACCCGCAGACATCCTTTGGATATCTCTTCTATAGACCGAAGGACAATGTTGTCTTCGTTGCGAGGAGAGGAGTTTTCCGAGAGCGAGAACTCATAAGCCAAGGAGATAGTGGGAGGCAAATCGAGCTTGAAGAGATTCAAGAGTCAATAGATGAAGGAACCTCTACCGCTGGCACTCAACCCGAGGAGGAAACTCCGGTTGAACCGATTGACGAGTCCTTACCTCTTATACGTTCCGATAGAGTTAGAGTTCATCCCCAGTTTTATGGTTTTCATATTACTACCAAATGGGACACGTATATTAGTGATGGTACACTAATAAATCTAGATGAACCTAATAGCTATAAGGAAGCCATGGCAGGCCCGGAGTCTACAAAATGGAAAGAGGCAATGGATAGCGAGATCCAATCCATGTATGACAACCAAGTTTGGAATTTGGTTGATTATGTGCCTGGACGTAAGACCGTTGGGTGCAAATGGATCTTCAAGAAGAAGACCGACGTGGATGGAAAAGTACACACATATAAAGCACGATTGGTTGCGAAGGGCTTTACTCAAACTCCCGAAGTTGACTATGATGAGACCTTCTCACCAGTTGCGAAGATAAAATCTATTAGAGTGATGCTATCAATTGCCGCATTTCATGATTATGAGATTTGGCAAATGGATGTCAAGACCGTTTTCCTTAACGGAAAGTTGGCTGAGGATGTTTACATAGCTCAGCCAGAGGGGTTTGTGGATCCGAAGCATCCAAATAGAGTGTGTAAGCTTGAGAAGTCCATTTATGAACTTAAGAAAGCATCTCGCAGATGGAATCTTTGCTTCGATGAGAAAGTCAAAGAGTTTGGATTTGTACGAAGCGAAGACGAATCATGTGTATATGTCAAAGCCAGTGGGAGTATAGTAAGCTTCCTCGTTCTATATGTCGATGACATATTACTCATAGGAAACGACATCCCGACTCTGTAGGAGGTTAAGTCCTGGCTCGGGAAGTGCTTCGCTATGAAGGACCTCGGAGAGGCTTCTTACATTTTGGGAATAAGGATAGTAAGAGAAAGAAGTAAGAGACTAATTGGACTTAGTCAGAATACTTACTTGGATAAAGTACTAAAACGATTTAGTATGGAAAACTCGAAGAAGGGAGAATTACCGATACAAAGTAATGCCAAGTTGAGTTAGACTCAAAGTCCGAGTACCGAAGCTGAGTTAGCAGAAATGAGCCGAGTACCATACGCTTCCGCAGTTGGCTCAATCATGTACGCTATGACTTGTACTCGCCCTGATGTAGCCTTCGCTTTGAGCATGGTTAGCAGATATCAAGGGAATCCTGGCAGAGCACATTGGATTGCGGTGAAAAATATCCTTAAGTACCTTCGGAGGACGAAGGAATGGTTCTTAGTCCTCGGAGGGAGTGATGACTTGAAGGTGCAAGGGTATAGTGACGCCAGTTTTCAGACTGACAGGGACAACTACTGTTCGCCGTCGGGCTGGGTCTTTACCCTAAATGGAGGAGCAGTGACATGGAAGAGTTCCAAGTAGGAAACCGTAGCTGATTCAACGTGCGAATCAGAGTACATTGCAGCGAGGGAAGCGTCGAAGGAGGCAATATGGCTAAAGAACTTCATCGGTGATCTTGGAGTCGTACCTGCCATAAAGGAGCCCATGGAGATTTTCTGTGATAATGAAGGAGCGATTGCCTTAACCAAGGAACAGAGGGATCATGGTAGATCAAGACATATCGACAAAAAGTATCACTTCATTAGACATCGTGTAGAAGAAGGACAACTCGTAGTGAAGAGGATATCATCAGAAGATAACCCAGCAGATCCGCTTACGAAGGGACTGAGTAGGGTTAAGCACTTGCAGCATGCTAGGAGTATTAGGCTGAAGGATGATATTAGCGTAGATTAGATAGAATTTGAAACGTGTAATAGATAAATGTAATTGACATTTGATGATTAAATAAAGGAGTTTTATTTATGAGTAATGTTACTATCTTATGTTAATTGTTTAGCTATTGTTTCACTTTGCATGTTTTGACTTCCAGAATAATTGAGGTTATTAGGAATAATCGAATTATTCAAATGGTCCACAATCGTTCATATGTTGGAAGTAGATATGAAAGAAGATTGTCATGAATTGGTGTGTAGAATGTCTAAATGGTGTTAGACATAGCAAAGGATTGCTGCAACGTTCATGAGTGCTTATGAACTAGTTTTGAGCATTGGAATAAACCCGCGCTTGCTGGAATGACCTTATGGAATACGATATAAAAGGTGATCGTAAGACGATAATATCATATAGTATTAAAACCTAGATATATGGTTTATTATTTGTTAATTAATTGTACATTGATAATACGAAAACGCATCAGTAACTTGATGTTATAAAACGTACTGTTGTGTATAGTTGGTAAATGAATAAGTAAATGCATATAAGTCGAAGTTTATCTGTAACTTTTATCTAAGAAGGTAAAAGCGATATCTCGGCCGCTCGATGATTTGATTTGACTTATGTGTCGGGCCCGGTCAGAACTGAATTGATGTGTTCGATTAAGTTCTATGTCAAATAAATCAGAGATCGAGAAACCTAAATGCGTGACTAACCATTCCATAGGATTGTCAGCATGATATCTAACAGAGGACTGTACGTTCCCTTATCTAAAGGACAAGATTGATTAGATCAGAGTTGACAGCGTCTTTGAGAGCTATGATTGCAAACCGAATTGTACTTGTATAGTTACTAGACTTATCCAAGTGGGTGACTGTTGGAATAGTGTCTAAGGCCGCAACTATATTAGGCAAGTATTTGATCCGGTTGTGCATGGTCCTTTTGGGTTGCCTTCACCATAGCAACTTGATAGGATGATTTATTAAGAGAGAGTAAATATTATGAATATATTATGTGAATAATATAATGAATAATATATTTGTTATTTGATTAATATAAGTCATAGAATTAATTAGAATTAATTTGGTGACTTAAAGAGATTAATTAAATAAAGGGGTATAAACTGTCAATTGTTTGATAGTTAAGCTTTAGACTGTAAATCCATTTGGATATGGTATGGACGAATTCTAAGAGGTTTAGGATAGCTAAAATCGTCCATATGATTATCTTAGGAATCGATTTGGATAGCCTTAAGAGAAGATTATCCAATTAGGGTTTAGGTTGTAACCCTTAAGGAGTCTACAAGTATAAATAGACCCTATGGCATAGGGAATTCGACACATCTCCAAAAGCAAGGAACCTCTGGTCGAAATTCCTCCCCTCTCCTCTCTCCTAAATCATTCTTGTTGCTTTGGTGTTTGTAAGCCATTAGAGGAGTGACACTTGTGACTCTAGAAGCTCCAAGACCTCAAGATCAACAAGCAACTCAAAGGTATGATTCTAGATTTGTTTCAATGTTGTTATTTAACCTAATTAGTAATTAGAAGTCTTGGATTCAAAGCATATTTATTAGAAAGCCTAGATCCAAGCATTAGGGTTTTGCATGCGCACATAGGAAAGTTCTTATGGCTAAAACCCAACAAACGCCATGGGTTGGGAAGCCATGAAGGAACTTCTGCTGGCTGAGTACTGCCCTCGGGGCGAAATGTAGAAATTAGAGCACAAACTCTGGAACCTGAAAATGAAGGGTTCCGATATTGCCGCTTACACTTCCAGGTTCGATGACTTGGCGTTACTCTGCCCGGGAATGGTTACCCTGGAGAGTAAGAAGATAGAGAGATTCATCTGGGGGGCTGACCCAGCCAACAAAGGGAAACGTCTTAGCTGCGAGGCCGGATACATACAAAAACACCAAATGCTTAGCACAAACCTTAGTCGACCATAGTGATGACCTTGAGGAAGCAGTTACCACTCCTGAGCCGACAGAGAGGAGTGGCGAGAAAAGAAAAATTAGGAAGAAGAAGAAAAGTCAGACATCGCAGGAGTCTTCGAAGAGGCAGCAAACTGTGGCAATTCACGCTGCTACTACCCCTGTAGCTGTTTCTGTTGTTGGATCCTCAGCTCGAACACCTACCGGTAGGTATGCTGGAACCCTCCCTAGTTGTGACAAGTGCAACTATCATCACCTCACTTCCAGCCCATGTCTAGAGGTGTTTTGCAACAGTTGTGGTAAAAAGGGTCACACTACGAAAAACTGCAAGACACCAACTCAATCAACCAATCAAGCTTCTGGAGCGGGCATTGTTCAGGCCTGCTATGGTTGCAGAGAAGTCGGGCATTTTAAGCGAAAATGCCCCAAGGCAGCAACGAATGGCAACACCGGAAGAGTTCTAGCAATAGGACGAGAGGAGATAGCCACTGATCCCACCGTCGCCTCAGGTATATTCCTCCTCAACAACTCTTATGCCTGCAATCCTTTTCGATTCTAGTGCTAAAAGAAAATTTTGTTAACTATTCATTCAGACATCTTCTTAATCTTAGCCCTCCACTAGTAAATGAAACATTCACCATCGAGACGACTAACAGTGAGAAAGAAAACTTTATCGATACATCCATAGGTTGTACCCTTACTCTGAACGACCATCCTTCATCCATTGATCTTATGCCAGTTTCCATAAATAGTTTTGATGTTATCTGTGGCATGGACTGGTTGAGTCCCAATCGTGCTGATACCCTTGCATTGAAAAATCCATCCTTCCCAATCTCCTCTCTGATCAGACCCTCATGATCTACAGCGATAAATTCGGTTCCAACCTTCGTATCATTTCGTGCCTCAAAACTCAAGAGTTTTCCCCGGAAGGAGTGCCATGTATTCCTAGCCCATGTGATGCGCGAGAAAAAGGAAGTTAAAGACCTCGAGAACGTCCCCGAAGTCTGTGACTTTCCTGATGTATTTCCTATATAGCTTCCGGGAATTCTTTCCGAACATCAGGTTGAATTTCGCATCGACCTAATTCCTAGAACTACTTCAGTAGCCAAATCTCCGTATCGCTTAGCTCCAGCAGAAATGCAGGAGTTATCCAGTCAGCTTGATGAGTTGATCGTCAAAACCGATATCCTCTTTCCTCGAATAGATGACCTTCTGGATCCACTTCAGAGAACCAGCCACTTCTCAAAGATAAACTTTAGGTTAAGGTACCATCAGCTACAAATCCATGAGAGTGATGTTTCGTAGTCAGTATGCCGGACTCGATATGATCACTATAAGTTCGTAGTGATGCACATCGGTCGAACCATTTTCCTTGGTCATGTAGTAGACGATGAAGACATACATGTGGGATCCTCCTAAGATCAAAACAATAGAGAATTAGTCGGCACCGAAGGTACCCACAGAAACCCGTCAATTCATGGGTCTCGTTGGCTACTATTGCAGGTTCATCCAAAATTTTTCCTGAATCGTCAAAACCCTAACCATTCTGACACAGAAAGATGTACCCTCTTGTTGGAGGTCTTACTCTGGAAAGACATGGTACGCCTTGGAAAGCGCGAAAAAACATAATTCGTGGTACATTAGACCCTTCAAAATCCTCGTTAGGATCGATTCCGTAACCTTCAAACTCCGACTACCTTCAGAACTTAGCAGCATCCATCCGGTATTCCACGTCTTTATTCATAAGAAGTGCCTACCCGACGAAACCATAGTAATCCCTTTGATGAGATCGAAATCAACGGAAGTCTGAACCCTATGGAAGAACCAATCTAAATCATAGATCGAGAGGTTAAATGTACGAAACAAGCCGTATTCCTGATAAGTGAAGGGTTCCCTGGAATGCCACGCAAGGACCCGAATTCACTTGGGGGCTTGACGATCCGATGAAACAGAAGTATCCACATCTCTTTCCAGATCCATGATTTGTATCTTAATTCTGAATTTCGGGACGAAATTCCCTCTAACGGGGGGATAATGTGACAACCCAAAGTTCGTTCCGCCATTTGTAACCCTTACCGTTAATAAATTCGTCGTTTTCAAATTCGTTTCCGTTTACGTTATTAAATTAAGTCATTAACTTTGAGCTTGCTTTTATGACTTAATGGGTGTCCAAAAGCGTTTAGAACTCATAATAACACACCATTTTAGTAATCGGAAAATTTTTAGAATCGACCATATCTGGTTACGACAACTTTATCGGGTGCGACCAAAAGCATCGTATAACTTCAGTATCGGGTAGAATTCCACCGTGTCCCAAACTTAGAACCTATTTAAAGCTCAAAAGACTTCATTTTGAAGCTTTTTCACTCTCTCACTACTCTCTCCCTAACCTCTCTCCTCAAATCCAAGCTTTAGGTCCAAAATCATCAAATTAAAGCTCCAAAATCATCAAGGTAACCTTCCTAACTTGTTGTACAACCTTTCTAGCTTCCAAATCTGTGTTCAATCTATGAGTTAAGACCATAAACATGTGTTTACGGCCATGGAATGCTCTTGGGCCGTGAGCACATATAAGTTGGGTTTTAGAGCCTAAAAACCCTCCCAAATCACTTATGGAGCTTGGATTCGACTTAAGGACTTAACGGATTTGACTTAGGACACCTTGAACTTAATTTTTAGGGAGTAAACATGAGTTTACTGCCCAAGAACATGCTTGGGCCATAAACTCATTATCATGGGTAGTAAACACAATTTCAAGTGTTTAAATGTCACTTAAACACACCAATAGCCTTGCATTAAAGTCTAGAACCAACCACAATCGATTTAGGGGCCTTAAACATGATGAAAACCTTCCCTTTAGGATTTCACGGCCGTAAACACCCCAAGGATGGGTTCCTGGGCCGTAAACTCATATACACAAGTCAAATGATGCCCTAAATCCATTCTAAGGCTTGTAAAATTAGTTTGAATCACATGTGATTGATCTAAGGCCACCAAATCATTAATATAAGGAAGGTATAGGAGCTTACGGCCGTAAACTCCTAGTTTAGGGCCGTAAACTCCCTTTGATGGTTCCTTTGGTGGTTTAACTTATTCCTATACCTTAGATTAAATCCTAGCAACTTTTCCCCAAGTGATATTTGACCATTTAGCACCTTAAAACCCATCAACCATTAGTTCACGGCCGTGAACTCATGTGGTCATGGTCTTAGGGCCGTAAACTCCCTAAGGAGTTTACTCTTGAAGAGCAAACTCATTATCTAAGCCCTATTCGTCCGTAGATGTCACCCGGGTCACTCTAAACACTTGATTTGAAGTGTTTTCGCGTCTTGGAGTGTATAATCATATCTAATTAGTGATTCAAAGTCTAATTAGATACATTTGTATATCATTTCATATTACATAGGAACCTCACGCGTTATCAAGCCCCGAACCGACACTTAGCATCCAATCTGTCACGTTTTCTCGCCTGGTGAGTTCATACCCCTACCCTTTTTCAATGTTTTCAGGGGGGGGGGGGAATACAAGCAAAAGTACAAAAATATTTTGTACTTAAATTCATTATTTCATTTGAATGGTTTCGTAATCCGTACACTTTTAAGAATTGAAAACATATTAACAAATTGTTTGACTTGCAGAGTTGTTTTTCAAACCAATTTCAATTCTTCTTATATAGTGTTATACTTTACATTTCGCAATTGATTGTTCACACATATACTGTTAGAAATCATAGAACTTTGGTGATGTCCTTAATAAAACACCCCCTAGATACGAGTATGAAGGACAGGTATCATTAGAACTTAGTCAGGTCCTAGATAGTACTCCCCTTAGATACGAGAGTAAAGGACCAATAAAACAGGGTTTCTATATTAATAATTTTAGTTTTAAATTCATAAATCTTAAGATTGGAGACACGTCCTTCAGAACACTTCCCCTAGATACGAGAGTGGAGGAATATCCCTGTAACCAAAATCTCCGAATGGGAGAGCGTGACTTGAGTGTATAAATCTATACGGGATTAACTATCCCGCACCTAGTTGCTAGCTACAGCCGAACCGAAAGGTTCAAGGGTGAAAAAAGTCATAAAAGATATTGGCCCCATTCCGAGGCATATCTGGTCTGAAGTATGGTTAAGGAACTCGCAATCAAGATTTTGAAAGCTTTATACTTATTTATTAGTTTTATATACGTGTTAAAACTAATGTACATTTTAAGGTAACCAAACTTTCAGGAAACTTCACACACACACTTTAAGTATGGTAGATACTTGTACATTACTTTCAGATTCGATAACACTTCACAAACATTTTAGGAAAATAAGGGTTTTTCCTGGGATAATTGAACTTGTTCTTAATAAGAGTGTGTAAAAATCAGATAACAAACTGTTCTTAATCAAACTGGGTAACAAACGGGTAACTAAACTTTACTTTTAAGAAAATATGGGATTTTCTTGGGTTCGTAACTTTTTCAGAAAAACCGGAAGGAAACTTGTACATTTTCAGAAAACAAAACCGCTTATGAACTCACCAGCTTTATGCTGATTTTTAAATTGCTTGTATTCTCAGGTCCACATTAGACAGGTACCCGCGATCCTTTTTGGAGAAGACGGAGTACGTAGAAGACACGTCTTACTTTTTTTCATATATATATATATATATATATATATATATATATATATATATATATATATATATATATATATATATATATATATATCACATTTGTAACACTTGACTTTTAAACAAATGTAAATTCTAATATGTAATGTAATGGTTGTTTACTTTGCTTACTATATACATTGGTTGTGATATTCATGATGTCCTCCGCCCCGGAATGTTTCCGCCTTCGGTTTCGGGGTGTGACAATGATTGGGGATTTAATGACACCTATTTGCATGTTATCCGTACCTCTTTATCACACACATCTGTGTCATTAAAGTGGTTGTTTTCTAGTAATGATATACTGTTCCACATAATTATTGATGCATCAATACTACATGAAAATATCATATTTTCCTGCTTTTGTTTAAACTTAAAAAATACCAACGTGCTTTAAATATCATATTTTCATTTAAACTCAAACAATACCATCATGAATTGCTTTATTTGCTTCTTGTAGCATCTTACTTTAGTTGCTTGTTATAACATCCTACATGACTATAAATGTATCAAAGCCATCAGAGAAATATTATTTTTTTCTTCTTTTGGTTGAATATATAAATTTGCAACAAACTTTGTTTTATTTGCTTATTATAGCATCCTACTTGTAGATTGTGAATTCACTCCAAGTTGTATTATGAATCCAGACACTTAAAAAGGTATAAATTAAGTTGTTCATTATTTACCTTTATTTTTTGGTATATTTATCGTTCCTTTATTATATATTCTTTACATCTTACTGAACTAATGTAAACATGTGACTCTTTTAACTCAGGATATGACGGTTTACTTAATATTTGGAACACCAATACTAACAATAACACCAACACCAGTTTTCTTTTTCATCTTATAGTTTCATTGGTATCTTGCTTTGATCAATGTTTAAAAATGTAAACATTACAACGAAAAGGATAAAAAAAGGTGGCAATAGTAATCAACAACCCTATTTGCTTTGAACTTAGGTTTTCCTTGCAAAAATTAATAATAATAATAGTAATAAAAATAATTATTGGAAAAGGATTTGGTCGAAGGTACCATTTTTTTATAAAAAATATTAGCACATTCTGGAATTTCCATAGAACTTGTATCGTAGAAAGATTCATGTTTCCAAACAATCTTTCTGATTCTTGTAAAGACTTGATATGTCCACCCAAAGGATGTAAATCCGCAGTTTCGAAGTGTGAAGATTAGAAATTAGCAAAGCTGAATAGGGTAGTGGGTGAAGAAATAAAACATCAAACCCATTGAAAATAAAAGCACGATTCAAAGCAAAAAGGTTGCTCACCCGAAGACCACCATGAACCTTCTGCGCCATCACCTTCTTCCAACTTACCCAAGTCATTTTATTTTCTTAGAAATCAGCCCCCAAAAAGAAAGAATCTCTCATAGATTCCAGGTTTTTAAGAACACCTTCCGAATCCTTAAAAGAGAAATAAAATAAGTGGGAAGAGCACCCAAGACTGATTTTAACAATGTCAATCTACCACCCACCGAAAGAGATTTAACTTTACAATTTGATAGCTTACAAGTAACTTTACAAATAGCATCACTCCAAGCTTCCACCAGAGACATATTTTCCCATTGGAAGACCCAAAAAAGTAAACAAGAACTTGCTAGCCACACAAACAATTGAAGCGGTCATCTCATCTAACACTGATTGATTAACACCGATAACCATAATGTGACTTTTATGAGTATTAATTTGAGATATGAGATTAGGTAAAAAATTGAAGCATTCTAATGATGGTCACAACATTTTCTTTAGACTATTAGCCAAAGAAGATAACATCGTCCGCATAAGACATGTGAGACAAAGGAAACCCGATCATCACTTCCCAGTTCCCACAAGAAGACCTATAAACAATCCTTTATTAGTAACTTTTTGGTAAGCAAAATGTAAACTTTCCATGACGAGGATAAATCAAGAAGGGGCGAGGAGGTCTCCTTGGTGCAAACCACAATGAAACTGGAACTCATCCATTGGGGGCACCATTAACTAAAACAGATCCCATAGATGAGGACATATGTACGTGTATAAACTTTAGGTATTTAAACATATCAATATACATGAATAGTAATAGCTTGAATCCTTAAAATACTATAAAGTTTTATAAGGTGCTTGTTATAGTATACAATGTCACAAAAAAATCATATGTTTTTGTACCATGCAAGATGTGTTGTGTGGACTAGTTATTTTACGGTAAAATAACTATACTACGTATACGAAAAGTTTATGCTAGTTTATTTGTAAAAATATGGAAAATTGGTAAATAAGATTTTTTAAAACTAGATTTATTGTATTTTCGCATAAAGGATAATATATTTGTATAAACAAAACATATAGGCACATGTATCACACTACTCCCCCCTCGAAATAATTAAAAATATTAAAAAGGGGACGTAAGCACTCACTCTTGAAGCGTGCGTTCCATTTGTTTGAATTCGTTTTTTTTTTTTTAAGAAACTTGTCGTGAGAAACCGCAAATCCATCATTCTTGAACTTTGAGATACTCTCAGGACCATTTCATAATAAATTTAAACTATTGGGGGCCATTTCAGTAATTTAATTAACAAAAATAAGATTCTTTTGGTTAAAATAAATAAAAGGAGGGACTAAAATGATTCAAATAGGATTAATTTTTGAATATTCGGATAAGTTTTCCTTAAAATAACCAAGGAAGGGCTTTTTTTTGAATAAATGGGTCCAATATTTGTGGGTTTCCATTGATTTCAAATAAATGTTTTTGATAAGGGTTCATTTTGTCATTTTTAATAGAATTTAAAAGGGATAAGCGCTTTTATGAAAAGGATTCTCATCGAGGGACTAATTGTGTTTAAAGGTCCAACTTAATAAAAAGTTAGGGCTTTTTATGCCCGTTTCCTTTTGTTTATCGGGCAAAGGGAAGAACAACTACAAGCAGACGAACGAAGAGAGGGAAGAAGAGGCACGAAGGCAGCGACCATACGCCCCCGATATTGGCTAGATTCGTGGAAAGAGAAGCTCGGAAACGGAAGGGAGGTGGTCTCGGTGTTGGTAATCGATTGAATGAGGGAGCTTCTCTGGTGTCTGGCCGAACCGAAGGAGGGGAAGAGACGAAAGCAGCGAAGCTCTCTCTTTCTCGTCTAGCTGCGAGGCGCGAATGAAGAACGAGGTCCGAAGGAGAGTCCGTGAGGGGATAGGTCAGCAGCGACGTCGTGGTTGGCCTCGGTAGGGATTGGCAGCAAGGATCCTCGGAAGGAAAGGAAAGGTACGAGGTTAAGGGATCAAAGGGGGCTGTCGCCTCCCGTGTTTGCTCCGGGGAAACACCCACTTCGCTGGGTTTTGCTCGACCGAAGGAGAAGTGGAGGTTGTGAGGGGTGGGCTATTTGGGATCGGTGGTGATAGGTAGCCTTCCTGTTATTTATTTATTTATTTATTTTGATTTGGTATCCGTAAACATGTTGATGAAATAGACAGGAAATTCGATCAAGGGTGTTTTGTTTGCTTCTTTTTTTTTTTTTTTTTTTTTTTTTTTTTTTTTTTGTGGTTGTGTTTGTGTGTGGGTATTTGGGTTTTGGTGTTTGACAGGGGAAAATGAAGAACGAATGTTGGAGGTTGCGGCTTGCCATCGGTATAAAAGAAGAACAAAAAGGGTACGAATACTCTGATTATTATTTAGAGAAACTTGTAGTATTTCTTTTGGCTAGATGAACACTACTAAGTTGTACAATATTTTGGTAAAGAGTATAAGTTTCATTTTGTTTTGGCTGTCAATTTCAGATTCATGTATCCAAACAATCTTTCTGATTCTTGTGAAGACCTGATATATCCACCCAAAGGATCTAAATCTGCAGCTTTGAAGTGTGAAGATTTGAAATTAGTAAAGCTGAATAGGGACTCCCCGAACAGAGGATGTGAACAAACATATGCAGAATCTTGAGAGGACATAATGTACTAGATGGTTTTTTTTGGTAAGAAAGAATGATTTTGGCTAAGGGCGCAAAAAAGAGAGAAATAACAAAAAACTGTTGTGATAATGGGGTGTAATTTTTAGTTAAGTTTATATAATTTTTTAAATTTTAGTTTAATGAAAAATAATTGGGTATTATTAATTTTTTTTTATTTATAAGTTTTTAGTTAAAATTTTTAATAATAATAAAGACTTTTTATATTAAATACTAATACTATTTGGTGAAATTTTGGAAGGTGGGTATTTGCTTAAAAGAAAGGAAGTAAAATGTTAAGTAGGATAATGATGTGGTTGAGATGATCTGAAATATTAGGATGCAACATCTTGGTCCAGTTTTATTGAATTATAAAGATTTGACGATGCATTACAATTGTAACTAAGAGACTATACGACTACAA
This sequence comes from Lactuca serriola, assembly GCF_051521515.1. Classification (NCBI taxonomy): domain Eukaryota; kingdom Viridiplantae; phylum Streptophyta; class Magnoliopsida; order Asterales; family Asteraceae; genus Lactuca; species Lactuca serriola. Next base: position 163,662,015 of record NC_136409.1, read on the forward strand.
GGTGAGGGAAATATGAGTATATGACAAAGCACTCTATGTCAATGCAGGATGTGATTCCATTCCATCCATGTTTCATATTGCATTATTAGATAACATAGAATTACAAGATTCCTTTTAAGAAAGGGGACTTGGTTATAGTGAAGTTGTAACCACATCACTTGAAAACTATGCCCAACAAGCTAGAAAAAAAAGGTATATTGGAGTTTTCCGATTCTAAAAAAATAGGGAGTTTACATACAGGTTGAAATTACGGATTGATGCTCAAATTCATGATGTTGTTCATGTTACATTGAAAAGGAAAAATTATGGGGAAGTCGTTGGAATTTCCTTTTCCATTACCATTAGATTTTATTTATTGTAGGCCAGTCACGTATATGGGATAAAGTAGAGGTAAATCAAGAGGGCCAATTTAAACATCAGTTATAATTATAGCATGGAAAGGAATGCGTCACATTTCTGTTTTGCTACCTGGGAAGATGTAGAATGCTTCTTAAAAATTTATTATGATTTCAACCTTTAGGACAAGGTTAACATGGATGGGGAATATTGATAAAAGTTAATAAATGACACATCAGACAAGGAAAATTCATTTGGAAGAGAGAATTTGTTAAAGTAACCAATTTACCAACTTGATATAGATGATAGTTACATTGTAACATAATCTATTGTAAAAAAATTGACTTTTAGAAATAAATAGTGAAAGACGAAAAGGGCAAAAGTACTTTGCATGCTAATTAATGTGATTCATTCTTCTTCTTCTCACGTACTTTGAGTCTTTCTCTTTCTCATCTATTCTATTTTCTAAATTGACAAACGATTCTTATCATACATGCTATATCATGCCTCCAACTTTTATGAAAGAAGAAGTTTAATTAGTGAAATAAATTATTAGGGATTTGAAAAAGTAATGATGGAGGTAGGTGAATTTGAAATCTAAAATCATGTTTCAGTTTTGGATATTGATTCATTTGTCTGTCAATAAAGTATGGGTGTGTAGCTCGTTCATTGAACATGTCACACTCTCAATCCGGAACGGCGGAAACATTGGGGGCGGAGGACTTTATGTACAGTATCACAACAATGCATAATACTAATCAAAGTACAACAACCATTGTATTACACGTTAATTGCCAAAAAAAGTGAACCTAATAATTTTATCTTATGTTGAAAAAAAAAAGAAAAAAAAAGTCAGCTGACTAACAGTCAACTTCCACTCAATTTGGAAGTCATTCAGGATCAACCACATAATTGTGATTCTGCAACAAATATATTCCCCCATTAAGTTAATAATATCTATTAATAACAATAATGATACTAATATATAATACCTGGGCACTAATCTCAACACTTCCATTTCTGAGGTTACGAACTGGATGATTTCCTCCATGATGACCAAATTTCATTTTATATGTCTTTCCACCTAAGGCCTGTCCAAGCAACTGATGTCCCATGCAATTTCCAAAAATAGGAACATTTCCCATAATAGCCTTAACTGTCTCAACAGCATAAGGTATAGCAGAAGGGTCACCTGGTCCATTGCTGAAAAGTACCCCCATCTGGTTTCATTTTAAGAGTCTCAGATGCTAGCCATGTTGAAGGAACAATCATGATTTTACACCCATACGATGCCAATCGCCTCAATATATTGTGCTTGATTCCAAAATCATATGCCACCACCTTCATTTAAACAGGAATTTAATAAATAAGTTAAAACTATTAAGAAGAAATGAAAGTAAGATGCTATAATCAACAATTCTGAACATGTACATCGATGCTTGGTTGCGTTTATAAAAGAAACTCACATGAAAAGTCGCGTCATGCCTTTTGTTGGAGTTAAAAATTAAAATCTCATTCCATATCGGTCTTACCAACCCATTCACAAGGCTTCTTACAAGTGACGGTAGAAATTAAATCCACACCTGCAGAAAATGTCGAAGAAATGGAATGCAATTCAGTGAAAAAACTGAATCGTACGTAAACATATATAATGAAGACATTTTGGTCTTTTTAAGATTCCCATATCATATAGAGTAGACAAGGCCATTACCAACGATATCCCATGTGTGTGACATCTCCAGATGTTCTTTTTAGCTATGTGGATACACAAAACAATGAAAACAAATAGAAGAAATAAAGCAGAATTATATATGCACATCAAAGTAATTTTTAGCTACATTCAAAGTTATAATCAACAGTTCATTTTTATCCCACATAAAAGTAATTTTATGTTTTTCTTGAATAAGATGGATGAAAACAATGTGATAAAAGATGTTGAAGCACAGATGTGCTAATAACATTTCGTAAATGTTATACATTAGAATGAATTCCCAAATACATAATAAATGATGACCTAATTTCTTAAACAAAATTAGAAAACTATTAACACGACTTTCACTTGGGCATTGTATCAAACAGTTGGTGTGTAAAGTGGAAGTAGAAAGAAACAGTAAATTACCAGCACTGCATCTCCAAGCACAAGACCATTATGCACACGATTTTGCAATTGAACTGATGAGGAGTCATACAGGTTGTCTAAACTCATTAAAACCCTACCTACAACAAATATGTAAGATGAGAAATGGGTTTGGGAAGAACAATGTGATAAAGGTCGCAATTCAACTAAAACTCTAGTATACCTGATTCAGTGGGTGGAGGTTTCACCATTAAGGTCGTTGGAAGCAGGAGAAAAAGAGAAGAAGAAAATGATTAATATTAAAGATCAGGGGAAAACGTAACTTGCTGAATTCATTTGAGAGAGTTTGAATTTTGATTTATATCCATACATTGGCACTCGTTGTACCTCTTATCGAACCTAAAAACCTACGAATTAACCTGAAGCCCTTTCAAAACCGGAATGGGCCGATTAGTGGTTTTCGAATGGCTTGGATGGAATCTCTATAGTATAAATATAGAGATTGTTAAGTACATTAGGAAAATGATTAATATTGAAGGTTTCACCATTAAGGTCGTTGGAAGCAAGAGAAAAAAAGAGGAAGAAAATTATTGATATTTAAGACTAGGGAAAAACGAAATATACCTGAATTCATTTGGAAGAATTAGAATTTTGATTTTGATTTTATGGAGAAGAATAAACATCGGAGAAGGATCAGAGGTAAAATGAAGGGAGAACTAAAAAGAATGTGAAGATGAAGCGAAGGATGGAGTTTATCGCAATCGTAATCATAACCTAATGATAAGAGTGCAGCGTTGGTATTTCACTTTAAACATTGGAGCGGGAAAAATAGATTGGAAGGGGCTTAGAGTATGCCACGTGAAAAAGAAAGCTCTTATTTATTAGGATAGGAGAGGATATATATATATATATATATATATATATATATATATATATATATATATAATTTCTGCTTAGTTTAATAATATCATGTGTTTCAAAAAAGTTCAATATAAAAACATGTGAATACGATAATCTATATATTTTACAAAAATAACTATCAACAAAACATGGTATTTAGCAAATAATATGTACAAAAAATAATGGTTACTACTACATGACTAACAATAATGTCGTGAATATATCAATATATTGAATAAGTATTATTTCAATATTAGGAAGAAATTGTGACTTAAACATGACATTATCACATATAATGTACCTACTTAAGACCATTTTAATTAAGCATTATTTAAATATTAGGACTAAAGTGTAGCCTTAAACATGGCATTATAAAATATGATATAAATTTTCCTTTTTTGTTTGACCAAATGACCTATGATATAAAAAAAAACAACTGAAGAACAAGAAAACCGTGATATAAAAAAAGAACCAAAAAACTGAAAACCGAACAACTGAAGATTTTACATAAGGAAATTGTGGCAAATAAAGCATCTTAACGTAGTATGCTTTATATGATTTTATGGCATCCTACATTATAATCTTTTTCACTACAAAAATATAAGCCTTTCACGACATTTGAGGCGCCCCTCGCTTTTAAATAATTAGGAGGGGAATGAAAGCCCCAAAAATTTGAAGTACCTCGCCTTCCTCTATATCGTCACTCTCTCCTCTAGATCTCAACACGCCGGCCATAATTCTCTCCCTTCATTCTCTCTACAAACTCTAAGTCAACCCTCGCCTTCCACTATATTTTTTTAGAACATTTAATATCGTGACATGCAAAAATGTGTGTCGTATTCCTTTATGATAAAGACTATAATGACATGCAATGCGTAGCGTGTTGTAAATACGTGCCGTAAGCTTGTCACACGCAAATGTGTGTCGCCCTCCTTTATGACTGGGGATTTAATGACACCTATTTTCATGTCATCCGTACCTCTTTATCATACACAATCCGTGTCATTAAAGTGGTTGTTTTCTAGTAACGATATATTGTTCCACATAATTATTGATGCATCAATACTACATGAAAATATCATATTTTCCTACTTTTGTTTAAACTTAAAAAATACCAACGTGCTTTAAATATCATATTTTCGTTTAAACTCAAAAAATACCATCATGAATTGCTTTATCTGCTTATTATAGCATTCTTCTTTATTGGCTTGTTATAGCATCCCACATGATTAATATAGATGTGTGAAAACCACTAGAAATTATTATGTTTTCTTAATTTTGTTAAACTAAAAGTTAGTAGTGTACTTTGTGTTTTCATTATTATAGAATCCTAAATGAATATAGATGTATCAAATCCATTTGAAAATATCATATTTCCGATTTTAGTAAAGTAAAAAAAATAGCAATGTACTTTTCTTTATTTGCTTCTTGTAGCATCTTACTTTAGTTGCTTGTTATAACATGCTACATGACTATAAATGTATCAAAGCCATCAAAGAAATATTATTTTTTTCTTCTTTTGGTTGAATATTTAAATTTGCAACAAACTTTGTTTTATTTGCTTATCATAGCATCCTACTTGTAGATTGTGAATTCACTCCAAGTTGTATTATGAATCCAGACACTTAAAAAGGTATTAATTAAGTTGTTCATTATTTACCTTTTTTTGGGTATATTTATCGTTCCTTTATTACATATTCTTTACATCTTACTGAACTAATGTAAACATGTGACTCTTTTAACTCAGGATATGACGATTTACTTAATATGTGGAACACCAATACTAACAATAACACCAACACCAGTTTTCTTTTTCATCTTATAGTTTCATTGGTATCTTGCTTTGATCAATGTTTAAAAATTTAAACATTACAACGAAAAGGATTAAAAAAAAGGTGGCAATAGTAATCAACAACCCTATTTGCTTTGAACTTAGGTTTTCCTTGCAAAAAATAATAATAACAATAGTAATAAAAATAATTATTGGAATACGATTTGGTCGAAGGTACCATTTTTTTATAAAAAATATTAGCACATTCTGGAATTTCCATAGAACTTGTATCGTAGAAAGATTCATGTTTCCAAACAATCTTTCTGATTCTTGTAAAGACTTGATATGTCCACCCAAAGGATGTAAATTTGCAGCTTCAAAGTGTGAAGATTAGAAATTAGCAAAATTGAATACGGACTCCCCGAATAGAGGTTGTGAACAAACATACACAATGTATAGCCATAACAAGTTGAACCCATAAAGTAGTGGGAGAAGAAATAAAACATCAAACCCATGAAAATAAAAGCACGATTCAAAGAAAATAGGTTGCTCACCCGAAGACCCCCATGAACCTTCTGCGCCATCACCTTCTTCCAACTCAGCCAAATCATTTTATTTTCTTACAAATCATCCCCCAAAAAGAAAGAATCTCTTATAGATTCAAGGTTTTTAAGAACACCTTCCGGAGCCTTAAAAGAGAAATAAAATAAGTGGGAAGAGCACCAAAGGCTGATTTTAAGAATGTCAATCTACCACCCACTGAAAGAGATTTAACTTTCCAATTTGACAGCTTACAAGTAACTTTACAAATAACATCACTCCAAGCTTCCACCAAAGACGTATTTTCCCATAAGAAGACCTAAATATGTAAACAAGAACTTGCTAGCCACACGACCAATTGAAGCGATCATCTGATCTAACACTGATTGATTGACACCGATAACCATAATCTGACTTTTATAAAGTATTAATTTGAGATATGAGATCAGGTAAGAGCAATGAAGCATTCTAATGATGGTCACACCATTTTCTTTAGACTATTAGCCAAAGAAGATAACATCATCCGCATAAGACATGTGAGACAAAGGAAACCCGATCATCACTTCCCAGTTCCCACAAGAAGACCTATAAGCAATCCTCTGTTAGTAACTTTTTAGTAAGCAATATGTAAACTTTCCATGATGAGGATAAATCAAGAAGGGGCGAGGAGGTCTCCTTGGCGTAAACCACGATGAAACTGGAACTCATTCGTTGGGGTCACCATTAACTAAAACAGATCCCATAGACGAGGACAAATAGTCACGAATCCATATTCTCTATTTATCTCCAAAGCCGAAACCACAAAATATCATCAAGATAATCCGAACGAATCGAGTCATATGCTTTTTGAAAGTCAACCTTACAAACAAGTACTTTATATTTACAAGTCTTAAACCAAGAGAAAACTTCGTATAGAATCATCAGACCATCTAATATTTGCCTCCCTTTTATAAAAGTAGATTGTTCTTGATTCAAAACAGAACCAATCACTAGGCTGAGTCTATTAGCAAAAAAGTTTACCAACAATTTTGTATTGGCACCCAGTTAGACTAATAAGTCTAAAATTACCAACCAACTTCGCATCATGACCTTTGGAATCAAAGCAATAAGCAGAGGATTAAAAGCTTTGGAAAATGACTCGATCTAAAGAATTCTAAAACTTCCTGAACCACACCATCTCCTAATAAATATATAAACTTTTTGAAAAAAAAATCAAAAGTAAAATCATCAGAGCAGGAGCCTTAAAATAGTTTTGAAAGCCACCAATTCTGTGGTCGGTAGTGAGAGAGAGATATTCTAATTAATGTTTATAGTGAGTCCTATAACCGAGCTATGTGACTGAATGTACTCCCTACAACGCTTTATTGGACATTGTAATAACAATTATAGACACTTATCACCCGTTTCGATTGACCGGTTGAGATTGTAGCTAGCAACCACAGGTAGGGATGTCAACTCCATATAGATCTATACATATGTATCCCGCTCCGAAGATTAATAGTTATAATAGTGTGGGTATGCTAAGTGTTTAAACTCAGCTAATGAATATAGTCTCACTAAAAAGCCCTTAACTAAAAAAATATGTGAATAGCTTTCAGCCCAACTTAATTGTGGTTAAATCACTAGGCATAATGAATTTCATTGTATAAAGTCAATAAAAGTCGGGTGTGCTTGGTATGTATATAAAAGTGTAATGTACTCGCTTTTATAAAGAACATATGTATATGTATAAACTTTAAGTATTTAAATATAACAATATACATGAATAGTAATAACTTAAATCCTTAAAATACTATAAAGTTTTAAAAGATGCTTGTTATAATATACAATGTCACAAAAAAATCATATGTTTTTATACCATGCAAGATGTGATGTGTGGACTAGTTATTTTACGATAAAATAACCATGATACATATACGAAAAGTTTATGCTGGTTTATTTGTAAAAATATGGTAAATTGGTAAATAAGAATTTTTTTTTTAAAACTAGATTTATCGTATTTTCGCATAAAGGATAATATATTTGTATAAATTTAAATTATTGGGGGTTGTTTTGGTAATTTAATTAACCAAAATAAAATTGCTTTGGTTAAAATAAATAAAAGGAGGAACTAAAATGATTCAAATAGGATTAATTTTTGAAATTAGTTTTGCTAAAAATAACCAAGGGGGGGCTTTTTTTGAATAAATGGGTCCAATATTTGTGGGTTTCCGATGGATTTCAAATAAATGTTCTGATAAGGGTTCATTTTGTCATTTTTAATAGAATTTAAAAGGGATTAGCGCTTTTAAGAAAAGGAGTCTCATCGAGGGACTAATTGTGTTTAAAGGTCCAACTTAAAAAGTTAGGGCTTTTTATGCCCGTTTCCTTTTGTTGATCGAGCAAAGGGAAGAACAACTACAAGCAGACGAACGAAGAGAGGGAAGAAGAGGCACGAAGGCAGCGACCATACGCCCCCGATATTGGCTAGATTCGGGGAAAGAGAAGCTCGGAAACGGAAGGGAAGTGGTCTCGGTGTTGGTAATCGATTGAATGAGGGGGCTTCTCTGGTGTCTGGCCGAACCGAAGGAGGGGAAGAGACGAAAGCAGCGAAGCTCTCTCTTTCTCGTCTAGCTGTGAGGCGCAAATGAAGAACGAGGTCCGAAGGAGAGTCCGAGAGGGGATAGGTCAGCAGCGACGTCGTGGTTGGCCTCGGTAGGGATTGGCAGCAAGGGTCGTCGGAAGGAAAGGAAAGGTATGAGGTTAAGGGATCAAAGGGGGCTGTCGCCTCCCGTGTTTGCTCCGGGGAAACACCCACTTTGGTGGGTTTTGCTCGACGGAAGGAGAAGTGAAGGTTGTGAGGGGTGGGCTATTTGGGATCGGTGGTGATTGGTAGCCTTCCTTTTTTTTTTTGAATTGGTATCCATAAACATGTTAATGAAATAGACAGGAAATTCGATCAAGGGTGTTTTATTCGCTTCTTTTTTTTGTGGTGTGTGTGGCTATTTGGGTTTTGGTGTTTGACACGGGAAAATGAAGAAGGAGGTTGCTGCTTGCCATCGGTATAAAAGAAGAACAAAAAGGGTAAGAATACTCTGATTATTATTTAGAGAAACTTGTAGTATTTCTTTTGGCTAGATGAACACTACTAAGTTGTACAATTTTTTGGTAAAGAGTATAAGTTTCATTTTGTTTTGGCTGTAAATTTCATATTCATGTATCCAAACAATCTTTCTGATTCTTGTGAAGACCTGATATATCCACGCAAAGGATCTAAATCTGCAGCTTTGAAGTGTGAAGATTTGAAATTAGTAAAGTTGAATAGGGTGTAATTTTTAGTTAAGTTTATATAATTTTTAAAATTTTAGTTTAATGAAAAATAGTTGGGTATTAGTAATCTTTTTTTTTTTATAATTTTTTAGTTAAAATTTTTAAAAATTTTAAAGATTTTTTATATTAAATACTAATACTATTTGGTGAAATTTTGGAAGGTGGGTATTTGCTTAAAAGAAAGGAAGTAAAATGTTAAGAAGGATAATGATGTGGTTGAGATGATCTGAAATATTAGGATGCAACATCTTGGTCCAGTTTGATTGAATTATAAATATTTGACGATGCATTGCAATTGTAACTAAGAGACTATACGACTACAAGGTGAGGGAAATATGAGTATATGACAAAGCACTCTATGTTAATGCAGGATGTGATTCCATTCCATCTATGTTTCATATTGCGTTATTAGGTAACATAGAATTACAAGATTCCAAAAAAAGTGTTGTTCCTTTTAAGAAAGGGGACTTGGTTATAGTGAAGTTGCAACCACATCACTTGAAAACTATGCCCAACAAGCTAGAAAAAAAAGGTATATTGGAGTTTTCTGATTCAAAAAAATACGCAGTTTACAAGACCATTATGTGCAATCAGTACGACATTTGTCACCACAGGCCACCCAGCCTAGCTGTTCCATGCAAATCTGGTGCAAGATTGTCAGTCCCATATAGCTCTATAGCCAAGTGTCATGTTCTCCCTCTAGGAGACTCTGGTTATAATTTCAGGACTTGGTTGGTAGTTAGATAAGTACTTGAAGTGTGTCTCACAAATGCTATATTGATGATTACATGTAGAATAATGAAAAGTTACCTTGTAATGAACAAACTATAAGTATGTTTCATAAACTATATTTAATATAGTTTACATATTTTTTTTCTATAATGTACTCTGAATATGTAAAGTAGTGCATAATGTCCATAAACTATACTCATTATAGTATATATGTTTGTTGTCTGTTTTGTAATCTGAACCTTGAAAGCAATGTGTAGGTTTCATAAACTATACCTACTATAGTTTATATGTTCATGTTTTTCTGTAATGAAAACCTTTGTCAAATTTGTAAAATCTGTAATATTGTAGTTTCCTTGAAATCCAATGTTTATATCCAAATGGTACTAAAATAGTTTGCATAATTTATATTTTTGTTTAACAAGTTTGAAAACCATTTTATACTTATATAAATATAGTATTTATTTAATTGTGATTAAATAGACATTCGAATAAGTAATTCTGCCTCAAGCCCAAAACCAAACAAGGAACAAAAAATGAAGTTAAATTACCAATTCTAAGTTTGTTGAATCCTAATCATATAATTTTAATATATATATATATATATATATATATATATATATATATATATATATATATATATATAATTGTGATAACGGAAAAAAATTATAAACATTAAAAATATTTAGATATTAACACAATTTTTATTGTGTTACACCTGTATTCCCCCCCCCCCCCTCCCTAAATAGTTAAAAATTATGAAAACGTAGGGGTATCAACTCACATTTTGTGAGTGTCTGAGTGAAGATATGGTGTAGTAGATTTAATTCTACAAGTTAGAATGTGACACCCAAGATTTTGAAAGCCAAGAAAGTAAAGGAAACCCTAAATTTTAGGAGGGACTCGGCGAGTCCAAGGAAGGACTCGGCGAGTCGGAGCGGGATCCGGGTCGAGGAGTAAGTGACCAACTCGGCTAGTCGGCCAAGTGGACTCGGCGAGTCTCACTACAAGAAAAAAGGCCTTTTACGACGCTCATTGTGCGTCGTAAACGGCTCAGACGACACGCAAATGCGTGTCAAGGAAGGCCCTGTCATAAAGAGAGACGACGCGCATTTACGACGCTCATTTACGACGCACAATTACGATGCGTGTTTACGTCACGCAATGCGTATCAAGAAAGGCCCTGTCATAAAGGAAGACGACACGCATTTGCGTGTCGTAACCTTACGACGCGCGTGTTAATGGCACGCAATGCGTATCAAAAAAGCCCCTGTCAAGAAAGACCATGTCATAAATGAAGATGACACACATTTTTGCATATCGTAATTTTAAATTTTAAAAAAAAAAAATTTATTTATGGATTTACTTATTTTCATATTAAATTTGCATTTCATGTCACATAATGGAAAATAAAATACCATATACAAGTAATACAATGCATTGCACAAAAGTTAATGTTATACAAATAATCATTCCAATAGTAGACAAAATAATTAGATACAAGAAATATGAAAAACTTGAAATCCCTGAGATTAATAGTTCTAACAGAAACTTCATGTGAGATACATACAGTTGGACCAGTAAGCAAGGATGTTCCTGAATCCACAATAGTAGCACAAGAACACGTATACATCTTCTGCTACTGTTGAAGGTCGTCATGATAGCTGTTATGATTTAAGCATATATAACAAAAAACCAATAAGTGACTATGAGAATTTAGATAGCGACAAATCCAATTTAAATGGACGAATGAGAAACAATGGACTTTAAAAACTTACATGTAACAAAATGATCAAAGGCTTCATGGTATGAAAAGGATACATATACTGGTATCGGCTCACGGAGCTCTAATTCCTCAACAGATATGACCGTGCTTGTATCCGTGTGAACCATTGAATCATCTCCATATATGCCTAACCACCTTCTTCTTCTCCTTGCATCCTTTCCCCATCCATGGATTGTATCTCTTATACTTTGTGGAATTAATGTTGCCTAGCTTGTAATTCGTACCCATCTGTGTACAATAATACACTGTTCATGTTACTATATCCCATATCATTGCGACATTGTCATATAAGTGTCTGTATATGTCAGAGTCTCCCACATCTTTTTGGATATTTTCATGAAAAAATCATACCTCGGTAACTAGGGCATAGAGTGGTGGGGTGATATAGCTGCATAAGAATTGGCCCACAAACCTGGATAATGGAAACAAGAGATAAGAATACTTAGAGGTTTAATTTTGTATGAAATTCATGTCAAAATTGAAAGGAACTTCATTCAAACCCTAAAAACAGGTGTATGTACGCGAGCATGTGGTTCTTGATGAAAAAATCATTATAATTGAATTTCCACTAGAATAACAAAAGTGCATAGTTGATGTATAAATATATAATGCCAACTTTTGAGATGAAAATATGTTAGGGGATTAAGTAGAAGAAATTACCCAGAACCAAAAGAAAGAAGCTAGCTCAAATGCTTTCTACATACGAATTGATCATGAGTTATGAAGTTGTTTTACTAGCCCTAAAAACAAACACTTGATGGAAATGAAGAATCAAATGGAAGGAAACTACACAAACCAGGAATTATTGTATGAATTCAGTAGGATAAGATTTGCAAAGCACCTGTAAGGTAAAAGTAAATAAATAAAATAAACCTTAAAGAGAATAAGTACTTAAAAGTATATTTGCTGTAAATAATAATCAATACCTCAATGGGAGTAAGCATCTTTTTTTCACTAATTTTATCATATTTCTGCTTAATTCTTGGTGCCAGCTTTTAACCCCTGCCATGGAAGGCTACAACAACATACACATATTTCATAACATAAGCTAAGATGATGATGTATATGACTATATTCCACAGATTTCAGATTTTTAGTCATTTCACCACAGATTCATAGATTTCATCACAAATAAGTCACAGATTAAATACATTCAACTGATTTAAGTATACAAATAAAATAAAAGAATGTAGAAGGATTGTAAGAAAAACATACCTCACTGCCTTTTGGTATTGTTTGCATAGCACGTAAAGTTGCCATTCTGCCTTCAAATACAAGAACTGAATTTGGAGAGCAGCTGTAAAATCAAATTCATTTGTTAGTTGATGTGAGTGAAGTTTTAAAGAAGAAAATACCATTTTTACCCCTAAAGTCACCTGTGATTTATAATGGAAATGAAGGGATATAGTCCAGTTCCAAATGGTATCAGCTCACTGTCACAAATTGTATGTGCATTGCATGCAAGCTGTGTGCGATTAAAATAATATGTATTGTGATGCTAAGTTTCAATGGTTTTTGTTGTTAAACTTGACACATTTTCATAAAGATATCTCGGAAGTTGAAGAGAAGCAGTTGGTGTTATACGCACCAACTGCTTCTCTTCAATAGTTATTGTTTATGTACCTTGCGAGATAAAAGCTCACGAATTGTGTTGGCTAAAGGTATCACCGAGTCCAAACTCATGCTTTCTAATCTGGAAATCAATAAATACCATAAAGAAGTCAACTTTCATATTGTTGACTTTTAGTTTTAGTCAAATTGAAAATTTCGAAACAGAATAAGGTTACCTTTCTGTGATTTGTCCAGAAGTTTCTTGCTTTTTAATGAATTCAAGAGCTTCCTCTAGTCTTCCTAGATTGAAATAGGATTTAACAATCAGGGTTGACCTCCATGAATTAGGGCTTGTGTGTGTGTCCACCTCAGCAGAATTAGGATTCTACTCACACATCTGAATAACATGTTCATATCTTCGTAACTGAAAAACAGACAAGAGTGTTGAATTGAATCATATAAGTTATCAAGAATTAAGTAGAGAAAATTATAAACTACTTTGTAACACAAACCATGATTAAGATATCTGCTTTCATTTGAAGTAATTGCTCTGAGAAATTGCTAATCTGCAGAGCTTCATCAATAACTCTCAATGCAGATTCTAATTCATCAGATGTTCTTCGTGGAAGTTCTGTATATTGCTTAATGCATTTTATTACTTTCATAAAGATAAACATTTAATAATTAAACCAATGTTTATAGGTGATGAGTAGTAATTGCTTACCTTAAAAATACAAGCTTGGAGTTTTATATCTTTTGGGTCCCCATCTCGATCAAACACATCAAAAGTGATCATAATTGGGACTTTTGCTGCCGACTGTAAAGGGATTCCACTATTGACCTGAATGCCCCTCACAAGCTTACTAGGAGCTGTTGGTAGATAACAATCATCTCCAGGTAACTGAATTTTTTCCAACCCTCTGTACCCATATCGTTTATAAAATTAATAACCAGTAAACTACTATATGCTAAAAACAGGAAAACATAACATTTAATCAATATATAAATGAAACAACTGAGATATACCTCTTGATGCCAGCTCTCCTTTCTTCTTTGGGGAGTGGATACAGAGCACCTGATATAGTGGTGACTTTTTCAAAGAAATAAAATTCTCTGTGAAATACTTCACGTGCCTCGGGGCTATAACCATCAATTATGTGGTCTCTAACAATGGGGAGTAGAGCTAGAAATTCTTGTGTCTGAGAAGGACAAAATGGTCAAAACTCAGAAATATGTTTGTAAATCATAAAAAACAAGTGATGTTAGTGCAAAGCAGATATAGCCATATAGGTAATAAGAAACATTTACCTACAGTGTTTTTTCCCCAAATCAACAATCGAATAAACACAAATCTATAATCAATCACACAGACTTACAAGCTTCTTCAACAAGGCACGCATCCTAGGGCGCACATGACAGTCATCGATTGCATCAAACGGAGGGAACACAAAGTCCTTTAATAGAGGATTATCATCAGAAACCATCGACATTGAAGATGGCAGTGTGGCGGAGCAGAATGAACCACGACGATGAGCGGCGGCGGGGGAAAGCGAATGTGAGTAGCAGCAGCGGAGGATAGTACTGCGAGGAGGAGGAGGTAGGCAGAATAAGAAGTAAAGTGACCAAAGGGGGCAGATGCGAGATTTAAGAAGATGTTTAGGTGTGGAAGATGAAGAAGAGCATAGGGGACGATGGAAAGAGAGAACAAGGGAAATGATGATAGCCATTGCAACAACCACAGCTTCAGTAGAGATATCATCGACAACTTCCGGAGAGATTCTCGGTGTACATCACTTTGGAATCTGAACTTGACGTCATCATCGACAACCACAGCTTCAATAGAGATATCAACGGTACCGTTCTCTTAAGTGGCAGGCATGAAGACGAAGACCTAGGGCTTTTCTTATTAATTGGAAGGGGGGGTTAATTTTTGGGATTCAATAGGCGGGTGATTGTGACTCCAAGGACGACCAACCCTAGTATATCGATGATGGTGGGGAAGCCGGCAAACGAAGGTGAATCGTCCACCCATGCTCTGGTTTGATTTGCTTTTGTGAGGTCCTGAACAAAAAGCCCTAGAATTAGGGAGGATGTATTTTCCCCAGTATCTACTAAAACCCTGGCCTAGCACGTGCTAGAGAGAAGGGAGGTGGTGATGGCTTAGGGTTTATAGAGAGACGGGAGGTAGAGAATGAAGGGAGATCTAGAGGAGAGAGTATCAGAGAGAGGAGAGTGGATTGCAAGGATGAAAGATAGATAGAAGATTTCAAAACAAGGCGGGTTTTCAAAATTTTGGGGATTTCGTTTCCCCCTCGTCTACTAAAAGCGTGTTTCATTAAAATTATAAAGCGACAGGTAAAGACGACGCGCATTTAAGATAAAGCGCCCTCCGTGTTTTTAATTTTTTTATTGAGACACTAAATTAAGGGCACGCAGTAATGCGTGACGTAAATCCTAAATTTTTTTGAAGAGATGACACTATTTTAAGGGCACGTCCTTTTGCGTATCATTAATCAGCTCGTGTCGTAAAAAGCGCGTCATTAAAGGTCTATTTTCTTGTAGTGTCTGGTATGTGCGAGGAAAACCCTAAATCCGGGGCTTGGAGCCTATTTAAACGTCTCAATCTTCTTCCTAGGGCTCCTTTACTGTCTCTCACACCCAGAACGCTGCACCCTAAGCCTCCATTGTGATGATTTATTCTTTTGGCCATTTTTGAGTGATTTAGAAGAAGAAGAAGTGGGAATCTTTGAAGCATCAAGGAGTGGCTTTAGATCTGAAGTTTAGGGAGCATTTCAGAGCATTGGAAGGTATCAATTCGTTTCCCTCCTTTAGATCTTCTTTGGTTATGAGTTTTGGGGCTTTTAAGCCATGCCTAAGATCAATTTCAAGCTTGAGGTCCAGATCTGAGGTTGCTACCTCAGATCCATGCTTGTGTTGGTTTAGAATCCCGTAAAGTATCAGCCATTGGGTGGATTTTGGAGCCTCTTGGTCTTTAACCCTAGTTATTGGTGCATTTTGCCTAGATCTCCCTCTCTACACGTAAAGTTTGCAACTTTACGTGGGGAATAGGCTTGGGAAGGGTAGATCTACAGTTTGGAGTTCATGCATGACTCGGAAGTCCTCTGCATGTAAGTGGATCTTATTGGACTCGGCGAGTCCTTCGAGTGGACTCAGCGAGTAGCTTGAAGATGAGGAGGAACTCGATGAGTGGGATGAACAGCTCGTCGAGTCGGATGATGATAGGCATGAACTCGGCGAGTTGGATGAATAACTTGGCGAGTTGGATGAATATTGCCGTGTGCTCGGCGAGTCTGTACTTAGACTCGGCGAGTCAGGTCGCGTGGTCCCAAACCCTTCGAGTTAAGTCTCGAGTCAGCGAGTCGAGCCAGGACTCAGTGAGTTGGACAGGACAGGAATCGGGAATCAGTAGACTCGGCGAGTCAGGGGCTGACTCGGCGAGTAGAGTCGCGAGTGGAAGGACTCTGGACTTATGAACTCAGCGAGTCAGTAGGGTGACTCGACGAGTAGGGTTGACCTGGAAGGTTGACTTTGACCAGGATGTTGACTTTGACCGGAGTTGACTTGGTTGACCTTTGAAGGTCGTTAGACTAAGTGTTATGTTGATATTGGTAGCTATGGGGAGCTAGCGGAGCAGCAGTTCGGAGTCAGTGGTCAGGTAGCGGTCAAAGGGGTTAGCAGCAGCAGTTCAGCAGTATCAGGTGAGTTTCCCTTTGTATGAATGGGTCTGCGGCCACAATTCCGGCCCATGTAGTTATGAGTAGAAGACCCGGGGGTTAGCCCTAGGCACAGTATGCTAGTATGATATTCGGACGAGGTCCAATGATAGAGGGCGGGTGCCCAAGGAGCGGTTTATGTGATAGTTTATACTTGTTGTCTATATGATACTTGTATGTGCCTGGTAGGAAGGTGAGTGTGGGCGAGGTCCCATATCTCACCAATAGCAGAGTGTGGATGGTGTACCACATCTCAGTAGCAGCAGAGCAGGGGCGAGGCCCAAGTCAGGAAAGGAGTGAGGCTGGGCTGGGCCCGTATCTCACTATCAGTAGGAGTATGGATGAGGTTCCATGACTCATCAGTAGCAGGACACGGGCGGGGCCCAGAGATAGGCGAGGCCTTAGAGCAAGAGTTGTTAGTATATGTTTAGTTTATGTAATGTTATGTGATATGTTTATGTGCTATTATATGTTAGTGGGCGAGGCCCTGTGATAGGCGAGGCCTAAGTGAAACAGATCTGTATCCGAGCAGGGCTCGAAGCCAAGTGGGGCCTGGAGCGGCGGGGCCGTTGTAGCGGGCGAGGCCCGAAGTAGAGGGCGAGGCCCAGGATAGCGGGCGTGGCCCAGTATGTGAAGTAGATGGTTTGCATGGTATGTGGTAAGGTGGGGAACGCACTAAGCTTCGTGCTTACGGTTTTCACTTTTGTTTTCAGGTACTTCCGGTAGTGGAGGGAGGAGCTCGGGGTGATCGCATGGCACACACCATAGATTAGTCAGCCTGGGAATGTTTACTCTGATAATAAACATGTGTTTTGAAAACTTATACTCAGATTATGTTTTGGAATGATGTCTTGGTTAAAGTAATGTTTTATTAAAAAGAAATTTTTGGTCTTGAATTTTGGGATGTTACAAGTTGGTATCAAAGCCTTGGTTTGAGGGATTCGGGCATACTCTCGGGTGTGCCTGAACTCAAATTGAGGGGTCGGATAAAAATTTTTCAAAAGTGAAAAGACAGTTTTGTAAAAAGAATTTTGAGAACGAAAAACAGTTTTAGAAAAGCAAAAAGAATTCAGAAAGAAAAGAACTTTGAAAAGAGAAAAGAGGTGTGGTGCATGCAATCAACCGAGCTCAAGTAAGTACCCCAAAATACCCATACAAGTTTATGTTATGATTATCAGTTGATAGAACAACATGCTAGAATAGGACTAAGGATCTAGGGATGATGCCTTATGTGCCTGTTATTTGTGCTTTTTAGCTGTATAGTAGTGCTGAGTAGACAGTAGTAGGATAGCCTGTTTAGGTTATGCCTGGGTTGTGAGTTTGTGTTGCATGCTAGTTCAGATTCTTGCTATGTGGATATGATTGCTTGAGTATGTTATGGTTAGATTTTTCCCTTGTTCGAATGCTGCTTGCTTTGTGCATTATGGGTTTCTGAGTGATGGGAGTTAGCCATTAGGTGGATACAACACGTCACATGCGATCAGGGTTGAATAATCTCAGAGTGCTGGATTTGGTCCTATTGCGCAGCTCTTGTTTGAGTCCAACCGTTGTAGGGACGAGTCTTTTACTTGAAGGATTATCTGAGCCTCGTCGCATGTGATGGTATCCAGGTGATGGCTAATTGGCATCACAAGGAGACTTTCAGCAGCTGAGGACTGGTTTGAGTTGAGTCAGAGGTTTCCCTAGGGTCAGCCTGGGATGAGATAGTGCTGGGAGCAGTAGTAGTGGATAAGGGACCTGGTGGAGTCAAAGCAATTCCTGAGGAAAGTACGGATAGATGTGGAAGGTAGTATGGGCCCGTACTACTGAAAGCAGAGGATCCGTACTCGATTCGGGAAGGGCAGAGACAAGACCGGGAACCTGGTAGGGCATGTTTGGTCTCGCATCAGTGATGAGTATTCTGATAGTGGTTGTGGTATATTTTTTTCAGCATGGTGACATTGCGAGAGAGACCAGCGGGCGGATCAGGTGCCGGAGAGGGATTAGGCTCGGGTTTAGGGGCCGAGCAGCTCGAGGAGCGGATGAGAGAGTTGATATCAGCTGAGGTTACGCGCAGTATTTTAGCTCAGACTCCTGTGATCTTTGGCACGGTCAAGGAGGGCATACTGGAGATCTTGGATGAGAGGCTGGGAGCCTTCCGTACTGAGATGATGACATTGATAGGAGCGCGTACCTTGACGTTTCGAGAGTTCAGAGCCTGCGGGGCACCAAATTATCATGGGGCTAGGGACCCCATTGCTAGCAGCAGATGGTTGGCTGATGTTGCCAACGCTTTTCGTACGAGCAAGTGTCCCGAGGGGGACAAGGTTAGACTCGCCTCCTGTCTTCAGAAGGACAGAGCGAGGGATTGGTGGGAGGAGATTGGTCATGCTTTGGGGGATGATTCCGCGTTGGACGTGATAACTTGGAACGATTTCTCGGCCAGGTTCAGGGCGGAGTTTTCGCCAATTATTGAGGTGCAGCAGCTGGCACGAGAGTTTCAGGATTTGACGCAGACTACTGAGACTGTGGCGGAGATCACCGCCAAGTTCAGGGAGAGGGCTCTTCTTGTACCGCAGTATGTCGCGGATGAGGAGATGAAGAAGGCTCGGTACCATGAGATGTTGAGGGATGACATCAGGGAGTTCGTGAGCAGATCCAGCTGTAAGACGCTGGAAGATATGATTTCTCAGGCTAGAGAGAGGGAAATTGATTTGGAGCAGATCCGGAAGAGGAAGCCGGATGAGGTTCAGGTAGCTACGGGTTCGGGCAAAAGGCCCAAGGGATCGGATTCGAGATCGAGGGATCATCAGGACCGCAGTCGGTGCGGAAAGTGTGGCAGGGCGCACGGGGGCACGTGCAGGAGTGGTAGCGGTGGTGAGTCTGGCTGTTTCAAGTGCGGTCGGACTGGTCATTTCAGCAGGGATTGTACTGTTACCGCCGCGCAGGGATCAGACTTGATATGTTTTCATTGCAACCAGCGGGGCCACAAGAAGGCCCAGTGCCCCAGTTTGTCTTCGGCAGGACGGGTGATGGCACCCGCCCCTACAACTTTGAGGATCACAGATGGCCGTCAGGGCCGGGTAGAGGCACCTGCAGCAGGGAGCAGGGCTTTTCAGATGATGACCTTGGAGGCGCGAGTAACGCCGGACGTTGCAGGTATGCAATTTTCCATTTTCAGTTCTTTTATTCGTGCATGATTTCATTGTTATGGTTCTGCATCATTAGCGGTAAAAGTATTTTATTTTGATTGGTTGATTGTGATCGAGTTATATGCCATCTGCATACCTTGGATATTTGTATGGTAGTTAGGGGATGTGCTCTACTGAAGAAGGTTTCGAAGGATGCAGTAACTGTAGCATGCTTGGGAGGGATTTGGTATGTTTCGCTAGTTCGGAGTGGTGCAGTGATTGTGATGGATTGGCTAACTCCCTAGCTATGGCGGGCTTGGGTTCCTCAGTGGATGGGTTATGAAATGGTAGCAAAGATCGGGATCTCTTTGAGTATTGAGCAGCAAGGGGTAAGCAGGATCGAAGTGGGGGAGAATCCTCCGGGTGTGCCCAGAGAGGAGCACGCAGACCCAGAATGAGTACGTGACCTCCGAGAGGGAAGAGAAGTAGTTCAGCGTTTGATGAGGATTTCAGGGTTGGGAGTTTGAGAAACTCCACATCAGCTAGCGCGTATGATGGTAATGGTTAGTTATGGTTGAGAATTCAGGTTGTGGATCGCTTGAAGGACTCGCGGGAGTCGGAATAAGGATCTTGAGAAGCTAATGGCATGTGGGTGCCTTCGTATTAGCAGTCAGTAGTGGAAGTGTTGTAAGACTACAAGGCAGCTGTAGCATTCACTAGAGGTCAGCAATGGATGGTGATGTAAGCCTATGGGTAAGCCGTAGCATTCCTTAGTAGCTCCGTTGGTGGAGTTGGGGCGAGGCCCTTATCTCCTAGTGATCAGGTAGGGATCAAGATTGGGTAAGTGGATGAGAATGATAGGGAGTTGCCTGTATAGCTCTAGAGAGGTGAGACCTTGGGAGAGGCCGCTCCAGGATATAGTTGGGTGAGACCCGTGGGCGAGGCCCGTATGAGATTAGCAGTGTAGATGAGACCTGGGAGCAGGGTTGCTCAGTAGTATGGTTGGGTGAGACCCGTGGGCAAGGCCCGAGCGAGAGTGACTAGACTAGTGAGACTAGAAGGATAGAGGCGGGTGGGACCCGTGGGCGAGGCCCGTGAGTTTTAGCAGCACAGGTGGGACCTAGTAGGGACCTTAGTGTCAAGATTAGGGGATCGGGGATCCCAGGTTTGTAGTGCCTGGATGGCAGGATTGACTGAGCAGTTAGGTGGTCGAGGTTTCTTTGGAAGTCGCTGAGAGCGACCAGTGATGGTGTTGGACTAGCTACCGGTGGGAGCCGGTAATCCAGTCATTGATAGGTTGGTAGGGACCAGGGCGGTCCCAGTGTATCAGGGAGTCAGACGAGGAGTAGCAGAATTGCCAGTCGGTGGCAGTGCGAGTATGCAGCGTATGATGGAGTTAGTGAAGGATAGGACCTTCACAGTGTCAGAGGAAAAGTCGGTTATGAGGCTTTGCCTTGGGAAGGCAAGGAAATTGCGCAAGGAAAGAAGTAGAGAACCTCTATGGGTTGAATGCAGTACTCGGTGAGTACCAGAAGGATTATCGGTTGAGTAAGTTATGTTTCTAAGTTGTTCAGGGTTAGGTTTGACCCGAGGTTTACCCGCGAGGTTGATGTTAGTCAGAATGACCAGGTGGGAGACTAGCGCAGGTAGGCAGTTGGTGTTGGGTATTGGAGGCAGATCGCAGGCGGTGGGCCATGGTAAACTTCGAGGACGAAGTTCAGTTTAAGTGGGGGAGAGTTGTAACACCCAAGATTTTGAAAGCCAAGAAAGTAAAGGAAACCCTAAATTTTAGGAGGGACTCGGCGAGTCCAAGGAAGGACTCGGCGAGTCGGAGCGGGATCCGGGTCGAGGAGTAAGTGACCAACTTGGCGAGTCGGCCAAGTGGACTCGGCGAGTCTGGTCTGTGCGAGGAAAACCCTAAATCCGGGGCTTGGAGCCTATTTAAACGTCTCAATCTTCTTCCTAGGGCTCCTTTACTGTCTCTCACACCCAGAACGCCGCACCCTAAGCCTCCATTGTGATGATTTATTCTTTTGGCCATTTTTGAGTGATTTAGAAGAAAAAGAAGAAGTGGGAATCTTTGAAGCATCAAGGAGTGGCTTTAGATCTGAAGTTTGGGGAGCATTTCAGAGCATTGGAAGGTATCAATTCGTTTCCCTCCTTTAGATCTTCTTTGGTTATGAGTTTTGGGGCTTTTAAGCCATGCCTAAGATCAATTTCAAGCTTGAGGTCCAGATCTAAGGTTGCTACCTCAGATCCATGCTTGTGTTGGTTTAGAATCCCGTAAAGTATCAGCCATTGGGTGGATTTTGGAGCCTCTTGGTCTTTAACCCTAGTTATTGGTGCATTTGCCTAGATCTCCCTCTCTACACGTAAAGTTTGCAACTTTACGTGGGGAATAGGCTTGGGAAGGGTAGATCTACAGTTTGGAGTTCATGCATGACTCGGAAGTCCACTGCATGTAAGTGGATCTTATTGGACTCGGCGAGTCCTTCGAGTGGACTCAGCGAGTAGCTTGAAGATGAGGAGGAACTTGATGAGTGGGATGAACAGCTCGTCGAGTCGGATGATGATAGGCATGAACTCGGCGAGTTGGATGAATATTGTCGTGTGCTCGGCGAGTCTGTTCTTAGACTCGGCGAGTCAGGTCGCGTGGTCCCAAACCCTTCGAGTTAAGTCTCGAGTCAGCGAGTCGAGCCAGGACTCAGTGAGTTGGACAGGACAGGAATCGGGAATCAGTAGACTCGGCGAGTCAGGGGCTGACTCGACGAGTAGAGTCGCGAGTCGAAGGACTCTGGACTTATGAACTCGGCGAGTCAGTAGGGTGACTCGACGAGTAGGGTTGACCTGGAAGGTTGACTTTGACCAAGACGTTGACTTTGACCGGAGTTGACTTGGTTGACCTTTGAAGGTCGGTTAGACTAAGTGTTATGTTGATATTGGTAGCTCGGGGAGCTAACGGAGCAGCAGTTCGGAGTCAGTGGTCAGGTAGCGGTCAAAGGGGTTAGCAGCAGCAGTTCAGCAGTATCAGGTGAGTTTCCCTTTGTATGAATGGGTCTGCGGCCACAATTCCGGCCCATGTAGTTAAGAGTAGAAGACCCGGGGGTTAGCCCTAGGCACAATATGCTAGTATGATATTCGGACGAGGTCCAATGATAGAGGGCGGGTGCCCAAGGAGCGGTTTATGTGATAGTTTATACTTGTTGTCTGTGTGATACTTGTATGTGCCTGGTAGGGAGGTGAGTGTGAGCGAGGTCCCGTATCTCACCAATAGCAGAGTGTGGATGGTGTTCCACATCTCAGTAGTAGTAGAGCAGGGGCGAGGCCTAAGTCAGGAAAGGAGTGAGGGTGGGCTGGGCCCGTATCTCACTATCAGTAGGAGTATGGACGAGGTTCCATGACTCATCAGTAGCAGGACACGGGCGGGGCCCAGAGATAGGCGAGGCCTTAGAGCAAGAGTTGTTAGTATATGTTTAGTTTATGTAATGTTATGTGATATGTTTATGTGCTATTATATGTTAGTGGGCGAGGCCCTATGACAGGCGAGGCCTAAGTGAAACAGATATGTATCCGAGCGGGGCTCGAAGCCAGGCGGGGCCTGGAGCGGCGGGGCCGTTGTAGCGGGCGAGGCCCGAAGTAGAGGGCGAGGCCCAGGATAGCGGGCGTGGCCCAGTATGTGAAGTAGATGGTTTGCATGGTATGTGGTAAGGTGGGGAACGCACTAAGCTTCGTGCTTACGGTTTTCACTTTTGTTTTCAGGTACTTCCGGTAGTGGAGGGAGGAGCTCGGGGTGATCGCATGGCACACACCATAGATTAGTCAGCCTGGGAATGTTTACTCTGATAATAAACATGTGTTTTGAAAACTTATACTCAGATTATGTTTTGGAATGATGTCTTGGTTAAAGTAATGTTTTATTAAAAAGAAATTTTTGGTCTTGAATTTTGGGATGTTACAAGTTGGTATCAAAGCCTTGGTTTGAGGGATTCGGGCATACTCTCGGGTGTGCCTGAACTCAAATTGAGGGGTCGGATAAAAATTTTTCAAAAGTGAAAAGACAGTTTTGTAAAAAGAATTTTGAGAACGAAAAACAGTTTTAGAAAAGCAAAAAGAATTCAGAAAGAAAAGAACTTTGAAAAGAGAAAAGAGGTGTGGTGCATGCAATCAACCGAGCTCAAGTAAGTACCCCAAAATACCCATACAAGTTTATGTTATGATTATCAGTTGATAGAACAACATGCTAGAATAGGACTAAGGATCTAGGGATGATGCCTTATGTGCCTGTTATTTGTGCTTTTTAGCTGTATAGTAGTGCTGAGTAGACAGTAGTAGGATAGCCTGTTTAGGTTATGCCTGGGTTGTGAGTTTGTGTTGCATGCTAGTTCAGATTCTTGCTATGTGGATATGATTGCTTGAGTATGTTATGGTTAGATTTTTCCCTTGTTCGAATGCTGCTTGCTTTGTGCATTATGGGTTTCTGAGTGATGGGAGTTAGCCATTAGGTGGATACAACACGTCACATGCGATCAGGGTTGAATAATCTCAGAGTGCTGGATTTGGTCCTATTGCGCAGCTCTTGTTTGAGTCCAACCGTTGTAGGGACGAGTCTTTTACTTGAAGGATTATCTGAGCCTCGTCGCATGTGATGGTATCCAGGTGATGGCTAATTGGCATCACAAGGAGACTTTCAGCAGCTGAGGACTGGTTTGAGTTGAGTCAGAGGTTTCCCTAGGGTCAGCCTGGGATGAGATAGTGCTGGGAGCAGTAGTAGTGGATAAGGGACCTGGTGGAGTCAAAGCAATTCCTGAGGAAAGTACGGATAGATGTGGAAGGTAGTATGGGCCCGTACTACTGAAAGCAGAGGATCCGTACTCGATTCGGGAAGGGCAGAGACAAGACCGGGAACCTGGTAGGGCATGTTTGGTCTCGCATCAGTGATGAGTATTCTGATAGTGGTTGTGGTATATTTTTTTCAGCATGGTGACATTGCGAGAGAGACCAGCGGGCGGATCAGGTGCCGGAGAGGGATTAGGCTCGGGTTTAGGGGCCGAGCAGCTCGAGGAGCGGATGAGAGAGTTGATATCAGCTGAGGTTACGCGCAGTATTTTAGCTCAGACTCCTGTGATCTTTGGCACGGTCAAGGAGGGCATACTGGAGATCTTGGATGAGAGGCTGGGAGCCTTCCGTACTGAGATGATGACATTGATAGGAGCGCGTACCTTGACGTTTCGAGAGTTCAGAGCCTGCGGGGCACCAAATTATCATGGGGCTAGGGACCCCATTGCTAGCAGCAGATGGTTGGCTGATGTTGCCAACGCTTTTCGTACGAGCAAGTGTCCCGAGGGGGACAAGGTTAGACTCGCCTCCTGTCTTCAGAAGGACAGAGCGAGGGATTGGTGGGAGGAGATTGGTCATGCTTTGGGGGATGATTCCGCGTTGGACGTGATAACTTGGAACGATTTCTCGGCCAGGTTCAGGGCGGAGTTTTCGCCAATTATTGAGGTGCAGCAGCTGGCACGAGAGTTTCAGGATTTGACGCAGACTACTGAGACTGTGGCGGAGATCACCGCCAAGTTCAGGGAGAGGGCTCTTCTTGTACCGCAGTATGTCGCGGATGAGGAGATGAAGAAGGCTCGGTACCATGAGATGTTGAGGGATGACATCAGGGAGTTCGTGAGCAGATCCAGCTGTAAGACGCTGGAAGATATGATTTCTCAGGCTAGAGAGAGGGAAATTGATTTGGAGCAGATCCGGAAGAGGAAGCCGGATGAGGTTCAGGTAGCTACGGGTTCGGGCAAAAGGCCCAAGGGATCGGATTCGAGATCGAGGGATCATCAGGACCGCAGTCGGTGCGGAAAGTGTGGCAGGGCGCACGGGGGCACGTGCAGGAGTGGTAGCGGTGGTGAGTCTGGCTGTTTCAAGTGCGGTCGGACTGGTCATTTCAGCAGGGATTGTACTGTTACCGCCGCGCAGGGATCAGACTTGATATGTTTTCATTGCAACCAGCGGGGCCACAAGAAGGCCCAGTGCCCCAGTTTGTCTTCGGCAGGACGGGTGATGGCACCCGCCCCTACAACTTTGAGGATCACAGATGGCCGTCAGGGCCGGGTAGAGGCACCTGCGGCAGGGAGCAGGGCTTTTCAGATGATGAACTTGGAGGCGCGAGTAACGCCGGACGTTGCAGGTATGCAATTTTCCATTTTCAGTTCTTTTATTCGTGCATGATTTCATTGTTATGGTTCTGCATCATTAGCGGTAAAAGTATTTTATTTTGATTGGTTGATTGTGATCGAGTTATATGCCATCTGCATACCTTGGATATTTGTATGGTAGTTAGGGGATGTGCTCTATTGAAGAAGGTTTCGAAGGATGCAGTAACTGTAGCATGCTTGGGAGGGATTTGGTATGTTTCGCTAGTTCGGAGTGGTGCAGTGATTGTGATGGATTGGCTAACTCCCTAGCTATGGCGGGCTTGGGTTCCTCAGTGGATGGGTTATGAAATGGTAGCAAAGATCGGGATCTCTTTGAGTATTGAGCAGCAAGGGGTAAGCAGGATCGAAGTGGGGGAGAATCCTCCGGGTGTGCCCAGAGAGGAGCACGCAGACCCAGAATGAGTACGTGACCTCCGAGAGGGAAGAGAAGTAGTTCAGCGTTTGATGAGGATTTCAGGGTTGGGAGTTTGAGAAACTCCACATCAGCTAGCGCGTATGATGGTAATGGTTAGTTATGGTTGAGAATTCAGGTTGTGGATCGCTTGAAGGACTCGCGGGAGTCGGAATAAGGATCTTGAGAAGCTAATGGCATGTGGGTGCCTTCGTATTAGCAGTCAGTAGTGGAAGTGTTGTAAGACTACAAGGCAGCTGTAGCATTCACTAGAGGTCAGCAATGGATGGTGATGTAAGCCTATGGGTAAGCCGTAGCATTCCTTAGTAGCTCCGTTGGTGGAGTTGGGGCGAGGCCCTTATCTCCTAGTGATCAGGTAGGGATCAAGATTGGGTAAGTGGATGAGAATGATAGGGAGTTGCCTGTATAGCTCTAGAGAGGTGAGACCTTGGGAGAGGCCGCTCCAGGATATAGTTGGGTGAGACCCGTGGGCGAGGCCCGTATGAGATTAGCAGTGTAGATGAGACCTGGGAGCAGGGTTGCTCAGTAGTATGGTTGGGTGAGACCCGTGGGCAAGGCCCGAGCGAGAGTGACTAGACTAGTGAGACTAGAAGGATAGAGGCGGGTGGGACCCGTGGGCGAGGCCCGTGAGTTTTAGCAGCACAGGTGGGACCTAGTAGGGACCTTAGTGTCAAGATTAGGGGATCGGGGATCCCAGGTTTGTAGTGCCTGGATGGCAGGATTGACTGAGCAGTTAGGTGGTCGAGGTTTCTTTGGAAGTCGCTGAGAGCGACCAGTGATGGTGTTGGACTAGCTACCGGTGGGAGCCGGTAATCCAGTCATTGATAGGATGGTAGGGACCAGGGCGGTCCTAGTGTATCAGGGAGTCAGACGAGGAGTAGCAGAATTGCCAGTCGGTGGCAGTGCGAGTATGCAGCGTATGATGGAGTTAGTGAAGGATAGGACCTTCACAGTGTCAGAGGAAAAGTTGGTTATGAGGCTTTGCCTTGGGAAGGCAAGGAAATTGCGCAAGGAAAGATGTAGAGAACCTCTATGGGTTCAGTGCAGTACTCGGTGAGTACCAGAAGGATTATCGGTTGAGTAAGTTATGTTTCTAAGTTGTTCAGGGTTAGGTTTGACCCGAGGTTTACCCGCGAGGTTGATGTTAGTCAGAATGACCAGGTGGGAGACCAGCGCAGGTAGGCGGTTGGTGTTGGGTATTGGAGGCAGATCGCAGGCGGTGGGCCATGGTAAACTTCGAGGACAAAGTTCAGTTTAAGTGGGGGAGAGTTGTAACACCCAAGATTTTGAAATCCAAGAAAGTAAAGGATACCCTAAATTTTAGGAGGGACTCGGCGAGTCCAAGGAAGGACTCGGCGAGTCGGAGCGGGATCCGGGTCGAGGAGTAAGTGACCAACTTGGCGAGTCGGCCAAGTGGACTCGGCGAGTCTGGTCTGTGCGAGGAAAACCCTAAATCCGGGGCTTGGAGCCTATTTAAACGTCTCAATCTTCTTCCTAGGGCTCCTTTACTGTCTCTCACACCCAGAACGCCGCACCCTAAGCCTCCATTGTGATGATTTATTCTTTTGGCCATTTTTGAGTGATTTAGAAGAAAAAGAAGAAGTGGGAATCTTTGAAGCATCAAGGAGTGGCTTTAGATCTGAAGTTTGGGGAGCATTTCAGAGCATTGGAAGGTATCAATTCGTTTCCCTCCTTTAGATCTTCTTTGGTTATGAGTTTTGGGGCTTTTAAGCAATTCCTAAGATCAATTTCAAGCTTGAGGTCCAGATCTAAGGTTGCTACCTCAGATCCATGCTTGTGTTGGTTTAGAATCCCGTAAAGTATCAGCCATTGGGTGGATTTTGGAGCCTCTTGGTCTTTAACCCTAGTTATTGGTGCATTTTGCCTAGATCTCCCTCTCTACACGTAAAGTTTGCAACTTTACGTGGGGAATAGGCTTGGGAAGGGTAGATCTACAGTTTGGAGTTCATGCATGACTCGGAAGTCCTCTGCATGTAAGTGGATCTTATTGGACTCGGCGAGTCCTTCGAGTGGACTCAGCGAGTAGCTTGAAGATGAGGAGGAACTCGATGAGTGGGATGAACAGCTCGTCGATTCGGATGATGATAGGCATGAACTCGGCGAGTTGGCTGAACAACTCGGCGAGTTGGATGAATATTGCCGTGTGCTCGGCGAGTCTGTTCTTAGACTCGGCGAGTCAGGTCGCGTGGTCCCAAACCCTTCGAGTTAAGTCTCGAGTCAGCGAGTCGAGCCAGGACTCAGTGAGTTGGACAAGACAAGAATCGGGAATCAGCAGACTCGGCGAGTCAGGGGCTGACTCGGCGAGTAGAGTCGCTAGTGGAAGGACTCTGGACTTATGAACTCGGCGAGTCAGTAGGGTGACTCGACGAGTAGGGTTGACCTGGAAGGTTGACTTTGACCAGGACGTTGACTTTGACCGGAGTTGACTTGGTTGACCTTTGAAGGTCGGTTAGACTAAGTGTTATGTTGATATTGGTAGCTCGGGGAGCTAGCGGAGCAGCAGTTCGGAGTCAGTGGTCAGGTAGCGGTCAAAGGGGTTAGCAGCAGCAGTTCAGCAGTATCAGGTGAGTTTCCCTTTGTATGAATGGGTCTACGGCCACAATGTCGGCCCATGTAGTTATGAGTAGAAGACCCGGGGGTTAGCCCTAGGCACAATATGCTAGTATGATATTCGGACGAGGTCTAATGATAGAAGGCGGGTGCCCAAGGAGCGGTTTATGTGATAGTTTATACTTGTTGTCTGTGTGATACTTGTATGTGCCTGGTAGGGAGGTGAGTGTGGGCGAGGTCTCGTATCTCACCAATATCAGAGTGTGGATGGTGTTCCACATCTCAGTAGCAGCAGAGCAGGGGCGAGGCCCAAGTCAGGAAAGGAGTGAGGGTGGGCTGGGCCCGTATCTCACTATCAGTAGGAGTATGGACGAGGTTCCATGACTCATCAGTAGCAGGACACGGGCGGGGCCCAGAGATAGGCGAGGCCTTAGAGCAAGAGTTTTTAGTATATGTTTAGTTTATGTAATGTTATGTGATATGTTTATGTGCTATTATATGTTAGTGGGCGAGGCCCTGTGATAGGCGAGGCCTAAGTGAAACAGATCTGTATCCGAGCGGGGCTCGAAGCCAGGCGGGGCCTGGAGCGGCGGGGTTGTTGTAGCAGGCGAGGCCCGAAGTAGAGGGCGTGGCCCAGTATGTGAAGTATATGGTTTGCATGGTATGTGGTAAGGTGGGGAACTCACTAAGCTTCGTGCTTACGGTTTTCACTTTTGTTTTCAGGTACTTCCGGTAGTGGAGGGAGGAGCTCGGTGTGATCGCATGGCACACACCATAAATTAGTCAGCCTGGGAATGTTTACTCTGATAATAAACATGTGTTTTGAAAACTTATACACAGATTATGTTTTGGAATGATGTCTTGGTTAAAGTAATGTTTTATTAAAAAGAAATTTTTGGTCTTGAATTTTGGGATGTTACATAGAACCCGTGATAAAACTGAATCCTAATTTATATTAACATCATATTGATTATAAATTAGATAATCTAGTAAAGTTTAAAGTGTTAAACAACACTTAATTATTGTAAGAAAAGTTACAAAATTTTTTAGAATAGTGTGTGTGTTCTTCGTGAAAGTTAGTGATATTGGGTGTTTCTAGTCCTATATATGAAGATTGGAAGGTGTTTTCGGATGATAATAAGAACAATGGATGATTCTCACAAGATCCTAAGAAGATTCAAAGGATTTTTGCATGATAATCATGAGGATGGAGTGATTTCGCATGTGTTCTTGATAGAAAAAGATGAAGATTTCGGTTGAAAGATGTAAGAATAAGCTTATGTTTTCGGTTATATGTATTTATAAATGAAAACATGTGGCGGTTTAGTGGTTCTCGGTCAAGAACATAATCTGAGAAAGGAGTTCTCGGTCAGGAACTCCACCCGAGAAGAGTAGTCTTCGGCCAAGAACTCTAGTCGGCTTCGCATGATTGTGGCCGAGAACCAAGGGGTTTTGGTCCAAGGTAAGTTTACAGCCGAAGAGGGATTTTCGGTGCGAGGATAAAGGTTTATCTGAGGGTTTTCGGTTGGGAGCTGTTTTCGGTCAGAGACTTAGAAGATACTTGCGAGACTTCTAGGTTTTTGGATGATCTTACTATTAATTCTTACTATATTTTAATTAAAGGTTTATATATACAACCATTATTATTTTAACTTTATTAAATTAACAAAACAATAAAGCTAACTTTTATTAGATATGTCTGACCTTTGTTGACTTTGGTTGAGTTTTACAAGATTGAAAATAACGGGTTGTCACAGAACACCCATACCAAGGTTGCAACTAAGGTCCGTTGACCGAGTTGAACATTTATGATGATGTCAATGTTAGTGATGCAAAATATCATATTGAACTGAATCACGTCACATCTTAATATAAATGAAATTAATAGCGAAAAGGATACAAGTATCGTGACCCCAACTCCAAACATAAATATCATCTTAATCTTTACTCAATAAATTTTGTCTTTTGTAAATTTTGTGCTAAAACAATTAATTTTCTTTGAATTAACATATTTCTTAGCTTATAATAGAGATAACTGGATTTTGAATGCGTAAATTTGAGATTTTTGAATGCGGAAATGAAGAATTGAAGAGCCTGGAATTTATTGGATGATGTCCTTTTGAAAACTCAATTTTGGTCGAATAATCTAATAAACTTTTTTAAAAGAAAAACATAAGGTATGTTAACTAACAAATCCCAAACACCCCATCAACATACTTATAAGGGTTATTTTGTTATTTTTAGAGTTACTATTGTCTTAATTGATGGGTTTTAGCCATAAGAACTTTCCTATGTGCGCATGCAAAACCCTAATGCTTGGATCTAGGCTTTCTAATTAAACATGCTTTGAATCCAAGAATTCTAATGACTATTCAGGAATAAGAACAATGTTAAAACATATCTAGAACCATACCTTTGAATTCCTTGTTGATCTTGTTGTCTTGGAGCTTCTAGAGTCACAATTGTCACTCCTCTAATGGCTTACAAACACCAAATAGCAAGGAGGGTGATTTGGGAGAGAGGAGAAGGGAGGAAATCAGCCAGGGTTTCTATACTTTAGATCAAGTCCCGATTTCCTTATGCCATAGGGTCTATTTATACTTGTAGACTCCTTAAGGATTACAACCTAAACCCTAATTGGATAATCTTCTCTTAAAGCTATCCAAATCCATTCCTTAGATAACCCCTTGGACGATTTGAAGCTATCCCAAGCTTCTAGAATCCGTCCAATACATATCTATATGGATTTATAGTCTAAAGTTTAACAATCAAACAATTGATAGTTTATACCCTCGTATTTAATTAATCTCTTTAAGTCACCAAATTAATTCCAATTAATTCTATGACTTATATTAATCAAATAACAATATATTATTCTTTATATTATTCTCATAATATACTAATAATATTTACTCTCTCTTAATAAATCATCCTATCAAGTTGCTATGGTGAAGGCAACCCAAAAGGACCATGCACAACCGGATCAAATACTTGCCTAATATAGTTGCAGCCTTAGACACTATTCCAACAGTCTCCCACTTGGATAAGTCTAGTAACTATATGCACAAGTACAATTCAGTTTGCAATCGTAGCTCTCAAAGACGCTGTCAAACTCTGATCTAATCAATCTTGTCCTTTAGATAAGGGATCGTACAGTCCTCTGTTAGATATCATGCTAACAATCCTATGGAATGGTTAGTCAAGCATTTAGGTTTCTCGATCTCTGATTTATTTGACATAGAACTTAATCGAACACATCAATTTAGTTCTGACCGGGCCTGACACATAAGTCAAATCAAATCATCGAGCGGCCGAGATATCGCTTTTACCTTCTTAGATAAAATTTACAGATAAACTTCGACCTATATGCATTTACTTATTCATTAACCAACTATACACAACAATGCATTTTATAACACCGAGTTACTGATGCGTTTTCGCATTATCAATGTACAATCAATTAACAAATAACAAACCATATATCTAGGTTTTAAGACTATATGATATTATCGTCTTGCGATCACCCTTTTATATCATATTCTATAAGGTGATTCCAGCAAGCGTGGGTTTGTTCCAATGCTCAAAACTAGTTCATAAGCATTCATGAACGTTGCAACAACCCTTTGCTATGTCTAACACCATTTAGACAATCTACACACCAATTCATGACAATCTTCATTCATATCTACTTCCAACATATGAACGATTGTGGTCAATTTGAATAATTCGACTACTCCTAATAAACTCAATTATTCTGGAAGTCAAAACATGCAAAGTGAAACAATAGGTAAACAATTAACATAAGATAGTAACATTACTCATAAATAAAACTCCTATATTTAATCATCAAATGTTAATTACATTTATCTATTACACGTTTCTAATACTATATAATCTATGCTAATATCATCCTTCAGCCCAATACTCCTAGCATGTTGCAAGTGCTTAACCCTACTTAGTCCCTTCGTAAGCGGATCTGCTGGGTTATCTTCTGATGATATCCTCTTCACTACGAGTTGTCCTTCTTCTACACGATGTCTAATGAAGTGATATTTTCTATCGATGTGTCTTGATCTACCATGATCCCTCGGTTCCTTGGTCAATGCAACCGCTCCTTCGTTATCACAGAAAATCTCCATGGGCTCCTTTATGGCAGGTACGACTCCAAGATCACCGATGAAGTTCTTTAGCCATATTGCCTCCTTCGACGCTTCCCTCGCTGCAATGTACTCTGATTCGCACGTTGAATCAGCTACGGTTTCCTGCTTGGAACTCTTCCATGTCACTGCTCCTCCATTTAGGGTAAAGACCCAATCCCACTGCGAACGATAGTTGTCCCTGTCGGTTTGAAAACTGGCGTCACTATACCCTCGCACCTTCAAGTCATCACTCCCTCCGAGGACTAAGAACCATTCCTTCGTCCTCCGAAGGTACTTAAGGATATTCTTCACCGCAATCCAATGTGCTCTGCCAGGATTCCCTTGATATCTGCTAACCATGCTCAAAGCGAAGGCTACATCAGGGCGAGTACAAGTCATAGCGTACATGATTGAGCCAACTGCGGAAGCGTATGGTACTCGGCTCATTTCTGTTATCTCAGCTTCGGTACTTGGACTTTGAGTCTTACTCAACTTGGCATTACTTTGTATCGGTAATTCTCCCTTCTTTGAGTTTTCCATACAAAAACGTTTTAGTACCTTCTCTAAGTAAGTATTCTGACTAAGTCCAATTAGTCTCTTACTTCTTTCTCTTACTATCCTTATTCCCAAAATGTAAGAAGCCTCTCCGAGGTCCTTCATAGCGAAGCACTTCCCGAGCCAGGACTTAACCTCCTGCAGAGTCGGGATGTCGTTTCCTATGAGTAATATGTCATCGACATATAGAACGAGGAAGCTTACTATACTCCCACTGGCTTTGACATATACACATAATTCGTCTTCGCTTCGTACAAATCCAAACTCTTTGACTTTCTCATCGAAGCAAAGATTCCATCTGCGAGACGCTTGCTTAAGTCTATAAATGGACTTCTCAAGCTTACACACTCTATTCGGATGCTTCGGATCCACAAACCCCTCTGGCTGAGCCATGTAAACATCCTCAGCCAACCTTCCGTTAAGGAAAGCGGTCTTGACATCCATTTGCCAAATCTCATAATCATGAAATGCGGCAATAGCTAGCATCACTCTAATAGATTTAATCTTCGCAACTGGTGACAAGGTCTCATCATAGTCCATTCTGGGAGTTTGAGTAAAGCCCTTCGCAACCAATTGTGCTTTATATGTGTGTACGTTTCCATCCACGTCGGTCTTCTTCTTGAAGATCCATTTGCACCCAACGGTCTTACGTCCGGGCACATTATCAACCAAATTCCAAACTTGGTTATCATACATGGATTGGATCTTGCTATCCATTGCCTCTTTCCATTTTGCAGACTCTGGGCCTGTCATGGCTTCCTTATAGCTATTATGTTCATCAATATTTATTAGTGTACCATCACTAATATACGTGTCCCCTTCGGTAGTAATATGAAAACCATAAAACTGGGGATGAACTCTAACTCTATCGGAACGTCTAAGAGGTAAGGACTCGTCAATCGGTTCAACCGGAGTTTCCTCCTCGGGTTGAGTGCCAGCGGTAAAGGTTCCTTCATCTATCGACTCTTGAATTTCTTCAAGCTCGATTTGCCTCCCACTGTCTCCTTGGCCTATGAGTTCTCGCTCTCGGAAAACTCCTATCCTAGCAACGAAGACAACATTGTCCTTCGGTCTATAGAAGAGATATCCAAAGGATGTCTGCGGGTAGCCAATGAAAATACATCGCTCACTTCGAGGTTCGAGCTTGTCGTGAGTATCTCGTCTTACGAAAGCCTCGCAACCCCAAACCTTGATATGTGCTAACAAGGGAGCTTTCCCTGTCCACATCTCGTGAGGTGTTTTGACAACCTTCTTAGTAGGGACTTGGTTAAGGATATGGGCGGCAATCTCTAAGGCATACCCCTAAAAAGAGATAGGTAGTGAAGCATGACTCATCATAGAGCGAACCATATCCAATAAGGTTCGATTACGCCTTTCTGCCACACCATTCAACTGTGGTGTCCTAGGAGGCGTCAGTTGTGAAACTATTCCACACTCCTTGAGATAATCGTGGAATTCAAGACTTAGGTACTCTCCTCCTCGATCGGATCGAAGCATCTTGATTTTCCTGCCCAATTGATTCTCCACTTCATTCTTGAACTCTTTGAACTTTTCAAAGGTTTCTGACTTTTGCTTGATTAAATAGATATACCCATATCTACTATAATCATCGGTAAAAGTCACGTAGAAGCGGTTCCCATCCTTCGTGGTTGATATAAATGGTCCACATACATCGGTATGTATTAGGTCCAATAGACCCCCACCCCTTTCACACGTACTCTGTAACGCCTGTGTTTCCGGGCTTGCCATATTTAGCAATATAATAGTCTAGGTTAACCTTTGTAACCCGTTTTGAAATAATAAGAATGTATTATTTGAGTATTATGTGTTTTGTGCTTAATTGCTTAATTATGTGGTCTGATTAATTAAGAATAAAAATAAGCGTCAAAATTTAAGTGTAAAATAAACTTAATATCTTTGGTTAATGTTGTAGTAGTTGAAACGAGGTTTCCGAATATATATAGAACGCCCAAATCTGACTTCGTATGAGGAAGTTATGATTTATCGAAGTTCCGGCTTAGCGGTATACAGCCTGTTTTACTCGATTTGAGATCGAGTGGTTGTTAGCCGAAGCAATCTAAATGAGAATCGAAGATCTCATTGTTGGTATCGAAGCGATAAAAAGTTAGGCGAGAACGGACGTCAAACGAAGAAGTTATGAATTTATAACGAAAGTTTCTGTCGCGGCCTATTAAAAATAATTAATAAAAATAAAGTCAAAATTAGCCGACGGAGTCTAAACGAAAGTCGTAGAGCGTGGTCTCACCTTTCCGTGGATATAAAGAACGTCGAAAACGGAGTTCGTATGAAGAAGTTATGAATTTCCGAAGTTTATTAATCATTTTGTATTTTTATTTAATTCAAAATCGGAGGCATTATCCGAAGCCGAGTCACCGGTGTAATCCGGAGTACGCCCCGCGTAAGAGGTTACGCTATCGCGTAACTCCGATAGTGTCGACACTTCGGATGACGCATGCAATGACGATTTCGGACGCGTACGCGCTGCGTACGCCTGTACGCCCCGCGTACTCCGAGGCTCCAGCCTCTATATAAAGGATCCGAAGACAGCCTCATTTCTTGTTCATTTTGTTCTCTTCTCTCTAGTCTTTTGCATCGTTTTTCGTGCCGAAGCTACCCCGAAGCCCCGGTATCATACTCTAGCCCCGAGGCAAGTCCCGAGATCCCGAAGATCCCGAGAAGCGCGGTTCCCGAGTCAAAGCTCTGCCCGCGAGAAGTTCGATTTTCGAGGAGATCTTCCAGGTCTGCTGTGGATTACTACTTCTATAAGCCGTAGTGCTGTCGGATCGTCTTCTGATCAAGTGAGTGTGTAGTTATTTCTTCTAATACAATAATACGAAGTATTTTATATAAAAATACGTGCTATGTGTATATATTTGGTTGTGTTATGTGTGAGCACTCTCTTCTATCTTATAGATCTGCTTATTTCTTTATGAGATATGTGTTATGTGTGTGTGTGCCTCATCTATTATGTGATATATGTGTTGATTAAAGCATGCTATACAGGTTTTCTTTAAACTACGTATGAAAATATATATTTTATCTACTAATATGTTGGGTAGAACATGGGTAGATAGTTGGTGTGTAATAAACAGATGAGAGGCCTCGATGTTGTTGTTGTTGTTGATCTAGTTATTCAGCGGAGTATGGATAACGACCACAGACTCTTTCTAGACAGTCCAATGGAACGCTAGCAGGTTCATAACCTGTAGGTGTTGTGAACGATGTGTTCACCGGTGTACTCTATCCCCCTCATGGTTGCCTTTAGGATATCTATTGTCGAGGAAACCCCTTCGCAGTGATGTCCGTCCCGATGAAAATCCTAGATTAGGTCCCTTGAGATAGTTGTTTTAGGGACATAAAGTGAGGATAACGGGAATGGGTAATCGGGATAGTGATTGGTTGGTGAAATTAAATATAACTTATTTATTGTGGGTTGAAAACCCTATATGCTCACCAGGCTCCCAAGCCTGACCCACTCAGTTTTATTTGTATTACAGGAAGTGGCACAAGGGCGTAAGATGGATGGATCATCTTGTTGTTTTGTTTACAAGTCTGTATATGTATATATTTGTTGAATGACTTGTAATGTTTATCGTTTATGCTTTATGGTCTGTATCGGAACATGACATCCCGAGTTTTGATTATATAATGAAATGCATCTCTTGATGAAATGCTGTGATAAATATTATTTTATCATGTTTTGTTTTGGGAACAAATTCTGCAACTCTTTCAAATCAAAAGGATTTACTCTGAAAATATTTAAAAGCATAAATGAAAATCGGTCTTTTCTGGCCGAGATTTTGGGGATGTCACAGTTGGTATCAGAGCATTAGTTTAAGCGAACTAGGAATTTGTAGGATTTCTAGACTTAAACTTAGAATGCTAAATGGAATTTTGAGATGTGTGTCTGTTGGATTTTAGACACGAGCACTAGTTTATTTTAGGAAAGTTGCCTAAAATGCTTTTATGTGCTAAATGTTATATGTTGCCATATATGATATTATTTGTTTGGATCTATGGTCTGTTGCCGACCGGATCTGGAAACCTTATGTGTGTAGGATTCTAAGCGTATGCCTACGTTATTAGAACTAGCATGTAAACGTTTCGGAGTGATAAGGATGATTTGAATATCTATCGTGAATGAGGATCTAATTTCACCTTATTCGGTGTGTAGATCAAAACTGGTAAGAACAAGGAGTGGCGTTGGAAACGCAGATGAAAACAGGAATCAACCGCCAGTGATTGAGCAAATACCTGTTGTAACAGCAGCACCAGAACCAATAACAATGGCTGTGGTGCAAGCCATGATTCGGGCTATGCTAGCCGAACAAATGGAGGAGATGCGACAAATGTTGCATAATAATAGGGATGAACCTGTCATACCTATTGAGGAACCGGAATTGATTCCCGAGCAATCGGAGGAAGGGAACAATAGTCGCATGGTGAGTCAAGTTGGGACTCAAGAGGAACGAAGGAACGATCCAGAAAGGAGAAACAACAAGGATGGGCGTATGTACAAGAACTTCTTGGGCGCCAAACCGCCAAGTCTTTCTGGGAGCCCAAAGCCTGTTGAGATAATGGATTGGATCTCCGAAATGGAGATGGTATTTGAAAGTTGCGACTGTAGCAACAAACAGAAGACCGTCTTTGCGGTTAGACAACTGAAGATTGGGGTCTTGAGTTGGTGGAAGTTGTTGGCAGATACTATACCACGATGAGAAACCCTGAAAATGTCATGGGAGGAGTTCTTGGAACAGCTGAGGGTGCAGTATTGTTCAGAGATAGATCTGATTGATATGAACAATGAGTTCCAAAACTTGAAGAAAGGGAAGATGAGCATAGATGACTATGCTACTGCATTTACTGAGAAGATGAAGTTGTTTCCGTACCTAGTGCCGACGGAACTCTCCAAGATTGAGAGGTTTGCTAACGGACTGCCTGCTGACTTTGGTCCGACAGTCAAGATGGCAACCACTCTGAAAACGGCTGTTCGTGCAGCTAAGAATGTGGAGGCCCAGCAGAAGGAAAGGGGTCTGGAAAGAATAGATGTTGGAGAAAAGAGGAAGTTCGATGGAACTTCAGGGTCCAACAAGAAAAACAAGTTCTCGAAGTCTGGTTCGAGGGGAGGTGGAGGTGAAGCGAAATGGTGCGACAAATGTAAGAAGAAGCATCATGGAAGATGTGAGGTGGCAAACACATGCTACAAGTGTGGAAAGCCAGGGCACTATGCCAATGAGTGTACCCTCACAAAGAAAGTTTGCTATGGTTGTGGTGAGGAGGGTCATATGTCGAGGGACTGCCCGAAGAAGAAGGAGGCAGCTAGACCCAACATTCCGCCAAAGCCAAAGGCGAGAGCATTCCAGATGACGCTGGAAGCTGCTAAGGATGAAGCTGATGTCGCTTCAGGTACCTTTCTCGTTAACGAATTGCCTGCCCAAATTTTATTTGATTCTGGAGCCAATTACTCCTTTATATCGCATAAATTTGGTAGAAAGCTAGCTTTGCCTGTTGTTAGACTAGATAATGCTTTATTAGTCGAAGTTGCTAGTGGCAAGTTTGTACCTGTTAGCTATCGCATGAAAAACATCTTAATTGATCTGAATGGGAATAAGTTCCACGAGGAATTATTGCCTATCGAACTTAATGGTTTCGACATCGTATTGGGAATGGATTGGCTTAGCGCCAACGACGCCGAAATTTTATGCAAGAAGAAAATAGTCAAAGTAAACCCGCCTGGGAAAGATTCGTTTATGGTGTATGGAGATAAACGCAGAGTGAATTCTGGAATCATTTCATTGATGAAAGCCAGAAAATGTTTGACCAAGGGGTGTACATCGTATTTAGCATTCGTGATTGATGCTAAGAAGGAAAAGAAGGTGATGCAGAATATTCCAGTGGTGTGTGATTATCCAGAAGTATTTCCCGAAGATCTTCCTGGATTACCACCTGATAGACAAGTGGAGTTCAGAATAGACTTGTTACCAGGAACCACGCCAATTGCAAAAGCACCTTATCGATTAGCACCGACGGAGATGAAGGAGCTAATGATGCAACTTCAGGAGTTATTGGACAACGGTTTCATTAGACCTAGTTCATCGCCCTGGGGAGCTCCGGTGTTATTTGTAAAGAAGAAAGATGGAAGTATGAGAATGTGCATCGATTACAGAGAGCTGAACAAGGCAACAATAAAGAATAGATATCCGTTGCCGAGGATTGACGACCTGTTTGATCAATTCCAAGGTTCGAGCTATTTCTCGAAGATCGATCTTAGGTCAGGATATCATCAGCTGAAAGTAAGAGAGCAAGATATCGAGAAGACTGCATTCAGAACAAGATATGGACACTACGAGTTCTTGGTTATGTCGTTTGGACTAACCAATGCTCCAGCAGCGTTCATGGATTTGATGAATAGGGTTTGTAACCCGTTCCTTGATGAATCCGTGATAGTGTTCATAGACGACATTCTGATTTACTCGAAAAGCCAGGAGGAGCATGGCAGACACTTGCGAGAAGTGTTAGAAGTCTTGAAGAAGGAGAAGCTGTATGCTAAGTTCTCCAAATGTGATTTTTGGATTCGTGAAGTCCAATTATTGGGTCACGTGGTCAACCAAGAAGGGATAATGGTTGATCCAGCGAAGATCGAAGTTGTGACGAAGTGGGAACAACCGAAAAGTCCCACGGAGATTCGAAGCTTTTTAGGATTAGCCGGATATTACCGAAGGTTTATCCAAGGCTTTTCTTCGATCGCTAGTCCATTGTCAGCTTTGACCCACAAAGGAGCTACTTATGCTTGGGGTGAGAAGCATAAGGAAGCATTTGAGAAGCTAAAGGAGAAGCTATGCGAGGCACCGATACTTTCTCTACCCGATGGAGTTGAAGACTTCGCTGTCTATAGCGATGCGTCTGGGGTTGGATTGGGTTGTGTTTTGACCCAAAGAGAAAAGGTGATAGCATATGCGTCTCAACAGCTGAAAGAGCATGAAAAGAATTACCCGACTCATGATTTGGAGTTGGCAGCGGTAGTTTTCGCTCTGAAAATATGGAGGCATTACCTCTATGGCACGAAGTGCAAACTTTTCACTGATCATAAGAGTCTCCAATACCTCTTTAATCAGAAAGAATTGAATATGAGGCAACGACGCTGGCTAGAATTACTTAAAGACTACGACTGCGAGATACTTTACCACCCCGGTAAAGCTAATGTTGTTGCTGATGCTCTCAGTCGGAAAGTCAATCCTGAAAGGAAAAGGCCAAGAGCGTTGAGAATTGAAGTTGTCTCAACTATTTTGGAAAGTATAAAGAAAGCTCAGAGTGAAGCTTCTGAGAAGAATGACAGAAAGGAGGAACGTTTGGGCAAAACGTTGGTGTTCGGTGTAAACAGTCATGGACTGAAGGTGTTCCAAGATCGGATTTGGATACCTAAGACAGGAGGAGTCAGAGATCTTCTGATGGAAGAAGCTCACAAGACCATGTACTCGATTCATCTGGGTAGCACTAAAATGTATAGGGACCTGAAACCCTATTACTGGTGGCCGACGATGAAGCTTGATGTTGCAAAGTATGTGGCCGAGTGTGTGACTTGTGCGAGAGTCAAGACACAACATCATAAACCGTACGGGAGTTTAGAACCTTTGCCTGTGCCTATGGGTAAGTGGGAAGACATTGCTATGGATTTTGTCACTAAACTGCCCAGAACAAAGAATGGTCACGACATGATTTGGGTGGTCGTTGATCGATTCACTAAGAGTGCGCATTTCATAGCGGCCAGGGAGAAATGGTCTATGGAGAAGCTTGCGAATTCTTACGTGAAGGAAATTGTGAGGCTTCACGGTGTTCCGTTAACGATTGTGTCGGATCGTGATAGCCGTTTCACATCGAGGTTTTGGAAAAGTCTACAAGAGGAATTGGGTACCAAGTTGTGTTTAAGTACAGCTTACCATCCGCAGACTGATGGTCAGAGCGAACGAACGATACAAACACTTGAAGATATGCTGAGAGCATGTACCTTGGAATTCCTAGGTAATTGGGATGAACATTTACCGTTGGTAGAATTTTCCTATAATAATAGTTTCCACTCGAGCATTAAGATGGCACCGTACCAAGCTTTGTATGGACAGAAGTGTCGTACGCCGTCTTGTTGGCTTGAGGCTGGGGAAAAGCAGTTTATGGGACCGGAGTTGGTTCATCAAACTGCTGAAAAGTTGAAAATAATTAGGGAAAGAATGTTAGCGGCTCAGGATCGTCAAAAGAGCTATGCTGACAAGAAGCGGAGACCAATAACTTTTGAGGTTGGGGATTCGGTTTTGCTTAAAGTCTCGCCGTGGAAGGGACTTATAAGATTTGGTAAAAGGGGAAAGTTGAGTCCAAGGTTTATTGGACCATTTAAAGTTCTTCAGAGGATTGGGAACCAAGCTTACAAGCTCGAATTACCCGAAGAACTGAATGGAATTCACAACACTTTTCATGTGTGTTATTTGAGGAAGTTCACGGGAGAAGTTCCCGACATAATTCCAATTTCTGAATTGAGAATTGATGAGAACAAAAGGTTGGTCGAAGAACCAGAGGCAATTGTTGACCGAAAGACTAAGAAATTACGACGCAAGATGGTTGGGTTAGTGCTTGTCCGATGGAAACACACGAATGGGCCGAATCTCACCTGGGAGACGGAGAGTGACATGATGGGTCGCTATCTGCATTTGTTTGTTGATGTGTGATTCCGGGGACGGAATCATTCTAAGGTGGAGAGAATTGTAACGCCTGTGTTTCCGGGCTTGCCATATTTAGCAATATAATAGTCTAGGTTAACCTTTGTAACCCGTTTTGAAATAATAAGAATGTATTATTTGAGTATTATGTGTTTTGTGCTTAATTGCTTAATTATGTGGTCTGATTAATTAAGAATAAAAATAAGCGTCAAAATTTAAGTGTAAAATAAACTTAATATCTTTGGTTAATGTTGTAGTAGTTGAAACGAGGTTTCCGAATATATATAGAACGCCCAAATCTGACTTCGTATGAGGAAGTTATGATTTATCGAAGTTCCGGCTTAGCGGTATACAGCCTGTTTTACTCGATTTGAGATCGAGCGGTTGTTAGCCGAAGCAATCTAAATGAGAATCGAAGATCTCATTGTTGGTATCGAAGCGATAAAAAGTTAGGCGAGAACGGACGTCAAACGAAGAAGTTATGAATTTATAACGAAAGTTTCTGTCGTGGCCTATTAAAAATAATTAATAAAAATAAAGTCAAAATTAGCCGACGAAGTCTAAACGAAAGTCGTAGAGCGTGGTCTCACCTTTCCGTGGATATAAAGAACGTCGAAAACAGAGTTCGTATGAAGAAGTTATGAATTTCCGAAGTTTATTAATCATTTTGTATTTTTATTTAATTCAAAATCGGAGGCATTATCCGAAGCCGAGTCACCGGTGTAATCCGGAGTACGCCCCGCGTAAGAGGTTACGCTATCGCGTAACTCCGATAGTGTCGACACTTCGGATGACGCATGCAATGACGATTTCGGACGCGTACGCGCTGCGTACGCCTGTACGCCCCGCGTACTCCGAGGCTCCAGCCTCTATATAAAGGATCCGAAGACAGCCTCATTTCTTGTTCATTTTCTTCTCTTCTCTCTAGTCTTTTGCATCGTTTTTCGTGCCGAAGCTACCCCGAAGCCCCGGTATCATACTCTAGCCCCGAGGCAAGTCCCGAGATCCCGAAGATCCCGAGAAGCGCGGTTCCCGAGTCGAAGCTCTGCCCGCGAGGAGTTCGATTTTCGAGGAGATCTTCCAGATCTGCTGTGGATTACTACTTCTATAAGCCGTAGTGTTGTTGGATCGTCTTCTGATCAAGTGAGTGTGTAGT
The DNA here is from genome assembly GCF_051521515.1 of Lactuca serriola. Taxonomy (NCBI): domain Eukaryota; kingdom Viridiplantae; phylum Streptophyta; class Magnoliopsida; order Asterales; family Asteraceae; genus Lactuca; species Lactuca serriola. The sequence goes on from NC_136409.1 coordinate 163,705,629, forward strand.
TATTTCTTCTAATACAATAATACGAAGTATTTTATATAAAAATACGTGCTATGTGTATATATTTGGTTGTGTTATGTGTGAATGAGTATTCACTCTCTTCTATCTTATAGATCTGCCTATTTCTTTATGAGATATGTGTTATGTGTGTGTGTGCCTCATCTGTTATGTGATATATGTGTTGATTAAAGCATGCTATATAGGTTTTCTTTAAACTACGTATGAAAATATATATTTTATCTACTAATATGTTGGGTAGAACATGGGTAGATAGTTGGTGTGTAATAAACAGATGAGAGGCCTCGATGTTGTTGTTGTTGTTGATCTAGTTATTCAGCGGAGTATGGATAACGACCATGGACTCTTTCTAGACAGTCCAGTGGAACGCTAGCAGGTTCATAACCTGTAGGTGTTGTGAACGATGTGTTCACCGGTGTACTCTATCCCCCTCATGGTTGCCTTTAGGATATCTATTGTCGAGGAAACCCCTTCGCAGTGATGTCCGTCCCGATGAAAATCCTAGATTAGGTCCCTTGAGATAGTTGTTTTAGGGACGTAAAGTGAGGATAACGGGAATGGGTAATCGGGATAGTGATTGGTTGGTGAAATTAAATATAACTTATTTATTGTGGGTTGAAAACCCTATATGCTCACCAGGCTCCCAAGCCTGACCCACTCAGTTTTATTTGTATTACAGGAAGTGGCACAAGGGCGTAAGATGGATGGATCATCTTGTTGTTTTGTTTACAAGTCTGTATATGTATATATTTGTTGAATGACTTGTAATGTTTATCGTTTATGCTTTATGGTCTGTATCGGAACATGACATCCCGAGTTTTGATTATATAATGAAATGCATCTCTTGATGAAATGCTTTGATAAATATTATTTTATCATGTTTTGTTTTGGGAACAAATTCCGCAACTCTTTCAAATCAAAAGGATTTACTCTGAAAATATTTAAAAGCATAAATGAAAATCGGTCTTTTCTGGCCGATATTTTGGGGATGTCACATACTCGTGAAGGGTGATTTAGTCATCTTTCCAAGCAAACAAGACTCGCACGTGTCATCTTCCCTAAGGTCGAATGACTCCAACACTCCATCCTTTTGGAGTTGGGCTATGCGTTTCTTGTTGACATGTCCAAGACGACAATGCCACAAGGATGCTTTATCCATACTAGTGGAAGAATCTATATTCAAAATATCATTTCCTAAGTTATCAACAATCATAACATTTTCATAAATTCCATTACATGGTATAGCTTCAAAGTAAAAGACACCATTTAGATAAGCCAAAATAGAACCATTCTCATTATTAAAAGAAAATCTAAAACCTTGTCTAAACAAACCATGAAATGAAATGATGTTTCTAGCCATTTCTGGCGAATAGCAACAATTGTTCAAATCTAAACATAAATTATTCCGAAGCACTAAAGAATACACTCCAATCTTGGTCACAGGCGACGATCTTCTGTTCCCCATGATTAGATTGATTCTTCCTTGCTCCACATCCCTACTTCTTCTTAGTCCCTGCACATTAGAACAAATGTGGTAACCACAACCGGTATCAAGAACCCAAGAAATAGCATGATTGGAATCGTTAGATTTAATTGTGTATATACCTGCGAAAGATGGCTTGTTCTTTCCTTCCTTGATGGCTTGCAGGTACTCTGGGCAGCTTCTCTTCCAATGTCCTATCTTGTGGCAGTGGTGGCACTCTGCCTCCTTAGGGTTAGGGCAGGGCTTAGCGGGATCAACTTTGGTCCCACTAGAAGAGACACCATCTCGGGCTTTAACCTTACGATAGTTCTTAGACGAGGCCTTCCTCTTCTTTCCCTTTCCTTGACCAATAGCCAAGACAGGAGCAGCGGGTGGATTGGGAGTCGGTGCAACAGACTTGTCTTTGAAGTTGCTCTCAGCGACCCTCAAGAGACCTTGGAGTTTGCTTAGGGTGACCTCCTCTTTGTTCATGTGGTAGGTCATCCTAAATTGATTGTACATTGGAGGCAAAGAGTGAAGCACCATGTCGATCGCCAAGTCTTCCCCAAAGTCAACATTTAACTTGCGAAGGCGGTCGACATACCTTTGCATCTTTTGCAGGTGCACGGTAAGAGATTCTCCATGACCCATCTTAGCAGAAATCATGTTAGTGAAAATCTCATAACGCTCTTGTCTCGCGTTCTGGTGGTATCTCTCCAATAAGTCTTGATGCATCTCGTACGGGTACATGTCCTCGTAGGACTTTTGGAATTCGGAGTTCATGGTGGCTATCATGATGCAATGTACCTTCGTTGCATCTCGCTCATGAGTTTCAAAAGCGGTAATTTCAGTCGGAGTAGCGATTTCAGGATTGATTTTCTCGAGCTTCTCATCGAGGACATACTCCTTATCCTCATAGCGAGCAATGGTGCGAATGTATCTTATCCATTCGCTAAAGTTCGTTCCATCGAAGGTGACCTTTTGGCAAAGGCTCATCAACGTGAAAGAACTAGCAGCAGCGTTGTTTGCGTTCGAAATCTACAAATAGAAAGGACAAAGATAGATTAGAATATAAATCCCTAATTACCACCCAATAAGAAAAATTAGGGCTAGGATCCAACAACAACATTTACATATTAGAAAAGGGATGCTGTAATCTAACATGCAAATAAATTGAAGGTAAGTGAATGACGATTCACTTATTCTCCGTCATAAAACCTAACTATTAGTCCTAAATGTATTGAGAATTCCTAGGATCGGATGAGATTCATTGAAACTATTCAATGGTGTGTTTAAATCTCGATATGCCCCTTTTGTTTGTGACTGGGATACCGAGGATCACAAAGCGGGTGTGAATTACCATGCAAATTCACATGGTGCCTTCATTGTAACGATCATCTATTCGACGTGCCGGTAAACCACACATGCTCCATCGAAATATGATAAACAATGAATCACCCTTTGCCACCTTTGCTTAGAACCAATTAGTGTGCCGGTAAACCACACACGCTCCACTAACTTCTTAGCAAGGGTGCAAAGTGTAATTTCATGGGATTGCATCAATTCACTTTTCCTAAAGTAACTAAGATTGGGAAATTTTAAAAATGTGTAGTGACTTTGTATTACTTATTATACTTTTAATGAGAGGATGAGGTTGCCCTATCCTACCCGTTCGGCTAACGACCCTCCACCGATCAAGCAAGCGGTGGGTGTGAGTGTACACCCATTAAGCGCCATTTTATAGGCCGCAACCTTATACCCACCTTATAGATCGGTTTCGTGAATGAGGCCTACTAACGGTAAGACTAGCATTTTAGTTATATATATATATATATATATATATATATATATATATATATTATTCTTGTAATATTATATTAGTATAGGGTTGTATTTTAAACATTTTAAAATCTAGGGTTTGAAATTTAAATTGTCTAAATTAAATCATTTAATCACAAAATATAAATTTCAAAACTTGAGGACAAGGTTTAAACATTTAAAACATGGAGGATAGAATAACAAATAATTTCAATTAACAATTAATTTCCTAATTATCTATATTTGATTTATTCAAGATTTCTTTCAAGATAATTACCAAAATAATCAAAATAATTAATTAATTATCATATAAGGAAATTAAATATTTTATTAGTTGATAAATATCTTTAACTAGATCAAGATAATAGTCATATATATCAAAAAAATCGGATTAGGATTGATGTAATATGATTAAGGTAAGTTTCCATAAGATAATCATGAAGAAATCCTGAATCTTTTCATTCCTGACGCTTGAACTCGTCGAGTTCCCAACTGGACTCGTCGAGTCAGGCCAACTCGTCGAGTCCACCATGGGACTCGTCGAGTTCATGACTCAGAAACACAAAATCGAATTTTTCAGTTAAGTTTCATACAAACAAGCAACAATTTAATAGAAACCAATCTAGTCTCTGATACCACTGATGAGTTTTAGCCATAAGAACTTTCCTATGTGCGAATGCAAAACCCTAATGCTTGGATCTAGGCTTTCTAATTAAACATGCTTTGAATCCAAGACTTCTAATGACTATTTAGGAATAAGAACAATGTTAAAACAGATCTAGAATCATACCTTTGAATTCTTTGTTGATCTTGTTGTCTTGGAGCTTCTAGAGTCACAATTGTCACTCCTCTAATGGCTTACAAACACCAAATAGCAAGGAGGGTGATTTGGGAGAGAGGAGAAGGGAGGAAATCGGCCAGGGTTTCTATACTTTAGATCAAGTCCCGATTTCCTTATGCCACAGGGTCTATTTATACTAGTAGACTCCTTAAGGATTACAACCTAAACCCTAATTGGATAATCTTCTCTTAAAGCTATCCAAATCCATTCCTTAGATAACCCCTTGGACGATTTGAAGCTATCCCAAGCTTCTAGAATCCGTCCAATACATATCTATATGGATTTACAGTCTAAAGTTTAACTATCAAACAATTGACAGTTTATACCCTCGTATTTAATTAATCTCTTTAAGTCACCAAATTAAATCCAATTAATTCTATGACTTATATTAATCAAATAACAATATATTATTCTTTATATTATTCTCATAATATACTAATAATATTTACTCTCTCTTAATAAATCATCCTATCAAGTTGCTATGGTGAAGGCAACCCAAAAGGACCATGCACAACCGGATCAAATACTTGCCTAATATAGTTGCAACCTTAGACACTATTCCAACATTAATATGATTGGCAACGAGAGTTACTTACTCCTTCTCAATGGTTAAAAGTGAAAGATGTCATAAAAGAGGATTGGCATCAATTTATTTTCCGAAGTAAGACACGTATTATGGGGTTACTTTGTTCAATGGAATTGGAATAAAATAATAAACATCAAATTCTCGTCTTATTAGATTATAGTGAAGTTTTTAGAATAAAGACCTAATCCAAATATGGAATTTAGAACCCATGGGATTGGCAGTAAAACTTTCGACATAACTATATGTTCACTGTGCATCATGATATCCCTTTTATATTCTGAGCAATTATGAACTCGGATCTACCCTTTTGACATCTATGATGAGCCAAATGATTTGGTCTCCCTTGACCCTCCTATGATTTTGCAATGTGATAACGAACTAGTTAGGTATAAATCAATAACAGGAGTTAGAGGACAAATTAGTTACAAATGTGTAAGGAGTGTAGGTATTTACTTCTGCCATTTATCCCGTCAACTGGTTTTTCTGCAGAATACTACATCTACACCTTCCAACAACACCCATTAGATGATTATAATGATGAAAAATTGTTTGTTGAATTAGCCCTAATGAGATTGCAACAAAGAGATGAGGAGCTGATGTGTACGGGTGTTGAATCTGTCAAGACCAAATTTGATTCTCAATAGACGTTCCCCGATAAAAAAGAATTAAAAATGGACATGAGTTATGAGCAAATGGTAATTTGGGCACATTGTAACAAACTACAATGTTTTTGAAGCAAAAAAGGTATAGAACGATGGCTTAAATAGATAATTGTGAAGAAAAATAAGTAATGAATAGTCCGAATGCCATTTTCATCAAGTGTTTAAACTACAATGTTTAAACACATGTTTGTCGGTAATTTAATCTGAAATTTGTATTGTAACAAATAGATGACCAACGGTTTTTAACAAAATTGGTTACATGAATTGAGATTTACTCCTAAAGAAGTTGATAGTGTATTTTATATTTGTAATAATCAACTAACCACATATGCAAGTTACACCACGATACTGAGAACTCTGAGTCCTAGGTCTTCTCCTACTATTTCTCACCTGCTTCTAATGTTGCTGCCCTAATTCTTTTTCGTCTACTACACTTCCATATATAGCAGCATCGAACCACTGATGTTGCTGCAGGAAGTGATCTGTATCATTCTCCAGAAAGGACTGCATATATTGTCGTTGAGGGAAGTGTAGGAAGACTGGCGTGGAATTGATGCCAATATGAGAGGCTTAGAAGAGATAGAGAAGGGAAAGATGTTATAAGAAGGAGAATGGGAACGGGTGGGAAAGCATACGGAGGGAGATTAAGATGTGATAAATTGTATATAAGTTTTAATTTGACTTTTTGAGCTAATACAATTATGGGAAAGTAGTAATAAATAAAATACGGGGCATTCTAAGAATCATAAGCCGCTGTAGCACATTTAAAACATAACATCTGCCACTTTGGGGGCATAACTCACTCCTCTAAACCAGGAGTCCAGGTTCAAGTCCTGGCAGCGGCATTTTATCTTTTTTTTTTTTTAATCTGTTTTTTCTCCCAGTTTTTTATACTTCTTATATACTATAATTTTCCTTTTGATTTGTGAATAATAAATAATATTATAAACTATTTCAACATACACAAATTTATTTTTTCTTTTAGAAAAGTTAATATCTTTTTAATTGATTTCGGAAAATGAACTTTCCTAATAAGCGTTTCCAGTCCAGCTTTTGTGAAACGACTCATCTCTTTTTGTGAATTAAAATAAGATTTTGACTCATTCCTAAGAGTCGACGCATGCGAACCTCCATGAACATGTGGGTTGGGCAGTGGTTGGGTTTGAACACAGTTTAATGAGTTATTCACAATATCTTTCACATGTCTTATTAAGACATCTCAGATGGTACTAAAAGTTAATGCGTAAATAACAAGGTAAATACTTCTGTAAAAAAAAACTACTAATGACATTATATATATATATATATATATATATATATATATATATATATATATATATATATATACACAGACACACACACAAGGTTATAACCCGTGGGCACCACAGATGAATAATTTAAAAATAATTTTAATTAAATTATAACTTAAATTCTTTTAGTCTTCAAAGCTTAGAGCTTGATATTGCGATAAATTTTCTTTTTAGAAAAATGATCAAAACATGTATCTGAATCTGATTGCTCGTTATCTACACTTTCCCTGTTATCATCTCCAGATTTTATAAAATTCAAAAGGGTTCTTTGTGTAGGATCCGATACACCACTGCCACCTTTATCTTCATTAAAACGAGACATATGCAATCCTACAAAAAGAAATTATTATCGTTAATAAACATTATTAGTTTATATAAATTAATTTTTTTACATTAAACATTAGCGATTAATCTAAGTGATACAGGAAGTCTAGCCTTGAGAAGCTTTGAAGCATGCTTCAGTATATCTTTACTTGACCTTATATAACTCTGAAAAGTCATCGCTCAAGTTCTCACCTAAAAATTTCAATATTTTTATCTCTTGGCTGTGTGAAAAAGACAAAAATGCCCTTCTATCAAAAAAGAACGAAATTGTACCTCAAATGATGCGGCTTTTAGTTTGAGTGTCAATGTCTTTCCATGTATACCTTGTTTCTCCATGTCAGCAGAAAAAAATGATAAAATGATAAATGACCTAACTTCTGATTAAAAAAGGTCTCATATTTAGTTGCAGAAAATGTTCTCTCATTGCTCATACTTTTTCGTGATCTAACATTCGGTGCTTCTGTTCCCCCAAGTCCTAACCCTACAGACACAAATAACTCTACATTGTACAAAAACCATCAGGGGTAGTATTGTCTTTTTACCAACAAAAATTAAAATTTCAAAAAAAACAATACCTGCAGATGCAGATGAAGGAGAGAATCGTGCAAAAAGTAAGGAGTTTTTCTGCAACAAATCTTCACATGTCTTGATCTCAAATACAACTTTTAAGATATGCTCTGTTACTTTTCCAATTCCCCCAATCTAAAAGATGAATTTTGGTAAGAAAAAAAAGTGAAATTAGGATAAAGGATATATAAGTCATTATGCACTACCTTTCGTATAGGAAGTGAGGATATAAATGTCATTATAGCAACGCAATCATTAGGTAAAACAAACTGTCTGTTTGGCTTGTTTTTATCTGAGAAAACTTTTGCAAGTAACCGATTTGGAGCAACTCCAGCACTGCATGTTAATCCAGTAGCTTTATACACATTTTCGCTAAGCTCTTCACTAACCTTTTTATAAATATTAAAAAAGAAAAAGATTTACAATTTTTATTTTTTTCAACATATATGAAAAGAAAGAAAAAAATTGACTCACTTTTCCACCAGATAGAATTTTGTGATATCCAGGTATGCTTCATCAAGACTTGTAGTAGTGAAATCTGGATCATATTAACGATAGACTGGATTGAAGTTAGAGGAGAATTTATGAAATATTTCATGAAAGAAAAGTATTTAGAGTGAAATGAGAAACCATTTCTTTCTTCTTCAATCCACATCTCTTCTCGAAGAAGATTTAAAAAAAAAAAAAAAAATCCAAATTCAGTCTTTCATATTAGGTATGGATTTTAATGATACACACAAGCCTCTATTCTGCATGTACAAATATCATTTCGCAGTCCTAAAGCTTTCAACTTTAAACCACACATTCAAACAGCTCTGAAAAAGATGTATTAGAACAAAGCTAAGTGACACACTCACGTGAATATTAATAAACCATGGAGGAGGAGCATTGTCTGTCATTCCTAACGCTTCTTTTGGTTCTTGTGATGAGGTAATTGGATTTATCTCTCTAAGTTTTACCTGTGTAACCCAAAGTAGATCTAATTTACAAATCTTCATGAGCATAATATGGAAATATGTTGGCATCATTCTCTAATTAGTAACACTACTAGAAACATGGCTTTTAGAGACGGAAGAATCCGTCGCTATTCCGTCACTAAATGTTGTTTGCGATGGATCAGCGACGGATTGACTCCATAGGTAATTATAACGTGGCAAATAACTCAGCGAGGGTTTTAGTGACGGATCCGTTTTTTCTTGCGACAAATTTAGTGACAGAATATCCGTCGCTAAATGTCACTCAATACATTTACTCAGGGCATTAGCGACAAAATTTGTTAAAGTCATTCCGTCGCTATTTTGTCACAAATTTCCATGATCTATTTTTTTTTCGTAGCTAATCCCTTTGCAAATTTCATATACTATTTTTTTTTCCGTCGCTGATCTGTCGCAAACGTTAGACATGATTTTTTTCCGTAGCTAATCCTTTGCAAAATTCATACATTAATTTTTTTTCCGTCGCTGATCCATCACAAGCTTTAGACATGATTTTTTTCCGTAGCTAATCCCTCGCAAAATTCATGCATTAAATTTTTTTTGTCACTAATCCGTCGCGAACTTGTAATATCATTCTTTTTATTATGATTCTAAAAGAAAAAAATACTACAATCATCAAATTATTATGCTAAAAAACATCAAATAATGATACAACCAAACATTACAATACCAAAACGATCAAAGTTTACCAAAGTATCATTCAAAAAAGATCCAAAAACAAAATTGTCCACATAACATCAAACTCCAATAGTTGAGAACATTTTAACACCAAGAAATCCAAAGTATGCAAAAGAGGTACAAATAGAAGAAAAAAAAAAGTTTAACCTTCAAAATAAGCATCGGGAAATGAGTTTTCACATAACATAACTTCAAAATAACATTTTAGTTGCTATCTTCATTTCATGTTCATCCAATCATCTTTGGTTTTCATTCCTATAAAACATTATTTAAAACAATCAAATACATCAAATACAAAACGTTAACAAGTCATTCAAAAACATCAAATACTAATGGTTAACATCATATTACCTCTAATTTTCAATTTCCCATCATATTTTGCAAGGCTGCATACATCTATTGCTGCAGCTTTGGCATCCATTTCCTCACGCATTTGTTGATGATTTCTCGTTGTCGATCTTCTGTTATTATATAATTCAACTGCAAGGGTAAAACTGTCATTTCACATGTATTTAGACAGAAAAATAAAACCCGACAGTTTGAAACTACAAGGGTAAAAAGTCATTTACCCATCCGACAATATTAAGGTCTTTCTCGATAAACTGTCTTCTCTGTTGCTCTACCACTCTGCATATACTCTACAAAAAAAAAAAAAAAAAAAACAAAAAACAAAACAAAACAAAATAGTAATTTCATTCATTTATTTCTTTACTTAGTAAGAAAAAAAAGTAATACCTGGAGCAAGATAGCCAAAAGTTCCAGCTACAATTGTTGTGATATGAGATTCTTCATCTTCCGAGAGTTTTGCAAGACCAAAATCAGAAACCCTTTTGTAGCTCCCATAATCACAGCATTAAGTCGAGCATCCCAACCTAAAAGCTCAGATTTTTTTGCAAAAAGAAAAAACATTTTTTCAAGAAAATGGAAATTGAAGAAAAAGGTGTTTGTAATGTTGATTTTTAATTTCTTACCACCAGATAAGTAATCATATATTAACAATTTTGAAGTTGGAGAGTTGCAATAGCCTCTTAGATTTACTAGATATCTGTGTTTAATGCTTCCAAGAATTTCAAGCTCTCTTTCAATGAATCGATCAAATCCTTCGTTTAATTTTACTATTCTTTTAATGCAAATACGTTTCCAATTCCATCATCCATTGATAGTTCCAAATCCTCCAGCTCCAGTTACATGTTATTCGTTTAAAGTTTCCAGCTTTTTTATAATATCTTTTGAAGGGTATGGTAAGTCTCCATGAAACATCACAATCGATGCACCTGAAGAACAAATAAAAAAAAAAGATAGAAATTTAAGGGTGGATTCAAGAAATGGAAGTATATGATATGATCTTTAATTGTTATTAGAAATAAAAATAGAAATGAAATTCACCTCCACCAACATCTACTGCAAGACCTTTGGCATCATTTTTACCGAGTTTTTTTGTAAAGAAAACAACCCTAGAAACACATAAGTGCAACAAGAAGCAATGCCTCCCAGAGTTTTTCTTTACATTCTGGCTTCCTGTTTTTATAAAATGTACATTTATTAATTCTAAAACATAAAATGGTAAGTAATCTATTGATTTAAACAAGGAAAATGAATGTAATAGTGTAGTAGATAACATAGAGATATTAGTTTACGCAATAAGAAACTTTTATGTAATATTTTGTAGATTAAGAAGTAATTTTAGTAGAGTTTTTATGAAAATGTACAGAAACAGTTATCTTCAATATTTGGATGAAACTTTTAGGCAGTAGATTAGAAGAAAGATACAAGACTGTTTATAAATTTGGAATTTAAGGTAAAGGGTAGTTGGGTTAATTAAAGTCAACTAAACATAGTTTGACTGAAATTAAAAAGTTATAAAGAAAACCTGTAGGCTGTGAGCCTGTTGAACTTCCATCATCATCTTTACATAACTGATTAATATGCTTCCCACACAAGCCATGGTTTCCAAGAAAACTGCAAATAAGCAACAAACAATTACAATTTTCTCCTATAATGTGTATACACAATTATATAAGCAAGAAATGAGAGTCAAAACTCACGAGGCAGTTCCAAATTGGTCAAGAACACCATTAGATGGAATTGGCCCTGCTAGAAAATTGTTGGAGACATTGCTTCATGATATAACAGAGTCAACACAAAAGTCAACATACAAAAAAGTTTTAGAAAAAGTCAAAAGGGACTGAAGAATGACGAATGAAGATAAGCATATACTTACAAATTCAAAAGGCTCCTCAAATTCCCAAGTGATGTGGGAATTTTTCCACTCAAAGAGTTGCTAGAAACATCCTTGCATCATACACAAACAAACCCTAGTTTTAACTTTTAAGAAGAAGAAAAAAATTTATTTACTATGGACAATATTTAAGTAACTTACAATGTTTGAAGATTCAAAAGATTTCCTATTTCAGTAGGAATAAACCCACTTAAGTAATTATTCTGCATCATTTGAACATCTTTATTTTTACATTAATTTTGTTTTAGCAGATAACATCCCAATTTTTTTAGTACAGCTGGCATCTGTGGCAAACTGATACGAAGACCATACTAAATGGCTTCTCTTCTCTTACTCAAATCACAAACTCAAATGCTTCTGAAAATCATCAAGATGAACTTTATTTAACATGTGAAAGATGGTTCTGTGCTCAAAGATAATCCCTCGGTTGATAGTTTCAGGGTTTCCAAGCGATGAAAAATCTTTACAGGTACAAAGGGTATTATCGTCTTTTCACATGTTCCCTCTAGGAATTTATTTAACTTAACAATAACTTGTAGGAAGTTCGGCCAGTCAAGGAGGTCTGTCCTTTGCTGTTAAAAGCAATCCAGTCTCTCCTTCCATACTGTGAGTATCATTCACTATCATTTTGACCAAAATGCCCTCCCACTAGTTCCATTTAGGAAACAAAATTCCATAACTTTTGATCCTATAATCTTATTTCACAGATTCATCTTTTGGGGAACACCATTTGAAACTTTTTGAATTTATAAAAAGGGCTTGCACGAAAGTGATGAAGATTTTAACTGCAATTCAGACAAGGCATGCGTATTCTTTTGGTGACCAAAATGTCCTCCCACTAGTCATGGATTTCTGCTTAAATAAAATAACAGATCTTGAACCAGAGATAATGTCATTTGATCAGTTTCTGATTCAATGCATGTCAATGGCAAAAATTGTTCTTGAATGCAAAGAATACAAACCAATCATGACTAGACGTGTGGTAAATGAGAAAGTAGTAACCCTTGAGCAAAGAAAGAAAAACATTTCTAGAGCTGTTGCAGGGGTACTTTCGTCTCTTTTGTCCAATGAAAGAGTTGTACTCTTGTTTAATGTATTGATAAGAAGGTAGGTGAAAATTTGTCCTTTTTACTGTTTTATAGGATGGAATTGGAGAAGGAATGGAATGACTTATTGACTCCATTCCATTGGAATGAAAGAAAGATATTTGTTTTGTAAAGATAATTGATTTCTGTGAAAGACTTTCAAGCAAAACCAAGCTTCCAAGATCCAAACAGCACTAGTGCTATATCAACCTTTGCAACTCATAGATTTATTTCCTGAGGGTAATATTGTCCAACTAACCCAAATTCGCCCTAACAACCACCTAAATTACCCAGCAACACTGCAACAGGGTCTGACCAAGCCATGAGTTCAGAGCCTCAATACAGTCAGGGAAGAGACAGAGAGAGGTGAGTGGACGCAGGTTTGGTAACAAAAAAAGGTACAATTATAATGAAAGAATTATTTAACGAGGGTATAATTGTCAATAAGTATAATTATAAGTGGATGAATAAAAATTTGTCTGTGGAAGAATCACCCCCCATTAGTACTTTGGTGAATATCATCAATCAACTAAACAAGAAAAAGGATATAAAAACCAAAATCATCCGTAAAGAACTCCTTATGTGTGATGGTTGAAAAATAACTAATCAGGTATAGCTTTTTTTGCTTCACCAAAAAATTAAACGGAAAATTAAAAGAAAGTCACTAAAAGAGGTTTTGTGATGCCTTTCAGGAAGTGGCACCTTCTTCTGTGGCACCCAAATTGTATTCATAGCAATTTGAACCAAAATTACCTCAAATTTAATCAAATTCCATCAATTGTAACATCAATTCACAGCAAGTACTATCATCTAACACATATAACACATAACAATGGCCTAAAATTATGCAATTCATCCACAAAAGTTCAAAATTACCTCAAAGTTATTCAAATTTGTAAGAATAAGAGCTTGAATGGGATGACCACCACAGTTTTCTAGCAACCAATAGATCAAACAGCGTTGGCACGAAATCACGAGTCAACGAGGAAGGGAGACAGACCGAGAGGAAAGCCACGCGGATATTCTTTGGCGTTGCTTCAAGTAAACTTCAATGAGAGGCAATACAGGTAATTGAGGCGACGCAGGTGACAGTGGTGGAGGTGATTTCCATGGTGGAGGATGCAATTGAGTCAACGCATTGCGATTTAACGCTTTGGGAGGAAATCGTGCTTAGGGCTTTCAGACGGAATGAAATTAAAACGAATGAACGTAAAGAGAAAAGAGAGCGAAACGAGAAAAAAAAAGGCGTGGGCCTTTCAGCGATCGATTGACGAGGCCCAAGAAAAAAATCCCATGTTTTTAAAAAAATCCATGGCAGTTCCCTAGCTAAAAATCTTTAACTTGCGACGGATTAGCAAGGGATTTCTTTTTGTCGAAAAAGTTAGATCAATCCGTCTCTAAGCCCTCGCTGACCCATCACTAAATTTCTAAAATTAATTGAGTTGAAGGATTTTGTGAAATTTGTAGCTGATCGCTCGGAAAACATACGCTAATTAGCTACAGAAGGCTTTCGTCGCTAATTCCGTCGCAGAAGGTTTGGTTTCTAGTAGTGTAAACGGTGAAGATAAAAGGGTATGTTACCTGAAAATATTCTCCTTCATGATAAATGAATTTTGGTATAGTATGATATTTGAAAAACAAATCAAGGAGTATTACCTTTTCAAAAAAACCAACAAAAAATGAAAGAAGAAAGTAAAAGGTCTTAAGTTCAAAGAATGTTAGCGACTAAAATTGTTTACAAACTAAAGTATTTACCTAATTTCTATACAGCAGCAAGAAAAGACCTAGAAATCTCTTCATCCTTCAAGTCTGTTCCCATCTAGAGAGCAAAAAGAAAAATAAAAGGAGTGACAATCATTAATTCCACATCAGGGAATCTGAAAACCACCCAAAGCAATGAAAACCCCTATATAAAAGAAATGTAAAATTGGAACATACATAGGGTTTGAAAGTGAGAGAGGTGGAGTGGGTCAAAGATTCAGGTAGAAAACATACAGGGAGAGAATCATCAGATCCGCAATAAGCATTTCATGTAAGGCATGAAAGATCTAATCCACCATGGAAAGTAACGAAAACAAAAACCATTCAAAACCATAACAACCATAGGCGATTAGCTTCCCGATCAACAAATTCATGATTAATTGATGCTCGGTTACTTGCGTTAAGAATCGTGTTTGCTAGAACTTCAAGAAGATTAAACAAAACTTACAATAGAAGGAGCCAAGCACTAGAATAATGTTGTATCAGCAAAAGTGGTAGTAGTTGATGCACAAATCAAAGTGTTTATCTTCATCCTGGGCGCTAGGGTTTTAAAGAGCTATTTAAGACCATTTTAATTAAGCATTATTTAAATACTTATTCAAAATATTGAATAAGTATTATTTAAATATTAGGAACAGATTGTGACTTAAACATGACATTATCACATATAATGTACCTATTTAAGACCATTTTAATTAAGCATTATTTAAATATTAGGACTAAAGTGTAGCCTTAAACATGGCATTATAAAATATGATATAAATTTTTGCTTTTTGTTTGACCAAATGACCTATGATTTAAAAAAAAACAACTGAAGAACAAGAAAACCGTGATATAAAAAGAAGAACCAGAAAACTAAAAACCGAACAACTGAAGATTTTACATAAGTAAATTGTGGCAACTAAAGCATCTTAACATAGTATGCTTTATATGATTTTATCACATCCTACATTATAATCTTTTTCACTACAAAAATATAAGTCTTTCACGACATTTGAGGCGTGCCCTCTCTCTTAAATAATTAAGAGGGGAATGAAATCCCCCAAAAAATTTAAGTACCTCGCCTTCCTCTACATCGTCACTCTCTCCTCTAGATCTCAACACGCCGGACATAATTCTCTCCCTTCGTTCTCTCTACAAACTCTAAGTCACCCCTCAACTTCCTTTATATTTTTTTAGAACATTTAATATCGTGACATGCAAAAATGTGTGTCGTCTTTCTTTATGATAAAGACTTTATTGACACACAATGCGTAGCGTGTTGTAAATACGTGTCGTAAGCTTGTGACACACAAATGTGTGCCGCCCTCCTTTATGATTGGGGATTTAATGACACCTATTTGCATGTCATCCGTACCTCTTTATCATACACAATCTGTGTCATTAAAGTGGTTGTTTTCTAGTAATGATATATTGTTCCACATAATTATTGATGCATCAATACTCATGAAAATATCATATTTTCCTCCTTTTGTTTAAACTTAAAAAATACCAACGTGCTTTAAATGTCATATTTTCGTTTAAACTCAAAAAATACCATCATGAATTGCTTTATCTGCTTATTATAACATCCTTCTTTATTGGCTTGTTATAGCATCCCACATGATTAATATAAATGTGTGAAAACCACTAGAAATTATTGTTTTTTCTTAATTTTGTTAAACTAAAAGTTAGTAGTGTATTTTGTGTTTTCATTTTTATAGAATCCTACATGAATATAGATGTATCAAATCCATTTGAAAATATCATATTTCCTATTTTAGTAAAGTAAAAAAATAGCAATGTACTTTTCTTTATTTGCTTCTTGTAGCATCTTACTGATGGGTTTTAGGCAAAAGAACAATCCTATGTGCTCATACAAATTTGAAACATAACAATAATACTTAATCCTATATGGCCTCAAACTTGTGAGAGTAAATAAAACACTTCTATTTAACCACCATATTGATTACTCATTATTATCGTTTATTGTTTCAGAAAATCAACTTATTACTCAAATTACAACAATAGATATCCCATGCATAAAGCATGCACACTATGTTTCCTATGGTCCTTACTTTGTGAAATAGATCAATTGAAAAACCTTTTCAATGATGCTTATTTCACAATTCCCAATCCTTATCATTAGTGTAAGAACGCAAGGTTCTTTGCCGCTATTAGAATATGCTAGATTCTAACATCTTATGCAACGATCCTTTCGTAAAGTCATAGCACAAAAGTCACCAAGACTTAGCTAATGAAATTATGAAGTACTCTATCGGAAATTGTTACAAGACAATTCCATAGACGTGAAGTCTCACATTCAAAGTACATTCATTTGAACATCCTTCCTGCATAAAAGTTTCTAATCTAGGCATAGACTCTCAATATCCAACTCCCAATATGGAAACATTTCCACATTTGCCATAGGACAACTCATTCTTAATAGAATCTTATCTATTCATAATAATGTCGATATGGTCCATCCAATACCATACTTCCAACTACTCACAAGCGACCAATCCTCAATGAACTTTGGATCGTCCTTTGATAGTTGTTTAATTATTTTAGTCAAAACCAATTCTTGTCCTTTTTCCCTCTTAATGTGCTAGACATTTGGAAAATTTTAGAATGGTAAAATATTATAACATTTGCAATCGATCCTATACCCAAAGCGTATGGGACACGATGCATAATGTCTTACATAAAGATATGATACTTTACCAATCTTTTGCCATAATATTTTATGTGTCATGTTCTCACAATTCGAACTATGAAGAGGGATGTCGTAATCATAATCGAAATTTGAGAACACACAATGTATCCTTTGACTGAAAATATTAAAATTTCTCAATCTAAGCTTTAGATTTTGAAACGAAGTATAATATTCTCTCCCTTAATTATAGCAAAACAACTTTTCAGCCCATGCAACTTTGCAAATGGAATCTTTGTTTTTCTATAATTAATATTGCTAACTTGCAATACTCGCCATAATAATCATACAAGCATATCACTTATGCTCCCACTATCATGATTATCGTATAAGCATAACACTTATGCTCCCACTAGCTTTGACATGTATTTAGAAAACAAATGAACTTCCAAAAAACAATGACTATTGGATTTCTGAAATTCATATTTCTAATACCAGATGCTTCGATAAGCCTTTATCTAAGCTTCTTAAACTTATACACCTTTGCCTTAGATAGCTCATATGTGTGCTTAAACAATTTAGAACTTATGTTACCAAGTTCCAAATGTTCAAACTAATTGCCAAATCTCACAATTCGAACTATGGAAAGGGATGCCGTAACCATAATCGAATTTGAGAATACAATTTTCACAATTGCTATCTTCTTAAGATCTTTCTTAGTGAAAGCATTTCCTCACAGTCATTTTCATGAAGGAGGGAATCTTATGAAACTTAGATTTTATGGTGTACGAGTTCCTATCCATGTGAATTTGCTAAAACCAAGGTTTGCGACAAATCCAAACTCATATGGAGTGAACTTTCTTTATCTTGATTTCTTGCCTTATGGTGAGTGTCCACCATGTCTTCCAAGTAGTTTAGTAACTTGTCCTTACATATCAATGTACTTTCCATTGACTAAGGCGCTAGTATGCGTTCAAATGAGAACTCATAGAACTCACATACACAATTAACTCAATTGGAATGGCAAAGAAACAAAATAATGTCAACACGATAGGTTGTAAACCTCAAGTCGTGTGCTAGTGATGATCGATAAGGTTTATTCTTGGTTTGTTCTTGAAACCTTTCAAGACCATTAATACTCCCACTAACTCCTTGACATATAAGATTCTCTTGTCAAGAAACATTTCTTGACAAAGCAAATATTCAAGAGTTAGTGTAGTTCTTATCAAGACAAAACACTTCACATAATTGGTCCTAGTTGGTCTTTGTCTTATCCAAGACAGCACAACTTACCAATTTCAAATGTGCAAGAATAAGAAATTTTTTCCAAATTCCACATTTGATGAGTGTTATAAACCTACTTAAGACTTTTCACTCAATGTCACAATCTTGACTCTAAGACTTGATATTTGAACGAAGTATGATTGACTTCTTGATTTAACCATTTCTACAATTCTCGATTCCTCTTCTTAGACATGTAATTGCACTAAGACTCACTTAGAGGATCAATTGAGACATGGTTCTTAATCATTAAGACTTATCATAAAACACAATAAAAGGTACTCTCCCTTCTTCTTAGAATAGAGAAACTTTTATCTTTCTACCTACTTTATTCTTCTTTATTCGTTCTACTATTCATTGAAACTCTTTCAATCAACTCAGAATTACACTTAATCTTATAAGTATAATCATATTTACTACACTTTAGTAATTCATGACGAATATCTTTGTCAATCTTGTGGTGCACTTGATCAACGCACAACCCAGTGTACTTGATCTCCTAGTCCTTCAATTGACACTTTGTCAAAGAATTAGTCTAAATTTCTCAAATGGGAAAGATTTTCATTCATCATACAATACACGTTGCATGATTCCAAGTTTCTGTCCAATTGAAACTTTGGCGATGAGAAACACTCCCTATTTGGTAAACTTTTGATATTTCCACAAATAATATAATTAAGAATCAAATCCATTATTGCTAATAATAGAAACATTCAAACATCAATTTTTCATACATGCCATTGCAAGGATAAATAAATAAGATAAAATCAAAAATCATTCTATTGCGGAAAAAATTTGACCTTACAAAGCAATTCAATTGAGAAACTATGTTATTACATATTTCTTAACAATTTATTCTGACTCCAAGTAGTAGCTCAAGAACCCAATCTTCAAGTAATGCGATCGAAATCCATTTCTTCACGATCAGGTTCAGCTCACTTCTTCCCTTAAGCTTCCTCTCTTTTCTTCGATCCTACAAAACATCAAAATGTAATCTTATCACATCATGTATTAAGAATCTAGAATAGGAACTTAAAAAGTTAGATAATGGATTTTACCTGAAGTAGAGCCATACGTCTTGACTCTCCCATCTCTTAGATCTCTCAGGTAAATAGAGCAGCTTCGTCCCCAATGCCCCTTCTCTTGGAAATAAAAGCAAATGGACTCCTTTGGCACAGCACATTGGACAATCACAGACTTAGTTCTTTCTAGACTTCCAATGTTGCCAGTGTCCATTGAAGTTTGGGAGTTTGATTCACCATACAAATTTGCTTGACCAGCATGCCAAATCATTGCTGATTGAGCAGCTATAAGCAAATAGGTGAGATCAATTAGGGTCATGTCGTGGTCCATCATATAGTATATTGGATTGGTGTCTAAGTCCATAACTATTTTGGTATGTACTTGACCCGATGGTGCATGGTCCTTTTGGGTTGCCTTTACCAAAGCAACTTGATTGGAGAAATAAATAGAGAGAGAGGTTATTATGATTTATTAATATGTTATAAGAATAATATATTAAAGGAGAAATCATATTTGTTTAATTAATATTGGTCAATAATTAATTAAGAATTAATTTTGTGATCAAATGTAATTAATTAAACTAGAGGGGCTGAATTGTAATTATGTGATAGTTACAAAATAAGGTATGGGTTATCCTAAGGATATGTTGGACGAATTTGAGGTGATAAGGGCCTTAGAATTCGACCATGATACGGATTCAAGGCTTATCTTATGGGTTGCTTGGTAAGCAAGCAACTAGATAAGGATAAGGACTGAAACCCTATCTCTACACCTATATAAACCCCCTTTTGCTCTTGATTTCGTCCAGACCTTCCCAAGGCATCTTAGGGACGAAATCTTATACCTCTCCTCTCTCTTTATACCTTCTCCATTTGCTCTTGGTGTTTGTAAGCCATTAGAGGAGTGACACTTGTGACTTTAAGCCTTCCAAAGTCAATACAAGGAGATTTGGGATTGTTATTGCTACATAACAATCAAGGTAACATTATAAACCTATTCTCATGTTAATATGATAACTTAAATGCTAGAATTAGGGTTTATAGTCTTGGATAACTTGCATGTACAATAGAGAAACCTAGATCCAAGCATTAGGGTTTGTATGAGCACATAGGATGTCTTATGACTAAAACCCATCAGTGGTATCAGAGCCTAGACTGGTTTCAATTGTATTTATGCATTACATGTTCAAAAAATTTGATTTTTGATATTCTGGAGGCTGGACTCGTCGAGTCCATAGCTGAACTCGCCGAGTCCATGTAGACTCGACGAGTCTAAGCCTGACTCGACGAGTCAACTCGTCAGATGGAGGGTATTTTGCGATTTCTTGTTGTTTTGCTTATGGATAGTTACCTTATTATATTAGATCAATATAAATCCGATTTTATGATATATTTGACTATATTCTTGATCTAGTTGAAGATATTTATCAATTAATAAGATAATTGTTTCCTTATGTGATAATTGATTAATTATTTTGACTAAATTGATAAATTGTTTTGCAAGAAATCGTTAAATAAATCAAATATGGATAATTATGTGATTAATTGTTAATTTAGATTATTTGTTATTTGATCCTTGTTGTTATGAAAAGTTTCATATTTTCCCCTTAGGTTTTATAGTTTAAATTTGAACCCAAAAGTTTTGTTGTTTTGAAATTTAAATAGTTAAAACCCTAATGTTTTGAAAAATGTTTCAAAACTTGCCCTCAAGTTTTGGAATTTAAAAGTTGATTAAAAGTTTAATTAGGAATGTTAAATTCTAAAACTCTAGTATAGTTTTGAAAAAGTTCAAATCATACCCTTATGGTTTTATTAATTAATTAAGGTGTATAATTAAAAGAGGTTTAATAAATCCATAAAAGTTTAGGTTTACAATTTAATTGAATTAAAAGTATAATTGTTAAATTAGACCACCTAGTATTTTGAAAGTATAAAATACACCCTATACTATATATAACATTAAAAGTCTAACATTATATATATGTATGAGTAAAAGTCAGTCTTACCGTTCGTAGGCCTCATTCACGAAGCTGGTCTATAAGGGGTGTTTAAGGAAATTGCCTATAAAATGGCGATTGAATGGGTATCCACTCTTACCCACCGCACTCTTGACTAGTGGAGGGTCGTTAGCCAAACGGGTAGGATGGGACAAAACCTTCCATTATAAGTATAATGAAATATAAAAGTAACTAAATGTTTTCATAAAATTCCCAATCTTAGTTACTTTGGTAAAAGTGAATTGATGCAATTCCATGAAATTACACTTTGTGCCCTTGCGAAGACGTTAGTGGAGCGTGTGTGGTTTACCGGCACACTAAATGGTTCTAAGCAAAGGTAGCAAAGGGTGACTCAATGTTTGTCATAGTTTAGTGGAGCGTGTGTGGTTTACCGGCACATTGAATATGTGACTGTAACATGTGAGGGCACCATGTAAGTTTGCATGGTTATTCACACCCGCTTTGTGATCCTCGGCACCCCAGTCACAAACAAGAGGGGCATATCGAGATTTAAACATGCCATTGAAAGTTCAATGAATCTCATAGGATCTAGGAGTTTTCATAGATTTAAAACTTAAATTTCTTTTTCATTTTTCATGGTGGAAATTAGTGAATCGTCATTCACTTACCTTCTAATGTTCTGCATTTGGGTTACGGCATCCCTCTCCCGAGTTGTAGAATATTGTGTTGGGTCCTAGCCTTAGTATCTCATTTGGGTGATTTACTAAGGACTCAATCAATCAACTAACTTGAATTCGTTTTCTCCCATTTTGTAGATGTCAAAGTTTGACAACTATGGTCTTCTCAAATCCCGTGGAACAAGCATTCCACATGAAGATGATATTCCATGATACGATTGAGGAACAAGAGATCATGCTTCACTTCCTCCTCCTCCTCCAATTATTCTCCCTAACCCACAAGTTCAAAGGCTTGAAAAGTTCAAGATCACTCAAGCCCTTTTGGCAAGTAAACATAAAGAAGGAAAGACGGTGTGTGCACACGTCCTAGGGATGAAGTCACACATTGATAGGTTAAGAACGTTAGGATCCGTTGTCTATAAGGAAATGGCTGTTGATTGGGTTCTTCAGTCACTTCCTAACTCATATAGTGAGTTCGTAAGAGAGTACTATATGATGAACTACGGCATGACCCTTATAGATCTCACCTATACGCTTATTGTTGTTGAATCAGCAATGATTTGGCACAATAGAAAATCAAAGTTGATTGGTGAATCTGCCTTCGAGACCTCTATGGATATAGACAATGGCAACGAAAGACATGCTATGATCGAAAAGTTTGATCACAAGAGAAAGGCAATGTCTGAAGTAGTTCCATGTCATGTTCCAAAAGAGTCAATTTGCTTTTATTGCCAAGAGAAAAGGCATTGGAGACGACGCTGCCCTATTTACCTAAGAGATCTAAGAGATGGGAGAGTCAAAACGTATGGCTTTGCTTTAGGTAAAATCCATTCACTAACTCTTTTAAGCTTCTATTCTAGATTCTTAATACATAATGTGATAAGATTACAATTGATGTTTTGTAGGATCGAAGAAAAGAAAGGAAGCTTAAGGGAAGAAGTGAGCAAAATCTAACCGTGAAAGAATGGATTTCGATCGCATTTCTCGAAGATTAGATTCTTGAGCTACTAGTTAGAGTTAGAATTAGATTGCTAAGAAAGATGCATTAGCATAGTTTTTCAATGAATTGCATTGTAAGGACAAAATTTTTCCGCAATAAAATAAATTTTGATTTATCCTTGCAATGGCGTATATGAAAAATTGATGTTTGAATGTTTCTATTAGCAATAATGGAGTTGATTCTTAATTATGTTGTTTATGGAAATGTCGAGAATTTACCAAATAGGGAGAGTTTCTCATCGCCCAAGTTTCAATTGGACTGAAACTTGGAATCATGCAACTTGGTTGCACGATGAATGAGAAATTTCATATTTGTAAATAAGACTAATTCATTGACAAAGTGTCAAGTGAAGGACTAGGAGATCGAGCACACAAAGTAGCGTGTTAATCAAGTCCACCATAAGAGTAACAAAATATTCGTCATGATTTACTAAAGGTTTAGTAAATATGATTATACTTATAAGATTAAGTGTAATTCTGAATTGATTGAAAATGTTTAAATCAATAGCAGAACGAATAAGAAGAATCAAGAAGGCTGAAAGATAAAATTTTTTACATTCTAAGAAGAAGGGAGAGTACCTTTTATGCTTTATGATAGGTCTTAATGATTAAGAACCGTATCTCAATTGATTCTCTAAATGAGTCTTAGTACAATTGTATGTCTAAGAAGAGGAATCAAGAATTGAAGAAATGGTTAAATCAATAAGTCAATCATACTTCGTTCCAATAACAGGTCTTAAAGTTAAGATTGTGACATCGAGTGAAAAAGTAAGGTTTATAACATTCATCAAATGTGGAAAGTTGTGATGTCTTGGATAAGACAAAGACCAACTAGGACCAATTTATGAAGTATTTTGATATGAGCTACACTAACTCTTGGATATTTGTTTGTCAAGAAATGGTTATTGACAAGAGAATCTTATATGTCAAGGAGTAAGTGGGAGTCTTAATGGTCTTGAAAGGTTTCAAGAACAGATCAAATAAACCTTATCGATCAACACTAGCACATGAGTTGAGGTTTACAACCTATCGTGTTGACATTATTTTGTTTATGTGCCAATCCAATCGAGTTAATTATGCATGTGAGTTCTATGAGTTCTCATTTTGAACGCATAAAAGGCATAGCACCTTAATCAATGAAAGGTACATTGATAGGAAAGGGTGAGATGCTTAACTACTTGGAAGACATGGTGGGCAGCTGTGCTACCATAAGGCAAGAAATCAAGATTAAGAAAGTTCGGTCCATATGAGTTTGAATTCGTCGTAAACTTTGGTTTTGACAAATTCACATGGATAGGAACAAATACACCGTTTAAATCTAAGTGTCATAAGATTTCCTCCTTCATGAAAATGATTGTGAGGAAATGCTTTCACTAAGAAAGATTTTAAGAAGATAGTGATTGTAAAATTGCATTCTCGAATTCGATTATGGTCACGGTATCCCTTTCCATAATTTGAATTGTGAGGTTTGGCAATTAGTCTTAAGTGTTTAGACACACAGATGAACTATCGAAGGAAAAGGTGTATAAGTTCAAGAAGCCTTGATAAAAGATTATCAAAGCACTAAGTATTAGAAACATGAACTTAAGAAAATTCAATAAGCATTGTTTTTCTGAAAGTTAAGATGTTTATGAATACATGTCGAAGCTAGTGGGAGCATAAGTGTTATGTTCATAATAATCATCATGATAGTGGGAGCATAAATGTTATGATTGTATGATTATTAAGGCAAGTATTGCAAGTTGGCAATATTAATTATAGAAAACAAGAGTCATACTTTGCAAAGTTGTAAGAGTTGAAAGGTTGTTTTACTATAATTAAGGGAGAGAATGTTATGCTTCATTTCAAATCTAAAGGCTTAGGTTGTGGAATGTTAATAAAATTTAGTCAAAGGTACACAGTGTGTTCTTAAAATTTCGATTATGATTACGGAATTCTTCTTCACAATTCGAATTTTGAGAACATAGCAAATAAAACATTATGCGTCGTGTCCCATACGCTTCGGGTATAGGATCGATTGCAAATGCTTTAATGTTTGACCATTCTAAAATTTTCAAATGTCTAGCGCATTTAGAGGGAAAAGGGACTAGAATCGGTTTTGACTAAAATAATTATGCAACTATCAAAGGACAATCCAAA
Source organism: Lactuca serriola (assembly GCF_051521515.1). NCBI lineage: Eukaryota > Viridiplantae > Streptophyta > Magnoliopsida > Asterales > Asteraceae > Lactuca > Lactuca serriola. Next base: position 163,730,680 of record NC_136409.1, read on the forward strand.
GTTTGACGAGGATTGGTCGCTTATAAGTAGTTGGAAGCATGGTATTGGATGGACCATATCAACATTATTATGAATAGAAAAGATTCTATTAAGAATGAGTTGTCTTATGGAAATTATGGAAATGTTTCCATATTGGATGGACCATATCGACATCATTACGAATAGATAAGATTCTATTAAGAATGAGTTGTCATATGGAAAATATGGAAGCGTGTCCATATTGGGAATTGAATATTGAAAATCTATGACTAGATTAGAAACTTTTATGCAAAAGGATGTTCAAAGGAATGTACTTTGAGTGAGAGACATCATATCTAAGGAATTTTCTTGTAACAATCTCCGATAGAGGACTTTGTAATATCATTGGCAATAGTCTTTGTGATTTTGGTGCAGTGACATTACGAAAGGTTAGAATGTTAGAATCTAGCATATTCTATAAGTAGCAAGAATTTGATATTCTTTAACTTATGGAAAAAGAATTTGGAGTTGTGAAATGAGAAAGATTAGAAATGTGTTCAATTTGATCTATTTCACAAAGTAAGAACCATAGGTAAACATTGTGTGCATGCTAGGAGCATGGAACAAGTGTAATAATTCAAGTAAGAAGTTGATTACCCGAAACAACAAATAATGAGTAATCAATATGGTGATAAATAAAAGGTGTTTTATTTATACTCAAAGGTTTGAGGCCATATGGGATTAGTATTATTCTTGTGTTTCACTTTGCATGTTTTGACTTCCAGAATAATTGAGTTTATTAAGAATAATCGAATTATTCGAACGGGCCACAGTCGTTCATATGTTGGAAGTAGGTATGAATAAAGACTGTCGTGAATTGGTGTGTGGATTGTCTAAAGATCATTAAAACATAAGCAAATGTTTGCTGCAACGTTCATGAGTGCTTATGAATATGAATTTGAGCATTGGATTAAACCCAAGCTCACTTGGATCACTCCATGGATTGTGTCACGAGTGATTAGTGAGACGATAACATCTTATATTCTTGAAACTGAGATGTGTGAGCTGTATCTTGCAAATCGGTTGCACATTGATAATATGTAAACGCACTAGTAACTTGGTGTTATAAAACATATCGTTGTGTGTAATTCGGTGGGTGAGTGCAAGCAAGCGTTGTATCAAAGTTTATCCGTTCCTTTTATCCAAAGTAGGATAAAAGCAATATCTTTGGGCCCCTCGATGATTTAGTGATGACAAACGTAAATGCTCGGCCGGGCTAGGGCTAATTTGATTTGTTCAATTAGTCAGTCGTCATAAATCGGGAATCGAGATATAGTACAAAAGAGAATGATTAGAAATCATGTCTCATACGATATCTAGAATGGAGGAATATATGATCCCTTATCTAAGGACACGTGTATCTGATAGGTTCAGAGTTGACAGCGGCTTTTGAAAGCTACGATTGCAGATCAGGAACTTAAAAAGTTAGATAATGGATTTTACCTGAAGTAGAGCCATACGTCTTGACTCTCCCATCTCTTAGATCTCTCAGGTAAATAGAGCAGCTTCGTCCCCAATGCCCCTTCTCTTGGAAATAAAAGCAAATGGACTCCTTTGGCACAGCACATTGGACAATCACAGACTTAGTTCTTTCTAGACTTCCAATGTTGCCAGTGTCCATTGAAGTTTGGGAGTTTGATTCACCATACAAATTTGCTTGACCAGCATGCCAAATCATTGCTGATTGAGCAGCTATAAGCAAATAGGTGAGATCAATTAGGGTCATGTCGTGGTCCATCATATAGTATATTGGATTGGTGTCTAAGTCCATAACTATTTTGGTATGTACTTGACCCGATGGTGCATGGTCCTTTTGGGTTGCCTTTACCAAAGCAACTTGATTGGAGAAATAAATAGAGAGAGAGGTTATTATGATTTATTAATATGTTATAAGAATAATATATTAAAGGAGAAATCATATTTGTTTAATTAATATTGGTCAATAATTAATTAAGAATTAATTTTGTGATCAAATGTAATTAATTAAACTAGAGGGGCTGAATTGTAATTATGTGATAGTTACAAAATAAGGTAAGGGTTATCCTAAGGATATGTTGGACGAATTTGAGGTGATAAGGGCCTTAGAATTCGACCATGATAAGGATTCAAGGCTTATCTTATGGGTTGCTTGGTAAGCAAGCAACTAGATAAGGATAAGGACTGAAACCCTATCTCTACACCTATATAAACCCCCTTTTGCTCTTGATTTCGTCCAGACCTTCCCAAGGCATCTTAGGGACGAAATCTTATACCTCTCCTCTCTCTTTATACCTTCTCCATTTGCTCTTGGTGTTTGTAAGCCATTAGAGGAGTGACACTTGTGACTCTAAGCCTTCCAAAGTCAATACAAGGAGATTTGGGATTGTTATTGCTACATAACAATCAAGGTAACATTATAAACCTATTCTCATGTTAAGATGATAACTTAAATGTTAGAATTAGGGTTTATAGTCTTGGATAACTTGCATGTACAATAGAGAAACCTAGATCCAAGCATTAGGGTTTGTATGAGCACATAGGATGTCTTATGACTAAAACCTATCATAGTACTCTCTAACGAACTCACTATATGTTTCAGGAAGTGACTGAAGAACCCAGTCAACAGCCAACTCACTTGAAATCTCGACACCCAACATGTTTAGCCTATCAATGTGTGACTTCATCTCTAAGACGTGCGCACACACAGGTTTCCCATCTTCGTGTTTACTTGCCAAAAGGGGTTGAGTGAGCTTGAACTTTTCAAGCCTTTGAACTTGTGGGTTGGGAGAACAATTGGAGGAGGTGGAGGAAGTGAAGCATGACTCTCATTTGCTTGATCGTATCTCGGAACGTCATCTTCATTTGGAAAACTTGTTACATGGGATTTGGGAAGACCATGATTGTCAAAACTAGACATCTACAAAACGGGAGAAAGTTCAAGTTAAGTTGATTAGAATTCTTGATGCAACACCCAAATGAAACATCAAGCTAGGATCCAACACAATACTCTACAACCTAGAAGAGGGATGCCATAATCTAGTTGCAGAATATTTGAAGGTAGGTAAATGACGATTTACCAATTTCCACCATGAAAAACAAAAAGGAAGATTAAGTTTTAAATGAATTGAACCTCCTAGATCTTTTGAGATTCATTAAACTTTTCAATGGCATGTTTAATATTGATTATGCCCTACTATTTGTGACTGGGATGCCGAGGATCACAAACAAGGTGTGAATAACCATACGAATCACATGGTGCACCCAATGCTACAATCACCTAATCAATGTGCCGGTTAGCCACACACGCTCCATTGATCTATGACAAACATCGAGTCACCCTTCGCTACCAATGTCATCCCCAAATTAGTGTGCCGGTTAACCACACACGCTCCACTAATGTTTGACAAGGGTACGAAGTGTAATTCTATGGATTAGCATATAATTTCACATTTTTCCTAAAGTAACTATGATTTGGGAATTTGAAAAAGCATTTAGTTACTTTGTACTTCATTATACTTATAATGGAAGGTTTTTGTCCTATCCTACCCGTTCGGCTAATGACCCTCCACTAGTCAAGAGTGCGGTGGGTAAGAGTGGATACCCATTCAATCCCCATTTTATAGGCAATTTCCTTAAACACCCCTTATAGACCAGCTTCGTGAATGAGGCCTACTAACGGTAAGACTGACTGTTTACTCATACATATATAATATTAGACTTTTAACGTTATATATATTATAGGGTGTATTTTACACTTTTAAAATACTAGGTGGTTTAACTTAGTAAATTATACTTTTAATTTAATTAAATGTAAACCAAAACTTTATGGGTTTATTAAATCACTTTTAATTATACACTTTAATTAATTAATACAACCATAAGGGTGTGATTTGAACTTTTCAAATTACTAGGGTTTTAGAATTTAACATTTCAAAATTAAACTTTTAATCAACTTTTAAATTCCAAAACTTGAGGGCAAGTTTTGAAACATTTCAAAACATTAGGGTTTAACTTATTTAAATTTCATAAACAAAACTTTGAAGTTCAAATTTAAACTATAAAACCTAAAGGGTGCAATTGAAACTTTTTCACATCACAAAGGATCAAATAACAAATAATTTAGTCATTATCTATATTTGACCTAATCTTATTTTAGTCACTAGATAATTACCAAATAATTTGAAATAATCCATATTTACCATATAAACAACCAATATTTAAAAGATTTGATATTATCTATAGTTTTGGCAAGGATAGTCACTAATTTAAGATAAAAAACGGATTTTAACTTCAAAAAACGAATTAGGCATTAAATCCAAGTCAAAACAGCAGCTAAATCCCGAAATATCCTCTGCTTGGCACACAAACTCGCCGAGTCAGACCTGGACTCACCGAGTAGGGCCAACTCGCCGAGTCCAGATACTGACTCACCGAGTTGAGTCGGGCAGAGGCCAAAAAATCGATTTTTAGCAAACAAAACAGTTAAGCATCACATACAACTGAAACAAATCAAGGCTCTGATACCACTGATGGGTTTTAGGCATAAGAACAATCCAATGTGCTCATACAAACCCTAATGCTTGGATCTAGGTTTCTCTATTGTACATGCAATGAATCCAAGACTAATAAACTTAGATCTAACATATTATAAACTGAATTAGGGTTTAGAGAATTACCTTTGATTGTTATATAGCAATAACAATCAATTCCTTGCTTGGATTGACTTTAGAAAGCTTAGTGCCTCAAGTGCTGCACCTCTAATGGAGTCACAAACACCTTATGCAACTTGGATGAAGAGGTGAAGAAAGGAGGCTGCCCAAAAACGACTAGAAACCCTAGAGAATTAGTTGTCCATGTTTTTGGGGCCTAAGGGGTCCTTTATATACTTGTGTGGGCTGCTAGGGTTTTAGTCAAAATCCTAATGGACAACTTAAACTCTAAGCAGCCCATGGAACCTTCTGGATAAGGCCATGGACGAAAATATGATGGTCTCCCATCATAATTTCATTCACCCCTTGTTCCTTTAGCATTCCTTAGCCCAATAACTCAATTATCCAATAATTGCAGTCTAGTCCCCTAAATTTAGTTAATCTCTTTTAGCCACAACAATAATTCTTAATTAATTCTTGACTAATATTAATTAAACAATATGATTTCTCTTTTAATATATTATTCTCATAATATATTAATCAATCATATTTAAACCTTTCTTTCCTTAATGCATCCTACATATTGCTATGGTGAAGGCAACCCAAAAGGACCATGCTCATAATCGGGTCAAGTACATACCAAAATAGTTATGGACTTAGACACTAATCCAACACTTACTTTAATTGCTTGCTATAACATCCTACATGACAATAAATGTATCAAAGCCATCAAAGAAATATTATTTTTTTCTTCTTTTGGTTAAATATATAAATTTGCAACAAACTTTGTTTTATTTGTTTATCATAGCATCCTACTTGTAGATTGTGAATTCACTCCAAGTTGTATTATGAATCCAGGCACTTAAAAAGGTATTAATTAAGTTGTTCATTATTTACCTTTATTTTTGGGTATATTTATCGTTCCTTTATTACATATTCTTTACATCTTACTAAACTAATGTAAACATGTGACTCTTTTAACTCAGGATATGACGGTTTACTTAATATGTGGAACACCAATACTAACAATAACACCAACACTAGTTTTCTTTTTCATCTTATAGTTTCATTGGTATCTTGCTTTGATCAATGTTTAAAAATGTAAACATTACAACGAAAAGGATAAAAAAAAGGTGGCAATAGTAATCAACAAACCTATTTGCTTTGAACTTAGGTTTTACTTGCAAAAAATAATAATAACAATAGTAATAAAAATAATTATTGGAACAGGATTTGGTCGAAGGTACCATTTTTTTATAAAAAATATTAGCACATTCTGGAATTTCCATAGACCTTGTATCGTAGAAAGATTCATGTTTCCAAACAATCTTTCTGATTCTTGTAAAGACTTGATATGTCCACCCAAAGCATGTAAATCCGCAGCTTCGAAGTGTGAAGATTAGAAATTAGCAAAGCTGAATAGGGTAGTGGGAGAAGAAATAAAACATCAAACCCATTGAAAATAAAAGCACGATTCAAAGCAAAAAGGTTGCTCACCCGAAGACCACCATGAACCTTCTGCGCCATCACCTTCTTCCAACTTACCCAAGTCATTTTATTTTTTTAGAAATCAGCCCCCAAAAAGAAAGAATCTCTCATAGATTCTAGGTTTTTAAGAACACCTTTCGGATCCTTAAAATAGAAATAAAATAAGTGGGAAGAGCACCCAAGACTGATTTTAACAATGTCAATCTATCACCCACGGAAAGAGATTTAACTTTACAATTTGACAGCTTACAAGTAACTTTACAAATAGCATCACTCCAACCTTCCACCGGAGACATATTTTCCCATAGGAAGACCTGAATAATTAAACAAGAACTTGCTAGCCACACAACCAATTGAAGCGGTCATCTCATCTAACACTGATTGATTGACACCGATAACCATAATGTGACTTTTATGAGTATTAATTTGAGATATGAGATTAGGTAAAAACAATGAAGCATTCTAATGATGGTCACAACATTTTCCTTAGACCAATAGCCAAAGAAGATAACATCGTCCGCATAAGACATGGGAGACAAAGGAAACTCGATCATCACTTCCCAGTTCCCATAAAAGTCCTATAAACAATCCTCTGTTAGAAACTTTTTGGTAAGCAATGTGTAAACTTTCCATGAAGAGGATAAATCAAGAGGGGGCGAGGAGGTCTCCTTGGTGCAAACCACGATGAAACTAGAACTCATCCGTTGGGGGCACCATTAACTAAAACAGATCCCATAGACGAGGACATATGTACATGTATAAACTTTATGTATTTAAACATATCAATATACATGAATAGTAATAGCTTGAATCCTTAAAATACAATAGAGTTTTATAAGGTGCTTGTTATAATATACAATGTCACAAAAAAATCCTATGTTTTTGTACCATGCAAGATGTGTTGCAGGGACTACTTATTTTATGGTAAAATAACCATACTATGTATACGAAAAGTTTATGCTAGTTTATTTGTAAAAATATGGTAAATAATGTTTTTTAAAACTAGATTTATTGTATTTTCGCATAAAGGATAATATATTTGTATAAACAAAACATATAGGCACATGTATCACCATACTCCCCCCCCCCCCAAAGTAATTAAAAATATTAAAAAGTGGTCGTAAGCACTCACGTTTGAAGCGTGCGTTCCATTTGTTTGAATTCGGTTTTTTTGAGAAACTTGTCGTGAGAAACCGCAAATCCATCATTCTTGAACCTTGAGATACTCTCAGGACCATTTCATAATAAATTTAAACTATTGGGGGTCGTTTCGGTAATTTAATTAACAAAAATAAGATTGCTTTGGTTAAAATAAATAAAAGGAGGGACGAAAATGATTCAAATAGGATTAATTTTTGAATATTCATATAAGTTTTGCTAAAAATAACCAAGGAGGGGCTTTTTTTGAATAAATGGGTCCAATATTTGTGGGTTTCCGATTGATTTCAAATAAATGTTTTGATAATGGTCCATTTTGTCATTTTTAATAGAATTTAAAAGGGATTAGCGCTTTTATGAAAAGGATTCTCATCCAGGGACTAATTGTGTTTAAAGGTCCAACTTAATAAAAAGTTAGGGCTTTTTATGCCCGTTTCCTTTTGTTTATCGGGCAAAGGGAAGAACAACTACAAGCAGACGAACGAAGAGAGGGAAGAAGAGACACGAAGGCAACGACCATACGCCCCCGATATTGGCTAGATTCGGGGAAAGAGAAGCTCGGAAACGGAAGGGAGGTGGTCTCGGTGTTGGTAATCGATTGAACGAGGGGGCTTCTCTGGTGTCTGGCCGAACCGAAGGAGGAGAAGAGACGAAAGCAACGAAGCTCTCTCTTTCTCGTCTAGCTGTGAGGCGCGAATGAAGAACGAGGTCCGAAGGAGAGTCCGTGAGGGGATAGGTCAGCAGCAACGTCGTGGTAGGCCTCAGTAGGGATTGGCAGCAAGGGTCATCGGAAGGAAAGGAAAGGTACGAGGTTAAGGAATCAAAAGGGGTTGTCGCCTCCCGTGTTTGCTCCGGGGAAACACCCACTTCGGTGGGTTTTGCTCGACCGAAGGAGAAGTGGAGGTTGTGAGGGGTGGGCTATTTGGGATCGGTGGTGATAGGTAGCCTTCCTGTTATTTATTTATTTGTTTTTTTTTTGATTTGGTATCCGTAAACATGTTGATGAAATAGACAGGAAATTCGATCAAGGGTGTTTTATTTCCTTTTTTTTGTGGTTATGTGTGAGTGTGTGTGTGTGGGTATTTGGGTTTTGGTGTTTGACAGGGGAAAATGAAGAACGAATGTTGGAGGTTGCGGCTTGCCAACAATATAAAAGAAGAACAAAAAGGGTACGAATACTCTGATTATTATTTAGACAAACTTGTAGTATTTCTTTTGGCTAGATGAACACTACTAAGTTGTACAATTTTTTGGTAAACAGTATAAGTTTCATTTTGTTTTGGCTGTCAATTTCAGATTCATGTATCCAAACAATCTTTCTGATTCTTGTGAAGACCTGATATATCCACCCAAAGGATCTAAATCTGCAGCTTTGAAGTGTGAAGATTTGAAATTAGTAAAGTTGAATAGGGTGTAATTTTTAGTTAAGTTTATATAATTTTTTAAATTTTAGTTTAATGAAAAATAGTTGGGTATTATTAATCTTTTTTTTTTAAATTTTTTAGTTAAAATTTTTAAAAATTATAAAGATTTTTTATATTAAATACGAATACTATTTGGTGAAATTTTGGAAGGTGAGTATTTGCTTAAAAGAAAGGAAGTAAAATGTTAAGAAGGATAATGATGTGGTTGAGATGATCTGAAAGATTAGGATGCAACATCTTAGTCCAGTTTTATTGAATTATAAAGATTTGACGATGCATTGCAATTGTAACTAAGAGACTATACGACTACAAGGTGAGGGAAATATGAGTATATGACAAAGCACTCTATGTTAATGCCGGATGTGATTCCATTCCATCTATGTTTCATATTGCGTTATTAGGTAACATAGAATTACAAGATTCCAAACAAAGTGTTGTTCCATTTAAGAAAGGGGACTTGGTTATAGTGAAGTTGCAACCACATCACTTGAAAACTATGCCCAACAAGCTAGAAAAAAAAAGGTATATTGGAGTTTTCCGATTCTAAAAAAATAGGGAGTTTACATGCAGGTTGAAATTACGGATTGATGCTCAAATTCATGATGTTGTTCATGTTAGATTGAAAAGGAAAAATTATGGGGAAGTCGTTGGAATTTCCTTTTCCATTACCATTAGATTTTATTTACTATAGTCCGGTCACGTATATGGGATAAAGTAGTGGTAAATCAAGAGGGACAAATTAAACATCAGTTTATAATTATAGCATGGAAAGTAATGCGTTACATTTATGTTTTGCTACCTGGGAAGATGTAGAATGCTTCTTAAAAATTTATTATGATTTCAACCTTTAGGACAAGGTTAAGATGGAATGAGAATATTGGTACAAGTTAAGAAAATGACACATCAGACAAGGAAAATTCAGTTGGAAGAGAGAATTTGTTAAAGTAACCAATTTACCAACTTGATATAGAGGATAGTTACATTGTAACATAATTTGTTGTAAAAAATTGACTTTTAGATATAAATAGTGAAAGACGAAAAGGGCAAAAGTACTTTACATGCTAATTAATGTGATTCATTCATTCTTCTTCTCTCTCGTACTTTGAGTCTTTCTCTTTCTCATCTCTTTTGTTTTCTAAATTGACAAACGATTCCTATCATACATGCTATATCATTTCTCCAACATTTATGAAAGAAGAAGTTTAAGTAGTGATATAAATTATCAGGAATTTGAAAAGGTAATGATGGAGGTAGGTGAATTTGAAATCTAAATTCGTGTTTCAGTTTTGGATATTGATTCATCTGTGTGTCAATAAAGTATGGGTGTGTAGCTCGTTCATTGAACATGTCACACTTCCAATCCGGAACGGTGGAAACATTAGGGGCGGAGGACATCATGTACAGTATCGCAACAATGCATAATAGTAATCAAAGTACAACAACCATTCTATTAACAAAGTATAAGGTTTACATCTGTGTTCAAATCATTGTATATTAACACAAAAAAGTACAAGTTAAAAGACATGAGTCTATAAAGCTCCGTATTCTCAAAACATGTGGCTACATGTTTATTGATTTCTTAAGAATACAAGTAGTTTTGAAAAGAGTATCAATAATTAAGGCGATGAGTTCATAAGCATGTTAGTAACTGAAATGTGTTTTCTTGTTCCTTGATAATGTAAATATGTTTTTCCGAGAAAATCCTATATTTACTCTTGTAGTATGTTGTAAGCAAAACGTGTGAATGTTATTGTACTATGAAGTAGTAAAATGTAGTTTAGTTCACATAAAACCACGAAAAGTATGTTTTCTCAGTACTAAAATAGTATTTTGTATTTGTACTTGTATGCAAACCATGTGTTTGTAATCATCTAGTGTAGTATAGCTTTATTATTAAATAAAACTATGTGAAGTTGTTTACTTATTCAAACACTAATCAATTTGTTCAATACCAAATTGTGAGTTATTATAACCATGCTTGATGACCTAAGATGGCCTGAACACGACGTTCTTCAGGCGTCACAATCGGTATGACATTTTTCACCATAGGCCACCCAGCCTAGCTGTTGAAGGCAAATCTGTTGTAGGATTGTCAGTCCCGTATAACTCTATAGAAAAGTGTCACGTTCTCCCTACAGGAGACTCTGGTTATAATTTCAGGACTTGGTTGGTTGTTAGATATGTACTTGAAGTGTGTCTCACAAATGCTATATTGATGATTACACGTAGAATAATGAAAAGTTACCTTGTAATGAACAAACTGTAAGTATGTTTCATAAACTATATTTAATATAGTTTACATATTTTTTTCTATAATGTACTCTGAATATGTAAAGTAGTGCATAATGTCCATAAACTATACTCATTATAGTTTATATGTTTGTTGTCTGTTTTGTAATCTGAACCTTGAAAGCAATGTGTAGGTTTCATAAACTATACCTACTATAGTTTATATGTTCATGTTTTACTGTAATGAAAACCTTTGTCAAATTTGTAAAATCTATAATATGGTAGTTTCCTTGAAATCCAATGTTTATATCCAAATGGTACTAAAATAGTTTGCATAATTCATATTTTTGTTTAACAAGTTTGAAAACCTTTTTATACTTATATAAATATAGTATTTATTTAATTGTGCTTAAATAGACATTCGAATAAGTAATTCTGCCTCAAGCCAAAACCAAACAAGGAACAGGAAATGAAGTTAAATTACAAATTCTATGTCTGTTGAATCCTAATCATGTAATTTTAATATATATATATATATATATATATATATATATATATATACACACACACACACACACACATATATATATATATATATATATAATTATGATAACGGAAAAAATTATAAACATTAAAAATATTTAGATATTAACACAATTTTTATTGTTTTACACTTGTATTCCCCCCCCCCCCCCCCCCCTAAAACAGTTAAAAATTATGAAAACGTAGGGGTATGAACTCACATTTTGTGAGTGTCCGAGTGAAGATATGGTGTAGTAGATTTAATTCGACAAGTTAGAACCCCTGAAAAAACCGAATCATAATTTCTATTAACATCATATTGATTATAAATTAGATAGTCTAGTAAAGTTTAAAGTGTTAAACAACACTTAATTATTGTAAGAAAACTTACAAAAATTCTTAAAATAGTGTGTGTGTTCTTCGTGAAAGTTAGTGATATTGAGTGTTTCTAGTCCTATATATGAAGATTGAAAGGTGTTTTCGGATGATAATAAGAACAATGGATGATTCTCACATGATCCTAAGAAGATTCAAAGGATTTTCGCATGATAATCAAGAGGATAGAGTGATTTCACATGTGTTCTTGATAGAAAAAGATGAAGATTTTCGGTAGAAAGATGTAACAATAAGCTTATGTTTTCGGTTATATGTATTTATAAATGAAAACATGTGGTGGTTTAGCAGTTCTCGGTCAAGAACATAATCCGAGAAAGGAGTTCTCGGTCAGGAACTCCACCCGAGAAGAGTAGTCTTCGGCTAAGAACTCAAGTCGGCTTCGCATGATTTTGGCCGAGAACCAAGGGGTTTTCGGTCCGAGGTAAGTTTACAGTCGAAGAGGGATTTTCGGTGCGAGGATAAAGGTGTATCCGAGGGTTTTCGGTTGGGAGCTGTTTTCGGTCCGAGACTTAGTAGATACTTGCGAGACTTCTCGGTTTTTGGATGATCTTACTACTTTTTAATTAAAGGTTTATATATACAACCATTATTATTTTAACTTTATTAAATTAACAAAACAATAAAGCTAACTTTTATTAGATATGTTTGACCTTTGTTGACTTTGGTTGAGTTTTACAAGATTGAAAATAACGGGTTGTCACAGAACACCCATACCAAAGTTGCAACTAAGGTCCGTTGATCGAGTTGAACATTTATGATGATGTCAATGTCAATGATGCAAAATATCATATTGAACTGAATCACGTCACATCTTAATATAAATGGAATTAATAGCGAAAAGGATACAGGTATCGTGACCCCAACTCCAAACATAAATATCATCTTAATCTTTACTCAATAAATTTCGTCTTTTGTAAATTTTGCGCTAAAACAATTAATTTTCTTTGAATTAACATATTTCTTAGCTTATAATAGAGATAACTGGATTTTGAACTGCGTAAATTTGAGATTTTTGAATGCGGAAATGAAGAATTGAAGAGCCTGGAATTTATTGGACGATGTCCTTTTGAAAACTCAATTTTGGACGAATAATCTAATAAACTTTTTTAAAAGAAAAACATAAGGTATGTTAACTAACAAATCCCAAACACCCCATCAACATACTTATAAGGGTTATTTTGTTATTTTTAGAGTTACTATTGTCTTAATATGATTGGCAACGAGAGTTACTGACTCCTTCTCAATGGTTAAAAGTGAAAGATGTCATGAAAGAGGATTGGCATCAATTTATTTTCCGAAGTAAGACACGTATTATGGGGTTACTTTGTTCAATGGAATTGGAATAAAATAATAAACATCAAATTCTCGTCTTATTAAATTATAGTGAAGTTTTTAGAATAAAGACCTGATCCAAATATGGAATTTAGAACCCATGGGATTGGCAGTAAAACTTTCGACATAACTATATGTTCACTGTGCATCATAATATCCCTTTTATATTCTGAGCAATTATGAACTCGGATCTACCCTTTTGACATCTATGATGAGCCAAATGATTTGGTCTCCCTTGACCCTCCTATGATTTTTCAATGTGGTAACGAACTAGTTAGGTATAAATCAATAACAGGAGTTAGAAGACAAATTAGTTACAAATGTGTAAGTAGTGTAGGTATTTACTTCTGCCATTTATCCCGTCAACTGATTTTTCCTGCAGAATACTACATCTACACCTTCCAGCAACACCCATTAGATGATTATAATGATGAAAAATTGTTTGTTGAATTAGCCCTAATGAGATTGCAACAAAGAGATGACGAGCTGATGTGTACGGGTGTTGAATCTGTCAAGACCAAATTTGATTCTCAATAGACGTTCCCCCATAAAAAAGAATTAAAAATGGACATGAGTTATGAGCAAATGGTAATTTGGGCACATTGTAACAAACTACAATGTTTTTGAAGCAAAAAAGGTATAGAGCGATGGCTTAAATAGATAATTGTGAAGAAAAATCAAGTAATGAATAGTGCCAATGCCATTCTCATCAAGTGTTTAAACTACAATGTTTAAACACATGTTTGTCGGTAATTTAATCTGAAATTTGTATTGTAACAAATAGATGACCAACGGTTTTTAACAAAATTGGTTACATGAATTGAGATTTAGTCCTAAAGAAGTTGATAGTGTATTTTATATTTGTAATAATCAACTAACCACATATGTAAGTTACACCACGATACTGAGAACTCTGAGTCCTAGGTCTTCTCCTACTCTTTCTCACCTGCTTCTGATGTTGCTGCCCTAATTCTTTTTCGTCTACTACACTTCCATATATAACATCATCGAACCACTGATGTTGCTGCAGGAAGTGATCTGTATCATTCTCCAGAAAGGACTGCATATATTGTCGTTGAGGGAAGTGTAGGAAGACTAGCGTGGAATTGATGCCAATTTGAGAGGCTTAGAAGAGATAGAGAAGGGAAAGATGTTATAAGAAGGAGAATGGAAACGGGTGGGAAAGCATACGGAGGGAGATTAAGATGTGATAAATTGTATATAAGTTTTAATTTGACTTTTTGAGCTAATAGAATTATGGGAAAGTAGTAATAAATAAAATACCGGGTATTCTAAGAATCATAAGCCGCTGTATACACACACACACACTAGGTTATAACCCGTGGGCACCACAGATGAATAATTTAAAAATAATTTTAATTAAATTATAACTTAAATTCTTTTAGTCTTCAAAGCTTAGAGCTTGATATTGCGATAAATTTTCTTTTTAGAAAAATGATCAAAACATGTATCTGAATCTGATTGCTTGTTATCTACACTTTCCCTGTTATCATCTCCAGATTTTATAAAATTCAAAAGGGTTCTTTGTGTAGGATCAGATACACCACTGCCACCTTTATCTTCATTAAAACGAGACATACGCAATCCTACAAAAAGAAATTATTATCGTTAATAAATATTATTAGTTTATATAAATTAATTTTTCCACATTAAACATTAGCGATTAATCTAAGTGATACAGGAAGTCTAGCCTTAAGAAGCTTTGAAGCATGTTTCAGTATATCTTTACATGACCTTATATAACTCTGAAAAGTCATCGCTCAAGTTCTCACCTAAAAATTTCAATATTTTTATCTCTTGGCTGTGTGAAAAAGACAAAAATGCCCTTCTATCAAAAAAGAACGAAATTGAACCTCAAATGATGCGGTTTTTAGTTTGAGTGTCAACGTCTTTCCATGTATACCTTGTTTCTCCATGTCAGCAGAAAAAAATGATAAAATGATAAATGACTGAACTTCTGATTAAAAAAGGTCTCATATTTAGTTGAAGAAAATGTTCTCTCATTGCTAATACTTTTTCGTGATCTAACATTCGGTGCTTCTGTTCCCCCAAGTCCTAACCCTACAGACACAAATAACTCTACATTGTACAAAAACCATCAGGGGTAGTATCGTCTTTTTTACTAAAAAAAATTAAAATTTCAAAAACAAAACAATACCTGCAGATGCAGATGAAGGAGAGAATTGTGCAAAAAGTAAGGAGTTTTTCTGCAACAAATCTACACATGTCTTGATCTCAAATACAACTTTTAAGATATGCTCTGTTACTTTTCCAATTCCCCGAATCTAAAAGATGAATTTTGGTAAGACAACAAAGTGAACTTAGGGTAAAGGGTATATAAGTCATTTTGCACTACCTTTCGTATAGGAAGTGAGGATATAAATGTCATTATAGCAACCCGATCATTAGGTAAAACAAACTGTCCGTTTGGCTTGTTTATATCTGAGCAAACTTTTGCAAGTAACCGATTTGGAGCAACTCCAGCACTACATGTTAATCCAGTAGCTTTATACACATTTTCTCTAAGCTCTTCAGTAACCTTTTTATAAATATTAAAAAAGAAAAATATTTACAATTTTTATTTTTTTCAACATATATGAAAAGAAATGTAAAAGAAAACCACCCAAAGCAATGAAAACCCCTATATAAAAAGAAATGTAAAATTGGAACATACATAGGGTTTGAAAGTGAGAGAGGTGGAGTGGGTCAAAGATTCAGGTAGAAAACAGACAGGGAGAGAATCATCAGATCCGCAATAAGCATTTCATGTAAGGCATGAAAGATCTAATCCACCATGGAAAGTAACGAAAACAAAAACATTCAAAACCATAACAACCATAGGCGATTAGCTTCCCGATCAATAAATTCATGATTAATTGATGCTCGGTTACT
This sequence comes from Lactuca serriola, assembly GCF_051521515.1. NCBI lineage: Eukaryota > Viridiplantae > Streptophyta > Magnoliopsida > Asterales > Asteraceae > Lactuca > Lactuca serriola. Next base: position 163,746,788 of record NC_136409.1, read on the forward strand.
TGCGTTAAGAATCGTGTTTGCTAGAACTTCAAGAAGATTAAACAAAACTTACAATAGAAGGAGCCAAGCACTGGAATAATGTTGTATCAACAAAAGTGGTAGTAGTTGATGCACAAATCAAAGTGTTTATCTTCTTCCTGGGCGCTAGGGTTTTAGGGAGCTGCAAAAGTAAAAGTCGAGAATTCAAATGTTTGTGTACAAGGTGTATGCGATTTCAAATAGGGAAATTACCTTATTTTATGCGATTGTACTTATGGAAAAGATAGATTTTGAAATTGCTACGAGGGGAATGAGTTGAAGATAACCAAATTGCTTATTAGTAGGAGATGATGTCGATTCTTCAATGAAGCAATGGGCGGTAAAACATTTGATAAGATAGTTGCAAGATTGACACGTAGAATGTAGGTGTTTATAATAAGGACACGTGGCATTTACGGGAGGCAATTATTAGGAATGGATATATATATATATATATATATATATATATATATAATAGGTGTGAGACTGGTTAATTAAAAAAGAATCTAATCTTATAAACCTTAGACAATTTGAAAAGTAATATTTTTTTATACAAAAAGCTTTCATTATTAAATATGTAAATGAATCCAAAGTTATACAAATTTATGTAAAAATAAGTCTAAATTGAAAAAAGTAACTTTTATGTAAATAATAAAAATAAAAAAGGAAAACAAAACCTTGTTTGTAGGAGCAAGTAACAAATTCATGAATGAAATTTATTATAATTTCTTTTAAGAATGAATTGAATTAATTAATTCAATGATTTTCACTAAAAATAAAATGGAGTCAATAAGCAAATTACATGTGGAAAACAAATAAATAAAAAATTATGAGAAAATTACATGTGTTAAATTAAAGGAGAAGAGGACATGTGGCAAAAAAAATTTCATTTATTACAATATATATATATATATATATATATATATATATATATATATATATATATATATATATATATATATATATATATAAATTTCTGTTTCGTTTAATAATATCATGTGTTTCATAAAAGTTTAATATAAAAACATGTAAATAAGATAATCTATATATTTTACAAAAATAACTATCAACAAAACGTGGTATTTAGCAAATAATATGTACAAAAATTAATGGTTACTACTACATAACTAACAATAATGTCGTGAATATATCAAAATATTGAATAAGTATTATTTAAATATTAGGAACAGATTGTGACTTAAACATGACATTATCACATATAATGTACCTATTTAAGACCATTTTAATTAAGCGTTATTTAAATATTAGGACTAATGTGTAGCCTTAAACATGGCATTATAAAATATGATATAAATTTTCTCTTTTTGTTTGACCAAAGGACCTATGATATAAAAAAAACAACTGAAGAACAAGAAAACCGTAATATAAAAAGAACCAGAAAACTGAAAACCGAACAACTGAAGATTTTACATAAGTAAATTGTGGCAACTAAAGCATCTTAACGTAGTATGCTTTATATGCTTTTATCACATCCTACATTATAATCTTTTTCACTACAAAAATATAAGCCTTTCACGACATTTGAGGCGCCCCCTCTCTCTTAAATAATTAAGAGGGGAATGAAATCCCCCAAAAATTTTAAGTACCTCGCCTTCCTCTACATCGTCACTCTCTCCTCTAGATCTCAACACGCTGGACATAATTCTCTCCCTTCATTCTCTCTACAAACTCTAAGTCACCCCTCGCCTTCCTCTATAATTTTTTAGAACATTTAATATCGTGACATGCAAAAATGTGTGTCGTCTTCCTTTATGATAACGACTTTATTGACACGCAATGCGTAGCGTGTTGTAAATACGTGTCGTAAGCTTGTGACACGCAAATGTGTGCCGCCCTCCTTTATGACTGGGGATTTAATGACACCTATTTGCATGTCATCCGTACCTCTTTATCATACACAATCTGTGTCATTAAAGTGGTTGTTTTCTAGTAATGATATACTGTTCCACATAATTATTGATGCATCAATACTACATGAAAATATCATATTTTCCTACTTTTGTTTAAACTTAAAAAATACCAACGTGCTTGAAATATCATATTTTCGTTTAAACTCAAAAAATACCATCATGAATTGCTTTATCTGCTTATTATAACATCCTTCTTTATTGGCTTGTTATAGCATCCCACATGATTAATATAAATGTGAGAAAACCACTAGAAATTATTATTTTTTCTTAATTTTGTTAAACTAAAAGTTAGTAGTGTAGTTTGTGTTTTCATTATTATAGAATCCTACATGAATATAGATGTATCAAATCCATTTGAAAATATCATATTTCCTATTTTAGTAAAGTAAAAAAATAGCAATGTACTTTTCTTTATTTGCTTCTTGTAGCACCTTACTTTAGTTGCTTTTTATAACATCCTACATGACTATAAATGTATCAAAGCCATCAAAGAAATATTATTTTTTCTTATTTTGGTTGATGTGACAATAGTCAAATTCGGGTCAAGTCTAAGCCGGACAAGGTCAACGAGTCAAACCGGTCAACTCAATTAGACCTTGTATGATAGGGATTATATTATGTAATTACTGTATAACTCACTATCTTAATGAGAAAACATCACTCGGAAAGTTCGTGTGTTTAAATTTCTTTAACCTTAGTGCTAAACAACGAACAAGAACAGCAAAATAATGTTGCATACTCATAGGGAGTGTGTAAGATCCTAAAACATGGCATAACGGGGTCTAAGGACCTTGCATTTCGAAGCCGGACACTCACATTCATCACACACGAAAACGCTCTCAATCGTTTTCACTCTATCTCTTCTTATCAAAAATCTCTCCCAAATCTCTCTAAGTATGTCAAATCTCTCCCAAATATCTCTTTGTATGTGAAATCTCTCCAAGTATGTCAAATCTCTCCCAAATATCTCTTTGTATGTGAAATCTCTCCAAGTATGTCAAATCTCTCCCAAATCTCTCCAAGTATGTCAAATCTCTCCCAAATATCTCTTTGTATGTGAAATCTCTCCAAGTATGTCAAATCTCTCCCAAATCTCTCCAAGTATGTCAAATCTCTCCCAAATATCTCTTTGTATGTGAAATCTCTCCAAGTATGTCAAATCTCTCCCAAATATCTCTTTGTATGTGAAATCTCTCCAAGTATGTCAAATCTCTCCCAAATCTCTCTGAGTACGAGGAATCTCTCTCAAATCTCTCTCAAAATCTCTCCCAATTTTCTATAATCACTCGGGGCATCCCGACCCTCGAATTTGGCGAAAACAGCCTAAAAACGGAAGTCTACGCGAAAAACGGACCTTAGGAACCGAAACCCCTCTTAGGAACCGAAGGTACTGTTCACACTAGCCGAACCTCGCCCCTAAGGAAGATTCGAACCGAAGGTACTGTTCATGAACCGAACCGAAGTTGCTGACCTATGAACCGAACCGAAGGTACTGTTCATTACTGTTCACTACGGTCCCTTCGGTTCTGGCCTCACTCCTGACCGAACCCTCGCCTTCGCTTCGGACTACTTCTCGGACCGAACCTTCGCTTCGCTTCTCGCATCCGGTTCAGCCTCTCGCTTCCGAGATCAGCACCACTCCTGACCGAACCTCGGCCTAGGGACCGAACTTCGGCCTAGGACCGAGAGGTCTCGCTGGGAGGCTCTTTTCTTCCGGTTTTCAATTGAATTCGCGTTTTAAGCCCGTTTTTAATTGTTTTGACATAGGATTTTCACCCAAAACTTTATTTTAAATTATAAGACCCCTAAATTAATGATTTAATCACATTTTAAGGATAAAACCTTATCCAAAAAGGAGTTGGTAAAGTACAAAGGTAGAGTGTTGACCTTACTTTAGTTTATGACGCAAGCAACCCCCATACCCACTCCATGACAACCCACACTCCTCCCCACCATACCTTGTACCTTTTACACCCTTTCACAAGTCATCCCCACGTTCTAAGGGCTGATCATACAACCTCTCTCCTCATTCTCTTCAAACACTCTCATTACACCAAAGATTGAACTCCAACTTTTTCTCTCCAACTTTTCTCTCTAACTCACGATCTCAAGGCTGATCATCAAGTGTTCTTCCACTTTTGGTAAGTGTAATCCATCCTCTTTGTGATTCTTACACTTCATTCTACTCAAATCATTGATAGCTTATACAAACTCCATAACTATCATGCTAGAATTCTCGAAAATCTTCAAGACATTTCCAAGTGTCCTTGAGTTAAACACCTCCATTCTTCAACAATCATCTACTGAAAACACTTAAGGTGAGTTCATACCCCTACATTTTCATGTTTTCTCGAGTTTTTAGGGGGGGAATACAAGTTAAAACACCAAGAACATAACTACATTTTTCTAACAGCTTTCATCAGAAAAGTTAGACTCCATTCACGGACTGTTTTGGACGACTTAAACATTTTTGTTTGAAAAACTGTTTTAGGTGTAAGTAGTTCCAGTTCTTAGCTTTAAAATGACTACTTGCACATCTCCATACGATTTTTCTACAATTTATGGTGATTTTTACAAAACTGCCTATCATTTCAGACACCAATCCGGACCAGTCTGTGATTATGGACTTTTTCACCTAAGTTGAAGGCCATTAAAAATCATGATAAAAATTATGAGTAAACTAGACAGATTTTGGGAACTCTCAGAATTTACGGATTTAGTTTTCAGCTTCGTATGATTTTTCTATGAATTTTCAAAAAACAGTGTAGACAGGTTGAAAATTTGTTAACGGCTTATAACTTTCATAACACTTTGTATTATGTTGAGCAAAGTGTATAACGATAAGTTCCAAATATTGAATGTGTTTCCATGTTAGTTTATCATCATAAACTGAAATATAGTCATTCATGATAAGGTTATTCATTCATTTAGAACACGTATATTAAGCTATAATGAGCATAGTTTATGGATTCATAGCATTAAAGCATTCATAAAAGAATTCTTATACATTACAAACGTTTTGGATAAACTATAATAGGTATAGTTTATGTATCATTTACTTCTCAAACTTATTTACCAAAGGTTTTCCGTTTAGTTCACGTAAATCTGTTAATGAATAAATTTGTGAGTCATTCCCTTCGGGTTACTTCCAAAGTAACAAATTCAAAAAGTCCTGTAAATTGTAACCAGAGTCTCTTGTAGGGAGAACGTGATAGTTGTGTATAGATCTATATTGGGTTTGACAAACCCACACCAGAGCTGCTTGCAACAGCTAGACCGGCAGGTCTGTGGTGACAAGTGTCATTTAACGGCGACGCCTGAAGAACGTCGCATTACGAGGCCGTCTATGTCAAGTATGGTTATAATAGCTCACAAGTGGTATTAACAATCATAAGATTTACGGGTTCTAACTTAAATTAGCGAGTTATGTCTATTTAGCTCACTGAAATTACTTTAAGTATGGAAAAATACTTATACGCCTTCATATCAAAAAGGGTTTTATGTCGATTTAAAATCACTTTTTACATCAACAATTACATACTTTATTGTATACTTTCGGTCCTGGTATTTAGGACTACATAACTTCGTAAGAAAATATCGGATTTTCTGGAACAACTATACAAATACATGTCAAGATTTTCATAATTATATACAAAAACTTATGAACTCACCAACCATTGTGTTGACACTTTTCCAAACTACTTGTATTCTCAGGAAATCGCTAAACAGGTAACAAAGCACTTTTGAGGATGGGACGTTGAGGCGTCAAACTTATCATATTTTGTCAACATATTGTAATTGATTTTGAAACATGTAATTCATACAATGATGTAACTCTTTCATTTATATATATGTTGGTTGTGTTTACTTTCATCACTATTACCATTGTTGTTATGATACTACACATGAAGTCCTCCACCCCCGGACGTTTCCGCCATCCTTGGTTCGGGGGTTTGACAGATTGGTATCAGAGCACGGTTTATAGTGAATTAAGTATATCACACAACATAGGATATACAAACTATAAACACATTTGGGACAAAGAGTCTCTGATTTTAAAACATTCTGACCGGTTATACTTTTTGAAAACGAATAAGTTCTTGTTTAAAAGTATACCTACATGCATTGCATACTCGCGTAGTGTCATAACTAGAAGAACATAAACTAAAAGAAGAGGAGTTGAACGCTACGAGTATGCCTTGGTATGAGTAATCAGTTTTGGGAAGGATATAGCCTGATCAACTATATTAGTCCGGAAAGTGACTTACTCATATCGGAGGATAGTCGTAGGAGGGCAACAAGTCTAATAACCTAACTTCACCCTACAAAGAGTGTTATAAGAACCAAATCTAAACATTTAAGATACTATAGGAGTATTTGTATGTTGCTATATCGCAATATTATTAATATCTACCGCTATCCGCTTCTTACCCCTCTATTCTCGCGCAGACGACATGGCAGGATTTCACCTACCAGGAGACCCATACTTTCCCAACCAGAGAAATGCCGGCTGGATTGAGGAAGAGCCCGAAGAGCTGATTGAAGAGGATCCCGAAGAGGATCCCGAAGAAGAACCCGAAGAAGAAGAAGAAGAGGAAGACGACGAGGTGGACATGGATGAGGATGAAGGTGAAGAAGAGCCAGAGGAGGAAGTCTTCAACCCTCCTTACATTGCGAGGGTACCTGCAAACCGCTGGGGGCACAACGGGCCCGAGCCCCGTTGGGCAACCATGATCGAGAGGTGGAGTCGGCAACAGCGCCAGAGGTCACCCTATGGCGACCAACGAGGTTACTATGACCTCAGTCACGGGGGACCGGCTGACAGAGCTCTCCCCGTTATAACCCAGCACATCACGAACTTGGGGAACCAGAGTAGGGAAATGGCAGACCAGGTTCGAAATCTCAGCGCTATTACGGCAGCCTCCGATGCACGCACCCGAGATTTAGAGAGGGACTTCTACCCATTGGACCGACTCATCGAGGACCTTACCGCTGCTCGAGCGGAGGTAAGGGAGTACCAGGTAAGACACGCTGCTCTCGAGGAGAGAGTGATCGCGGCCGAGCGCCGGATTGCGGAGCTTCAGGGAGCCTCGACCTCATCCCAGGGCCACCATGGATCAGATGCTTCACGCCACGAGTAGTGTTTGCGCTACTTATTTTTGTTATAAATCTAGGATTTCGAGTATGCGTTGGTGCTACTCTTTATTGCGAATAGGTTAACCTCGCGACTAAGTGATCACACTAGTCAAAGGGGCTTTTGTACCGCCAAAACTTTATCTTTTACTATGATGTAATGTAGGCCCTTATGAGGTCAAATTCCTCAAAACAATATGTACTAACAAATTATCAATTAATGTGGCTTGTATTTTACTTCCTTTGATGCTGACACAAACCAAGCACTTGACTCTGCTCGAGTCAACACTATTTAATTCATAAGTTTAATTGCATAAACTTGGCGATTAATTGCCTTCTAAATTAATAAACTCGGACAAAATACAATTGAGATGAAACAAGTAACGCTCGACTCGTTATCACCATTGAAGCCTTACCGACAAGTCTTTCTTTTTATTTTCTTATGTCAGAACCATGCCACCAAGGAAAAGACCAAGACCTTCCGGAAACTCAGCACCACCCACTCCGCCGCCACCTCCGGAGTTTGATCCTGTGATGTTTCAGGCTGCAGTAACAGCAGCCGTGGCGGCAGCAATGTCGCAAATGGGTACCAATGGTTCCGGCGGTTCCGGATCCGGGAATACTAACTCGAATCAGGGGGACAGCACGGGGCGCACTAAGGAGTGTTCGTACAAAGACTTCACTAATGGCAAACCCGATCCTTTCGACGGAAGCGGGGGCGTCATAGCGTTGATGCAATGGTTCGAAAGGACCGAAGCAGTCTTCGAGATCTGTGCTTGTCCCGAAGCAAGCAAAGTCAAGTATGCGACATTCACTTTCACAAGAAAAGCTCTTACTTGGTGGAATGGCCGAGTTAAGTCACTTACTCCTGCAGTGGCTAACTCCATAGGCTGGGAAAACTTAAAAGCGTTGATGTTAAAGGAGTACTGCCCGAGGGGAGAAATACAAAAACTCGAAGAGGAACTCTGGAATCTCAAGATGTCAGGGATGGATCTCGAAGCTTATACCGCCCGATTCAATGACCTAGCACTCCTCTGTCCTGCAATGGTTACTCCGGAGGAGAAAAAGGTAGAACGATACCTTTGGGGGCTATCATCCCAGATTCATGACAGTGTTCTGGCCTCGAAACCTACTACCTTTGAAAGTGCCAAGGAATTGGCACAACAACTTATCGATCATAGGGCCAGCCGTGGCACCATGGTCGCCACCACCAACCAAACGAAAGGAGGGAACAACAAGAGGAAGTTCTGGAACATTAAAAAGAAACAACCGGTGTAGGACCCCACAAAGAAGCAACAGACTGTTGATGTCCGTGCAGCCACTATTGCTCCTGCTCCAGCGCCACCAAGGCAATACGCAGGAACTCTTCCCAAGTGCAACAAGTGCAACTTCCACCATACCGGTGCTTGTCGGGAAATGCACTGCAGAAATTGCAACCGGAAGGGGCACACTGCTCGATTTTGTAAAGTGCCAGCCCAATCCGCCCCTCAAGTCGCCCCAGCCGCTAACACCGGAGTAAGTCAAACCTGTTACGAATGTGGAGAGGCAGGGCACTTCAAAAGAAACTGCCCAAAAGCACGAAACACCAATGCTGGAGGTGCAGGGAGAGTCCTGACGATGGGACACGGAGAAGCAGTCAAGGATCCCTCGGTGGTTTTTGGTACGTTTCTCCTCAATAACACATATGCATGCGTACTATTTGATAGTGGAGCAGAGAGGAGTTTTGTGAGCCATGAATTCAAACAATTACTAAAACAAACCCCTCATTCATTAAAAGATACATACGTAGTAAAAAATGGCTAATGGGAAAGAAGAGCACACTAATGATATATACTCAGGGTGTACCCTCACTCTAGACAACCATTCGTTTAAAGTAGACCTGATGCCGGTCACAATAAAATGCTTTGACATAATCATCGGCATGGATTGGTTAAGTTCACATCGTGCCGACATTCTATGTTACGAAAGGGTCGTTCGCCTTAATCTGCCGAATGGCGAAACCCTCTTCATCTATGGCGACAAACCCAGTTCAAATTTGCAAGTCATCTCTTGCGTCAAGGCCCAAAAGTATCTCCGAAAGGAGTACCATGCATTTCTAGCCCACGTAGTAGATACGAAACAAAAGGTGAAGGATATCAACGACATTCCCGAGGTGTGCAACTATCCCGATGTATTCCCTGAAGATCTTCCAGGTGTACCCTTCGCACGACAAGTCGAATTCCGGATCGACTTAATCCCAGGAGCTACCCCCGTCGCCAAGGCTCCATACCGTTTAGCACCGGCAGAAATGCAAGAACTTTCCAGCCAGTTAAATGAACTGTTGAGTAAAGGATTTATCAGGCCAAGCTTCTCACCCTGGGGAGCACCGGTCCTGTTTGTAAAGAAGAAGGACGGATCTTTTCGCATGTGCATAGACTACCGGGAGCTAAACAAACTCACTATCAAGAACCGATATCCCTTACCCCGAATCGATGACCTCTTTAACCAACTCCAAGGAGCAAGCTACTTTTCAAAAATCGACCTGAGGTCGGGTTATCATCAACTGCGAGTACAAGAAGAGGATATTCCCAAGACTGCGTTCAGAACTCGCTACGGGCACTATGAGTTTGTGGTAATGCCCTTCGGATTAACGAACGCACCGGCAGTATTTATGGACCTGATGAATCGAGTTTGTCGACCCTACTTAGACAAATTCGTGATTGTGTTCATCGACGATATTTTAATCTACTCCCGAAGCGAGGAAGAGCACCGTCAACATCTCCGGCTAATCTTGGAAACACTGAGGGCTGAGAAGCTTTACGCCAAATTCTCTAAATGCGAATTCTGGATTAGAGAAGTGAATTTTCTTGGCCATGTGGTTAGCGAGAAGGGGATACACGTGGATCCCGCAAAAATCAAAGCTATCAAAAACTGGTCAGCACCTACAACACCGACGGAAATTCGACAATTTTTAGGGCTCGCCGGCTACTACCGAAGATTCATACAAAACTTCTCGAAGATCGCCAAACCACTCACCACCCTGACTCAAAAAGGTGTGGTATTTAAGTGGGGAGATAAACAAGAAGCCGCTTTCCAGACATTAAAACAAGCCCTATGCAGCGCACCAGTTTTGTCTCTTCCAGAAGGAACTGATGACTTCGTGGTATATTGCAATGCTTCAAATCAAGGCCTCGGATGCGTGCTCATGCAGAGAGGAAAAGTCATCGCCTACGCGTCAAGACAGCTTAAAACACACAAAGTTAATTACACTACCCATGACCTTGAATTGGGAGCGGTAGTGTTCGCTTTAAAGATCTGGAGGCACTACCTCTACGGCACAAAATGTACCATCTTCACCGATCACAAAAGTCTTCAGCATATCCTCAATCAGAAAGAGCTCAACATGCGGCAACGGAGATGGGTTGAACTGCTAAACGACTACGAGTGCGAAATTCGCTACCACCCGGGCAAGGCCAATGTAGTGGCTGATGCCCTAAGCAGGAAGGAATGTTCGGGCCGCCGAGTAAGATCCTTAACCATGACCATCCATTCCCACCTGGCCACGCAAATCAGGGAAGCTCAACTAGAATCCTTGAAACCAGAGAATGTGGCAGGTGAGGCATTAAGGGGAATGGATAAGAACTTAGAAGTCAAGGATGACGGAACCCGTTATCTCAATAACCGAATATGGGCACCGAAGTTCGGTGGGATCTGAGACGTGGTCATGAATGAAACACACAAGACTCGATACTCCATCCATCCAGGGTCAGACAAGATGTATCTAGACCTCAAAAAGTTATACTGGTGGCCGAATATGAAAGCCGAGATCGCTACATATGTGGGCAAGTGTCTGACTTGCGCCAAGGTCAAGGTGGAATACCAGAAACCCTCAGGACTACTACAACAGCCTGATATACCGGAATGGAAGTGGGAACGGATAACCATGGACTTCATAACCAAGTTGCCTAAGACTTCGGGCAGGTTTGACACTATATGGGTAATCGTAGACAGATTGACCAAGTCTGCGCACTTCCTACCAATAAAGGAAACCGACAAGATGGAGAAGTTAACCAGGATATACATCAAGGAGATCGTGCGACTGCATGGTGTACCAATATCTATTATCTCAGACCGAGATAGTAGGTTCACTTCGAGATTTTGGCAGTCCCTGCAGAAATCCTTGGGTACTAGGCTAGACATGAGTACGACCTACCATCCACAAACCGACGGGCAGAGCGAGCGCACTATACAAACTTTAGAAGACATGTTGAGAGCATGTGTGATAGACTTTGGTAAAGCGTGGGATACCCATTTGCCGCTGATTGAATTCTCCTACAATAACAGCTATCACACCAGCATTAAAGTCGCTCCATTTGAAGCTCTTTACGGTCGCAAGTGCATATCACCACTATGTTGGGCTGAAGTGGGGGACACTCAGATAGCTAGGGGCAAGTCCCTAATAGCACCCTCACTGGTCCTGAAATCATAAGGGAGACCACGGAAAAGATTGTTCAAATCCGAGAAAGGCTGAAGGCCTTCCGAGATCGGCAAAAGAGTTACGCGGATAAACGACGCAAACCTTTGGAATTCCAGGTTGGTGATCGTGTGTTACTAAAGGTTTCCCCTTGGAAAGGAATGATACGTTTCGGCAAACGTGGGAAACTAAACCCGAGGTACATTGGACCGTTCAAAATCCTCGCCAGGATTGGTCCTGTGGCGTACAAACTTCGATTACCTCAAGAACTCGATAAGGTACATCCCACCTTTCACGTATCGAACCTGAAGAAGTGTCTGACCGACGAGACACTTGTAATACCTCTCGATGAGATCGAAGTTAACGAAAATCTCCACTTCGTAGAGGAGCCAGTAGAGATTATGGATCGGGAGGTCAAAAGAACGAAACAAAGTCGTATTCCCATCGTGAAGGTTCGATGGAACGCCAAACGAGGACCTGAGTTCACCTGGGAGCGCGAAGACCAAATGAAACAAAAGTACCCGCATCTTTTCCTAAACCCTTAAAGTCCTGGCCAAAGCGTAAATTTCGGGACGAAATTCCTTCTAACGGGGGGATGATGTGACAATAGTCAAATTTGGGTCAAGTCTAAGCCGGACAAGGTCAACGAGTCAAACCGGTCAACTCAATTAGACCTTGTATGATAGGGATTATATTATGTAATTACTGTATAACTCACTATCTTAATGAGAAAACATCACTCGGAAAGTTCGTGTCTTTAAATTTCTTTAACCTTAGTGCTAAACAATGAACAAGAACAGCAAAATAGTGTTGCATACTCATAGGGAGTGTGTAAGATCCTAAAACATGGCATAACGGGGTCTAAGGACCTTGCATTTCGAAGCCGGACACTCACATTCATCACACACGAAAACGCTCTCAATCGTTTTCACTCTATCTCTTCTTATCAAAAATATCTCCCAAATCTCTCCAAGTATGTCAAATCTCTCCCAAATATCTCTTTGTATGTGAAATCTCTCCAAGTATGTCAAATCTCTCCCAAATATCTCTTTGTATGTGAAATCTCTCCAAGTATGTCAAATCTCTCCCAAATATCTCTTTGTATGTGAAATCTCTCCAAGTATGTCAAATCTCTCCCAAATCTCTCCATGTATGTCAAATCTCTCCCAAATATCTCTTTGTATGTGAAATCTCTCCAAGTATGTCAAATCTCTCCCAAATCTCTCCAAGTATGTCAAATCTCTCCCAAATATCTCTTTGTATGTGAAATCTCTCCAAGTATGTCAAATCTCTCCCAAATATCTCTTTGTATGTGAAATCTCTCCAAGTATGTCAAATCTCTCCCAAATCTCTCCCAAATCTCTCTGAGTACGAGGAATCTCTCTCAAATCTCTCTCGAAATCTCTCCCAATTTTCTATAATCACTCGGGGCATCCCGACCCTCGAATTTGGCGAAAACAGCCCAAAAACGGAAGTCTACGCGAAAAACGGACCTTAGGAACCGAAACCCCTCTTAGGAACCGAAGGTACTGTTCACACTAGCCGAACCTCGCCCCTAAGGAAGATTCGAACCGAAGGTACTGTTCATGAACCGAACCGAAGTTGCTGACCTATGAACCGAACCGAAGGTACTGTTCATTACTGTTCACTACGGTCCCTTCGGTTCTGGCCTCACTCCTGACCGAACCCTCGCCATCGCTTCGGACTACTTCTCGGACCGAACCTTCGCTTCGCTTCTCGCATCCGGTTCAGCCTCTCGCTTCCGAGATCAGCACCACTCCTGACCGAACCTCGGCCTAGGGACAGAACTTCGGCCTAGGACCGAGAGGTCTCGCTGGGAGGCTCTTTTCTTCCGGTTTTCAATTGAATTCGCGTTTTAAGCCCGTTTTTAATTGTTTTGACATAGGATTTTCACCCAAAACTTTATTTTAAATTATAAGACCCCTAAATTAATGATTTAATCACATTTTAAGGATAAAACCTTATCCAAAAAGGAGTTGGTAAAGTACAAAGGTAGAGTGTTGACCTTACTTTAGTTTATGACGCAAGCAACCCCCATACCCACTCCATGACAACCCACACTCCTCCCCACCATACCTTGTACCTTTTACACCCTTTCACAAGTCATCCCCACGTTCTAAGGGCTGATCATACAACCTCTCTCCTCATTCTCTTCAAACACTCTCATTACACCAAAGATTGAACTCCAACTTTTTCTCTCAAACTTTTCTCTCTAACTCACGATCTCAAGGCTGATCATCAAGTGTTCTTCCACTTTTGGTAAGTGTAATCCATCCTCTTTGTGATTCTTACACTTCATTCTACTCAAATCATTGATAGCTTATACAAACTCCATAACTATCATGCTAGAATTCTCGAAAATCTTCAAGACATTTCCAAGTGTCCTTGAGTTAAACACCTCCATTCTTCAACAATCATCTACTGAAAACACTTAAGGTGAGTTCATACCCCTACATTTTCATGTTTTCTCGAGTTTTTAGGGAGGGAATACAAGTTAAAACACCAAGAACATAACTACACTTTTCTAACAGCTTTCATCAGAAAAGTTAGACTCCATTCACGGACTGTTTTGGACGACTTACACATTTTTGTTTGAAAAACTGTTTTAGGTGTAAGTAGTTCCAGTTCTTAGCTTTAAAATGACTACTTGCACATCTCCATACGATTTTTCTACAATTTATGGTGATTTTTACAAAATTGCCTATCATTTCAGACACCAATCCGGACCAGTCTGTGATTATGGACTTGTTCACCTAAGTTGCAGGCCATTAAAAATCATGATAAAAATTATGAGTAAACTAGACACATTTTGGGAACTCTCAGAATTTACGGATTTAGTTTTCAGCTTCGTATGATTTTTCTATGAATTTTCAAAAAACAGTGTAGACAGGTTGAAAATTTGTTAACGGCTTATAACTTTCATAACACTTTGTATTATGTTGAGCAAAGTGTATAACGATAAGTTCCAAATATTGAATGTGTTTCCATGTTAGTTTATCATCATAAAATGAAATATAGTCATTCATGATAAGGTTATTCATTCATTTAGAACACATATATTAAGCTATAATGAGCATAGTTTATGGATTCATAGCATTAAAGCATTCATAAAAGAATTCTTATACATTACAAACGTTTTGGATAAACTATAATAGGTATAGTTTATGTATCATTTACTTCTCAAACTTATTTACCAAAGGTTTTCCGTTTAGTTCACGTAAATCTGTTAATGAATAAATTTGTGAGTCATTCCCTTCGGGTTACTTCCAAAGTAACAAATTCAAAAAGTCCTGTAAATTGTAACCAGAGTCTCTTGTAGGGAGAACGTGATAGTTGTGTATAGATCTATATTGGGTTTGACAAACCCACACCAGAGCTGCTTGCAACAGCTAGACCGGCAGGTCTGTGGTGACAAGTGTCATTTAACGGCGACGCCTGAAGAACGTCGCATTACGAGGCCGTCTATGTCAAGTATGGTTATAATAGCTCACAAGTGGTATTAACAATCATAAGATTTACGGGTTCTAACTTAAATTAGCGAGTTATGTCTATTTAGCTCACTGAAATTACTTTAAGTATGGAAAAATACTTATACGCCTTCATATCAAAAAGGGTTTTATGTCGATTTAAAATCACTTTTTACATCAACAATTACATACTTTATTGTATACTTTCGGTCCTGGTATTTAGGACTACATAACTTCGTAAGAAAATATCGGATTTTCTGGAACAACTATACAAATACATGTCAAGCTTTTCATAATTATATACAAAAACTTATGAACTCACCAACCATTGTGTTGACACTTTTCCAAACTACTTGTATTCTCTGGAAATCGCTAAACAGGTAACAAAGTACTTTTGAGGATGGGACGTTGAGGCGTCAAACTTATCATATTTTGTCAACATATTGTAATTGATTTTGAAACATGTAATTCATACAATGATGTAACTCTTTCAATTATATATATGTTGGTTGTGTTTACTTTCATCACTATTACCATTGTTGTTATGATACTACACATGAAGTCCTCCACCCCCGGACGTTTCCGCCATCCTTGGTTCGGGGGTGTGACAGTTGAATATATAAATTTGCAACAAACTTTGTTTTATTTGCTTATCATAGCATCCTACTTGTAGATTGTGAATTCACTCCAAGTTGTATTATGAATCCAGACACTTAAAAAGGTATTAATTAAGTTGTTCATTATTTACCTTTATTTTTGGGTGTATTTATCGTTCCTTTATTACATATTCTTTACATCTTACTGAACTAATGTAAACATGTGTCTCTTTTAACTCAGGATATGACGGTTTACTTAATATGTGGAACACCAATACTAACAATAACAACAACACCAGTTTTCTTTTTCATCTTATAGTTTCATTGGTATCTTGCTTTGATCAATGTTTAAAAATGTAAACATTACAACGAAAAGGATAAAAAAAAAAGGTGGCAATAGTAATCAACAACCCTATTTGCTTTGAACTTAGGTTTTACTTGCAAAAAATAATAATAACAATAGTAATAAAAATAATTATTGGAATAGGATTTGGTCGAAGGTACCATATTTTTATAAAAAATATTAGCACATTCTGGAATTTCCATAGAACTTGTATCATAGAAAGATTCATGTTTCCAAACAATCTTTATGATTCTTGTAAAGACTTGATATGTCAACCCAAAGGATGTAAATCTACAGCTTCGAAGTGCGAAGATTAGAAATTAGCAAAGTTGAATAGGCACTCCCCGAATAGAGGATGTGAACAAACATACACAATGTATAGCCATAACAAGTTTAACCCATAGAGTAGTGGGAGAAGAAACAAGATATCAAACCCATTGAAAATAAAAGCACGATTCAAAGCAAAAAGGTTGCTCACCTGAAGACCACCATGAACCTTCTGCGCCATCACCTTCTTCCAACTTACCCATGTCATTTTATTTTCTTAGAAATCAGCCCCCAAAAAGAAAGAATCTCTCATAGATTCCAGGTTTTTAAGAACACCTTCCGGATCCTTAAAAGAGAAATAAAATAAGTGGGAAGAGCACCCAAGACTGATTCTAACAATGTCAATTTACCACCCACCGAAAGAGATTTAACTTTACAATTTGACAGCTTACAAGTAACTTTACAAATAGCATCACTCCAACCTTCCACCGGAGACATATTTTCCCATAGGAAGACCTAAATAAGTAAACAAGAACTTGCTAGCCCCACAACCAATTGAAGCGGTCATCTTATCTAACACTGATTGATTGACATCGATAACCATAATGTGACTTTTATGAGTATTAATTTAAGATATGCGATTAGGTAAAAACAATGAAGCATTCTAATGATGGTCACAACATTTCCTTAGACCAATAGCCAAAGAAGATAACATCGTCCGCATAAGACATGGGAGTCAAAGGAAACCCGATCATCACTTCCCCGTTCCCATAAAAGTCCTATAAACAATCCTCTGTTAGCAACTTTTTGGTAAACAATGTGTAAACTTTCCATGACGAGGATAAATCAAGAGGGGGCGAGGAGGTCTCCTTGGTGCAAACCACGATGAAACTAGAACTCATCCGTTTGGGGCACCATTAACTAAAACAGATCCCATAGATGATGACATATGTATGTGTATAAGCTTTATGTATTTAAACATATCAATATACATGAATAGTAATAGCTTGAATCCTTAAAATACTATAAAGTTTTATAAGGTGCTTGTTATAATATACAATGTCACAAAAAAATCCTATGTTTTTGTACCATGCAAGATGTGTTGTGTGGACTAGTTATTTTACGGTAAAATAACCATACTACGTATACGAAAAGTTTATGCTAGTTTATTTGTAAAAATATCGTAAATAATATTTTTTAAAACTAGATTTATTGTATTTTCGCATAAAGGATATTATATTTGTATAAACAAAACATATAGGCACATGTATCACCATACTCCCCCCACCCCAAAAAAAAAATTAAAAATATTAAAAAGTGGTCGTAAGCACTCACGCTTGAAGCGTGCGTTCCATTTGTTTGAATTCGGTTTTTTTGAGAAACTCGTCGTGAGAAACCGCAAATCCATCATTCTTGAACTTTGAGATACTCTCAGGACCATTTCATAATAAATTTAAACTATTGGGGGCCGTTTCGGTAACTTAATTAACAAAACTAAGATTGCTTTGGTTAAAATAAATAAAAGGAGGGACTAAAATGATTCAAATAGGATTAATTTTTGAATATTCATATATGTTTTGCTAAAAATAACCAAGGATGGGCTTTTTTTGAATAAATGGGTCCAATATTTGTGGGTTTCCGATTGATTTCAAATAAATGTTTTGATAATGGTCCATTTTGTCATTTTTAATAGAATTTAAAAGGGATTAGCGCTTTTATGAAAAGGTCCAACTTAATAAAAAGTTAGGGCTTTTTATGCCCGTTTCCTTTTGTTTATCGGGCAAAGGGAAGAACAACTACAAGCAGACGAACGAAGAGAGGGAAGAAGAGACACGAAGGCAGCGACCATACACCCCCGATATTGGCTAGATTCGGGGAAAGAGAAGCTCTGAAACGGAAGGGAGGTGGTCTCGGTGTTGGTAATCGATTGAACGAGGGGGCTTCTCTGGTGTCTGGCCGAACCGAAGGAGGAGAAGAGACGAAAGCAGCGAAGCTCTCTCTTTCTCGTCTAGCTGTGAGGCGCGAATGAAGAACGAGGTCCGAAGGAGAGTCCGTGAGGGGATAGGTCAGCAGCAACGTCGTGGTAGGCCTCAGTAGGGATTGGCAGCAAGGGTCATCGGAAGGAAAGGAAAGGTACGAGGTTAAGGAATCAAAGGGGGCTGTCGCCTCCCGTGTTTGCTCCGGGGAAACACCCACCTCGGTGGGTTTTGCTCGACCGAAGGAGAAGTGGAGGTTGTGAGGGGTGGGCTATTTGGGATCGGAGGTGATAGGTAGCCTTCCTGTTATTTATTTATTTATTTTTTTTGATTTGGTATCCGTAAACATGTTGATGAAATAGACAGGAAATTCGATCAAGCGTGTTTTATTTGCTTCTTCTTCTTTTTTTTTTTGTGGTTGTGTGTGAGTGTGTGTGTGTGTGGGTATTTGGGTTTTGGTGTTTGACAGGGGAAATGAAGAACGAATGTTGGAGGTTGCGGCTTGCCAACGGTATAAAAGAAGAACAAAAAGGGTACGAATACTCTGATTATTATTTAGACAAACTTGTAGTATTTCTTTTGGCTAGATGAACACTACTAAGTTGTACAATATTTTGGTAAAGAGTATAAGTTTCATTTTGTTTTGGCTGTCAATTTCAGATTCATGTATCCAAACAATCTTTCTAATTCTTGTGAAGACCTTATATATCCATCCAAAGGATCTAAATCAGCAGCTTTGAAGTGTGAAGATTTGAAATTAGTAAAGTTGAATAGGGTGTAATTTTTAGTTAAGTTTATATAATTTTTTAAATTTTAGTTTAATGAAAAATAGTTGGGTATTATTAATCTTTTTTTTTATATAATTTTTTTGTTAAAATTTTTAAAAATTATAAAGATTTTTTATATTAAATACTAATACTATTTGGTGAAATTTTGGAAGGTGGGTATTTGCTTAAAAGAAAGGAAGTAAAATGTTAAGAAGGATAATGATGTGATTGAGATGATCTGAAATATTAGGATGCAACATCTTGGTCCAGTTTTATTGAATTATAAAGATTTGACGATGCATTGCAATTGTAACTAACAGACTATACGACTACTAGGTGACGGAAATATGAGTATATGACAAAGCACTCTATGTTAATGCAGGATGTGATTCCATTCAATCTATGTTTCATATTGCGTTATTAGGTAACATAGAATTACAAGATTCCAAACAAAGTGTTGTTCCATTTAAGAAAGGGGACTTGGTTATAGTGAAGTTGCAACCACATCACTTGAAAACTATGCCCAACAAGCTAGAAAAAAAGGTATATTGGAGTTTTCCGATTCTAAAAAAATAGGGAGTTTACATACAGGTCGAAATTACGGATTGATGCTCAAATTCATGATGTCGTTCATGTTACATTGAAAATGAAAAATTATGGGGAAGTCGTTGGAATTTTCGTTTCCATTACCATTAGATTTTATTTACTATAGTCCGGTGACGTATATGGGATAAAGTAGTGGTAAATCAAGAGGGACAAATTAAACATCAGTTTATAATTATAGCATGGAAAGTAATGCGTCACATTTATGTTTTGCTACCTGGGAAGATGTAGAATGCTTCTTAAAAATTTATTATGATTTCAACCTTTAGGACAAGGTTAAGATGGAATGAGAATATTGGTACAAGTTAAGAAAATGACACATCAGACAAGGAAAATTCAGTTGGAAGAGAGAATTTGTTAAAGTAACCAATTTACCAACTTGATATAGAGGATAGTTACATTGTAACATAATCTGTTGTAAAAAATTGACTTTTAGATATAAATAGTGAAAGACGAGGATAAATCAAGAGTGGGCGAGGAGGTCTCCTTGGTGCAAACCACGATGAAACTAGAACTCATCCGTTGGGGGCACCATTAACTAAAACAGATCCCATAGACGAGGACATATGTACGTGTATAAACTTTATGTATTTAAACATATCAATATACATGAATAGTAATAGCTTGAATCTTTAAAATACTATAAAGTTTTATAAGGTGCTTGTTATAATATACAATGTCAAAAAAAAATCCTATGTTTTTGTACCATGCAAGATGTGTTGCAGGGACTACTTATTTTATGGTAAAATAACCATACTACGTATACGAAAAGTTTTTATGCTAGTTTATTTGTAAAAATATGGTAAATAATATTTTTTTAAAGTAGATTTATTGTATTTTCGCATAAAGGATAATATATTTGTATAAACAAAACATATAGGCACATGTATCACCATACTCCCCCCCCCCCCCCCCCCCCCCAAAGTAATTAAAAATATTAAAAAGTGGTCGTAAGCACTCACGCTTGAAGCGTGCGTTCCATTTGTTTGAATTCGGTTTTTTTGAGAAACTTGTCGTGAGAAACCGCAAATCCATCATTCTTGAACTTTGAGATACTCTCAGGACCATTTCATAATAAATTTAAACTATTGGGGGCCGTTTCGGTAATTTAATTAACAAAAATAAGATTGCTTTGGTTAAAATAAATAAAAGGAGGGACTAAAATGATTCAAATATGATTAATTTTTGAATATTCATATAAGTTTTGCTAAAAATAACCAAGGAGGGGCTTTTTTTGAATAAATGGGTCCAATATTTGTGGGTTTCCGATTGATTTCAAATAAATGTTTTGATAAGGGTTCTTTTTGTCATTTTTAATAGAATTTAAAAGGGATTAGCGCTTTTATGAAAAGGATTCTCATCCAGGGACTAATTGTGTTTAAAGGTCCAACTTAATAAAAAGTTAGGGCTTTTCATGCCCGTTTCCTTTTGTTTATCGGGCAAAGGGAAGAACAACTACAAGCAGACGAACGAAGAGAGGGAAGAAGAGGCACGAAGGCAGCGACCATACGCCCCCGATATTGGCTAGATTCGGGTAAAGAGAAGCTCGGAAACGGAAGGGAGGTGGTCTCGGTGTTGGTAATCGATTGAACGATGGGGCTTCTCTGGTGGTGCCTGGCCGAACCGAAGGAGGAGAAGAGACGAAAGCAGCGAAGCTCTCTCTTTCTCGTCTAGCTGTGAGGCGCGAATGAAGAACGAGGTCCGAAGGAGAGTCCGTGAGGGGATAGGTCAGCAGCAACGTCGTGGTAGGCCTCGGTAGGGATTGGCAGCAAGGGTCATCGGAAGGAAAGCAAAGGTACGAGGTTAAGGAATCAAAGGGGGTTGTCGCCTCCCGTGTTTGCTCCGGGGAAACACCCACTTCGGTGGGTTTTGCTCGACCGAAGGAGAAGTGGAGGTTGTGAGGGGTGGGCTATTTGGGATCGGTGGTGATAGGTAGCCTTCTTGTTATTTATTTATTTATTTTTATTTGGTATCCGTAAACATGTTGATGAAATAGACAGGAAATTCGATCAAGGGTGTTCTATATGCTTTTTTTTTTTTTTTTTTTTTTTGTGGTTGTGTGTGTGTGGGTATTTGGGTTTTGGTGTTTGACAGGGGAAAATGAAGAACGAATGTTGGAGGTTGCGGCTTGCCAACGGTATAAAAGAAGAACAAAAAGGGTACGAATACTCTGATTATTATTTAGAGAAACTTGTAGTATTTCTTTTGGCTAGATGAACACTACTAAGTTGTACAATTTTTTGGTAAAGAGTATAAGTTTCATTTTGTTTTGGCTGTCAATTTCAGATTCATGTATCCAAACAATCTTTCTGATTCTTGTGAGGACCTGATATATCCACCCTAAGGATCTAAATCTGCAGCTTTGAAGTGTGAAGATTTGAAATTAGTAAAGTTGAATAGGGTGTAATTTTTAGTTAAGTTTATATAATTTTTTAAATTTTAGTTTAATGAAAAATAGTTGGGTATTATTAATCTTTTTATAATTTTTTAGTTAAAATTTTTAAAAATTATAAAGATTTTTTATATTAAATACTAATACTATTTGGTGAAATTTTGGAAGGTTGGTATTTGCTTAAAAGAAAGGAAGTAAAATGTTAAGAAGGATAATGATGTGGTTGAGATGATCTGAAATATTAGGATGCAACATCTTGGTCCAGTATTATCGAATTATAAAGATTTGACGATGCATTGCAATTGTAACTAAGAGACTATACGACTACAAGGTGAGGGAAATATGAGTATATGACAAAGCACTCTATGTTAATGCCGGATGTGATTCCATTCCATCTATGTTTCATATTTTGTTATTAGGTAACATAGAATTACAAGATTCCAAACAAAGTGTCGTTCCATTTAAGAAAGGGGATTTGGTTATAGTGAAGTTGCAACCACATCACTTGAAAACTATGCCCAACAAGCTAGAAAAAAAGGTATATTGGAGTTTTCCGATTCTAAAAAAATAGGGAGTTTACATACAGGTTGAAATTACGGATTGATGCTCAAATTCATGATGTTGTTCATGTTACATTGAAAAGGAAAAATTATGGGGAAGTCGTTGGAATTTCCTTTTCCATTACCATTAGATTTTATTTACTATAGTCCGGTGACGTATATGGGATAAAGTAGTGGTAAATCAAGAGGGACAAATTAAACATCAGTTTATAATTATAGCATGGAAAGGAATGCGTCACATTTATGTTTTGTTATAATTATAGCATGGAAAGGAATGCGTCACATTTATGTTTTGCTACCTGGGAAGATGTAGAATGCTTCTTAAAAATTTATTATGATTTCAACCTTTAGGACAAGGTTAGGATGGAATGAGAATATTGGTACAAATTAAGAAAATGACACATAAGACAAGGAAAATTCAGTTGGAAGAGAGAATTTGCTAAAGTAACCAATTTACCAATTTGATATAGAGGATAGTTACATTGTAACATAATCTGTTGTAAAAAATTGACTTTTAGATATAAATAGTGAAAGAAGAAAAGGGCAAAAGTACTTTGCATGCTAATTAATGTGATTCATTCAATCTTCTTCTCTCTTGTACTTTGAGTCTTTCTCTTTCTCATCTTTTCTGTTTTCTAAATTGACAAACGATTCCTATCATACATGCTATATCATGCCTCCAACATTTATGAAAGAAGATGTTTAAGTAGTGATATAAATTATCAGGAATTTGAAAAAGTAATGATGGTGGTAGGTGAATTTGAAATCTAAATTCGTGTTTTAGTTTTGGATATTGATTCATCTGTGTGTCAATAAAGTATGGGTGTATAGCTCGTTCATTGAACATGTCACACTTCCAATCCGGAACGGTGGAAACATTAGGGGCGGAGGACATCATGTACAGTATCACAACAATGCATAATAGTAATCAAAGTACAACAACCATTGTATTAACAAAGTATAAGGTTTACATCTGTGTTCAAACCATTGTATATTAACACAAAAAAGTACAAGTTAAAAGACATGAGTCTATAAAGCTCCGTATTCTCAACACATGTGGCTACCTGTTTATTGATTTCTTAAGAATACAAGTAGTTTTGAAAAGACTATCAACAATTAAGGCGGTGAGTTCATAAGCATGTTAGTAACTGAAATGTGTTTTCTTGTTCCTTGATAATGTAAATATGTTTTTCCCAGAAAATCCTATATTTTCTCTTGTAGTATGTTGTAAGCAAAACATGTGATTGTTATTGTACTCTGAAGTAGTAAAATGTAGTTTAGCTCACATAAAATCATGAAAAGTATGTTTTCTAAGTACTGAAATAGTATTATGTATTTGTACTTGTATACAAACCATGTGTTTTGTAATCATCTAGTGTTACCAAATGTACTTGTAAAATACTGTATTATAGCTTTATTATTAAATAAAACTATGTGAAGTTGTTTACTTATTCAAACACTAATCAATTTGTTCAATACCAAATTGTGAGTTATTATAACCATGCTTGATGACCTAAGATGGCCTGAACACGACGTTCTTCAGGCGACGCAATCGGTACGACATTTGTCACCACAGGCCACCCAGCCTAGCTGTTGCAAGCAAATCTGGTGCAGGATTGTCAGTCCCGTATAGCTCTATAGACAAGTGTCACGTTCTCCCTTCTGGAGACTCTGGTTATAATTTCAGGACTTGGTTGGTAGTTAGATA
The DNA here is from genome assembly GCF_051521515.1 of Lactuca serriola. NCBI lineage: Eukaryota > Viridiplantae > Streptophyta > Magnoliopsida > Asterales > Asteraceae > Lactuca > Lactuca serriola. The sequence continues at coordinate 163,771,023 of NC_136409.1, forward strand.
TGTACTTGAAGTGTGTCTCACAAATGCTATATTGATGATTACACGTAGAATAATGAAAAGTTACCTTGTAATGAACAAACTGTAAGTATGTTTCATAAACTATATTTAATATAGTTTACATATTTTTTTATATAATGTACTCTGAATATGTAAAGTAATGCATAATGTCCATAAACTATACTCATTATAGTTTATCTGTTTGTTGTCTGTTTTTGTAATCTGAACCTTGAAAGAAATGTGTAGGTTTCATAAACCATACCTACTATAGTTTATATGTTCATGTTTTACTGTAATGAAAACCTTTGTCAAATTTGTAAAATCTGTAATATGATAGTTTCCTTGAAATCCAATGTTTATATCCAAATGGTACTAAAATAGTTTGCATAATTCATATTTTTGTTTAACAAGTTTGAAAACCATTTTATACTTATATAAATATAGTATTTATTTAATTGTGATTAAATAGACATTCGAATAAGTAATTCTGCCTCAAGCCCAAAACCAAACAAGGAACAGGAAATGAAGTTAAATTACCAATTCTAAGTCTGTTGAATCGTACTCATGTAATTTTAATATATATATATATATATATATATATATATATATATATATATATATATATATATATATAATTGTGTTAACGGAAAACAATTATAAACATTAAAAATATTTAGATATTAACACAATTTTTATTGTGTTACCCTTGTATTCCCCCCCCCCCCCCCCTAAAACAGTTAAAAATTATGAAAACGTAGGGGTATGAACTCACCTTTTGTGAGTGTCCGAGTGAAGATATGGTGTAGTAGATTTAATTCGACAAGTTAGAACCCGTGATAAAACTGAATCCTAATTTATATTAACATCATATTGATTATAAATTAGATAGTCTAGAAAAGTTTAAAGTGTTAAACAACACTTAGTTATTGTAAGAAAACTTACAAAATTTTTAAAATAGTGTGTGTGTTCTTCGTGAAAGTTAGTGATATTGGGTGTTTCTAGTCCTATATATGAAGATTGGAAGGTGTTTTCGGATGATAATAAGAACAATGGATGATTCTCACATGATCCTAAGAAGATTCAAAGGATTTTCGCATGATAATCAAGAGGATAGAGTGATTTCGCATGTGTTCTTGATAGAAAAAGATGAAGATTTTCGGTAGAAAGATGTAAGAATAAGCTTATGTTTTCGGTTATATGTATTTATAAATGAAAACATGTGGCGGTTTAGCGGTTCTCAGTCAAGAACATAATCCGAGAAAGGAGTTCTCGGTCAGGAACTCCACCCGAGAAGAGTAGTCTTCGGCCAAGAACTCAAGTCGGCTTCGCATGATTTTGGCCGAGAACCAAGGGGTTTTTGGTCCGAGGTAAGTTTACAGCCGGAGAGGGATTTTCGGTGCGAGGATAAAGGTTTATCTGAAGGTTTTCGGTTGAGAGCTGTTTTCGGTCCGAGACTTAGTAGATACTTGCGAGACTTCTCGGTTTTTGGATGATCTTACTACTAATTCTTACTACATTTTAATTAAAGGTTTATATATACAACCATTATTATTTTAACTTTATTAAATTAACAAAACAATAAAGCTAACTTTTATTAGATATGTTTGACCTTTTTTGACTTTGGTTGAGTATTACAAGATTGAAAATAACGGGTGTCACAGAACACCCATACCAAAGTTGCAACTAAGGTCCGTTGACCGAGTTGAACATTTATGATGATGTCAATGTCAGTGATGCAAAATATCATGATGCAAAATATCATATTGAACAGAATCACGTCACATCTTAATATAAATGGAATTAATAGCGAAAAGGATACAGGTATCGTGACCCCAACTCCAAACATAAATATCATCTTAATCTTTACTCAATAAATTTCGTCTTTTGTAAATTTTGCGCTAAAACAATTAATTTTCTTTGAATTAACATATTTCTTAGCTTATAATAGAGATAACTGGATTTTGAAATGCATAAATTTGAGATTTTTGAATGCGGAAATGAAGAATTGAAGAGCCTGGAATTTATTGGATGATGTCCTTTTGAATACTCAATTTTGGTCGAATAATCTAATAAACTTTTTTAAAAGAAAAACATAAGGTATGTTAACTAACAAATCCCAAACACCCCATCAACATACTTATCAGGGTTATTTTGTTATTTTTAGAGTTACTATTGTCTTAATATGATTGGCAACGAGAGTTACTGACTCCTTCTCAATGGTTAAAAGTGAAAGATGTCATAAAAGAGGATTGGCATCAATTTATTTTCCGAAGTAAGTATTATGGGGTTACTTTGTTCAATGGATTTGGAATAAAATAAAAAACATCAAATTCTCGTCTTATTAGATTATAGTGAAGTTTTTAGAATAAAGACCTGATCCAAATATGGAATTTAGAACCCATGGGACTGGCAGTAAAACTTTCGACATAACTATATGTTCACTGTGCATCATGATCTACCCTTTTGACATCTATGATTTTTCAATGTGATAACGAACTAGTTAGGTATAAATCAATAACAGGAGTTTGAGGACAAATTAGTTACAAATGTGTAAGGAGTGTAGGTATTTACTTCTGCCATTTATCCCGTCAACTGGTTTTTCTGCAGAATACTACATCTACACCTTCCAACAACACCCATTAGATGATTATAATGATGAAAAATTGTTTGTTGAATTAGCCCTAATGAGATTGCAACAAAGAGATGACGAGCTGATGTGTACGGGTGTTGAATCTGTCAAGACCAAATTTGATTCTCAATAGACGTTCCCCGATAAAAAAGAATTAAAAATGGACATGAGTTATGAGCAAATGGTAATTTGGGCACATTGTAACAAACTACAATGTTTTTGAAGCAAAAAAGGTATAGAACGATGGCTTAAATAGATAATTGTGAAGAAAAATAAGTAATGAATAGTCCGAATGCCATTTTCATCAAGTGTTTAAACTACAATGTTTAAACACATGTTTGTCGGTAATTTAATCTGAAATTTGTATTGTAACAAATAGATGACCAACGGTTTTTAACAAAATTGGTTACATGAATTGAGATTTACTCCTAAAGAAGTTGATAGTGTATTTTATATTTGTAATAATCAACTAACCACATATGCAAGTTACACCACGATACTGAGAACTCTGAGTCCTAGGTCTTCTCCTACTATTTCTCACCTGCTTCTAATGTTGCTGCCCTAATTCTTTTTCGTCTACTACACTTCCATATATAGCAGCATCGAACCACTGATGTTGCTGCAGGAAGTGATCTGTATCATTCTCCAGAAAGGACTGCATATATTGTCGTTGAGGGAAGTGTAGGAAGACTGGCGTGGAATTGATGCCAATATGAGAGGCTTAGAAGAGATAGAGAAGGGAAAGATGTTATAAGAAGGAGAATGGGAACGGGTGGGAAAGCATACGGAGGGAGATTAAGATGTGATAAATTGTATATAAGTTTTAATTTGACTTTTTGAGCTAATACAATTATGGGAAAGTAGTAATAAATAAAATACGGGGCATTCTAAGAATCATAAGCCGCTGTAGCACATTTAAAACATAACATCTGCCACTTTGGGGGCATAACTCACTCCTCTAAACCAGGAGTCCAGGTTCAATTCCTGGCAGCGGCATTTTATCTTTTTTTTTTTTTAATCTGTTTTTTCTCCCAGTTTTTTATACTTCTTATATACTATAATTTTCCTTTTGATTTGTGAATAATAAATAATATTATAAACTATTTTTAGATAATTAAATTGTCAGATTGTATTTTAAAAATATATTATCATAGTAATAACTTTTTAAACAAAACAATTAAGAATGGTGTGTATATACCGTGAGTAAACATCAATAAATATTCAACATACACAAATTTATTTTTTCTTTTAGAAAAGTTAATATCTTTTTAATTGATTTCGGAAAATGAACTTTCCTAATAAGCGTTTCCAGTCCAGCTTTTGTGAAACGACTCATCTCTTTTTGTGAATTAAAATAAGATTTTGACTCATTCCTAAGAGTCGACGCATGCGAACCTCCATGGACATGTGGGTTGGGTAGTGGTTGGGTTTGAACACAGTTTAATGAGTTATTCACAATATCTTTCACATGTCTTATTAAGACATCTCAAATGGTACAAAAAGTTAATGCGTAAATAACATGGTAAATACTTCAGTAAAAAAAAACTACTAATGACATTATGTATATATATATGTATATATATATATATATATATATATATATATATATATACACACACACACACACACAAGGTTATAACCCGTGGGCACTATGGATGAATAATTTAAAAATAATTTTAATTAAATTATAACTTAAATTCTTTTAGTCTTCAAAGCTTAGAGCTTGATATTGCGATAAATTTTCTTTTTAGAAAAATGATCAAACATGTATCTGAATCTGATTGCTCGTTATCTACACTTTCCCTGTTATCATCTCCAGATTTTATAAAATTCAAAAGGGTTCTTTGTGTAGGATCAGATACACCACTGCCACCTTTATCTTCATTAAAATGAGACATACGCAATCCTACAAAAAGAAATTATTATCGTTAATAAATATTATTAGTTTATATAAATTAATTTTTCCACATTAAACATTAACGATTAATCTAAGTGATACAATAAGTCTAGCCTTGAGAAGCTTTGAATCATGTTTCAGTATATCTTTACTTGACCTTATATAACTTTGTAAAGTCGTCGCTCAAGTTCTCACCTAAAAATTTCAATATTTTTATCTCTTGGTTGTGTGAAAAAGACAAAAATGCCCTTCTATCAAAAAAGAACGAAATTGTACCTCAAATGATGCGGTTTTTAGTTCGAGTGTCAATGTCTTTCCATGTATACCTTGTTTCTCCATGTCAGCAGAAAAAAATGATAAAATGATAAAATGATAAATGACCTAACTTCTGATTAAAAAAGGTCTCATATTTAGTTGCAGAAAATGTTCTCCCATTGCTCATACTTTTTCGTGATCTAACATTCGGTGCTTCTGTCCCCCCAAATCCTAACCCTAGAGATACAAATAACTCTACATTGTACAAAAACCATCAGGGGTAGTATCGTCTTTTTACCAACTCCAGCACTACATGTTAATCCAGTAGCTTTATACACATTTTCTCTAAGCGCTTCAGTATTCTTTTTATAAATATTAAAAAAGAAAAAGATTTACAATTTTTATTTTTTTCAACATATATGAAAAGAAAGAAAAAAATTGACTCACTTCTCCACCAGATAAATCCCTTTCCTTGCAGAATTTTGTGATATCCAGGTATGCTTCATCAAGACTTGTAGTAGTGAAATCTGGATTATATTAACGATAGATTGGATTGAAGTTAGAGGAGAATTTATGAAATATTTCATGAAAGAAAAGTATTTAGAGTGAAATGAAAAACCATTTCTTTCTTCTTCAATCCACATCTCTTCTCGAAGAAGATTTTAAAAAAAAAAAAATCCAAATTCAGTATTTTGTATTAGGTATGGATTTTAATGATACGCACAAGCCTCTATTCAGCATGTGCAAATATCATTTCGCAGCCCTAAAGCTTTCAACTTTAAACCACACATTGAAACAGCTCTGAAAAAGATGTATCAGAACAAAGCTAAGTGACACACTCACCTGAATATTAATAAACCATGGAGGAGGAGCATTGTTTGTCATTCCTAACGCTTCTTTTGGTTCTTGTGATGAGGTAATTGGATTTATCTCTCTAAGTTTTACCTGTGTAACCCAAAGTAGATCTAATTTACAAATCTTCATGAGCATAATATGCAAATATGTTGGCATCATTCTCTAATTAGTAAACGGTGAAGATAAAAGGGTATGTTACCTGAAAATATTCTCCTTCATGATAAATGAATTTTGGTATAGTATGATATTTGAAAAACAAATCAAGGAGTATTACCTTTTCAAAAAAACCAACAAAAAAATGAAAGAAGAAAGTAAAAGGTCTTAAGTTCAAAGAATGTTAGAGACTAAAATTGTTTACAAACTAAAGTATTTACCTAATTTCTATACTGCAGCAATAAAAGACTAGAAATCTCTTCATCTTTCAAGTCTGTTCCCATCTAGAGAGCAAAAAGAAAAATAAAACGAGTGACAATCATTAGTTCCACATCAGGGAATCTGAAAACCACCCAAAGCAATGAAAACCTCTATATAAAAGAAATGTAAACCTTAGACAATTTGAAAAAAAATCTAATCTTATAGGTGTGAGACCCATGTATTACACTTGTTAATTAAAAAATAATCTAATCTTATAAACCTTAGACAATTTGAAAAGTAATAATTTTTCATACAAAAAGACTTGATTATTAAATATGTAAATGAATCCAAAGTAATACAAATTTATGTAAAAATATGTCTAAATTGAAAAAAATTGCTTTTATGTAAATAATAAAAATAAAAAAGTAAAACAAAACCATGTTTGTACGTAGAAACAAGTAACGAATTCATGAATGGAATTTATTATAATTTATTTTAAGAATGAGTTGAATTAATTAATTCAATGATTTTCACTAAAAATAAAATGGAGTCAATAAGCAAATTACATGTGGAAAACAAATAAATCAAAAATTATGAGAAAATTACATGTGTCAAATTAAAGGAGAAGACGACATGTGGCAAAAAACTTTCATTTATTACAATATATACATATATATATATATATATATATATATATATATATATATATATATATATATATATATATATATATGTGTGTGTGTGTGTGTGTGTTTCAAAACAAGTTCAATATAAAAACATGAAAATACGATAATCTATATATTTTACAAAAATAACTATCAACAAAACATGGTATTTAGCAAATAATATGTACAAAAATTAATGGTTACTACTACATAACTAACAATAATGTCGTGAATATATCAAAATATTGAATAAGTAATATTTAAAATGTTAGGAATAAATTGTGACTTAAACATGACATTATCACATATAATGTACCTATTTAAGACCATTTTAATTAAGCATTATTTAAATATTAGGACTAAAGTGTAGCCTTAAACATGGCATTATAAAATATGATATAAATTTTCGCTTTTTGTTTGACCAAATGACCTATGATATAGAAAAACAACTGAAGAACAAGAAAACCGTGATATAAAAAGAAGAACCAGAAAACTGAAAACCGAACAACTAAAGATTTTACGTATGGAAATTGTGGCAACTAAAGCATCTTAACGTAGTATGCTTTATATGCTTTTATCACATCCTAGATTATATTCTTTTTCACTACAAAAATATAAGCCTTTCACGACATTTGAGGCGCGCCCTCTCTCTTAAATAATTAAGAGGGGAATGAAATCCCCCAAAAATTTGAAGTACATCGCCTTCCTCTACATCGTCACTCTCTCCTCTAACGGGGGATAATGTGACAACCCGAAGTTCGTTACGCCATTTGTAACCCTTTCCGTTAATAAATTCGTCGTTTTCAAATTCGTTTCCGTTTACGTTATTAAATTAATTCATTAACTTTGAGCTTGCTTTTTTGACTTAATGAGTGTCCAAACGCGTTTAGAACTCATAATAACACCCCATTTTAGTAATCGGAAAATTTTTAGAATCGACCATATCGGGTTACGACAACTTTATCGGGTGCGACCAAAAGCATCGTATAACATCAATATCGGGTAGAATTCCACCGTGTCCCGAACTTAGAACATATATAAAGCTCAAAAGACTTCATTTTGAATCTTTTACACTCTCTCACTACTCTCTCTCTAACCTCTCTCCTCAAATCCAAGCTTTAGGTCCAAAATCATCAAATTAAAGCTCCAAAATCATCAAGGTAACCTTCCTAACTTGTTGTACAACCTTTCTAGCTTCCAAATCTGTGTTCAATCTATGATTTAAGACCATAAACATGTGTTTACGGCCAAGGAATGCTCTTGGGCCGTGAACACATATAAGTTGGGTTTTAGAGCCTAAAAACCCTCCCAAATCACTTATGGAGCTTGGATTCGACTTAAGGACTTAACGGATTTGACTTAGGACACCTTGAAATTAATTTTTAGGGAGTAAACATGAGTTTACTGCCCAAGAACATGCTTGGGCCATAAACTCATTATCATGGGTAGTAAACTCAATTTCAAGTGTTTAAATGTCACTTAAACACACCAATAGCATTGGATTAAAGTCTAGAACCAACCACAATCGATTTAGGGGCCTTAAACATGATGAAAACCTTCCCTTTAGGATTTCACGGCCGTAAACCCCCCAAGGATGGGTTCCTGGGCCGTAAACTCATATACACAAGTCAATTGATGCCCTAAATCCATTCTAAGGCTTGTAAAATTAGTTTGAATCACATGTGATTGATCTAAGGCCACCAAATCATTAATATAAGGAAGGTATAGGAGCTTACGGCCGTAAACTCCTAGTTTAGGGCTGTAAACTCCCTTTGATGGTTCCTTTGGTGGTTTAACTTATTCCTATACCTTAGATTAAATCCTAGCAACTTTCCCCCAAGTGATATTTGACCATTTAGCACCTTAAAACCCATCAACCATTAGTTCACGGCCGTGAACTCATGTGGTCATGGTCTTAGGGCCGTAAACTCCCTAAGGAGTTTACTCTTGAAGAGCAAACTCATTATCTAAGCCCTATTCGTCCGTAGATGTCACCCGGGTCACTCCAAACACTTGATTTGAAGTGTTTTCGCGTCTTGGAGTGTATAATCATATCTAATTAGTGATTCAAAGTCTAATTAGATACATTTGTATATCATTTCATATTACATAGGAACCTCACGCGTTATCAAGCCCCGAACCGACACTTAGCATCCAATCTGTCACGTTTTCTCGCCTGGTGAGTTCATACTGTTGGGTTTTAGCCATAAGAACTTTCCTATGTGCGCATGCAAAACCCTAATGCTTGGATCTAGGCTTTCTAATAAACATGCTTTGAATCCAAGACTTCTAATTACTAATTAGGTTAAATAACAACATTGAAACAGATCTAGAATCATACCTTTGAGTTCCTTGTTGATCTTGAGGTCTTGGGGCTTCTAGAGTCACAAGTGTCACTCCTCTAATGGCTTACAAACACCAAAGCAACAAGAATGATTTAGGAGAGAGGAGAGGGGAGGAATTTCGACCAGAGTTCTCTTACTTTTGGAGATGTGTCGAATTCCCTATGCCATAGGGTCTATTTATACTTGTAGACTCCTTAAGGGTTACAACCTAAACCCTAATTGGATAATCTTCTCTTAAGGCTATCCAAATCCATTCCATAGATAACTCATATGGACGATTTTAGCTATCCCTAAGCTCTTAGAATTCGTCCAAAGTATATCCCAATGGATTTACAGTCTAAAGTTTAACTATCAAACAATTGACAGTTTATACCCCTTTATTTAATTAATCTCTTTAAGTCACCAAATTAATTCCAATTAATTCTATGACTTATATTAATTAAATAACCATATATTATTCTTTATAATATTTACTCTCTCTCAATAAATCATCCCATCAAGTTGTTATGGTGAAGGCAACCCAAAAAGGACCATGCACAACCGGATCAAATACTTGCCTAATATAGTTGCAGCCTTAGACACTATTCCAACAGTCTCCCACTTGGATAAGTCTAGTAACTATATTCATAAGTACAATTCGGTTTGCAATCATAGCTCTTAAAGACGTTGTCAACTCTGATCTAATCAATCTTGTCCTTTAGATAAGGGAACGTACAGTCCTCTGTTAGATATCATGCTGACAATCCTATGGAATGGTTAGTCAAGCATTTAGGTTTCTCGATCTCTGATTTATTTGACATAGAACTTAATCGAACACATCAATTCAATTCTGACCGGGCCCGGCACATAAGTCAAATCAAATCATCGAGCGGCCGAGATATCGCTTTTACCTTCTTAGATAAAAGTTACAGATAAACTTCGACTTATATGCATTTACTTATTCATTTACCAACTATACACAACAATACGTTTTATAACATCAAGTTACTGATGCGTTTTCGTATTATCAATGTACAATTAATTAACAAATAATAAACCATATATCTAGGTTTTAAGACTATATGATATTATCGTCTTGCGATCACCTTTTATATCGTATTCCATAAGGTCATTCCAGCAAGCGCGGGTTTATTCCAATGCTCAAAACTAGTTCATAAGCACTCATGAACGTTGCAGCAATCCTTTGCTATGTCTAACACCATTTAGACATTCTACACACCAATTCATGACAATCTTCTTTCATATCTACTTCCAACATATGAACGATTGTGGACCATTTGAATAATTCGATTATTCCTAATAACCTCAATTATTCTGGAAGTCAAAACATGCAAAGTGAAACAATAGCTAAACAATTAACATAAGATAGTAACATTACTCATAAATAAAACTCCTTTATTTAATCATCAAATGTCAATTACATTTATCTATTACACGTTTCTAATACTATCTAATCTATGCTAATATCATCCTTCAGCCCAATACTCCTAGCATGCTGCAAGTGCTTAACCCTACTCAGTCCCTTCGTAAGCGGATTTGCTGGGTTATCTTCTGATGATATCCTCTTCACTACGAGTTGTCCTTCTTCTACACGATGTCTAATGAAGTGATACTTTCTGTCGATATGTCTTGATCTACCATGATCCCTCGGTTCCTTGGTTCAGGCAACCGCTCCTTCATTATCACAGAAAATCTCCATGGGCTCCTTTATGGCAGGTACGACTCCAAGATCACCAATGAAGTTCTTTAGCCATATTGCCTCCTTCGACGCTTCGCTCGCTGCAATGTACTCTGATTCGCATGTTGAATCAGCTACGGTTTCCTGCTTGGAACTTTTCCATGTCACTGCTCCTCCATTTAGGGTAAAGACCCAGCCCGACTGCGAACGGTAGTTGTCCCTGTCGGTTTGAAAACTGGCGTCACTATACCCTCGCACCTTCAAGTCATCACTTCCTCCGAGGACTAAGAACCATTCCTTCGTCCTCCGAAGGTACTTAAGGATATTCTTCACCGCAATCCAATGTGCTTTGCCAGGATTCCCTTGATATCTGCTAACCATGCTCAAAGCAAAGGCTACATCAGGGCGAGTACAAGTCATAGCGTACATGATTGAGCCAACTGCGGAAGCGTATGGTACTTGGCTCATTTCTGCTATCTCAGCTTCGGTACTCGGACTTTGAGTCTTACTCAATTTGGCATTACTTTGTATCGGTAGTTCTCCCTTCTTTGAGTTTTCCATACTAAAACGTTTTAGTACTTTCTCTAAGTAAGTATTCTGACTAAGTCCAATTAGTCTCTTACTTCTTTCTCTTACTATCCTTATTCCCAAAATGTAAGAAGCCTCTCCGAGGTCCTTCATAGCGAAGCACTTCCCGAGCCAGGACTTAACTTCCTGCAGAGTCGGGATGTCGTTTCCTATGAGTAATATGTCATCGACATATAGAACGAGGAAGCTTACTATACTCCCACTGGCTTTGACATATACACAAGATTCGTCTTCACTTCGTACAAATCCAAACTCTTTGACTTTCTCATCGAAGCAAAGATTCCATCTGCGAGACGCTTGCTTAAGTCCATAAATGGACTTCTCAAGCTTACACACTCTATTCGGATGCTTTGGATCCACAAACCCGTCGGGCTGAGCCATGTAAACATCCTCAGCCAACCTTCCGTTAAGGAAGGCGGTCTTGACATCCATTTGCCAAATCTCATAATCATGAAATGCGACAATAGCTAGCATCACTCTAATAGATTTAATCTTCGCAACTGGTGAGAAGGTCTCATCATAGTCAACTCTGGGAGTTTGAGTAAAGCCCTTCGCAACCAATCGCGCTTTATATGTGTGTACGTTCCCATCCACGTCGGTCTTCTTCTTGAAGATCCATTTGCACCCAACGGTCTTGCGTCCGGGCACGTGATCTACCAAATTCCAAACTTGGTTATCATACATGGATTCGATCTCGCTATCCATTGCCTCTTTCCACTTTACAGACTCCGGGCCTGCCATGGCTTCCTTATAGCTATTAGGTTCATCAAGGTTTACTAGTGTACCATCACTAATATACGTGTCCCCTTCGGTAGTAATATGAAAGCCATAAAACTGGGGATGAACTCTAGCTCTATCGGAACGTCTAAGAGGTAAGGATTCGTCAATCGGTTCAACCGGAGTTTCCTCCTCGGGTTGAGTGCCAGCGGTAGAGGTTCCTTCATCTATCGACTCTTGAATCTCTTCAAGCTCGATTTGCCTCCCACTGTCTCCTTGGCTTATGAGTTCTCGCTCTCGGAAAACTCCTCTCCTCGCAACGAAGACCACATTGTCCTTCGGTCTATAGAAGAGATATCCAAAGGATGTCTGCGGGTAGCCGATGAAAATACATCGCTCACTTCAAGGTTCAAGCTTGTCGTGAGTATCTCGTCTTACGAAAACCTCGCAACCCCAAACCTTGATATGTGCCAACGAGGGAGCTTTCCCTGTCCACATCTCGTGAGGTGTTTTGGCAACCTTCTTAGTAGGGACTCGGTTAAGGATATGGGCGGCAGTCTCTAAGGCATACCCCCAAAAAGAGATTGGTAGCGAAGCACGACTCATCATAGAGCGAACCATATCTAATAAGGTTCGATTACGCCTTTCTGCCACACCATTCAACTGCGGTGTCCTAGGAGGCGTCAATTGTGAAACTATTCCACACTCCTTGAGATAATTGTGGAATTCAAGACTTAGATACTCTCCTCCTCGATCGGATCGAAGCATCTTGATTTTCCTGCCCAATTGATTCTCCACTTCATTCTTGAACTCTTTGAACTTTTCAAAGGTGTCTGACTTTTGCTTGATTAAGTAGATATACCCATATCTACTATAGTCATCGGTAAAAGTCACATAGAAGCGGTTCCCATCCTTCGTGGTTGATCTAAACGGTCCACATACATCGGTATGTATTAGGTCCAATAGACCCTCGCCCCTTTCACAAGTACTCGTGAAAGGCGACTTAGTCATTTTTCCAAGCAAACAAGACTCGCATGTGTCATCTTCCCTAAGGTCGAATGACTCCAACACTCCATCCTTTTGGAGTTGGGCTATGCGTTTCTTGTTGACATGTCCAAGACGACAATGCCACAAGGATGCTTTATCCATACTAGTGGAAGAATCAATATTCAAAACATCATTTCCTAAGTTATCAATAATCATAACGGTTTCATATATTCCATTACATGGTATAGCTTCAAAGTAAAAGACACCATTTAGATAAGCCAAAATAGAACCATTCTCATTATTAAAAGAAAATCTAAATCCTTGTCTATATAAACCATGAAATGAAATGATGTTTCTTGCCATTTCTGGCGAATAGCAACAATTGTTCAAATCTAAAACTAAACTATTCCTAAGCACTAAGGAATACACTCCAATCTTGGTCACAGGCGACGATCTTCTGTTCCCCATGATTAGATTGATCCTTCCTTGCTCCACATCCCTACTTCTTCTTAGTCCCTGCACATTAGAACAAATGTGATAACCACAACCGGTATCAAGAACCCAAGAAATAGCATGATTAGAATCGTTAGATTTGATTGTATATATACCTGCGAAAGATGGCTTGATCTTTCCTTCTTTGATTGCTTGTAGGTAATCCGGGCAGCTTCTCTTCCAATGTCCTATCTTGTGGCAGTGGTGGCACTCTGCCTCCTTCGGGTTAGAGCAGGGCTTGGCGGGATCAACTTTGGTCCCACTAGAAGAGGCACCATCTCGGGCTTTCACCTTGCGATAGTTCTTCGATGAAGCTTTCCTCTTCTTTCCCTTCCCTTGTCCAATAGCCAAGATAGGAGCAGCGGGCGGATTGGGAGTAGGTGCAACAGACTTGTCTTTGAAGTTGCTCTCAGCAACCCTCAAGAGACCTTGGAGCTTGCTTAGGGTGACCTCTTCTTTGTTCATGTGGTAGGTCATCCTAAATTGATTGTACATCGGAGGCAAAGAGTGAAGCACCATGTCGATCGCCAAATCCTCACCGAAGTCAACATTTAACTTGCGAAGGCGGTCGACATACCTTTGCATCTTTTGCAAGTGCACGGTAAGAGATTCTCCATGACCCATCTTCGCGGAAATCATTTTAGTGAAAATCTCGTACCTCTCTTGTCTCGCGTTTTGGTGGTACCTCTCCAATAAGTCTTGGTGCATCTCGTACGGGTACATGTCCTCGTAGGACTTTTGGAATTCGGAGTTCATGGTGGCGATCATGATGCAATGTACCTTCGTTGCATCTCGCTCATGAGTTTCAAAGGCGGTGATTTCGGCTGGAGTAGCGATTTCGGTGTTGATTTTCTCGAGCTTCTCATCGAGGACATACTCCTTATCCTCATAGCGAGCAATGGTGCGAATGTATCTTATCCATTCGCTAAAGTTCGTTCCATCGAAGGTGACCTTTTGGCAAAGGCTCATCAACGTGAAAGAACTAGCAGCAGCGTTGTTTGCGTTCGACATCTATAATTAGAAAAAGACAAAGATAGATTAGAATAGGAATCCCTAATTATCACCCAATAAGAAAATTAGGGCTCGGATCCAACAATAACATTTACATACTAGAAAAGGGATGCCGTAATCTAACATGCAAATAAATTGAAGGTAAGTGAATGACGATTCACTAATTCTCCATCACAAAACTTAAACTATTAGTCCTAAGTGTTTTTTGAGAATTCCTAGGTTCGGATGAGATTCATTGAAACTATTCAATGGCATGTTTAAATCTCGATATGCCCCTCTTGTTTGTGACTGGGATGCCGAGGATCACAAAGCGGGTGTGAATTACCATGCAAATTCACATGGCGCCTTCATTGTAATGATCACCTATTCGATGTGCCGGTAAACCACACACGCTCCATCGAACTATGATAAACAATGAATCACCCTTTGCCACCTTCGCTTAGAACCAATTAGTGTGCCGGTAAACCACACATGCTCCACTAACATCTTAGCAAGGTGAAAAGTGTAATTTCATGGGATTGCATCAATTCACTTTTCCTAAAGTAACTAGGATTGGGAAATTTTAAAATATGTGTAGTTACTTTGTATTTCTTATTATACTTTTAATGAGAGGATGAGGTTGCCCTATCCTACCCGTTCGGCTAACGACCCTCCACCAATCAAGCAAGCGGTAGGTGTGAGTGTACACCCATTAAGCGCCATTTTATAGGCCACAACCTTATACCCACCTTATAGATCGGCTTCGTGAATGAGGCCTACTAACGGTAAGACTAGCATTTAGTTATACATATATACATTATTCTAGTAATATCATATTAGTATAGGGTTGTATTTTAAAACTTTTAAAATCTAGGGTTTGAAATTTAAGTTGTCTAAATTAAAACTTTTAATCACAAAAGTAAATTTCAAAACATGAGGGTAGGTTTTAAACATTTAAAACATGGAGGATCAAATAACAAATAATTCCAATTAACAATTAATATCCTAATTATCTATATTTGATTTATTCAAGATTTCTTTGAAAGATAATTACCAAAATAGTCAAATAATTAATTAATTATCATATAAGGAAATTAAATATTTAATTAGTTGATAAATATCTTTTTCTAGATCAAGATAATAGTCATATTTATCATAAAATCGGATTTAGGTTGATCTATTATGATTAAGGTAAGTCTCCATAAGATAAACACAAAGAAATCCCGAATCTGGTCATTCCTGACGCCTGGACTCGCCGAGTGCACAAGGGGACTCGCCGAGTCAGGCCTACTCGCCGAGTCCACCTTGGGACTCGCCGAGTCAGTGACTCAGAACCCTAAAAATCGAATTTTGCAGGTTTGTTTCAGTTAATCAAGCAACAATTTAAAGAAAACCAAGCTAGGCTCTGATACCACTGTTGGGTTTTAGCCATAAGAACTTTCCTATGTGCGCATGCAAAACCCTAATGCTTGGATCTAGGCTTTCTAATAAACATGCTTTGAATCCAAGACTTCTAATTACTAATTAGGTTAAATAACAACATTGAAACAGATCTAGAATCATACCTTTGAGTTCCTTGTTGATCTTGAGGTCTTGGAGCTTCTAGAGTCACAAGTGTCACTCCTCTAATGGCTTACAAACACCAAAGCAACAAGAATGATTTAGGAGAGAGGAGAGGGGAGGAATTTCGACCAGAGTTCTCTTACTTTTGGAGATGTGTCGAATTCCCTATGCCATAGGGTCTATTTATACTTGTAGACTCCTTAAGGGTTACAACCTAAACCCTAATTGGATAATCTTCTCTTAAGGCTATCCAAATCCATTCCATAGATAACTCATATGGACGATTTTAGCTATCCCTAAGCTCTTAGAATCCGTCCAAAGTATATCCCAATGGATTTACAGTCTAAAGTTTAACTATCAAACAATTGACAGTTTATACCCCTTTATTTAATTAATCTCTTTAAGTCACCAAATTAATTCCAATTAATTTTATGACTTATATTAATTAAATAACCATATATTATTCTTTATAATATTTACTCTCTCTCAATAAATCATCCCATCAAGTTGCTATGGTGAAGGCAACCCAAAAAGGACCATGCACAACCGGATCAAATACTTGCCTAATATAGTTGCAGCCTTAGACACTATTCCAACACATACCCCTACCCCTTTTTAATGTTTTTCAATGTTTTCAGGGGGGTGGGGGGAATACAAGCAAAAGTACAAAAATATTTTGTTCTTAAATTCATTATTTCATTTGAATGGTTTCGTAATCCGTACACTTTTAAGAATTGAAAACATATTAACAAATTGTTTGACTTGCAGAGTTGTTTTTCAAACCAATTTCAATTCTTCTTATATAGTGTTATACTTTACATTTCGCAATTGATTGTTCACACATATACTGTTAGAAATCATAGAACTTTTGTGATGTCCTTAATAAAACACCCCCTAGATACGAGTGTGAAGGACATGTATCATTAGAACTTAGTCAGGTCCTAGATAGTACTCCCCTTAGATACGAGAGTAAAGGACCAATAAAACAGGGTTTCTATATTAATAATTTCAATTTTAAACTCATAAATCTTAAGATTGGAGACACGTCCTTTGGAACACTTCCCCTAGATATGAGAGTGGAGGAATATCCCTGTAACCAAAATCTCCGGACGGGAGAGCGTGACTTGAGTGTATAAATCTATACGGGATTGACTATCCCGCACCTAGTTGCTAGCTACAGCCGAACTGAAAGGTTCAAGGGTGACAAAAGTCATAAAAGATATTGGCCCCGTTCCGAGTCATATCTAGTCTGAAGTATGGTTAAGGAACTCGCAATCAAGATTATGCAACTTATTTATTAGTTTTATATACGTGTTAAAACTAATGTACATTTTAAGGTAACCAAACTTTCAGGAAACTTCACACACACACATTAAGTATGGTAGATACTTGTACATTACTTTCAGATTCGATAACAATTCACAAACATTTTAGGAAAATAAGGGTTTTTCCTGGGATAACTGAACTTGTTCTTAATCAGAGTGTGTAAAAATCAGATAACAAACTGTTCTTAATCAAACTGGGTAACAAACGGGTAACTAAACTTTACTTTTAAGAAAATATGGGATTTTCTTGGGTTCGTAACTTTTTCAGAAAAACCGGAAGGAAACTTGTACATTTTCAGAAAACAAAACCGCTTATGAACTCACCAGCTTTATGCTGATTTTTAAATTGCTTGTATTCTCAGGTCCACATTAGACAGGTACCCGCGATCCTTTTTGGAGAAGACGGAGTACGTAGAAGACACGTCTTACTTTTTTTCATATATATATATATATATATATATATATATATATATATATATATATATATATATATGTATCACATTTGTAACACTTGACTTTTAAACAAATGTAAATTCTAATATGTAATGTAATGGTTGTTTACTTTGCTTACTATGTACATTGGTTGCGATATTCATGATGTCCTACGCCCCGGAATGTTTCCGCCATCGGTTTCGGGGTGTGACAATGATTGGGGATTTAATGACACCTATTTGCATGTCATCCGTACCTCTTTATCACACACAATCTGTGTCATTAAAGTGGTTGTTTTCTAGTAATGATATACTGTTCCACATAATTATTGATGCATCAATACTACATGAAAATATCAAATTTTCCTACTTTTGTTTAAACTTCAAAAATACCAACATGCTTAAAATATCATATTTTCGTTTAAACTCAAAAAATACCATCATGAATTGCTTTATTTGCTACTTGTAGCATCTTACTTTAGTTGCTTGTTATAACATCCTACATGACTATAAATGTATCAAAGCCATTAGAGAAATATTATTTTTTTTCTTCTTTTGGTTGAATATATAAATTTGCAACAAACTTTGTTTTATTTGCTTATTATAGCATCCTACTTGTAGATTGTGAATTCACTCCAAGTTGTATTATGAATACAGACACTTAAAAAGGTATTAATTAAGTTGTTCATTATTTACCTTTATTTTTGGGTATATTTATCGTTCCTTTATTACATATTCTTTACATCTTACTGAACTAATGTAAACATGTGACTCTTTTAACTTAGGATATGACGGTTTACTTAATATTTGGAACACCAATACTAACAATAACACCAACACCAGTTTTCTTTTTCATCTTATAGTTTCATTGGTATCTTGCTTTGATCAATGTTTAAAAATGTAAACATTACAACGAAAAGGATAAAAAAAGGTGGCAATAGTAATCAACAACCCTATTTGCTTTGAACTTAGGTTTTCCTTGCAAAAATTAATAATAATAATAGTAATAAAAATAATTATTGGAAAAGGATTTGGTCGAAGGTACCATTTTTTTATAAAAAATATTAGCACATTCTGGAATTTCCATAGAACTTGTATCGTAGAAAGATTCATGTTTCCAAACAATCTTTCTGATTCTTGTAAAGACTTGATATGTCCACCCAAAGGATGTAAATCCGCAGTTTCGAAGTGTGAAGATTAGAAATTAGCAAAGCTGAATAGGGTAGTGGGTGAAGAAATAAAACATCAAACCCATTGAAAATAAAAGCACGATTCAAAGCAAAAAGGTTGCTCACCCGAAGACCACCATGAACCTTCTGCGCCATCACCTTCTTCCAACTTACCCAAGTCATTTTATTTTCTTAGAAATCAACCCCCAAAAATAAAGAATCTCTCATAGATTCCAGGTTTTTAAGAACACCTTCCGAATCCTTAAAAGAGAAATAAAATAAGTGGGAAGAGCACCCAAGACTGATTTTAACAATGTCAATCTACCACCCACCGAAAGAGATTTAACTTTACAATTTGATAGCTTACAAGTAACTTTACAAATAGCATCACTCCAAGCTTCCACCAGAGACATATTTTCCCATTGGAAGACCCAAAAAAGTAAACAAGAACTTGCTAGCCACACAAACAATTGAAGCGGTCATCTCATCTAACACTGATTGATTAACACCGATAACCATAATGTGACTTTTATGAGTATTAATTTGAGATATGAGATTAGGTAAAAAATTGAAGCATTCTAATGATGGTCACAACATTTTCTTTAGACTATTAGCCAAAGAAGATAACATCGTCTGCATAAGACATGTGAGACAAAGGAAACCCGATCATCACTTCCCAGTTCCCACAAGAAGACCTATAAACAATCCTTTGTTAGTAACTTTTTGGTAAGCAAAATGTAAACTTTCCATGACGAGGATAAATCAAGAAGGGGCGAGGAGGTCTCCTTGGTGCAAACCACAATGAAACTGGAACTCATCCATTGGGGGCACCATTAACTAAAACAGATCCCATAGATGAGGACATATGTACGTGTATAAACTTTAGGTATTTAAACATATCAATATACATGAATAGTAATAGCTTGAATCCTTAAAATACTATAAAGTTTTATAAGGTGCTTGTTATAGTATACAATGTCACAAAAAAATCATATGTTTTTGTACCATGCAAGATGTGTTGTGTGGACTAGTTATTTTACGGTAAAATAACTATACTACGTATACGAAAGTAGTATACGAAAAGTTTATGCTAGTTTATTTGTAAAAATATGGAAAATTGGTAAATAAGATTTTTTAAAACTAGATTTATTGTATTTTCGCATAAAGGATAATATATTTGTATAAACAAAACATATAGGCACATGTATCACACTACTCCCCCCCTCGAAATAATTAAAAATATTAAAAAGGGGATGTAAGCACTCACTCTTGAAGCGTGCGTTCCATTTGTTTGAATTCGTTTTTTTTTTTTTGAGAAACTTGTCGTGAGAAACCGCAAATCCATCATTCTTGAGCTTTGAGATACTCTCAGGACCATTTCATAATAAATTTAAACTATTGGGGGCCATTTCAGTAATTTAATTAACAAAAATAAGATTCCTTTGGTTAAAATAAATAAAAGGAGGGACTAAAATGATTCAAATAGGATTAATTTTTGAATATTCGGATAAGTTTTCCTTAAAATAACCAAGGAAGGGCTTTTTTTTGAATAAATGGGTCCAATATTTGTGGGTTTCCATTGATTTCAAATAAATGTTTTGATAAGGGTTCATTTTGTCATTTTTAATAGAATTTAAAAGGGATTAGCGCTTTTATGAAAAGGATTCTCATCGAGGGACTAATTGTGTTTAAAGGTCCAACTTAATAAAAAGTTAGGGCTTTTTATGCCCGTTTCCTTTTGTTTATCGGGCAAAGGGAAGAACAACTACAAGCAGACGAACGAAGAGAGGGAAGAAGAGGCACGAAGGCAGCGACCATACGCCCCCGATATTGGCTAGATTCGTGGAAGGAGAAGCTCGGAAACGGAAGGGAGGTGGTCTCGGTGTTGGTAATCGATTGAATGAGGGAGCTTCTCTGGTGTCTGGCCGAACCGAAGGAGGGGAAGAGACGAAAGCAGCGAAGCTCTCTCTTTCTCGTCTAGCTGCGAGGCGCGAATGAAGAACGAGGTCCGAAGGAGAGTCCGTGAGGGGATAGGTCAGCAGCGACGTCGTGGTTGGCCTCGGTAGGGATTGGCAGCAAGGATCCTCGGAAGGAAAGGAAAGGTACGAGGTTAAGGGATCAAAGGGGGCTGTCGCCTCCCATGTTTGCTCCGGGGAAACACCCACTTCGCTGGGTTTTGCTCGACCGAAGGAGAAGTGGAGGTTGTGAGGGGTGGGCTATTTGGGATCGGTGGTGATAGGTAGCCTTCCTGTTATTTATTTATTTTTTTTTTTTTGATTTGGTATCCGTAAACATGTTGATGAAATAGACAGGAAATTCGATCAAGGGTGTTTTGTTTGCTTCGGTTTTTTTTTTTTTTTTTTTTTTTTTTTTGTGGTTGTGTTTGTGTGTGGGTATTTGGGTTTTGGTGTTTGACAGGGGAAAATGAAGAACGAATGTTGGAGGTTGCGGCTTGTCATCGGTATAAAAGAAGAACAAAAAGGGTACGAATACTCTGATTATTATTTAGAGAAACTTGTAGTATTTCTTTTGGCTAGATGAACACTACTAAGTTTTACAATATTTTGGTAAAGAGTATAAGTTTCATTTTGTTTTGGCTGTCAATTTCAGATTCATGTATCCAAACAATCTTTCTGATTCTTGTGAAGACCTGATATATCCACCCAAAGGATCTAAATCTGCAGCTTTGAAGTGTGAAGATTTGAAATTAGTAAAGCTGAATAGGGACTCCCCGAACAGAGGATGTGAACAAACATATGCAGAATCTTGAGAGGACATAATGTACTAGATGGTTTTTTTTGGTAAGAAAGAATGATTTTGGCTAAGGGCGCAAAAAAGAGAGAAATAACAAAAAACTGTTGTGATAATGGGGTGTAATTTTTAGTTAAGTTTATATAATTTTTTAAATTTTAGTTTAATGAAAAATAATTGGGTATTATTAATTTGTTTTTATTTATAAGTTTTTAGTTAAAATTTTTAATAATAATAAAGACTTTTTATATTAAATACTAATACTATTTGGTGAAATTTTGGAAGGTGGGTATTTGCTTAAAAGAAAGGAAGTAAAATGTTAAGTAGGATAATGATGTGGTTGAGATGATCTGAAATATTAGGATGCAACATCTTGGTCCGGTTTTATTGAATTATAAAGATTTGACGATGCATTGCAATTGTAACTAAGAGACTATACGACTGCAAGGTGAGGGAAATATGAGTATATGACAAAGCACTCTATGTCAATGCAGGATGTGATTCCATTCCATCTATGTTTCATATTGCATTATTAGATAACATAGAATTACAAGATTCCAAACAAAGTGTTGTTCCTTTTAAGAAAGGGGACTTGGTTATAGTGAAGTTGCAACCACATCACTTGAAAACTATGCCCAACAAGCTAGAAAAAAAAGGTATATTGGAGTTTTCCGATTCTAAAAAAATAGGGAGTTTACATACAGGTTGAAATTACGGATTGATGCTCAAATTCATGATGTTGTTCATGTTACATTGAAAAGGAAAAATTATGGGGAAGTCGTTGGAATTTCCTTTTCCATTACCATTAGATTTTATTTATTGTAGGCCGGTCACGTATATGGGATAAAGTAGAGGTAAATCAAGAGGGCCAAATTAAACATCAGTTATAATTATAGCATGGAAAGGAATGCGTCACATTTCTGTTTTGCTACCTGGGAAGATGTAGAATGCTTCTTAAAAATTTATTATGATTTCAACCTTTAGGACAAGGTTAACATGGATGGGGAATATTGATACAAGTTAATAAAATGACACATCAGACAAGGAAAATTCATTTGGAAGAGAGAATTTGTTAAAGTAACCAATTTACCAACTTGATATAGATGATAGTTATATTGTAACATAATCTATTGTAAAAAAATTGACTTTTAGAAATAAATAGTGAAAGACGAAAAGGGCAAAAGTACTTTGCATGCTAATTAATGTGATTCATTCTTCTTCTTCTCACGTACTTTGAGTCTTTCTCTTTCTCATCTATTCTATTTTCTAAATTGACAAACGATTCTTATCATACATGCTATATCATGCCTCCAACTTTTATGAAAGAAGAAGTTTAATTAGTGAAATAAATTATTAGGGATTTGAAAAAGTAATGATGGAGGTAGGTGAATTTGAAATCTAAAATCATGTTTCAGTTTTGGATATTGATTCATTTGTCTGTCAATAAAGTATGGGTGTGTAGCTCGTTCATTGAACATGTCACACTCTCAATCCGGAACGGCGGAAACATTGGGGGCGGAGGACTTTATGTACAGTATCACAACAATGCATAATACTAATCAAAGTACAACAACCATTGTATTACACGTTAATTGCCAAAAAAGTAAACCTAATAATTTTATCTTATGTTGAAAAAAAAAAAAGAAAAAAAAGGTCAGCTGACTAACAGTCAACTTCCACTCAATTTGGAAGTCATTTAGGATCAACCACATAATTGTGATTCTGCAACAAATATATTCCCCAATTAAGTTAATAATATCTATTAATAACAATAATGATACTAATATATAATACCTGGGCACTAATCTCAACACTTCCATTTCTGAGGTTACGAACTGGATGATTTCCTCCATGATGACCAAATTTCATTTTATATGTCTTTCCACCTAAGGCATGTCCAAGCAACTGATGTCCCATGCAATTTCCAAAAATAGGAACATTTCCCATAATAGCCTTCACTGTCTCAACAGCATAAGTTATAGCAGAAGGGTCACCTGGTCCATTGCTGAAAAGTACCCCGTCTGGTTTCATTTTAAGAGTCTCAGATGCTGGCCATGTTGAAGGAACAATCATGATTTTACACCCATACGATGCCAATCGCCTCAATATATTGTGCTTGATTCCAAAATCATATGCCACCACCTTCATTTAAACAGGAATTTAATAAATAAGTTAAAACTATTAAGAAGAAATGAAAGTAAGATGCTATAATCAACAATTCTGAACATGTACATCGATGCTTGGTTGCGTTTATAAAAGAAACTCACATGAAAAGTCGCGTCATGCCTTTTGTTGGAGTTAAAAATTAAAATCTCATTCCATATCGGTCTTACCAACCCATTCATAAGGCTTCTTACAAGTGACGGTAGAAATTAAATCCACACCTGCAGAAAATGTCGAAGAAATGGAATGCAATTCAGTGAAAAAACTGAATCGTACGTAAACATATATAATGAAGACATTTTGGTCTTTTTAAGATTCCCATATCATATAGAGTAGACAAGGCCATTACCAACGATATCCCATGTGTATGACATCTCCAGATGTTCTTTTTAGCTACGTGGATACACAAAACAATGAAAACAGATAGAAGAAATAAAGCAGAATTATATATGCAGATCAAAGTAATTTTTAGCTACATTCAAAGTTATAATCAACAGTTCATTTTTATCCCACATAAAAGTAATTTTATGTTTTTCTTGAATAAGATGGATGAAAACAATGTGATAAAGGATGTTGAAGCACAGATGTGCTAATAACATTTCGTAAATGTTATACATTAGAATGAATTCCCAAATACATAATAAATGATGACCTAATTTCTTAAAAAAAATTAGAAAACTATTAACACGACTTTCACTTGGGCATTGTATCAAACAGTTGGTGTGTAAAGTGGAAGTAGAAAGAAACAGTAAATTACCAGCACTGCATCTCCAAGCACAAGACCATTATGCACACGATTTTGCAATTGAACTGATGAGGAGTCATACAGGTTGTCTAAACTCATTAAAACCCTACCTACAACAAATATGTAAGATGAGAAATGGGTTTGGGAAGAACAATGTGATAAAGGTCGCAATTCAACTAAAACTCTAGTATACCTGATTCTGAGGGTGGAGGTTTCACCATTAAGGTCGTTGGAAGCAGGAGAAAAAGAGAAGAAGAAAATGATTAATATTAAAGATCAGGGGAAAACGTAACTTGCTGAATTCATTTGAGAGAGTTTGAATTTTGATTTATATCCATACATTGGCACTCGTTGTACCTCTTATCGAACCTAAAAATCTACGAATTAACCTGAAGCCCTTTCAAAACTGGAATGGGCCGATTAGTGGTTTTCGAATGGCTTGGATGGAATCTCTATAGTATAAATATAGAGATTGTTAAGTACATTAGGAAAATGATTAATATTGAAGGTTTCACCATTAAGGTTGTTGGAAGCAAGAGAAAAAAAGAGGAAGAAAATTATTGATATTTAAGATTAGGGAAAACGAAATATACCTGAATTCATTTGGAAGAATTAGAATTTAGATTTTGATTTTATGGAGAAGAATAAATATCGGAGAAAGATCAGAGGTAAAATGAAGGGAGAACTAAAAAGAATGTGAAGATGAAGCGAAGGATGGAGTTTATCACAATCGTAATCATAACCTAATGATAAGGGTGCAGCGTTGGTATTTCACTTTAAACATTGGAGCAGGAAAAATAGATTGGAAGGGGCTTAGAGTATGCCACGTGAAAAGAAAGCTCTTATTTATTAGGATAGGAGAGGATATATATATATATATATATATATATATATATATATATATATATATATATATAATTTCTGCTTTGTTTAATAATATCATGTGTTTCAAAAAAGTTCAATATAAAAACATGTAAATACGATAATCTATATATTTTACAAAAATAACTATCAACAAAACATGGTATTTAGCAAATAATATGTACAAAAATTAATGGTTACTACTACATAACTAACAATAATGTCGTGAATATATCAATATATTGAATAAGTATTATTTCAATATTAGGAAGAAATTGTGACTTAAACATGACATTATCACATATAATGTACCTATTTAAGACCATTTTAATTAAGCATTATTTAAATATTAGGACTAAAGTGTAGCCTTAAACATGGCATTATAAAATATGATATAAATTTTCCTTTTTTGTTTGACCAAATGACCTATGATATAAAAAAACAACTGAAGAACAAGAAAACCGTGATATAAAAAAAGAACCAGAAAACTGAAAACCGAACAACTGAAGATTTTACATAAGGAAATTGTGGCAACTAAAGCATCTTAACGTAGTATGCTTTATATGCTTTTATGGCATCCTACATTATAATCTTTTTCACTACAAAAATATAAGCCTTTCACGACATTTGAGGCGCCCCTCGCTTTTAAATAATTAGGAGGGGAATGAAAGCCCCAAAAATTTGAAGTACCTCGCCTTCCTCTACATCGTCACTCTCTCCTCTAGATCTCAACACGCCGGCCATAATTCTCTCCCTTCATTCTCTCTACAAACTCTAAGTCAACCCTCGCCTTCCACTATATTTTTTTAGAACATTTAATATCGTGACATGCAAAAATGTGTGTCGTCTTCCTTTATGATAAAGACTATAATGACACACAATGCGTAGCGTGTTGTAAATACGTGCCGTAAGCTTGTCACACGCAAATGTGTGTCGCCCTCCTTTATGACTGGGGATTTAATGACACCTATTTGCATGTCATCCGTACCTCTTTATCATACACAATCCGTGTCATTAAAGTGGTTGTTTTCTAGTAACGATATATTGTTCCACATAATTATTGATCCATCAATACTACATGAAAATATCATATTTTCCTACTTTTGTTTAAACTTAAAAAATACCAACGTGCTTTAAATATCATATTTTCGTTTAAACTCAAAAAATACCATCATTAATTGCTTTATCTGCTTATTATAGCATCCTTCTTTATTGGCTTGTTATAGTATCCCACATGATTAATATAGATGTGTGAAAACCACTAGAAATTATTATTTTTTCTTAATTTTGTTAAACTAAAAGTTAGTAGTGTACTTTGTGTTTTCATTATTATAGAATCCTAAATGAATATAGATGTATCAAATCCATTTGACAATATCATATTTCCTATTTTAGTAAAGTAAAAAAATAGCAATGTACTTTTCTTTATTTGCTTCTTGTAGCATCTTACTTTAGTTGCTTGTTATAACATGCTACATGACTATAAATGTATCAAAGCCATCAAAGAAATATTATTTTTTTCTTCTTTTGGTTGAATATTTAAATTTGCAACAAACTTTGTTTTATTTGCTTATCATAGCATCCTACTTGTAGATTGTGAATTCACTCCAAGTTGTATTATGAATCCAGACACTTAAAAAGGTATTAATTAAGTTGTTCATTATTTACCTTTTTTTTGGGTATATTTATCGTTCCGTTATTACATATTCTTTACATCTTACTGAACTAATGTAAACATGTGACTCTTTTAACTCAGGATATGACGGTTTACTTAATATGTGGAACACCAATAGTAACAATAACACCAACACCAGTTTTCTTTTTCATCTTATAGTTTCATTGGTATCTTGCTTTGATCAATGTTTAAAAATTTAAACATTACAACGAAAAGGATAAAAAAGGTGGCAATAGTAATCAACAACCCTATTTGCTTTGAACTTAGGTTTTCCTTGCAAAAAATAATAATAACAATAGTAATAAAAATAATTATTGGAATAGGATTTGGTCGAAGGTACCATTTTTTTATAAAAAATATTAGCACATTCTGGAATTTCCATAGAACTTGTATCGTAGAAAGATTCATGTTTCCAAACAATCTTTCTGATTCTTGTAAAGACTTGATATGTCCACCCAAAGGATGTAAATTTGCAGCGTCAAAGTGTAAAGATTAGAAATTAGCAAAATTGAATACGGACTCCCCGAATAGAGGTTGTCAACAAACATACACAATGTATAGCCATAACAAGTTGAACCCATAAAGTAGTGGGAGAAGAAATAAAACATCAAACCCATTGAAAATAAAAGCACGATTCAAAGAAAATAGGTTGCTCACCCGAAGACCCCCATGAACCTTCTGCGCCATCACCTTCTTCCAACTCAGCCAAATCATTTTATTTTCTTACAAATCAGCCCCCAAAAAGAAAGAATCTCTTATAGATTCAAGGTTTTTAAGAACACCTTCCGGAGCCTTAAAAGAGAAATAAAATAAGTGGGAAGAGCACCAAAGACTGATTTTAACAATGTCAATCTACCACCCACTGAAAGAGATTTAACTTTCCAATTTGACAACTTACAAGTAACTTTACAAATAACATCACTCCAAGCTTCCACCAAAGACGTATTTTCCCATAAGAAGACCTAAATATGTAAACAAGAACTTGCTAGCCACACGACCAATTGAAGCGATCATCTGATCTAACACTGATTGATTAACACCGATAACCATAATCTGACTTTTATAAAGTATTAATTTGAGATATGAGATCAGGTAAGAGCAATGAAGCATTCTAATGATGGTCACACCATTTTCTTTAGACTATTAGCCAAAGAAGATAACATCGTCCGCATAAGACATGTGAGACAAAAGAAACCCGATCATCACTTCCCAGTTCCCACAAGAAGACCTATAAGCAATCC
Organism: Lactuca serriola; assembly: GCF_051521515.1. Classification (NCBI taxonomy): domain Eukaryota; kingdom Viridiplantae; phylum Streptophyta; class Magnoliopsida; order Asterales; family Asteraceae; genus Lactuca; species Lactuca serriola. The sequence continues at coordinate 163,799,396 of NC_136409.1, forward strand.
TCTGTTAGTAACTTTTTAGTAAGCAATATGTAAACTTTCCATGATGAGGATAAATCAAGAAGGGGCGAGGAGGTCTCCTTGGCGCAAACCATGATGAAACTGGAACTCATTCGTTGGGGTCACCACTAACTAAAACAGATCCCATAGACGAGGACAAATAGTCATGAATCCATATTCTCTATTTATCTCCAAAGCCGAAACCACATAAAATATCATCAAGATAATCCCAACGAATCGAGTCATATGCTTTTTGAAAGTCAACCTTACAAACAAGTACTTTATATTTACAAGTCTTAAACCAAGAGAAAACTTCGTTTAGAATCATCAGACCATCTAATATTTGCCTCCCTTTTATAAAAGTAGATTGTTCTTGATTCAAAACAGAACCAATCACTAGGCTGTGTCTATTAGCAAAAAAGTTTACCAACAATTTTGTATTGGCACCCAGTTAGACTAATAAGTCTAAAATTACCAACCAACTTCGCATCATGACCTTTGGAATCAAAGCAATAAGCGAAGGATTAAAAGCTTTGGAAAATGACTCGATCTAAAAAATTCTAAAACTTCCTGAACCACACCATCTCCTAATAAATATATAAACTTTTTGAAAAAAAAATCAAAAGTAAAATCATCAAAGCAGGAGCCTTAAAATAGTTTTGAAAGCAACCAAGCCTGTGGTCGGTAGTGAGAGAGAGAGAAATTCTAATTAATGTTTATAGTGAGTCCTATAACCGAGCTATGTGACTGAATGTACTCCCTATAACGCTTTATTGGACATTGTAATAACAATTATAGACACTTATCACCCGTTTCGATTGACCGGTTGAGATTGTAGCTAGCAACCACAGGTGGGGATGTCAACTCCATATAGATCTATACATATGTATCCCGCTCCGAAGATTAATAGTTATAGTAGTGTGGGTATGGTAAGTGTTTAAACTCAGCTAATGAATATAGTCTCACTAAAAAGCCCTTAACTAAAAAAATATGTGAATAGCTTTCAGCCCAACTTAATTGTGGTTAAATCACTAGGCATAATGAATTTCATTGTATAAAGTCAATAAAAGTCAGGTGTGCTTGGTATGTATATAAAAGTGTAATGTACTCGCTTTTATAAAGAACATATGTATATGTATAAACTTTAAGTATTTAAATATATCAATATACATGAATAGTAATAGCTTAAATCCTTAAAATACTATAAAGTTTTAAAAGATGCTTGTTATAATATACAATGTCACAAAAAAATCATATGTTTTTATACCATGCAAGATGTGATGTGTGGACTAGTTATTTTATGATAAAATAACCATACTACGTATACGAAAAGTTTATGCTGGTTTATTTGTAAAAATATGGTAAATTGGTAAATAAGATTTTTTTTTTAAAACTAGATTTATCGTATTTTCGCATAAAGGATAATATATTTGTATAAATTTAAATTATTGGGGGTTGTTTTGGTAATTTATTTAACCAAAATAAAATTGCATTGGTTAAAATAAATAAAAAGAGGAACTAAAATAATTCAAATAGGATTAATTTTTTAAATAAGTTTTGCTAAAAATAACCAAGGGGGGCTTTTTTTTTGAATAAATGGGTCCATTATTTGTGGGTTTCCGATTGATTTCAAATAAATGTTCTGATAAGGGTTCATTTTGTCATTTTTAATAGAATTTAAAAGGGATTAGCGCTTTTAAGAAAAGGAGTCTCATCGAGTGACTAATTGTGTTTAAAGGTCCAACTTAAAAAGTTAGGGCTTCAGATGCCCGTTTCCTTTTGTTGATCGAGCAAAGGGAAGAACAACTACAAGCAGACGAACGAAGAGAGGGAAGAAGAGGCACGAAGGCAGCGACCATACGCCCCCGATATTGGCTAGATTCGGGGAAAGAGAAGCTCGGAAACGGAAGGGAGGTGGTCTCGGTGTTGGTAATCGATTGAACGAGGGGGCTTCTCTAGTGTCTGGCCGAACCGAAGGAGGGGAAGAGACGAAAGCAGCGAAGCTCTCTCTTTCTCATCTAGCTGTGAGGCGCGAATGAAGAACGAGGTCCGAAGGAGAGTTCGAGAGGGGATAGGTCAGTAGCGACGTCATGGTTGGCCTCGGTACGGATTGGCAGCAAGGGTCGGCGGAAGGAAAGGAAAGGTACGAGGTTAAGGGATCAAAGGGGACTGTCGCCTCCCGTGTTTGCTCTGGGGAAACACCCACTTCGGTGGGTTTTGCTAGACGGAAGGAGAAGTGAAGGTTGTGAGGGGTGGGCTATTTGGGATCGGTGGTGATAGGTAGCCTTCCTTTTTTTTGAATTGGTATCCATAAACATGTTGATGAAATAGACAGGAAATACGATCAAGGGTGTTTTATTCGGTTCTTTTTTTTGTGGTGTGTGTGTGTGGCTATTTGGGTTTTGGTGTTTGACAGGGGAAAATGAAGGAGGTTGCTGCTTGCCATCGGTATAAAAGAAGAACAAAAGGGTAAGAATACTCTGATTATTATTTAGAGAAACTTGTAGTATTTCTTTTGGCTAGATGAACACTACTAAGTTGTACAATTTTTTGGTAAAGTGTATAAGTTTCATTTTGTTTTGGCTGTCAATTTCAGATTCATGTATCCAAACAATCTTTCTGATTCTTGTGAAGACCTGATATATCCACGCAAAGGATCTAAATCTGCAGCTTTGAAGCGTGAAGATTTGAAATTAGTAAAGTTGAATTGGATGTAATTTTTAGTTATGTTTATATAATTTTTTAAATTTTTGTCTAATGAAAAATAGTTGGGTATTAGTAATCTTTTTTTTTTTATAATTTTTTAGTCAAAATTTTTAAAAATTTTAAAGATTTTTTATATTAAATACTAATACTATTTGGTGAAATTTTGGAAGGTGAGTATTTGCTTAAAAGAAAGGAAGTAAAATGTTAAGAAGGATAATGATGTGGTTGAGATGATCTGAAATATTAGGATGCAACATCTTAGTCCAGTTTTATTGAATTATAAAGATTTGACGATGCATTGCAATTGTAACTAAGAGACTATACGACTACAAGGTGAGGGAAATATGAGTATATGACAAAGCACTCTATGTTAATGCAGGATGTGATTCCATTCCATCTATGTTTCATATTGCGTTATTAGGTAACATAGAATTACAAGATTCCAAACAAAGTGCTGTTCCTTTTAAGAAAGGGGACTTGGTTATAGTGAAGTTGCAACCACATCACTTGAAAACTATGCCCAACAAGCTAGAAAAAAGGTATATTGGAGTTTTCCGATTCAAAAAAATACGCAGTTTACAAGACCATTATGTGCAATCAGTACGACATTTGTCACCACAGGCCACCCAGCCTAGCTGTTGCAAGCAAATCTGGTGCATGATTGTCAGTCCCATATAGCTCTATAGCCAAGTGTCATGTTCTCCCTCCTGGAGACTCTGGTTATAATTTCAGGACTTGCTTGGTAGTTAGATAAGTACTTGAAGTGTGTCTCACAAATGCTATATTGATGATTACACGTAGAATAATGAAAAGTTACCTTGTAATGAACAAACTGTAAGTATGTTTCATAAACTATATTTAATATAGTTTACGTATTTTTTTTCTATAATGTACTCTGAATATGTAAAGTAGTGCATAATGTCCATAAACTATACTCATTATAGTATATATGTTTGTTGTCTGTTTTATAATCTGAACCTTGAAAGCAATGTGTAGGTTTCATAAACTATACCTACTATAGTTTATATGTTCATGTTTTACTGTAATGAAAACCTTTGTCAAATTTGTAAAATCTGTAATATTGTAGTTTCCTTGAAATCCAATGTTTATATCCAAATGGTACTAAAATAGTTTGCATAATTTATATTTTTGTTTAACAAGTTAGAACCCCTGATAAAACTGAATCCTAATTTATATTAACATCATATTGATTATTAATTAGATAATCTTGTAAAGTTTAAAGTGTTAAACAACACTTAATTATTGTAAGAAAAGTTACAAAAATTCTTAGAATAGTGTGTATGTTCTCCGTGAAAGTTAGTGATATTGGGTGTTTTAGGTCCTATATATGAAGATTGGTGGGTGTTTTCGGATGATAATAAGAACAATGGATGATTCTCACAAGATCCTAAGAAGATTCAAAGGATTTTTGCATGATAATCATGAGGATGGATTGATTTCGCATGTGTTCTTGATAGAAAAAGATGAAGATTTCGGTTGAAAGATGTAAGAATAAGCTTATGTTTTCGGTTATATGTATTTATAAATGAAAACATGTGGCGGTTTAGTGGTTCTCTGTCAAGAACATAATCTGAGAAAGGAGTTCTCGGTCAGGAACTCCACCCGAGAAGAGTAGTCTTCGGCCAAGAACTCTAGTCGGCTTCGCATGATTGTGGCCGAGAACCAAGGGGTTTTGGTCCGAGGTAAGTTTACAGCCGAAGAGGGATTTTCGGTGCGAGGATAAAGGTTTATCTGAGGGTTTTCGGTTGGGAGCTGTTTTCGGTCTGAGACTTAGAAGATACTTGCGAGACTTCTAGGTTTTTGGATGATCTTACTATTAATTCTTACTACATTTTAATTAAAGGTTTATATATACAACCATTATTATTTTAACTTTATTAAATTAACAAAACAATAAAGCTAACTTTTATTAGATATGTTTGACCTTTGTTGACTTTGGTTGAGTTTTACAAGATTGAAAATAACGGGTTGTCACAAAACACCCATACCAAAGTTGCAACTAAGGTCCGTTGACCGAGTTGAACATTTATGATGATGTCAATGTTGGTGATGCAAAATATCATATTGAACTGAATCACGTCACATCTTAATATAAATGAAATTAATAGCGAAAAGGATACAGGTATCATGACCCCAACTCCAAACATAAATATCATCTTAATCTTTACTCAATAAATTTTGTCTTTTTTAAATTTTGCGCTAAAACAATTAATTTTCTTTGAATTAACATATTTCTTAGCTTATAATAGAGATAACTGGATTTTGAATGCGTAAATTTGAGATTTTTGAATGCGGAAATGAAGAATTGAAGAGCCTGGAATTTATTGGATGATGTCCTTTTGAAAACTCAATTTTGGTCGAATAATCTAATAAACTTTTTTAAAAGAAAAACATAAGGTATGTTAACTAACAAATCCCAAACACCCCATCAACATACTTATCAGGGTTATTTTGTTATTTTTAGAGTTACTATTGTCTTAATTAATGGGTTTTAGCCATAAGAACTTTCCTATGTGCGCATGCAAAACCCTAATGCTTGGATCTAGGCTTTCTAATTAAACATGCTTTGAATCCAAGACTTCTAATGACTATTTAGGAATAAGAACAATGTTAAAACATATCTAGAATCATACCTTTGAATTCCTTGTTGATCTTGTTGTCTTGGAGCTTCTAGAGTCACAATTGTCACTCCTCTAATGGCTTACAAACACCAAATAGCAAGGAGGATGATTTGGGAGAGAGGAGAAGGGAGGAAATCGGCCAGGGTTTCTATACTTTAGATCAAGTCCCGATTTCCTTATGCCATAGGGTCTATTTATACTTGTAGACTCCTTAAGGATTACAACCTAAACCCTAATTGGATAATCTTCTCTTAAAGCTATCCAAATCCATTCCTTAGATAACCCCTTGGACGATTTGAAGCTATCCCAAGCTTCTAGAATCCGTCCAATACATATCTATATGGATTTACAGTCTAAAGTTTAACAATCAAACAATTGACAGTTTATACCCTCTTATTTAATTAATCTCTTTAAGTCACCAAATTAATTCCAATTAATTCTATGACTTATATTAATCAAATAACAATATATTATTCTTTATATTATTCTCATAATATACTAATAATATTTACTCTCTCTTAATAAATCATCCTATCAAGTTGCTATGGTGAAGGCAACCCAAAAGGACCATGCACAACCGGATCAAATACTTGCCTAATATAGTTGCAACCTTAGACACTATTCCAACAGTCTCCCACTTGGATAAGTCTAGTAACTATATGCACAAGTACAATTCGGTGTGCAATCGTAGCTCTCAAAGATGCTGTCAAACTCTGATCTAATCAATCTTGTCCTTTAGATAAGGGATCGTACAGTCCTCTGTTAGATATCATGCTGACAATCCTATGGAATGGTTAGTCAAGCATTTAGCTTTTTCGATCTCTGATTTATTTGACATAGAACTTAATCGAACACATCAATTTAGTTCTGACCGGGCCTGACACATAAGTCAAATCAAATCATCGAGCGGCCGAGATATCGCTTTTACCTTCTTAGATAAAATTTACAGATAAACTTCGACTTATATGCGTTAACTTATTCATTAACCAACTATACACAACAATGCGTTTTATAACACCGAGTTACTGATGCGTTTTCGCATTGTCAATGTACAATCAATTAACAAATAACAAACCATATATCTAGGTTTTAAGACTATATGATATTATCGTCTTGCGATCACCCTTTTATATCATATTCCATAAGGTGATTCCAGCAAGCGTCGGTTTGTTCCAATGCTCAAAACTAGTTCATAAGCATTCATGAATGTTGCAGCAACCCTTTGCTATGTCTAACACCATTTAGACAATCTACACACCAATTCATGACAATCTTCATTCATATCTACTTCCAACATATGAACGATTGTGGTCAATTTGAATAATTCGACTACTCCTAATAAACTCAATTATTCTGGAAGTCAAAACATGCAAAGTGAAACAATAGTTAAACAATTAACATAAGATAGTAACATTACTCATAAATAAAACTCCTTTATTTAATCATCAAATGTTAATTACATTTATCTATTACACGTTTCTAATACTATATAATCTATGCTAATATCATCCTTCAGCCCAATACTCCTAGCATGCTGCAAGTGCTTAACCCTACTCAGTCCCTTCGTAAGCGGATCTGCTGGGTTATCTTCTGATGATATCCTCTTCACTACGAGTTGTCCTTCTTCTACACAATGTCTAATGAAGTGGTATTTTCTGTCGATATGTCTTGATCTACCATGATCCCTCGGTTCCTTGGTCAAGGCAACCGCTCCTTCGTTATCACAAAAATCTCCATGGGCTCCTTTATGGCGGGTACAACTCCAAGATCACCGATGAAGTTCTTCAGCCATATTGCCTCCTTCGACGCTTCGCTCGCTGCATTGTACTCTGATTCACACATTGAATCAGCTACGGTTTCCTGCTTGGAACTCTTCCATGTCACTGCTCCTCCATTTAGGGTAAAGACCCAGCCCGACTGCGAACGGTAGTTGTCCCTGTCGATCTGAAAACTGGCGTCACTATACCCTCGCACCTTCAAGTCATCACTTCCTCCGAGGACTAAGAACCATTCCTTCGTCCTCCGAAGGTACTTAAGGATATTCTTCACCGCAATCCAATGTGCTTTGCCAGGATTCCCTTGATATCTGCTAACCATGCTCAAAGCGAAGGCTACATCAGGGCGAGTACAAGTCATAGCGTACATGATTGAGCCAACTGCGGAAGCGTATGGTACTCGGCTCATTTCTGCTATCTCAGCTTCGGTACTCGGACTTTGAGTCTTACTCAATTTGGCATTACTTTGTATCGGTAGTTCTCCCTTCTTTGAGTTTTCCATACTAAAACGTTTTAGTACTTTCTCTAAGTAAGTATTCTGACTAAGTCCAATTAGTCTCTTACTTCTTTCTCTTACTATCCTTATTCCCAAAATGTAAGAAGCCTCTCCGAGGTCCTTCATAGCGAAGCACTTCCCGAGCCAGGACTTAACCTCTTGCAGAGTCGGGATGTCGTTTCCTATGAGTAATATGTCATCGACATATAGAACGAGGAAGCTTACTATACTCCCACTGGCTTTGACATATACACATGATTCGTCTTTGCTTCGTACAAATCCAAACTCTTTGACTTTCTCATCGAAGCAAAGATTCCATCTGCGAGACACTTGCTTAAGTCCATAAATGGACTTCTCAAGCTTACACACTCTATTCGGATGCTTCGGATCCACAAACCCCTCTGGCTGAGCCATGTAAACATCCTCAGCCAACCTTCCATTAAGGAAAGCGGTCTTGACATCCATTTGCCAAATCTCATAATCATGAAATGCGGAAATAGCTAGCATCACTCTAATAGATTTAATCTTCACAACTGGTGAGAAGGTCTCATCATAGTCCATTCCGGGAGTTTGAGTAAAGCCCTTCGCAACCAATCGTGCTTTATATGTGTGTACGTTTCCATCCACGTCGGTCTTGTTCTTGAAGATCCATTTGCACCCAACGGTCTTACGTCCGGGCACATTATCAACCAAATTCCAAACTTGGTTATCATACATGGATTGGATCTCGCTATCCATTGCCTCTTTCCATTTTGCAGACTCCGGGCCTGCCATGGCTTCCTTATATCTATTAGGTTCATCAAGATTTATTAGTGTACCATCACTAATATACGTGTCCCCTTCGGTAGTAATATGAAAACCATAAAACTGGGGATGAACTCTAATTCTATCGGAACGTCTAAGAGGTAAGGACTCGTCAATCGGTTCAACCGGAGTTTCCTCCTCGGGTTGAGTGCCAGCGGTAGAGGTTCCTTCATCTATCGACTCTTGAATTTCTTCAAGCTCGATTTGTCTCCCACTGTCTCCTTGGCCTAGGAGTTCTCGCTCTCGGAAAACTCCTCTCTTCGCAACGAAGACAACATTGTCCTTCGGTCTATAGAAGAGATATCCAAAGGATTTCTACGGGTAGCCAATGAAAATACATCGCTCACTTCGAGGTTCGAGCTTGTCGTGAGTATCTCGTCTTATGAAAGCCTCGCAACCCCAAACCTTGATATGTGCCAACGAGGGAGCTTTCCCTATCCACATCTCGTGAGGTGTTTTGGCAACCTTCTTAGTAGGGACTTGGTTAAGGATATGGGCGGCAGTCTCTAAGGCATACCCCCAAAGAGAGATAGGTAGTGAAGCATGACTCATCATAGAGCGAACCATATCCAATAAGGTTCGATTACGCCTTTCTGCCACACCATTCAACTGTGGTGTCCTAGGAGGCGTCAATTGTGAAACTATTCCACACTCCTTGAGATAATCGTGGAATTCAAGACTTAGGTACTCTCCTCCTCGATCGGATCGAAGCATCTTGATTTTCCTGCCCAATTGATTCTCCACTTCATTCTTGAACTCTTTGAACTTTTCAAAGGTTTCTGACTTTTGCTTGATTAAATAGATATACCCATATCTACTATAATCATCGGTAAAAGTCACGTAGAAGCGGTTCCCATCCTTCGTGGTTGATATAAACGGTCCACATACATCGGTATGTATTAGGTCCAATAGACCCCCACCCCTTTCACACGTACTCGTGAAGGGTGATTTAGTCATCTTTCCAAGCAAACAAGACTCGCACGTGTCATCTTCCCTAAGGTCGAATGACTCCAACACTCCATCCTTTTGGAGTTGGGCTATGCGTTTCTTGTTGACATGTCCAAGACAACAATGCCACAAGGATGCTTTATCCATACTAGTGGAAGAATCTATATTCAAAACATCATTTCCTAAGTTATCAACAATCATAACAGTTTCATAAATTCCATTACATGGTATAGCTTAAAAGTAAAATACACCATTTAGATAAGCCAAAATAGAACCATTCTCATTATTAAAAGAAAATCTAAAACCTTGTCTAAACAAACCATGAAATGAAATGATGTTTCTAGCCATTTCTGGCAAATAGCAACAATTGTTCAAATCTAAACATAAATTATTCCGAAGCACTAAAGAATACACTCCAATCTTGGTCACAGGCGACGATCTTCTGTTCCCCATGATTAGATTGATTCTTCCTTGCTCCACATCCCTACTTTTTCTTAGTCCCTGCACATTAGAACAAATGTGGTAACCACAACCGGTATCAAGAACCCAAGAAATAGCATGATTGGAATCGTTAGATTTAATTGTGTATATACCTGCGAAAGATGGCTTGATCTTTCCTTCCTTGATGGCTTGCAGGTACTCTGGGCAGCTTCTCTTCCAATGTCCTATCTTGTGGCAGTGGTGGCACTCTGCCTCCTTAGGGTTAGGGCATGGCTTAGCGGGATCAACTTTGGTCCCACTAGAAGAGGCACCATCTCGGGCTTTAACCTTGCGATAGTTCTTAGACGAGGCCTTCCTCTTCTTTCCCTTTCCTTGACCAATAGCCAAGACAGGAGCAGCGGGTGGATTGGGAGTCGGTGCAACAGACTTGTCTTTGAAGTTGCTCTCAGCGACCCTCAAGAGACCTTGGAGTTTGCTTAGGGTGACCTCCTCTTTGTTCATGTGGTAGGTCATCCTAAATTGATTATACATTGGAGGCAAAGAGTGAAGCACCATGTCGATCGCCAAGTCTTCCCCAAAGTCGACATTTAACTTGCGAAGGCGGTCGACATACCTTTGCATCTTTTGCAGGTGCACGGTAAGAGATTCTCCATGACCCATCTTAGCGGAAATCATGTTAGTGAAAATCTCATAACGCTCTTGTCTCACGTTCTGGTGGTATCTCTCCAATAAGTCTTGATGCATCTCGTACGGGTACATGTCCTCGTAGGACTTTTGGAATTCGGAGTTCATGGTGGCTATCATGATGCAATGTACCTTTGTTGCATCTCGCTCATGAGTTTCAAAAGCGGTAATTTCAGCTGGAGTAGCGATTTCAGGATTGATTTTCTCGAGCTTCTCATCGAGGACATACTCCTTATCCTCATAGCGAGCAATGATGCGAATGTATCTTATCCATTCGCTAAAGTTCGTTCCATCGAAGGTGACCTTTTGGCAAAGGCTCATCAATGTGAAAGAACTAGCAGCATCGTTGTTTGTATTCGACATCTACAAATAGAAAGGACAAAGATAGATTAGAATATAAATCCCTAATTATCACCCAATAAGAAAAATTAGGGCTAGGATCCAACAACAACATTTACATATTAGAAAAGGGATGCCGTAATCTAACATGCAAATAAATTGAAGGTAAGTGAATGACGATTCACTAATTCTCCGTCATAAAGCCTAACTATTAGTCCTAAATGTATTGAGAATTCCTAGGATCGGATGAGATTCATTGAAACTATTCAATGGTGTGTTTAAATCTCGATATGCCCCTCTTGTTTGTGACTGGGATACCGAGGATCACAAAGCGGGTGTGAATTACCATGCAAATTCACATGGTGCCTTCATTGTAACGATCATCTATTCGACGTGCTGGTAAACCACACACGCTCCATCGAACTATGATAAACAATGAATCACCCTTTGCCACCTTTTCTTAGAACCAATTAGTGTGCCGGTAAACCACACACGCTTCACTAACTTCTTAGCAAGGGTGCAAAGTGTAATTTCATGGGATTGCATCAATTCACTTTTCCTAAAGTAACTAAGATGTGGAAAATTTTAAAAATGTGTAGTGACTTTGTATTACTTATTATACTTTTAATGAGAGGATGAGGTTGCCCTATCCTACCCGTTCGGCTAACGACCCTCCACCGATCAAGCAAGCGGTGGGTGTGAGTGTACACCCATTAAGCGCCATTTTATAGGCCGCAACCTTATACCCACCTTATAGATCAGTTTCGTGAATGAGGCCTACTAACGGTAAGACTAGCATTTTAGTTATACATATATATATATATATATATATATATATATATATATATATATATATATATATATATATATATATATTATTCTTGTAATATTATATTAGTATAGGGTTGTATTTTAAACATTTTAAAATCTAGGGTTTAAAATTTAAATTGTCTAAATTAAAACATTTAATCACAAAATATAACTTTCAAAACTTGAGGACAAGGTTTAAACATTTAAAACATGGAGGATAGAATAACAAATAATTTCAATTAACAATTAATTTCCTAATTATCTATATTTGATTTATTCAAGATTTCTTTCAAGATAATTACCAAAATAATCAAAATAATTAATTAATTATCATATAAGGAAATTAAATATTTTATTAGTTGATAAATATCTTTAATTAGATCAAGATAATAGTCATATATATCAAAAAATCGGATTAGGATTGATCTAATATGATTAAGGTAAGTTTCCATAAGATAATCATGAAGAAATCCAGAATCTTTTCATTCCTGATGCTTGAACTCGTCGAGTTCCCAACTGGACTCGTCGAGTCCACCATGGGACTCGTCGAGTTCATGACTCAGAAACACAAAATCGAATTTTTCAGTTAAGTTTCATACAAACAAGCAACAATTTAATAGAAACCAATCTAGTCTCTGATACCACTGATGAGTTTTAGCCATAAGAACTTTCCTATGTGCGAATGCAAAACCCTAATGCTTGGATCTAGGCTTTCTAATTAAACAAGCTTTGAATCCAAGACTTCTAATGACTATTTAGGAATAAGAACAATGTTAAAACAGATCTAGAATCATACCTTTGAATTCTTTGTTGATCTTGTTGTCTTCGAGCTTCTAGAGTCACAATTGTCACTCCTCTAATGGCTTACAAACACCAAATAGCAAGGAGGGTGATTTGGGAGAGAAGAGAAGGGAGGAAATCGGCCAGGGTTTCTATACTTTAGATCAAGTCCCGATTTCCTTATGCCACAGGGTCTATTTATACTAGTAGACTCCTTAAGGATTACAACCTAAACCCTAATTGGATAATCTTCTCTTAAAGCTATCCAAATCCATTCCTTAGATAACCCCTTGGACGATTTGAAGCTATCCCAAGCTTCTAGAATCCGTCCAATACATATCTATATGGATTTACAGTCTAAAGTTTAACTATCAAACAATTGACAGTTTATACCCTCTTACTTAATTAATCTCTTTAAGTTACCAAATTAAATCCAATTAATTCTATGACTTATATTAATCAAATAACAATATATTATTCTTTATATTATTCTTATAATATACTAATAATATTTACTCTCTCTTAATAAATCATCCTATCAAGTTGCTATGGTAAAGGCAACCCAAAAGGACCATGCACAATTGGATCAAATACTTGCCTAATATAGTTGCAGCCTTAGACACTATTCCAACATTAATATGATTGGCAACGAGAGTTACTTACTCCTTCTCAATGGTTAAAAGTGAAAGATGTCATCAAAGAGGATTGGCATCAATTTATTTTCCGAAGTAAGACACGTATTATGGGGTTACTTTGTTCAATGGAATTGGAATAAAATAATAAACATCAAATTCTCGTCTTATTAGATTATAGTGAAGTTTTTAGAATAAAGACCTGATCCAAATATGGAATTTAGAACCCATGGGATTGGCAGTAAAACTTTCGACATAACTATATGTTCACTGTGCATCATAATATCCCTTTTATGTTCTGAGCAATTATGAACTCGGATCTACACTTTTGACATCTATGATGAGCCAAATGATTTGGTCTCCCTTGACCCTCCTATGATTTTTCAATGTGATAACGAACTAGTTAGGTATAAATCAATAACAGGAGTTAGAGGACAAATTAGTTACAAATGTATAAGGAGTGTAGGTATTTACTTCTGCCATTTATCCCGTCAACTGATTTTTCCTGCAGAATACTACAGCTACACCTTCCAACAACACCCATTAGATGATTATAATGATGAAACATTGTTTGCTGAATTAGCCCTAATGAGATTGAAACAAAGAGATGAGGAGCTGATGTGTACGGGTGTTGAATCTGTCAAGACCAAATTTGATTCTCAGTAGACGTTCCCCGATAAAAAAGAATTAAAAATGGACATGAGTTATGAGCAAATGGTAATTTGGGCACATTGTAACAAATTAACTACAATATTTTTGAAGCAAAAAAGGTATAGAACGATGGCTTAAATAGATAATTGTGAAGAAAAATAAGTAATGAATAGTCCGAATGCCATTTTCATCAAGTGTTTAAACTACAATGTTTAAACACATGTTTGTCGGTAATTTAATCTGAAATTTGTATTGTAACAAATAGATGACCAACGGTTTTTAACAAAATTGGTTACATGAATTGAGATTTACTCCTAAAGAAGTTGATAGTGTATTTTATATTTGTAATAATCAACTAACCACATATGCAAGTTACACCACGATACTGAGAACTCTGAGTCCTAGGTCTTCTCCTACTATTTCTCACCTGCTTCTAATGTTGCTGCCCTAATTCTTTTTCGTCTACTACACTTCCATATATAGCAGCATCGAACCACTGATGTTGCTGCAGGAAGTGATCTGTATCATTCTCCAGAAAGGACTGCATATATTGTCGTTGAGGGAAGTGTAGGAAGACTGGCGTGGAATTGATGCCAATATGAGAGGCTTAGAAGAGATAGAGAAGGGAAAGATGTTATAAGAAGGAGAATGGGAACGGGTGGGAAAGCATACGGAGGGAGATTAAGATGTGATAAATTGTATATAAGTTTTAATTTGACTTTTTGAGCTAATACAATTATGGGAAAGTAGTAATAAATAAAATACGGGGCATTCTAAGAATCATAAGCCGCTGTAGCACATTTAAAACATAACATCTGCCACTTTGGGGGCATAACTCACTCCTCTAAACCAGGAGTCCAGGTTCAATTCCTGGCAGCGGCATTTTATCTTTTTTTTTTTTTAATCTGTTTTTTCTCCCAGTTTTTTATACTTCTTATATACTATAATTTTCCTTTTGATTTGTGAATAATAAATAATATTATAAACTATTTTTAGATAATTAAATTGTCAGATTGTATTTTAAAAATATATTATCATAGTAATAACTTTTTAAACAAAACAATTAAGAATAGTGTGTATATACCGTGAGTAAACATCAATAAATATTCAACATACACAAATTTATTTTTTCTTATAGAAAGATTAATATCTTTTTAATTGATTTCAGAAAATGAACTTTTTCTATTAAGCGTTTCCAGTCCAGCTTTTGTGAACCGACTCATCTCTTTTTGTGAATTAAAATAAGATTTTGACTCATTCCTAAGAGTCGACGCATGCGAACCTCCATGGACATGTGGGTTGGGCAGTGGTTGGGTTTGAACACAGTTTAATGAGTTATTCACAATATCTTTCACATGTCTTATTAAGACATCTCAAATGATACTAAAAGTTAATGCATAAATAACAAGGTAAATACTTCAGTAAAAAAAACTACTAATGACATTATATATATATATATATATATATATATATATATATATATATATATATATATATATATATATACACACACACACACTAGGTTATAACCCGTAGGCACCACAGATGAATAATTTAAAATAATTTTAATTAAATTATAACTTAAATTCTTTTAGTCTTCAAAGCTTAGAGCTTGATATTGTGATAAATTTTCTTTTTAGAAAAATGATCAAAACATGTATCTGAATCTGATTGCTCGTTATCTACACTTTCCCTGTTACCATCTCCAGATTTTATAAAATTCAAAAGGGTTCTTTGTGTAGGATCAGATACACCACTGCCACCTTTATCTTCATTAAAATGAGACATACGCAATCCTACAAAAAGAAATTATTATTGTTAATAAATATTATTAGTTTATATAAATTAATTTTTCCACATTAAACATTACCGATTAATCTAAGTGATACAGGAAGTCTAGCCTTGAGAAGCTTTGAAGCATGTTTCAGTATATCTTTACTTGAACTTATATAACTTTGTAAAGTCATCGCTCAAGTTCTCACCTAAAAATTTCAATATTTTTGTCTCTTGGCTGTGTGAAAAAGACAAAAATGCCCTTCTATAAAAAAAAGAACGAAATTGTACCTCAAATGATGTGGTTTTTAGTTCGAGTGTCAATGTCTTTCCATGTATACCTTGTTTCTCCATGTCAGCAGAAAAAAATGATAAAATGATAAAATGATAAATGACCTAACTTCTGATTAAAAAAGGTCTCATATTTAGTTGCAGAAAATGTTCTCTCATTGCTCATATTTTTTCGTGATCTAACATTCGGTGCTTCTATTCCCCCAAATCCTAACCCTACAGATACAAATAACTCTACATTGTACAAAAACCATCAGGGGTAGTATCGTCTTTTTACCAACTCCAGCACTACATGGTAATCCAGTAGCTTTATACACATTTTCTCTAAGCTCTTTAGTATCCTTTTTATAAATATTAAAGAATAAAAAGATTTACAATTTTTATTTTTTTCAACATATATGAAAAGAAAGAAAAAAATTGACTCACTTCTCCACCAGATAAATCCCTTTCCTTGCAGAATTTTGTGATATCCAGGTTTGCTTCATCAAGACTTGTAGTAGTGAAATCTGGATCATATTAACGATAGATTGGATTGAAGTTAGAGGAGAATTTATGAAATATTTCATGAAAGAAAAGTATTTAGAGTGAAATGAAAAACCATTTCTTTCTTCTTCAATCCACATCTCTTCTCGAAGAAGATTTAAAAAAAAAAAAATCCAAATTCAGTATTTTGTATTAGGTATGGATTTTAATGATACGCACAAGCCTCTATTCAGCATGTGCAAATATCATTTCGCAGCCATAAAGCTTTCAACTTTAAACCACACATTGAAACAGCTCTGAAAAAGATGTATCAGAACAAAGCTAAGTGACACACTCACCTGAATATTAATAAACCATGGAGGAGGAGCATTGTTTGTCATTCCTAACGCTTCTTTTGGTTCTTGTGATGAGGTAATTGGATTTATCTCTCTAAGTTTTACCTGTGTAACCCAAAGTAGATCTAATTTACAAATCTTCATGAGCATAATATGCAAATATGTTGGCATCATTCTCTAATTAGTAAACGGTGAAGATAAAAGGGTATGTTACCTGAAAATATTCTCCTTCATGATAAATGAATTTTGGTATAGTATGATATTTGAAAAACAAATCAAGGAGTATTACCTTTTCAAAAAAACCAACAAAAAATGAAAGAAGAAAGTAAAAGGTCTTAAGTTCAAAGAATGTTAGAGACTAAAATTGTTTACAAACTAAAGTATTTACCTAATTTCTATACTGTGTTAAAGATCATCACTAGCCCAATAAAACAAATATTATTTAGAAGACTTTAGCTTGTTCTAGAATGTTCTAGAAGATTCTAGAACATTATGGAAGACTATGGAAGACTCTGGAATATACCGGAAGAGTCTAGAATACTCTAGAACGACATGGAAGACCCTGGAAGGATATGGATCATTCTAGAAGACACTGGAGCAACCTAGACCTCTCCAGAACATGGTAGAACGTTCTAGAAACATATGGAAGCATGTAGAGTATGTTAGATAGTTCTAGAGTTATCTAGTATGTAGTAAATGTATGCTAGTATCTAGAACCTTCCTAAGAGGCCTATAAATAGGTATGGAGCTCATTTGCTCCAAACCATCCAAGAAAGCCTCAAAGAAAGCAAAGTGTGTAGTAGTCTCACAAAGTGTAAGTTCTCCTTAAGTGTCTTAATAAAAGTCTTGTTGTTTCCCATATAAAAGAGTCGTGTTCAACAATCTGGTATCAGAGCAAGGTTTCTTGATAGTGAGAACGAGTGATTCTCGTTGTATCGTGAGTAGTTTGTGACTCTGCAAGTTTAGTATCGAAACTAGCTTGTTTGGTATTACCGAGGTACTGCCAACACGATGGGTGATCTCCAAGTCGTCGGAGGAATCAAGAAACTCAACAACAACAACTACAAAACGTGGGAAACATGTATGAAGTCCTACTTACAAGGACAAGATCTATGGGAGGTCGTTGGTGGAAGCGAAACTACGCCACCAGAGGAAGACGTTAATGGTGCTTTACGTAAATGGAAAATCAAAGCAGGCAAAGCAATGTTTGCCTTGAAGACCACAATCGAAGAAGAGATGTTGGAGCATATTCGGGATGAGAACACCCCGAAAGAAGCTTGGGATACGTTTGTGACGCTTTTCTCAAAGAAGAATGATACGAGACTACAACTTTTGGAGAACGAGCTATTATCAATCTCACAACGTGACATGATGATTACTCAATATTTCCACAAGGTCAAGTCGATATGTCGGGAGATTACTGAACTAGATCCGCAATCCGTCATTGCAGAAGCTCGAATGAAGAGGATCATTATCCATGGACTGAGGCCGGAATATAGAAGCTTTGTTACTGCTGTACAAGGATGGCCCGCTCAACCATCACTTGTAGAGTTTGAGAATTTGCTGGCTAGCCAAGAAGCTATGGCTAAGCAAATGGGAGGCATCACGCTGAAGAGTGAAGAAGAAGCACTCTACACAAGTAAAAGTCGGCGGAATTTTAAGCCACCTCCTAAAGAAGGATACAAAAATGCTGACAAAGGGAAGAGTCAACCAGGAACCTCACAACCATGGAGATCTCAAAAGACCGACAATAAGAGTTCTCGGGGGAGGAGGTTCGAAGGCAACTGCAACAACTGTGGAAAGTGGGGCCACATGTCCAAGGATTGTTGGTCAAAGAAAAAGTCTGTGGAAAGCAATGTAGTAACTTCCAAAAAGGAAATAGAGGATGAATGGGATGCTGAGGCATTATGTGCCATAGAAGAAAATGAGTTGGCACTCATGACAATGATGGGAGAGCGTATCAACTATGAAAATGACTGGATCATTGATTCAGGATGCTCCAATCACATGACTGGCGATCAGAACAAACTACAAGACGTGAAGGAGTACAAAGGGAGTCGCATGGTACTTACAGCCAACAATGCACGACTTCCAATTGCTCAGATTGGAAAAACAACGATCATGCCTGGTAATAAATCTGACATGGTGTCACTACATAATGTGTATCACGTGCCAGGTATGAAGAAGAACTTGTTGTCAGTATCGCAACTAACATCGTCAGGCAACTACGTCTTGTTTGGCCCACAAGATGTGAAGGTCTATCGAGATCTTAAAATATCAGAAACGCCAACAATGGAAGGACGAAGAGTGGAGTCCGTTTATGTGCTCTCCGCAGAGTCTGCCTATGTAGATAAGACTCGTAAGAATGAGACAACAGATATATGGCATGCACGGCTGGGACATGTTGGTTATCACAAGTTGAAGGTAATAATGGAGAAATCCATGCTCAATGGCTTACCTCAACTTGAAGTTAAAACAGATGTTGTTTGTGCTGGATGTCAGTATGCTAAAGCTCATCAATTACCATACAAGGAGTCAAATTTTAGAGCAAAGAAGCCACTAGAGTTAATTCACTCAGATGTGTTCGGTCCAGTCAAGCAGACATCAGTTAGCGGGATGCGGTACATGGTGACGTTCATTGATGATTATTCGAGATATGTGTGGGTTTTCTTCATGAAAGAAAAATCTGAAACATTCTCAAAGTTTCTAGAATTCAAGACAACGGTCGAAGGAGAAGTGAGAAAGAAGATTCGGTGTCTACGCTCAGACAATGGAGGAGAATACACCTCAGAAGAATTCAATCGCTATCTAAAAGAATGTGGTATACATCATCAATTCACATGTGCCAACACACCTCAACAAAATGGTGTAGCTGAGAGAAAGAATCGACATCTTGCAGAAATTTGTCGAAGCATGCTACACGCGAAGAATGTCCCAGGAAGATTTTGGGCTGAAGCAATGCAAACTGCTGCCCATGTGATCAATAAACTTCCCCAACCAAGGTTAGGTTTCATCTCACCATTTGAGACACTATGGAACATGAAACCTACTGTTAGCTACTTCCGAGTATTTGGCTGCGTTTGCTACGTATTTGTGCCTAGTCATTTACGTAGCAAGTTTGACAAGAAAGCAGTCAGGTGTATATTTGTTGGATACGACAATCAAAGAAAAGGGTGGAGATGTTGTGATCCAACAAGTGGAAGATGCTACACTTCAAGAGATGTAGTGTTCGATGAAGCATCTTCATGGTGGTCCTCAGAGAAGAAAGTACTACCAGACTCGGAAAATATTGAAGAAGTTTTAAAACAAAAGATGGGGGAGAAAACTGCACATATTTGGTCAAGTGTTGATACACCTGAAGATCCGAGCGACACTGATGTCATTGAGCAAGAAGTAACTCAAACAAGTGATGCCGGTGAAAGGGAGCTGCCGCCTCCACAACTTCGAAGGACGGAAAGAATCCGAAAGCCTAATCCCAAGTATGCTAATGCGGCCATTTTAGAAGACGGTGTTAAAGAGCCGGAGACATATGAAGAAGCAGTTAAGAATAAAGCATGGCAGAAGGCAATGGAAGAAGAAGTTACAGCCTTAAAGCAGAATCAAACGTGGGAACTGGTACCAAGACCAAGAGATATAAAACCGATTTCCTGCAAGTGGGTTTATAAATTAAAACGATGCACAGATGGATCAATTGAAAGATACAAGGCTCGTTTGGTGGCTCGAGGGTTCTCACAACAATATGGACTGGACTATGATGAAACATTTAGTCCAGTGGCGAAGATAACTACTGTACGGGTGCTGCTAGCTCTTGCGGCTAGTAAAGACTGGAAATTATGGCAGATGGATGTGAAGAATGCTTTCTTGCATGGAGAATTAGATCGGGAGATCTACATGAACCAACCAAAGGGATTTGAGGATGCAGTTAATCCCACTCATGTGTGCAAGCTGAGAAAAGCTCTTTACGGATTAAAGCAGGCACCAAGAGCCTGGTATGGTAAGATTGCTGAATTTCTTACCCAAAGTGGTTATTCAGTTGCACATGCAGACTCAAGCCTGTTCGTCAAAGAAAAAGAAGGGAAGTTGGCAATTGTGTTGGTTTATGTGGATGACTTGATCATCACCGGGGATGACGAAAGAGAAATCCATCAAACAAGAGAAAATCTATCGGTGCGATTCCAAATGAAAGAGTTGGGGGAGCTTAAACACTTCTTGGGGTTAGAAGTTGATCGTACAAAGGAAGGGTTGTTCCTCTGCCAACAAAAGTATACAAGAGATATACTTCAAAAGTTTGGCATGTTGGAGTGTAAGCCAATATCAACACCAATAGAGCAAAATTCCAAGATATGTGCTCATGAAGGAAAAGAGTTGGATGATGGAACAATGTATCGACAACTAGTAGGTAGTCTTATCTACCTAACTTTATCTCGGCCTGACATTGCTTATGCAGTTGGAGTTATGAGTCGATACATGCAAAGTCCGAAGAAACCTCATTTGGATGCTGCCCGACGGATCTTGAGATATGTCAAAGGTACAATTGACTATGGTCTCTTGTATAAAAGAGGAGAAGACTGCAAGTTGGTTGGATATTGTGATGCTGACTATGCAGGAGACCATGATACCCGAAGATCAACCACTGGGTATGTGTTCAAGCTTGGGTCGGGACCAATATCATGGTGTAGTAAAAGACAACCAACAGTATCATTGTCAACCACGGAAGCGGAGTACAAAGCAGCGGCCGTAGCAGCTCAAGAAAGTACATGGTTGGTACTCCTAATGGAGGACTTACATCAAAAAGTTAACTATGCAGTACCACTTCACTGTGACAACCAATCTGCAATTCGGCTGGCAGAAAATCCAGTATTTCATGCTAGAACAAAGCATGTGGAAGTGCATTATCACTTTATCAGAGAAAAAGTCTTGATGGAAGAAATTGAGATGCGGCAGATCAAGACCGATGACCAAATAGCAGACTTGTTCACCAAAGGGCTGAGTACTGGAAAATGTGAAGGTTTTCGCTGTCAGCTTAACATGGTACGAAGAATGAGGGCTAGTGTTGAGGGGGAGTGTTAAAGATCATCACTAGCCCAATAAAACAAATATTATTTAGAAGACTTTAGCTTGTTCTAGAATGCTCTAGAAGATTCTAGAACATTATGGAAGACTATGGAAGACTCTGGAATATACCGGAAGAGTCTAGAATACTCTAGAACGACATGGAAGACCCTGGAAGGATATGGATCATTCTAGAAGACACTGGAGCAACCTAGACCTCTCCAGAACATGGTAGAACGTTCTAGAAACATATGGAAGCATGTAGAGTATGTTAGATAGTTCTAGAGTTATCTAGTATGTAGTAAATGTATGCTAGTATCTAGAACCTTCCTAAGAGGCCTATAAATAGGTATGGAGCTCATTTGCTCCAAACCATCCAAGAAAGCCTCAAAGAAAGCAAAGTGTGTAGTAGTCTCACAAAGTGTAAGTTCTCCTTAAGTGTCTTAATAAAAGTCTTGTTGTTTCCCATATAAAAGAGTCGTGTTCAACATACTGCAGCAATAAAAGACTAGAAATCTCTTCATCTTTCAAGTCTGTTCCCATCTAGAGCGCAAAAAGAAAAATAAAACGAGTGACAATCATTAGTTCCACATCAGGGAATCTGAAAACCACCCAAAGCAATGAAAACCTCTATATAAAAGAAATGTAAACCTTAGACAATTTGAAAAGAATCTAATTTTATAGGTGTGAGACCCGTGTATTACACTGGTTAATTAAAAAAGAATCTAATCTTATAAACCTTAGATAATTTGAAAAGTAATAATTTTTTATACAAAAAGATTTGAATATTAAATATGTAAATGAATCCAAAGTAATACAAATTTATGTAAAAATATGTCTAAATTGAAAAAAATTGCTTTTATGTAAATAATAAAAATAAAAAAGGAAAACAAAACCATGTTTGTACGTAGAAACAAGTAACGAATTCATGAATGGAATTTATTATAATTTATTTTAAGAATGAATTGAATTAATTAATTCAATGATTTT
The DNA here is from genome assembly GCF_051521515.1 of Lactuca serriola. Taxonomy (NCBI): domain Eukaryota; kingdom Viridiplantae; phylum Streptophyta; class Magnoliopsida; order Asterales; family Asteraceae; genus Lactuca; species Lactuca serriola. The sequence goes on from NC_136409.1 coordinate 163,822,025, forward strand.
CACTAAAAATAAAATGGAGTCAATAAGCAAATTACATGTGGAAAACAAATAAATCAAAAATTATGAGAAAATTACATGTGTCAAATTAAAGGAGAAGACGACATGTGGCAAAAAAAACTTTCATTTATTACATTATATATATATATATATATATATATATATAATTTCTGTTTCGTTTAATAATATCATGTGTTTCAAAAAAAGTTCAATATAAAAACATGTAAATACGATAATCTATATATTTTACAAAAATAACTATCAACAAAACATGGTATTTAGCAAATAATATGTACAAAAATTAATGGTTACTACTACATAACTAACAATAATGTCGTGGATATATCAAAATATTGAATAAGTAATATTTAAATGTTAGGAACAGATTGTGACTTAAACATGACATTATCACATATAATGTACCTATTTAAGACCATTTTAATTAAGCATTATTTAAATATTAGGACTAAAGTGTAGCCTTAAACATGGCATTATAAAATATGATATAAATTTCCGCTTTTTGTTTCACCAAATGACCTATGATATAGAAAAACAACTGAAGAACAAGAAAACCGTGATATAAAAAGAAGAACCAGAAAACTGAAAACCGAACAACTAAAGATTTTACGTAAGGAAATTGTGGCAACTAAAGCATCTTAACGTAGTATGATTTATATATGCTTTTATCACATCCTACATTATAATCTTTTTCACTACAAAAATATAAGCCTTTCACGACATTTGAGGCGCGCCCTCTCTCTTAAATAATTAAGAGGGGAATGAAATCCCCCAAAAATTTGAAGTACATCGCCTTCCTCTACATCGTCACTCTCTCCTCTAACGGGGGGATAATGTGACAACCCGAAGTTCGTTCCGCCATTTGTAACCCTTTCCGTTAATAAATTTGTCGTTTTCAAATTCGTTTCTGTTTACGTTATTAAATTAATTCATTAACTTTGAGCTTGCTTTTTTTGACTTAATGGGTGTCCAAACGCGTTTAGAACTCATAATAACACCCCATTTTAGTAATCCGAAATTTTTTAGAATCGACCATATCGGGTTACGACAACTTTATCGGGTGCGACCAAAAGCATCGTATAACATCAATATCGGGTAGAATTCCACCGTGTCCCGAACTTAGAACATATATAAAGCTCAAAAGACTTCATTTTGAATCTTTTGCACTCTCTCACTACTCTCTCTCTAATCTCTCTCCTCAAATCCAAGCTTTAGGTCCAAAATCATCAAATTAAAGCTCCAAAATCATCAAGTTAACCTTCCTAACTTGTTGTACAACCTTTCCTGCTTCCAAATCCGTGTTTAATCTATGATTTAAGATAATAAACATGTGTTTACGGCCCTAGAATGCAGGAGTTATCCAGTCAGCTTGATGAGTTGACTGTCAAAACCGATATCCTCTTTCCTCGAATAGATGACCTTTTCGATCCACTTCAGAGAACCAGCCACTTCTCAAAGATAAACTTTAGGTTAAGGTACCATCAGCTACAAATCCATGAGAGTGATGTTTCGTAGTCAGTATGCCGGACTCGATATGATCACTATAAGTTCGTAGTGATGACCATCGGTCGAACCATTTTCCTTGGTCATGTAGTAGACAATGAAGACATACATGTGGGATCCTCCTAAGATCAAAGCAATAGAGAATTAGTCGGCACCAAAGGTACCCACAGAAACCCGTCAATTCATGGGTCTCGTTGGCTACTATTGCAGGTTCATCTAGAATTTTTCCTGAATCGCCAAAACCCTAACCATTCTGACACAGAAAGATGTACCCTCTTGTTGGAGGTCTTACTCTGGAAAGACATGGTACGCCTTGGAAAGCGCGAAAAAAATTAACTCGTGGTACATTAGACCCTTCGAAATCCTCGTTAGGATCGATTCCGTAACCTTCAAACTCCGACTACCTTCAGAACTTAGCAGCATCCATCCAGTATTCCACGTCTTTATTCATAAGAAGTGCCTACCCGACGAAACCATAGTAATCCCTTTGATGAGATCGAAATCAACGAAAGTCTGAACCCTATGGAAGAACCAATCTAAATCATAGATCGAGAGGTTAAACGTACGAAACAAGCCGTATTCCTGATAAGTGAAGGGTTCCCTGGAATGCCACGCAAGGACCTGAATTCACTTGGGGGCTTGACGATCCGATGAAACAGAAGTATCCACATCTCTTTCCAGATCCATGATTTGTATCTTAATTTTGAATTTCGGAACGAAATTCCCTCTAACGGGGGGATAATGTGACAACCCGAAGTTCGTTCCGCCATTTGTAACCCTTACCGTTAATAAATTCGTCGTTTTCAAATTCGTTTCCGTTTACGTTATTAAATTAAGTCATTAACTTTGAGCTTGCTTTAATGACTTAATCGGTGTCCAAACGTGTTTAGAACTCACAATAACACCCCATTTTAGTAATCGGAAAAAATTTAGAATCGACCATATCTGGTTACGACAACTTTATCGGGTGCGACCAAAAGCATCGTATAACTTCAGTATCGGGTAGAATTCCACCCTGTCCCGAACTTAGAACATATTTAAAGCTCAAAAGACTTCATTTTGAAGCTTTTTCACTCTATCACTACTCTCTCGCTAACCTCTCTCCTCAAATCCAAGCTTTAGGTCCAAAATCATCAAATTAAAGCTCCAAAATCATCAAGGTAACCTTCCTAACTTGTTGTACAACCTTTCTAGCTTCCAAATCCGTGTTCAATCTATGATTTAAGACCATAAACATGTGTTTACGGCCCTGGAATGCTCTTGGGCCGTGAAAACATATAAGTTGGGTTTTAGAGCCTAAAAACCCTCCCAAATCACTTATGGAGCTTGGATTCGACTTAAGGACTTAATGGATTTGACTTAGGACACCTTGAACTTAATTTTTAGGGAGTAAACATGAGTTTACTGCCCAAGAACATGCTTGGGCCATAAACTCATTATCATGGGTAGTAAACTCAATTTCAAGTGTTTAAATGTCACTTAAACACACCAATAGCCTTGGATTAAAGTCTAGAACCAACCACAATCGATTTAGGGGCCTTAAACATGATGAAAACCTTCCCTTTAGGATTTCACGGCCGTAAACCCCCCAAGGATGGGTTCCTGGGACGTAAACTCATATACACAAGTCAAATGATGCCCTAAATCCATTCTAAGGCTTGTAAAATTAGTTTGAATCACATGTGATTGATCTAAGGCCACCAAATCATCAATATAAGGAAGGTATAGGAGCTTACGGCCGTAAACTCCTAGTTTAGGGCCGTAAACTCCCTTTGATGGTTCCTTTGGTGGTTTAACTTATTCCTATACCTTAGATTAAATCCTAGCAACTTTCCCCCAAGTGATATTTGACCATTTAGCACCTTAAAACCCATCAAACATGAGTTCACGGCCGTGAACTCATGTGGTCATGGTCTTAGGGCCGTAAACTCTCTAAGGAGTTTACTCTTGAAGAGCAAACTCATTATCTAAGCCCTATTCGTCCGTAGATGTCACCCGGGTCACTCTAAACACTTGATTTGAAGTGTTTTCGCGTCTTGGAGTGTATAATCATATCTAATTAGTGACTCAAAGTCTAATTAGATACATTTGTATATCATTTCATATTACATAGGAACCTCACGCGTTATGAAGCCCCGATCCGACACTTAGCATCCAATCTGTCACGTTTTCTCGCCTGGTGACTTCATACCCCTACCCTTTTTCAATGTTTTTCAATGTTTTCAGGGGAGGGGGAATACAAGCAAAAGTACAAAAATATTTTGTACTTAAATTCATTATTTCATTTGAACGGTTTCGTAATCCGTACACTTTTAAGAATTGAAAACATATTAACAAATTGTTTGACTTGCAGAGTTGTTTTTCAAACCAATTTCAATTCTTCTTATATAGTGTTATACTTTACATTTCGCAATTGATTGTTCACACATATACTGTTAGAAATCATAGAACTTTTGTTTTGTCCTTAATAAAACACCCCCTAGATACGAGTGTGAAGGACAGGTATCATTAGAACTTAGTCAGGTCCTAGATAGTACTCCCCTTAGATACGAGAGTAAAGGACCAATAAAACAGGGTTTCTATATTAATAATTTCAGTTTTAAATTCATAAATCTTAAGATTGGAGACACGTCCTTTGGAACACTTCCCCTAGATTCGAGAGTGGAGGACTATCCCTGTAACCAGAATCTCCGGAAGGGAGAGTGTGACTTGAGTGTATAAATCTATACGGGATTGACTATCCCGCACCTAGTTGCTAGCTACAGCCGAACCGAAAGGTTCAAGGGTGACAAAAGTCATAAAAGATATTGGCCCCGTTCCGAGTCATATCTATTCTGAAGTATGGTTAAGGAACTCGCAATCAAGATTATGAAAGCTTTATACTTATTTATTAGTTTTATATACGTGTTAAAACTAATGTACATTTGAAGGTAACCAAACTTTCAGGAAACTTCACACACACACACTTTAAGTATGGTAGATACTTGTACGTTACTTTCAGATTCGATAATAGTTCACAAACATTTTAGGAAAATAAGGGTTTTTCCTAGGATAACTGAACTTGTTCTTAATCAGAGTGTGTAAAAATCAGTTAACAAACTGTTCTTAATCAAATTGGGTAACAAACGGGTAACTAAACTTTACTTTTAAGAAAATATGGGATTTTCTTGGGTTCGTAACTTTTTCAGAAAAACCGGAAGGAAACTTGTACATTTTCAGAAAACAAAACCGCTTATGAACTCACTAGCTTTATGCTGATTTTTAAACTGCTTGTATTCTCAGGTACACATTAGACAGGCACCCGCGATCCTTTTTGGAGAAGACGGAGTACGTAGAAGACACGTCTTACTTTTTTTCATATATATATATATATATATATATATATATATATATATATATATATATATATATATATAGGGAAGAGTTATATGGAAAATGAATGATTAGGGCAACACATATTTGAACCAATGAAAACATGACAACACATCACTTCCACAATAACTTCCACAATACATTACTTGTGAAGAAAGAAATGGACATGTGTCATTTGATTATTGGTTCCGGCAGATGTTGCCCTAGTTATTTGTTTTCCATAGAACTCATTCCTATATATATATATATATATATATATATATATATATATATATATATATATATATATACATATGTATCACATTTGTAACACTTGACTTTTAAACAAATGTAAATTCTAATATGTAATGTAATGGTTGTTTACTTTGTTTACTATATACATTGGTTGTGATATTCATAATGTCCTCCGCCCCGGAACGTTTCCGCCTTCGGTTTCGGGGTGTGACAATGATTGGGGATTTAATGACACCTATTTGCATGTCATCCGTACCTCTTTATCATACACAATATGTGTCATTAAAGTGGTTGTTTTCTAGTAATGATATACTGTTCCACATAATTATTGATGCATCAATACTACATGAAAATATCATATTTTCCTACTTTTGTTTAAACTTAAAAAATACCAATGTGCTTTAAATATCATATTTTCGTTTAAACTCAAAAAATACCATCATGAATTGCTTTATTTGCTTCTTGTAGCATCTTACTTTAGTTGCTTGTTATAACATCCTACATGACTATAAATGTATCAAAGCCATCAGAGAAATATTATTTTTTTCTTCTTTTGGTTGAGTATATAAATTTGCAACAAACTTTGTTTTATTTGCTTATCATAGCATCCTACTTGTAGATTGTGAATTCACTCCAAGTTGTATTATGAATCCAGACACTTAAAAAGGTATTAATTAAGTTGTCCATTATTTACCTTTATTTTTGGGTATATTTATCGTTCCTTTATTACATATTCTTTACATCTTACTGAACTAATGTAAACATGTGACTCTTTTAACTCAGGATATGACGGTTTACTTAATATTTGGAACACCAATACTAACAATAACACCAACACCAGTTTTCTTTTTCATCTTATAGTTTCATTGGTATCTTGCTTTGATCAATGTTTAAAAATGTAAATATTACAACGAAAAGGATAAAAAAAGGTGGCAATAGTAATCAACAACCCTATTTGCTTTGAACTTAGGTTTTCCTTGCAAAAATTAATAATAATAATAGTAATAAAAATAATTATTGGAAAAGGATTTCGTCGAAGGTACCATTTTTTTATAAAAAATATTAGCACATTCTGGAATTTCCATAGAACTTGTATCGTAGAAAGATTCATGTTTCCAAACAATCTTTCTGATTCTTGTAAAGACTTGATATGTCCACCCAAAGGATGTAAATCCGCAGTTTCGAAGTGTGAAGATTAGAAATTAGCAAAGTTGAATAGGGTAGTGGGAGAAGAAATAAAACATCAAACCCATTGAAAATAAAAGCACGATTCAAAGCAAAAAGGTTGCTCACCCGAAGACCTCCATGAACCTTCTGCGCCATCACCTTCTTCCAACTTACCCAAGTCATTTTATTTTCTTAGAAATCAGCCCCCAAAAAGAAAGAATCTCTCACAGATTCCAGGTTTTTAAGAACACCTTCCGGATCCTTAAAAGAGAAATAAAATAAGTGGGAAGAGCACCCAAGACTGATTTTAACAACGTCAATCTACCACCCACCGAAAGAGATTTAACTTTACAATTTGATAGCTTACAAGTAACTTTACAAATAGCATCACTCCAAGCTTCCACCAGAGACATATTTTCCCATTGGAAGACCCAAATAAGTAAACAAGAACTTGCTAGACACACAAACAATTGAAGCGGTCATCTCATCTAACACTGATTGATTAACACCGATAACCATAATGTGACTTTTATGAGTATTAATTTGAGATATGAGATTAGGTAAAAAAATTGAAGCATTCTAATGATGATCACAACATTTTCTTTAGACTATTAGCCAAAGAAGATAACATCGTCCGCATAAGACATGTGAGACAAAGGAAACCGGATCATCACTTCCCAGTTCCCACAAGAAGACCTATAAACAATACTTTGTTAGTAACTTTTTGGTAAGCAAAATGTAAACTTTCCATGACGAGGATAAATCAAGAAGGGGCGAGGAGGTCTCCTTGGTGCAAACCACGATGAAACTGGAACTCATCCATTGGGGGCACCATTAACTAAAACAGATCCCATAGACGAGGACATATGTACGTGTATAAACTTTAGGTATTTAAACATATCAATATACATGAATAGTAATAGCTTGAATCCTTAAAATACTATAAAGTTTTATAAGGTGCTTGTTATAGTATACAATGTCACAAAAAATCATATGTTTTTGTACCATGCAAGATGTGTTGTGTGGACTAGTTATTTTATGGTAAAATAACCATACTACGTATACGAAAAGTTTATGCTAGTTTATTTGTAAAAATATGGAAAATTGGTAAATAAGATTTTTTAAAACTAGATTTATTGTATTTTCGCATAAAGGATAATATATTTGTATAAACAAAACATATAGGCACATGTATCACCCTACTCCCCCCTCGAAATAATTAAAAATATTAAAAATGGGACGTAAGCACTCACACTTGAAGCGTGCGTTCCATTTGTTTGAATTCGTTTTTTTTTTTGAGAAACTTGTCGTGAGAAACCGCAAATCCATCATTCTTGAACTTTGAGATACTCTCAGGACCATTTCATAATAAATTTAAACTATTGGGGCCATTTCGGTAATTTAATTAACAAAAATAAGATTGCTTTGGTTAAAATAAATAAAAGGAGGGACTAAAATGATTCAAATAGGATTAATTTTGGAATATTCGGATAAGTTTTCCTTAAAATAACCAAGGAAGGGTTTTTTTTTGAATAAATGGGTCCAATATTTGTGGGTTTCCATTGATTTCAAATAAATATTTTGATAAGGGTTCATTTTGTCATTTTTAATAGAATATAAAAGGGATTAGCGCTTTTATGAAAAGGATTCTCATCGAGGGACTAATTGTGTTTAAAGGTCCAACTTAATCAAAAGTTAGGGCTTTTTATGCCCGTTTCCTTTTGTTTTTTTTTTGTGGTTGTGTTTGTGTGTGGGTATTTGGGTTTTGGTGTTTGACAGGGGAAAATGAAGAACGAATGTTGGAGGTTGCCGCTTGCCAACGGTATAAAAGAAGAACAAAAAGGGTACGAATACTCTGATTATTATTTAGAGAAACTTGTAGTATTTCTTTTGGCTAGATGAACACTACTAAGTTGTACAATTTTTTGGTAAAGAGTATAAGTTTCATTTTCTTTTGGCTGTCAATTTCAGATTCATGTATCCAAACAATCTTTCTGAGTCTTGTGAAGACCTTATATATCCACCCAAAGGATCTATATCTGCAGCTTTGAAGTGTGAAGATTTGAAATTAGTAAAGTTGAATAGGTTGTAATTTTTAGTTAAGTTTATATAATTTTTTAAATTTTAGTTTAATGAAAAATAGTTGGGTATTATTAATCTTTTTTTTTTATAATTTTTTTGTTAAAATTTTTAAAAATTATATAGATTTTTTATATTAAATACTAATACTATTTGGTGAAATTTTGGAAGGTGGGTATTTGCTTAAAAGAAAGGAAGTAAAATGTTAAGAAGGATAATGATGTGGTTGAGATGATCTGAAATATTAGGATGCAACATCTTGGTTCAGTTTTATTGAATTATAAAGATTTGACGATGCATTGCAATTGTAACTAAGAGACTATACCACTACAAGGTGAGGGAAATATGAGTATATGACAAAGCACTCTATGTCAATGCATGATGTGATTCCATTCCATCTATGTTTCATATTGCATTATTAGATAACATAGAATTACAAGATTCCAAACAAAGTGTTGTTCCTTTTAAGAAAGGGACTTGGTTATAGTGAAGTTGCAACCACATCACTTGAAGATTATGCCCAACAAGCTAGAAAAAAAAAGGTATATTGGAGTTTTCCGATTCTAAAAAAAATAGGCAGGTTACATACAGGTTGAAATTACGGATTGATACTCAAATTCATGATGTTGTTCATGTTACATTGAAAAAGAAAAATTATGGGGAAGTCGTTGGAATTTCCTTTTCCATTACCATTAGATTTTATTTATTGTAGTCCAGTCACGTATATGGGATAAAGTAGAGGTAAATAAAGAGGGCTAAATTAAACATCAGTTATAATTATAGCATGGAAAGGAATGCGTTACATTTCTGTTTTGCTACCTGGGAAGATGTAGAATGCTTCTTAAAAATTTATTATGATTTCAACCTTTAGGACAAGGTTAAGATGGATGGGGAATATTGATACAAGTTAATAAAATGACACATCAGACAAGGAAAATTCATTTGGAAGAGAGAATTTGTTAAAGTAACCAATTTACCAACTTGATATAGAGGATAGTTACATTGTAACATAATCTGTTGTAAAAAATTGACTTTTAGAAATAAATAGTGAAAGACGAAAAGGGCAAAAGTACTTTGCATGCTAATTAATGTGATTCATTCTTCTTCTTCTCACGTACTTTGAGTCTTTCTCTTTCTCATCTATTCTATTTTCTAAATTGACAAACGATTGTTATCATACATGCTATATCATGCCTCCAACTTTTATGAAAGAAGAAGTTTAATTAGTGAAATAAATTATTAGGGATTTGAAAAAGTAATGATGGAGGTAGGTGAATTTGAAATCTAAAATCATGTTTGAGTTTTGGATATTGATTCATTTGTCTGTCAATAAAGTATGGGTGTGTAGCTCGTTCATAGAACATGTCACACTCTCAATCCGGAACGGCAGAAACATTGGGCGCGGAGGACATTATGTACAGTATGACTACAATGCATAATACTAATCAAAGTACAACAACCATTGTATTAACAAAGTATAAGTTTTATATCTGTGTTCAAAACATTGTATATTGACACCAAAAAGTACAAGCTAAAAGACATGAGTCTATAAAGCTCCATATTCTCAAAACATGTGGCTACCTGTTTATTGATTTCCTGAGAATACAAGTAGTTTTGAAAAGAGTGTCAACAATTAAGGCAGTGAGTTCATAAGCATGTTAGTAATTGAAATCTGTTTTCTTGTTCCTTGATAATGTAAATATGTTTTTCCCAGTAAATCCTATATTTTCTATTGTAGTATGTTGTAAGCCAAATGTGTGAATGTTATTGTACTCTGAAGTGGTAAAATGTAGTTTATTTCACATAAAACCATGAAAAATACGTTTTCTCAGTACTGAAATAGTATTCTGTATTTGTACTTGTACGCAAACCATGTGTTTGTAATCATCTAGTGTTACCAAATGTACTTGTAAAATACTGTATTATAACTTTATTATTAAATAAAACTATGTGAAGTTGTTTACTTATTCAAACACTAATCAATTTGTTCAATACCAAATTGTGAGTTATTATAACCATGCTTGATGACCTAAGATGGCCTGAACACGACGTTCTTCAGGCGTCGCAATCGGTATGACATTTGTCACCACATGCCACCCAACCTAGGTGTTGCAAGCAAATCTGGTGCAGGATTGTCAGTCTCGTATAGCTCTATAGACAAGTGTCACGTTCTCCCTTCTGGAGACTCTGGTTATAATTTCAGGACTTGGTTGGTAGCTAGATATGTACTTGAAGTGTGCCTCACAAACGCTATATTGATGATTACACGTAGAATAATGAAAAGTTACCTTGTAATGAACAAGATGTAAGTATGTTTCATAAACTATATTTAATATAGTTTACATATTTTTTTTTCTATAATGTACTCTGAATATGTAAAGTAGTGCATAATGTCCATAAACTATACTCATTATAGTTTATATGTTTGTTGTCTGTTTTGTAATCTGAACCTTGAAAGCAATGTGTAAGTTTCATAAACTATACATATTATAGTTTATATGTTCATGTTTTACTGTAATGAAAACCTTTGTCAAATTTGTAAAATCTGTAATATTGTTGTTTTCTTGAAATCGAATGTTTATATCAAAATGGTACTAAAATAGTTTGCATAATTTATATTTTTGTTTAACAAGTTTGAAAACCATTTTATACTTATATAAATATAGTATTTATTTAATTGTGATTAAATAGACATTCAAATAAATAATTCTGCACCAAGCCCAAAACCAAACAAGGAACAGGAAATGGAGTTAAATTACCAATTCTAAGTCTGTTGAATCCTAATTATATAATTTTAATATATATATATATATATATATATATATATATATATATATATATATATATATATATATATAGGAGTAGGATCAAATGAGAACATCTAAAAGGTTGAGAACGCGAGAACAGATCTAGATCATCTAAATATTCAAATCTAAGACTATTATCAGGCGGACCATTTACGTAAATTTTGAAATTTATTGGTATTAAAGTGTATCTTTGAAATGGTGAAAAGGGTATTACAGTAATTATACCTTTAGAAACATTAAATAAATCCTATAACCTCTCAATCACTCACATATTTCCTTTAATTACTCATCACTCTCTTCATCTCTCTTTGAAATCTAGGGCACGCCACCATCTTTATCTCAGAACACAATCTGTCACAACCATCATCGTCCCTCCTCCCTCATCTAAATTTCATCACTAGCATATTTTTGCTTTCCTCTCTTTGTATCTTCTCGTTGCTGCCCTATGTCCTCGTGCCATCATCATCGTGAAAAAAATAAGCAGAATAAGGGTTAATGGGGGAGACTGCTTCGAGACATAGAAGAAACAATCAAGGAGTTTGTTTAGATTAGCACATTCATTGATGACAAATATGCATTGTTATTGACAAAGCACGATGGAATGAGGGCTATCGACGGCGACCATGATGATTTCTTGGTGAGTAGACAAAACCTTGTTCTTCATTTACACATCATCCCTTTATTTAGTGGTTCTACTTCATCTCATACTGACCCTTATAATCGATGGTAAAAATAGCTGCACAAAGTTATAATCTGATTTGAAGGAAAAGATAATGCACAGAAGCTGTTTGATGAAATGTGTGAGAGAGAGATCTGTCTAAAACTCAATGATATATGGGTGTTTTCATATTGGTTTTTCTGGGTTGCATTTTTTCTAAAAAACAAAAACAGAGGACTGAGCTCGAGAGGGCTCAACCAGAGATCGAGAAAGGTAATAAAAAATCGTTTAGGTTGTTTTTCTCAATTCCCGATCCACTCTTTGCTTTCTAATTGATTTTTCTATATCATCAGTTCTATGTAGGAAAGGAAATCGATTCGTGCATCACCAGGTAACAAAATTTTCTTATTTTTTCAACCCTTTTATTTATTCTCGCATCTTTACTTGGTTATGTTATCAACCTTGTGAAAATCTTGGTTGCAAGTGGAGAACTTGATCATGAATTATGAATTTTTGATTGTTGGTTGTATTTTGTTATGGAAATTTAAAGTTATTTTATTGAAATTATTATTCTTTTCCATTCATCTGCCAAGTTTTCTCTTGTTTTTTGTATAATTTTTATGGATTCCGTGCTAATGTATTGAAAAGTTTAGGAAACATTATAAGAGTAGGTCTGTAATATATTTATTCACCATTGATTGTCTATCTTTCATTACCGCTTGTAACATGATTCATTTCTGAATAAAGATTTTTTTTTTTGCGATTTTGTAATATAATTGCTTTTACAAATTTAGGAAAATGGTGTGGCTAGTTCATCAAAAGTGTTTTGGATAGTGGATGACTTTTAGGAAACATTCAAGATTATTTATCCATTCGTGCATCACCAGGTGACAATTTTTTTTTTCAACCCTTTTATTCATTCTCACATCTTTACTTGGTTCTGTTATCAACCTTGTGAAAATCTTGATTGCAAGTGGAGGACTTATCATGAATTATGAATTTTTAATTGTTGGTTGTATTTTTTTTATGGAAATTTCAAGTTATTTTATTGATATTGTTATTCTTTTCCATTCATCTACCAAGGTTTTTTTTTTTTTTTTTTTTTTTTTTTTTTTTTTTTTTGTGTATAATTTTTATGGATTCCGTGCTAATGTATTGAAAAGTTTAGGAAACATTATAAGAGTAGGCCTGTAATATATTTATTCACCATTGATTGTATATCTTTCATTACCGCTTGTAACATGATTCATTTCTGAATAGAGAATTTTTTTTTTGGGATTTTTTAATATAAATGTGCTTTTTCAAATTCAGGAAAATGGTGTGGCTAGTTCATCAAAGGTGTTTTGGATAGTGGATGACTTTTAGCAAACATTCAAGATTATTTAGAAGACTCTCAAGTGAACTGGTAAATCATATTTTATAAATAGGTTGTTTGAGTTTAATCATCAATGAAAAGAATTATATTATAATTGCATGTGTTTAATGATTGATGTTTTGAACTTGTTTAATGTAAGAGCTTGATATTTTGAATAAGGCTATCTGTAACTAAGGAAATCGACAACATGATCAAGGGCGACCCTCTTTGAATTCATATATGATTAGTGGTATTTTATCAATGAATATAACGGCTGGAAATGTAGAAATTTAGATGTCTTTTGTATTTTGTTAAAATATATTCATATATGGTTAAAAATGTATGACTAAAGTTGTATTCATGTATGATTATGATTAGAGGTTCATTCTTTTGTAATGAAATGCTTTTGTTTAGAGTTGTATTCAATTATGATTAAGATTAGTGGTTTATTTTTTTCGAATGAAATGATGAATTCTTAAACATTCTTTATTTTCAATTTATAAAAAAAATGAGTCTAGTCATGGCATCTTCACTTATGAATATGACACTACTTGATAAACATTCGGATAAAATGATTATTGCATCACTAATTTTGATGTGGTTTGTAAAAAAATAACTTAAAGCAAAAAAAAAAAAATAATAACATTTTATTTTTTAAAATTATGGTAAAAACGTTTTTTTAAAATCATTTTGTTGATTTTGTTAATTGAAAATAGATTATATAAATTCCTAATATTTGGGTAAAAAAATCTATTAACCATATTAAATCCCATGATTTTAGGAATTAATTAATTACCAATAAATTATCCATAATTAATTATATTGTAAAATTCTTTTTATGCCCTTATATGATGATTGGTTCACAATTGTTCTCACGTTTTAAACATTTTAGGTGTTCTCATTTGATCCTTTCCCTATATATATATATATATATATATATATATATATATATATATATATATATAATTGTGATAACGGAAAAAATTTTATAAACATTAAAAATACATAGATATTAACACAATTTTTATTGTGTTACATATGTATTTCCCCCCCCCCCCCCCCCACCTCCTCCCCTAAAACAGTTAAAAATTATGAAAACGTAGAGGTACGAACTCACCTTTTGTGAGTGTCCGAGTGAAGATATGGAGTAACAAACTTAATTCGACAAGTTAGAACCCGTTATAAAACCGAATCCTAATTTATATTAACATCATATTGATTATAAATTAGAGAATCAAGTAAAGTTTAAAGTGTTAAACAACACTTAATTATTGTATGAAAACTTATAAAAATTCTTAGAATAGTGTGTGTTCTTCGTGAAAGTTAGTGATATTGGGTGTTTCTGGTCCTATATATGAAGATTGGAGGGTGTTTTCGGATGATAATAAGAACAATGGATGATTCTCGCAAGATCCTAAGAAGATTCAAAGGATTTTCGCATGATAATCAATAGGATAGAGTGATTTTGCATGCGTTCTTGATAGAAAAAGATGAAGATTTCGGTTGAAAGATGTAAAAATAAGCTTATGTTTTCGGTAATATGTATTTATAAATGAAAACATGTGGCGGTTTAGTGGTTCTCGGTCAAGAACATAATCCGAGAAAGGAGTTCTCGGTCAGGAACTCCACCCGAGAAGAGTAGTCTTCGGCCAAGAACCGAAGTCGGCTTCGCATGATTTCGGCCAAGAACTGAAGTCGGCTTCGCATGATTTCGGCCGAGAACCAAGGGGTTTTTCGTCCGAGGTAAGTTTACAACCGAAGAGGGATTTTTGGTGCGAGGATAAAGGTTTATCAGAGAGTTTTCGGTTGGGAGCTGTTTTCAGTCCTAGACTTAGAAGATACATGCGAGACTTCTCGACTTTTTGGATGATCTTAGTACTAATTCTTACTAGATTTTAATTATAGGTTTATATTTATACCAACATTATTAATTTAAGTTTATTAAATTAACAAAACAACAAAGCTAACTTTTATTAGATATGTTTGACCTTTGTTGACTTTGGTTCAGCTTTACAAGATTGAAAATAACGGGTTGTCACAGAACACCCATACCAAAGTTGCACCTAAGGTCCATTGACCGAGTTGACCATTTATGACGATGTCAATGTCAATGATGCAAAATATCATATTGAACTGAATCACATCACATCTTAATAGAAATGAAATTAATAGCGAAAAGGATACAGGTATCGTGACCCCAACTCCAAACATAAATATCATCTTAATCTTTACTCAATAAATTTCGTCTTTTGTAAATTTTGCAGTAAAACAATTAATTTTCTTTGAA